>NC_060130.1:98977073-99646448 GCF_021461395.2 Schistocerca americana | reverse complement strand
ACCAAAAGTCTCTGCTCGGCCTCCCCCAAACATGACCTCAACACAGTCGCATTCGCACCTATCGCCGCCGGTCCTGGGAGCCTTCCGCAAGGCGTGCATGTACAAAGAGATAAAGAAAACAGAGCAAGCGCTCTCCGAATGTGGAGGTGACTGGATACGCCTTGGTTACATTTAGAGACAATTTTAGAACACAGAACGATAACTTATGTCGCGGTCGCATGGATGGATTGATATGAAATCGAAAGAAATGCGAAAACTGATTATCTCGTAGATATAAACTAACCTAATATACACCGAAATGCGGTGAAAATGAGAACGTACTTGCTTATCTTCTGGTTTGCAGGGGGAATTTGTACATGTAGTCAGGTATGCGGCAACAAGAGGAATGCAGGAAAACGATGACTTCGAAGCGAGACGAATAACGAAGGCAGCCAATTTTTTCTCGTTGAGTTCGTATTATAGTGTATGTCTACTGAGGTAGCAGTGATACACGCGAGTTGAATACTGTATTTGATGCTTATCAGGAGGACAGAGAATCATTCACGTCTAAACTTACTCGCATCTGTGTTAAATCATAACGGGATGATCGATTGAGACAGAGCTGCAACTAGGTACGATTCAAACGTTGACTCATTTATTCTAGAGAAGAACAAGTTGCTGAAGGTAGATTTTTTTTCCAGTATTCTATTTGGATGCTTTAGTCACGTGATATAGCCAGCGTTCTAGTCGTATGCGGCTACGTGTTCGGTATGTGGTTTAAAGCGCTGTCTACTTGCGATCGTTAACGTCGAACCCGTCAGTCATCAGAGGACTTCCATTTCATGTGTGATGAAGGTTCGCACATTCCTCTAAATGCACTTTGATTTACGCGATCCCCACCCTGTCGTATGCTTGCTGTAAAATCGAGACCTCAGCGTCATAACTAAGTTAGCTGTGGGTATTTGTGAGGGGCTGTAATCATTGTGTACACACTTACCCGACAGACGGGTGTTTATAGAGTCGGTGACGGGATGAATTTTAATTTTCACATGTTGGACGCTGCTGTTATACGTATCTGTTTGCTTGTACGATGTACCGGCTGCTAATAATTATCATTTTTTATATACACGTGATGGAGTAATTGTATTATTTCTGACTCGTCATCTGGTGTGATCATTGGGCACTAGACGTGTCCGCAGGGCTATATTGGGCTCGTATCATAGAAAGGAAAAGTTTTACGATTGGGGTAGAGATAGCTCAGCGTAAGGTGACCGGGGAGAAGGATGTATGTCTGACAGGACGGAAAAGTAAGCGATCTAAGGTTATTGCCCGTTTTTAAGTGCTGAACGTTCTAGTCTTAGGAGTGTGTGTGTGTTTATGTTCTCTCTCTCTCTCTCTCTCTCTCTCTCTCTCTCTCTCTCTCTCTCTCTCCCTCCTACCAGAACCTTCGATGCACCGATCATGGACTCTAGAACAATACTTTACACATGATAGATTGGATGATTTGCTTAAAAATCTGTCGAACTACGTTGTGTATAAATATCGCTCCGTTCTTGTTCTTCTTAACTGTATGCTATAGATCGATATGGTGTGCTAAGCTCCAAGACTTGGTTACATTTCGAGAAATGTGGTGCACTTGGATGGATTAGGACTAGGGAAGCTCTATTCAGTCAAGAGGGGTGGAGAGTAGCTGTATTCGTCTGCTCGGTTGAGGAATAATTGGGTAGCGATGTTGCGGGGTTGGTAGGTCAATGCTGAGGTGAGGATGGTCTTTTAATGTAAGAGGACTAGATAGCTCTGTGACTGCCATACGCAGAGAGATTGATCGAGTACTATGCGCGAGGTCTTAGAAACATGTATAGTGTTTTCTGGTATAATTTGATCGTCTTAATGTGTTCGAGAATTAAGTGTGAATGGACGTGCTGAGCAGTCATCTATGAATGCGAAGTAGAGGATGTATGGTTTAGCTATGATACTGAAATTAAGAAAACAAGCTGTCCCATGATTGGCCAGTGTTGGACTTGCTGTAAAATTTTTCGCGATATTAGCTGTGGTGGATAACATTACAGTAGATCGGTGGTGTCTTATCCATCACATCTGTGCATTGGGTACGACATAATGATTGACTGACAATGCTTGCTTGAGTTGGGAGAGAAATTTTGGTTGCTGGACCGCAACTTCCAGGGTTGCTAGCACCGAAAACGGTGATCCTGTACTTATGTGCAGAAATGACCAATAACTAGAAATTGAATGCAGAGTTATAAACTATTCGGTCACTGCGACATATGAGTTTAAATGTAGAGGTGGTCAATCACTTTCGAGGGAAGTGGCTACAACGCCAGCAGGCTCTTCTATCTTCCTTGTGTTGTGGGTGTCCTTTATTTAAAATCATTCAATGTTATGCTATGAATATGATTTATAAGGTGCAAGGTATAGTTTCCTGTGAGAGACCGTGCATCAGTCCGTGTTAATGTCTGTTTAGAATCAGATAATGACTTCTAAGTCGTGGCAGAAAGACGAAATGCTTGGCAGTGTGCAAAAGCGTGTTAGAAAACACTGTTTGAACAAGGGCCAGAGGCAGCTTCTCATTTGATTAGAGTATGGGTGATCGAACTTTAAAGGGGTCTCTGCAGCGTGTGTGTATATTTAATATGATCTTGTTCATATAGGCATTTGTAGTTTGAGGTGTTGGATTTGGTGATCTGTTAGGAATTCTTGGATGGTTGCACTCTGAGTTATTCGGGGGGGGGGGGGGGGTATTGTGAATTCCGTTTGTCCGCGCTGCAGGTGGATCACATTGGTGCGTTCGTGAGTTTTTCACTGTTTGATGGTAGAGGATAAAGATGATAGGGTGTTGAGGATCTGTTGTACCTAGTTTGAGGCGTACAACATTGCGCACATTTCCGGCGAATGGTCAAAACAAGGTCCTGTTGTAGTAACTGAGATCGTTCTGTTTATAGACAGGTTGCAGAAGGTAATAGATATGTCTTTCTCCGACTTAAATTGCAGAGATAAGATGGGTGAAGATAAATGCATACTCATCTATGCTTAGAAAGGGAGAATGCTTTTTTATTATTAAGTAAGTTTTGGCAGGAGTGAATATCGTTTTATATATGCGAGTGGAAATTGTGAGCGAAGGCATTGTCGGGTTCGCTGGCTGGGGGGGGACACTGTTTACATGTCCTGTTGGAGATGCAGGGGGGGGGGGGGAGATAAATCTGCGCTATTCAGGAATCCATTTGTGCACTGTATGTCGTTAGACAATAGCTGGAGAGCTGATATAGTGAGAGCCCACTTTAGCATTCTGGTCCTGGGGGCTGAGTGGACAGCTGTTTAGATGGACAGCTATGTGGCTTTGACATGCCACTGGCGGCGCTCGGACACTCGCTTTGTAAGGCGCTATGGGATTAGTTTCAGCATTTAGTACTTGTTTCGGTGGTTATTGGATTAAGACCTGTAATATTGAAGGTCATGTCCTCAGCGGGACCGCTCTGTAATTGAGTAAGTGTGTTTACATATTTGAAGATATGTTTGGCGAATGGTGATGTTAAGTTGATGGCACACTTTAGCTACCACTGTAAAAAGAATAGCTGTCTGGTGCTGAAAGAAAGAAAGAAAGAAAGAAAGGGATGACCTTGCCCCCAGACCTGATGGATGAGTTATTAGATAAGAGCAAGTGATAGTTGAATGATGCTATGTGTTCGGATATAGCAGCCTCTAAACGGCGGGGCGAGATTTTTTTTATGTGGAAATTTATGCAATCTATAGATAGTGATATTCGACCGCTAGTGACAACAGTTAAGAGCAGAAAAATAGGTACAAATCGAGCGCTGGCAGAATGTTGCGGCAATGCTAATAATATTTAATTGAAGGTGGAGGTGGTAAATATGGACCAGGCTTTGAATATTGTCGTATGTGCTTGATGCTCTATATAAAAGTTTGACTCTTTAATTGCGTTTGGTGTTTCTGAGTGTGTGTAAAACTGATTTTACTGTTGAAGGTGCGAGAAAGATGAGTTGATTGGTGTTTAGATAGAGGCTACGTTTGTAATTCGAGAAGAGGGGATGTGAATGGTAAATTGATTGGTGGGCATGGTTTGTGGGGTGATATATGAGTGTCAAGATAGGGTTGAGGACGTTTGCGTATGTTGATGGTGGGACGGTGCGGTGGGAGGTGTAAATTAGATCTTATTTTTAAAAAAATGTTGTAAAGTAAGAATAATATTGAGAAGGTTTTTAGATGGCTGGTCACGCGACGAGGCGAATGCAGGGATGTGTAGTTATGGTTAGTTAAAGGGCCGTGTAATGTCGTGTGAGGAGCAATGTGCTGTATGCTACAGTGACATAGGAGGTAAAGACAGGTGCTGCTATGATGTGTCTAGCGTATGGAGGCTGCGCTTTGGAATTATACTACGTTGATATAAAGTTGACTTTCACCCGCGTTCGGTGGTCGCGGCTCGGGATCGCGGTCCTGGACGGACGTATGTGTGTGCTTTGACCGCTGACGAGCGCGTTGACCGCGCCAACTCACGCTTGCGGAAGCCGAGCAGGGGCTGTGCGAGATCTGAAATCAGACGGAAGGGTGGCTTCACGATCCTGTGGGCAGGGTGCAGAGTGGGGGTACCTGTGCACACGTGCTCAGTTATTTTGCGAGCGGATCTGCAGGCTCTGCTACGCGTTATTAGGATAGTTTACGAGTACTGAGCGTATCTACACATCTGTGTGATATATTATTTAGTAGCAGTTTGCTATGGTGTGTACTGAAATTATGATTGGGTGCGTGTCTGTGGGCTGTGCAACATGGCCCAGGGCGCATCTGGGATTGGTGTTTTGTGATAGCGTGATAGATACACTGTATGGTTAAATAAGATGTTCGAAAAAAATAAATAGAGTGTTCTCAATGATTACACGCGCTTGCAGTGCAGATCACAGTGATTGGTTTTCCGTCACCATCTCGGTTACATGCGAGTAGTAAATGTTTTCCCGGCCGCGTTAATCGAGTGTGTCAACAAGCTATGAGCTATTCTGAGAATAGACGTGAAGGCAGGTCCAGACTTGAGACGCCGGCGGTATACGTGAGAAGAACAATGCAGCTTTCACATGTGTCGGCTGTCACGAGCGCTCAGAAGCTGAACTTGGCTGGAGACTCTGGAATCCCTTTCCCTGCCGACTGCACGCGTGCGCGGCCTGCCTTAGAGCGTAATCTAAGGCGCATAGGCAATATCAATTTCTCCGGTGATAGGTGCGAATGTGACTGTGTTGAGGTCATGTTTGGGGGAGACCGAGCAGAGACTTTTGGTCGGTTTGGCAGCTGGTGGTGTTTGGGCGCGTCTGTTGCACTATTTTGCGAGCATGTCTGTGCACTGTGCGGTGCTTTATTTGGAGAGTTTAAGAGTACAGAGCTCGTCTGCTGATATTGTGTACTGCATTATTTAAGAGCTGTTTGCTATTGTGTGGTGAAATTAGGAGTTGTTTACGTGTTTGTGGCCTGTGTCAGATGACCACAGTGAGATCAGTGTGGGTGTTTTGTGACAAATATACTCCACGACTAAATAAAACGGCTCGAAATAAATAGATTGCAGTGCTTCCTTACCTCCCCGAGCAGCACAGCGCAGTCTGAGCTGTTTTTGCGCAAAAACGGCAATCTGATCAGGCTGTGAGTGAGCCAACAAATAACTGGACAAATTTATCTGTAGAGGAGTTACAGGTCTGGATTGGAATGAATATCTTGATGGGTGTGGTTGTGTTGCTAAGTGTAGTGCACTACTGGAGTTCAGAAACTGCCTTATGTCAGCCGTACATATCGAAATTTATGAGCGGTTCGCATGTCTGTAGGCTGTGCTATGAGTTACTTTTAACTGTTTACAATTAGCAAGCGTGTGTGTAGAACATTATAAATGAGTTATGTAGGAGTGTTTTTCAGGTCTGTATGATGTGGGGCATGTCGGTGTGATACATATACTCCATTCCTAAATAAAGTAAATTCGTTCCTCCATCCATGGACGTAGTGCAGGGTGAGTCTGTTTACCAGAACTTGTAGGAAGAGGTTGAGTGCTGGTGGCTTAGTTTGAAACAGTTTTCTTAGGTTGGTGGCAGAAGCGCAAGTGAGCTTTGTTTACTGGCAGATGTCAAACTTGGCGCTGGTTCCTAGGAGGAGGAGGAGGAGGTGGTGGTCTGGTCCTCGAAAAGTAGTTGAAATTGGGGAGTTGAACACGTTTGCATACGTATATGAAATTGTAAATTGAATTATTTAATATAGCGGGGTGGTGAGAGTGAATTAGCGAGGGTTCTCGCGACGAGCAAACACGCTGTTATACGGTCAGGTTGAATTCCACTGTCGGTCAAACCCTGGCGCCAAACGTATCCTTTGTACAGTACGATGTCGACAGGTTCCATCGTGTCCGGCGTTAAGTGCTCGCGGGTGGGTGAGGATGTTTACGTAGCCGGACCATTAGTGGCGCCACTCGCCGCCGCCAACCTGGCGCGCTGGCTGTGGGGGCTGTGCGGGCACCGTAAACTGCTTGACATCAGCCGGGCAGGGAGCGGGCTCAGCCGGCCGCACGTATCAGCTGCGATCTGGAGTTTCGCTGTGTGAGCATGGAGAAGTCAGTTGGAACACACCTGCATGGCCGTAATGTCTGAAATAAAGAGTCATTTTCCAGGTATTTACAGAAGGCTATGTCCGTCGCATGTATGGAGGGTGTGTGACGTAAGCGGTGCGGTGGCGCAGCGATTGTACAGTTATTACGCGAGAGCAAGTCAATTAGCGGGCATTCTAGTGCGGTCCAAACGTGCTGTTATATAGTCATGGTGGATTCCACTGTTGAGCAAACTTTGCCACCAAATGTGTAGCACTGCATTCTCTATCGCACAAGGACACGTGGCGAACGGCTGTGTGAGGTCGGTAACTGCAGGTTACGTGCGGAGGCGATGAATACACGTGGTGAGCAGACAAGGGGCTGCTGTGAAGTGAAACTCGACAAGTTCCAGCGTGTCCAGCGAAAACATGTTTACGACGTGGGAGCGATTGCTGGGCTCGCCCCCCACGCTAGTGGCTCTGGCCGCCTCACGTGACAGGCGTAGGCAGTGTCTCCGCGTGCTGGCCAGGGGGTGGCGAGGATTTCAACTAATTCAGTTGGAGTGTGGACGTCATGGTGACTGCACTGCGTTATCAAAGATGTGTGTGCTGACTGTGTTGGAGAACAAGTGAGGACCGTACTGCTTGAAATAAAGTCTTCAATCCCTTCCCCCCTGCAAAATCAAAGGACGTGAATTACGTTAATATAAGTGCAGTTTATTATTTGATACGATTATGATGGACTACCAGTGAAAAAAGATAAGTGACGGAGAAAACTCGTACATGTGATCAATAATAGTGTTGGGATTTGAACTTGTGATAGATTTTTGTTATGGGTGTAAGGAGAATGGCTTTCTCACTGAGGAAATCGGACATCTTGAATAAATAATAAATGATAATAATACATAGAAGTACAGTTTTCGAGAGAATATCGTGTTGGAATTTGAATTTGGCGCAATTTTCTAGTGGAGGTAGGCCTATAATAATAAATGATAATGTATGATAATAAATGACAATGAATGATGATAAATGACAATGAATGATGATAAATGACAATGAATGATAATATATGACAATAAATAATAATGAATAATAATAATAAACAAAAGTAAGGTTTTGCAGCCATTATCGTGTTGGAATTTGAATTTGGAGGGAATTTCCTAGTGGAGGCAGGTCAATAATAAATAATAGTAATAAATGATAGTAAATGATAATGACTGATAATAAATAATAATAAATAACAATGAACATTAATGAATGATAATAGATAATAATAATAAAGACAAGTACAGTCTTTGCATGCATTATCCTGTTGGAATTCAAACTTCCCGCCATATTTCTTCTTCTGGAGGCTTAGGTTAGTGGACATAGCACAATTGGACTATTCTTCCGCCAAAATCCGCCATCTTGGATGACGTCATGCGATGTTGCCAAGTCTACATGCCGCCATCTTGGATGACGTCATCGCCGCCATCTTGAATAAGTTTGGCAACAATGCAACGTGCGCTGGTACATAGGTTGTCCCCCTACTAACGTCAAGCCAAGCGAAAACGGCCATCTTCTGAATTTATCTCTGAACAAAATATGTTCAAAGAAATGGTAACAAATGGCTCTGAGCACTATGGGACTTAACATCTGAGGTCATCAGTCCCCTAGAACTTAGAACTAGTTAAACCTAACTAACCTAAGAACATCACACACATCCATGCCCAACCTCTAGGCCACCCTGTCCGGTTATTCGTTATTTCTACCACAAAGTACACTGAGGTGACAAAAGTCATGGGATATCTCCTAACTTCGTGTCGGACCTCCTTTTGCCCAGCGTAGGGACGGACTCATCAATTCGTTGGAAGACCGCTGCAAAAATAATGAGCCATGCTGCCTCTACAGCCGTCCTTAATTTTGTCGGTGCTGTATTTTACGCTCGAAATGATCTCTCGATAATGTCCCATAAATGATCGATGGGATTGTTGTTGGGAGATGTGGATGGCCAAACACACTGTAGATCTCGGAACATGAAATTTCCTAACGATTTCAGAAGTGAGATGACCCATGCGTCTAGCTCTAACTGCCACTCCGCGTTCAAAGTCTGTAAATTCCCGTCGTACCGCCACAATTACGTCGGAAACCTTTTCATATGAACCACCTGAGTAAAAATGATAGCTCCGCCAGTGCGCTGCCTTTTATGCCTTGTGTACGTGGTACTACCACCATCTGTATATGTGCATATCGCTATCCCATGACTTTAGTCACTTGAGTGTAATGTAAATCCCGTTTTTCACTTTAATTTCGTGTATGCTAATTTCAGGGAAGCCGATACAAATCGCTTGTGTAGGATCAAATTTCTATTTATAAATGTCATATCTTCTGTAGTTTATGTATGTAGGTTTTTTCGGCGAATTCCACTAATGAATTCTTCTCTGGATATCAGCTGTGTAATGTGGTCAATTTGACTCTTACACATATCGGAAGTTTGACGCTATCGAGCTGAGAAGACTATACCAGCAAGGTGGCAACGCCTCGCAGGAAGGGCGGTTTGCAGTGCCTACACCGACGGTTGCACTGGGCTGAACACCAGGCCCCGAGCCAGACGGTGACGTTGTTTCGCACCTGAGTAAATAAACTTCGATCTCAGTTGCGAAACTACAAAAGCTTTCATCATTATATTAAGTCCTTGGTAGTGATTCAGTTTTCCAAACACATCCTAAGAGTTAAAAACTATATTTTTGTTTCTCGCAAAAGTATGCACCATATGGAATATTATATGCGGAACAGCAAACCCTAATGTTAAATTAATGAGATACATCTTAAAACAAACAACAATGGCTCAAAACAGATGAAGGAACGATAAATAAATATTAACATGCAAAGTCACTGGGGTCGTTTCTATTTACGTATTCCACAATTACGTGGCCTTTTCGTATATTTTAGACATGCTCTAACTTACAACAGAAATTTTTGGCCTTGGAGTTTCATGTATCATTTGTGTCATATCAGATGCTGCATACTTCACAAGAGTTCCATCACATTTTTCATACAACTTTTTGAGCTACGATTCTTTCTGTAATTTCCTCGTTTTGTGGAAACTACTTGTAATCTGGAAACAGGTATTTTTGAAGGCGATTGTATACACATCCGTCCTAAGTTGTTCGGGTTCATTTTGACCCACAAGGGTTTTTGTAGGGCTATAATTTAGAAAATATATGGTTTTCATAAATTGCCTTCATTTAAGTTTTTTGTCCCTTAGTAAAGTATATTCTGACAGAAAAAATGTTTTCAAGGTTTAGTTTGGTATCCACAGACTGGAGCTTTAGTCTCGCATCCACAGAAATAGTAGTTCTCAAGCTGTTCGGAACCATTTGGCCCTGTATATTTTAACCTTCATTATTACAGCAAATTCTGACGTATCAATAAGGGACGTATATGGGTACAGTAAGATGGGTATAAAGAAGTGAAGTCATTGCTGTTTTGAACAATGGAATGTCTATTTCTATGGAAAGGACAGAAGCGGGATTGTGAGTCTGTAAAGTGATTCACTTCTATTCAAGTCATTAGGTTTCTACTTTTACAGTTCTTATATTTTGTAAGTTTTTTCTCAAGATAATGGCCCTTTTGCAAGATGGTGAAATAACAGACATACTGATGAACTTAACTGATAGTGATGAAGTAGTTTCGGAGGATGAAGATGATGTTTCGGAATGCAGCTCTTCATTGTCACTGGAAAGCGCAGATGAGACACCAGAACATCAAATGGTAAACAGTGCAATTATGGTGTCAAATGATAAATCAACTGAATGGAAGGAAGATCCCCTACCTCAACTGGGATGGCTAGCAACATCTATTGCAGCTCATCTGACTCCAGGACTAACAAGGTAAGCCCCTTCTCACATTACAAACGAGTACCCAGCTTCCAAACTGTTCCTTCCTCCATTAACTGAAAACAGTATACTCACCCATTCTAATGCCGAAAGAATCCGTTTATGTGGAGATTTGTGGAAAAAAAGCGTGGAATGTCAGATCCCTTAATCGGGCAGGTAGGTTAGAAAATTTAAAAAGGGAAATGGATAGGTTAAAGTTAGATATAGTGGGAATTAGTGAAGTTCGGTGGCAGGAGGAACAAGACTTTTGGTCAGGTGATTACAGGGTTATAAATGCAAAATCAAATAGGGGTAATGCAGGAGTAAGTTTAATAATGAATAAAAAAATAGGAGTGCGGGTTAGCTACTACAAACAGCATAGTGAACGCATTATTGTGGCCAAGATAGACACAAAGCCCATGCCTACTACAGTAGTACAAGTTTATATGCCAACTAGCTCTGCAGATGATGAAGAAATTGATGAAATGTATGACGAGATAAAAGAAATTATTCAGGTAGTGAAGGGGGACGAAAATTTAATAGTCATGGGTGACTGGAATTCGTCAGTAGGAAAAGGGAGAGAAGGAAACATAGTAGGTGAATATGGATTGGGGGGAAGAAATGAAAGAGGAAGCCGCCTTGTAGAATTTTGCACAGAGCATAACTTAATCATAGCTAACAATTGGTTCAAGATTCATGAAAGAAGGTTGTATACCTGGAAGAATCCTGGAGATACTAGAAGGTATCAGATAAATTACATAATGGTAAGACAGAGATTTAGGAACCAGGTTTTAAATTGTAAGACATTTCCAGGGGCAGATGTGGATTCTGACCACAATCTATTGGTTATGAACAGCAGATTGAAACTGAAGAAACTGCAAAAAGGCGGGAACTTAAGGAGATGGGACCTGGATAAACTGAAAGAACCAGAGGTTGTAGAGAGTTTCAGGGAGAGCATAAGGGAACAATTGACAGGAATGGGGGAAAGAAATACAGTAGAAGAAGAATGGGTAGCTTTGAGGGATGAAGTAGTGAAGGCAGCAGAGGATCAAGTAGGTAAAAAGACGAGGGCTAATAGAAATCCTTGGGTAACAGAAGAACTATTGAATTTAATTGACGAAAGGAGAAAATATAAAAATGCAGTAAATGAAGCAGGCAAAAAGAATACAATCGTCTCAAAAATGAGATCGACAGGAAGTGCAAAATGGCTAAGCAGGGATGGCTAGAGGACAAATGTAAGGATGTAGAGGCTTATCTCACTAGGGGTAAGATAGATACTGCCTACAGGAAAATTAAAGAGACCTTTGGAGAGAAGAGAACCACTTGTATGAATATCAAGAGCTCAGATGGCAAACCAGTTCTAAGCAAAGAAGGGAAGGCAGAAAGGTGGAAGGAGTATATAGAGGGTCTATACAAGGGCGATGTACTTGAGGACAATATTATGGAAATGGAAGAGGATGTGGATGAAGAAGAAATGGGAGATAAGATACTGCGTGAAGAGTTTGACAGAGCACTGAAAGACCTGAGTCGAAACAAGGCCCCGGGAGTAGACAACATTCCATTAGAACTACTGATGGCCTTGGGAGAGCCAGTCATGACAAAACTCTTCCATCTGGTGAGCAAGATGTATGAGACAGGCGAAATACCCACAGACTTCAAGAAGAATATAGTAATTCCAATCCCAAGGAAAGCAGGTGTTGACAGATGTGAAAATTACCGAACTATCAGTTTAATAAGTCACAGCTGCAAAGTACTAACGCGAATTCTTTAAAGACGAATGGAAAAACTGGTAGAAGCGGACCTCGGGGAAGATCAGTTTGGATTCCGTAGAAATGTTGGAACACGTGAGGCAATACTAACCTTACAACTTATCTTAGAAGAAAGATTAAGAAAAGGCAAACCTACGTTTCTAGCATTTGTAGACTTAGAGAAAGCTTTTGACAACGTTAACTGGAATACTCTCTTTCAAATTCTGAAGGTGGCAGGGGTAAAATACAGGGAGCGAAAGGCTATTTACAATTTGTACAGAAACCAGATGGCAGTTATAAGAGTCGAGGGGCATGAAAGGGAAGCAGTGGTTGGGAAAGGAGTGAGACTGGGTTGTAGCCTCTCCCCGATGTTATTCAATCTGTATATTGAGCAAGCAGTAAAGGAAACAAAAGAAAAATTCGGAGTAGGTATTAAAATTCATGGAGAAGAAGTAAAAACTTTGAGGTTCGCCGATGACATAGTAATTCTGTCAGAGACAGCAAAGGACTTGGAAGAGCAGTTGAATGGAATGGACAGTGTCTTGAAAGGAGGATATAAGATGAACATCAACAAAAGCAAAACGAGGATAGTGGAATGTAGTCAAATTAAATCGGGTGATGCTGAGGGGATTAGATTAGGAAATGAGACACTTAAAGTAGTAAAGGAGTTTTGCTATTTAGGGAGTAAAATAACTGATGATGGTCGAAGTAGAGAGGATATAAAATGTAGACTGGCAATGGCAAGGAAATCGTTTCTGAAGAAGAGAAATTTGTTAACATCGAGTATAGATGTGTCGGGAAGTCGTTTCTGAAAGTATTTGTATGGAGTGTAGCCATGTATGGAAGTGAAACATGGACGATAACCAGTTTGGACAAGAAGAGAATAGAAGCTTTCGAAATGTGGTGCTACAGAAGAATGCTGAAGATAGGTGGGTAGATCACGTAACTAATGAGGAGGTATTGAATAGGATTGGGGAGAAGAGAAGTTTGTGGCACAACTTGACTAGAAGAAGGGATCGGTTGGTAGGACATGTTTTGAGGCATCAAGGGATCACAAATTTAACATTGGAGGGCAGCGTGAAGGGTAAAAATCGTAGAGGGAGACCAAGAGATCAATACACTAAGCAGATTCAGAAGGATGTAGGTTGCAGTAGGTACTGGGAGATGAAGAAGCTTGCACAGGATAGAGTAGCATGGAGAGCTGCATCAAACCAGTCTCAGGACTGAAGACCACAACAACAACATGTGGAAAAAATTGATGATCTTGACTTAGATGCTTACATAGGTCTGTTGTTATTAGCAGGATTTTATAAGTCACATAATGAGTCTACCGAACGTTTATAGGGTGAGTACAAAGGTTGCCCAGTTTTCAGAGCTACAATTTCATTAGAAGAGTTCAAAAAGATACCACGAGTTATACGATTTGATGACCGTGAAACAAGTCTACAAAGACGCGAACAAGATAAGTTTGCACCTAAAAGGGACTTATGGGAGAAATGGATAGAGGTATTCCTAATTATACATTCCCACTATCTTTGTTACAGTTGACGAACAACTTGTTTCATCAGGGCAAACTGCCAAACTCCCAAATTATGGCTTCAAGTTTTATATATTTTGTGACAATGAAAAACGTTATGAATAGAATATTGAGCGGTATGCTGGGAAAAGACCAGGTAGTTCCCCTGCAAAAAACCAACTGCGACAACTTTTTCACTTCCTACGATCTAGATCACTTGCTGGTGAAAAGAAATATCACAATGACTGGAATTGTGAGAAAAAATAAACCTTCCATGCCACCAAAACTACTGCATTAAGGACACAACGCATGTATCGTACATCCCAAAGAAAAACAAATGTGTTATTTTACAAAGCACTCTGCACCACGATGCAAAAGTCAGAGATAGCACCAAGAAAAAACCTGAAATTATTGTTGACTAGAACGGTACGAAATGAGCAGTGGACAGACTAGACAAGATGGCGGTGAATAATACAGTAAAGAGGAAGACAAACAGATGGCCTATTGTTGTGTTTCTCAAATATCGTCGAAATATCTGCATATAACTCTAATGTGCTCTACAAGGCAACTTATCCCCAAGGGAAAGCAAACGCCCTAGAGCGAAGAAAACTATTCCTAAAAACTCTTGGCGCGTAGCTAATTTAGGGCGATATGAAGATACGATCCCTCCCATGAACCATGGACCTTATCGTTGGTGGGGAGGCTTGGGTGCTTCAGTGATACAGGCAGCCATACCGTAGGTGCAACGACAACGGAGGGGTACCTGTTGAGAGGCCAGACATGCGTGTGGTTGCTGAAGAGGGGCAGCAGCCTTTTCAGTAGTTGCAGGGCAACAGCCTGGACGACTGACTGAACTGGCCTTGTAACACCAACCAAAAGAGCATTGCTGTGCTGGTACTGCGAATGACTGAAAGCAAGGGGAAACTACAGCCGTAATTCTTCCCGAAGGCATGCAGCTTTACTGTATCGTTAAATGATGATGGCGTCGTCTTCGGTAAAATATTCCGGAGGTAAAATAATCCCCCATTCGGATCTCAGGGCGGGGACTACTGAGGAGGACGTCGTTATCAGGAGAAAGGAAACTGGCGTTCTACTGATAGGAGCGTGGTATGTCAGATCCCTTACTCGGGAAAGTAGGTTTGAAAATTTAAAAAGGGAAATGGATAGTTTAAAGTTAGATATAGTGGGAATTAGTGAAGTTCGGTGGCAGGAGGAACAGGACTTCTGGTCACGAGAATACGCGGTTATAAATACAAAATCAAATAGGGGTAATGCAGGAGTAGGTTTAATAATGAATAAAAAAATAGGAATGCGGATAAGCTACTATGAATAGCATAGTGAACGCATTATTGTAGCCAAGATAGACACGATGCCCACGTCTACCACAGCAGTGCAAGTTTATATGTCAACTAATTCCGTAGGTGATGAAGAGATTGAAGAAATGTATGATGAGATAAAAGATATTATTCAAATAGTTGAGGGAGACGAAAATTTAATAGCCATGGGGGACTGGAACTAGATAGCAAGAAAAGGAAGAAAGCAAAAGTAGTAGGTGATTATGGACTGGGGGTAAGGAATTAAAGAGGAAATTGCCTGGTAGAATTTTGTACACAGCATAACATAATCAACCCTAAAACTTGGTTTAAGAATCATGAAAGAAGGCTTATAACACCACCGCCTGCTACTGCTATACCATAACCTTAAAGTTGGAGGGAGGTCGTAAAATAAAACTATCTCGTTACAGCAATTATGGTATAAAGCAACAGAGCAGTGTTACCCTCTGAAAGAAATTTTGTGATGTTGACCGTGTTGTACCTAACGGAGGTAGCTTATCTGAAGTGAAAGTCAGAATTACGTAAATATTTAAACAGTAACAAACAATAATTATCCACAGCGTCCAAATGATAATAAAAAGACGGTCGCCAACCTAATCAGGCATGAGAATGATTAACATTCTTGTTCAAGAAAATAGGTATGAGTAACTTTAACGGGCGAACACAACCTATACTTTGCCACATGAGAGTGTAATGAACACTGGCGCCTGCATATGTTAACATATGGAGCTGACAGTTAGACCAGAACAAACTATTTGTATAAATATAACAGATAACAAAACACACTATTACCTTGAGGACTTAGTCAAACTGAATGGTCTCAGTAACGTTACTATTAATATTCACTGTAGAATCGTAAATTGGACATACACTCCTGGAAATTGAAATAAGAACACCGTGAATTCATTGTCCCAGGAAGGGGAAACTTTATTGACACATTCCTGGGGTCAGATACAACACATGATCACACTGACAGAACCACAGGCACATAGACACAGGCAACAGAACATGCACAATGTCGGCACTAGTACAGTGTACATCCACCTTTCGCAGCAATGCAGGCTGCTATTCTCCCATGGAGACGATCGTAGAGATGCTGGATGTAGTCCTGTGGAACGGCTTGCCATGCCATTTCCACCTGGCGCCTCAGTTGGACCAGCGTTCGTGCTGGACTTGCAGACCGCGTGAGGCGACGCTTCATCCAGTCCCAAACAAGCTCAATGGGGGACAGATCCGGAGATCTTGCTGGCCAGGGTAGTTGACTTACACCTTCTAGAGCACGTTGGGTGGCACGGGATACATGCGGACGTGCATTGTCCCGTTGGAACAGCACGTTCCCTTGCCGGTCTAGGAATGGTAGAACGATGGGTTCGATGACGGTTTGGATGTACCGTGCACTATTCAGTGTCCCCTCGACGATCACCAGTGGTGTACGGCCAGTGTAGGAGATCGCTCCCCACACCATGATGCTGGGTGTTGGCCCTGTGTGCCTCGGTCGTATGCAGTCCTGATTGTGGCGCTCACCTGCACGGCGCCAAACACGCATACGACCATCATTGGCACCAAGGCAGAAGCGACTCTCATCGCTGAAGACGACACGTCTCCATTCGTCCCTCCATTCACGCCTGTCGCGACACCACTGGAGGCGCGCTGCACGATGTTGGGGCGTGAGCGGAAGACGGCCTAACAGTGTGCGGGACCGCAGCCCAGCTTCATGGAGACGGTTGCGAATGGTCCTCGCCGATACCCCAGGAGCAACAGTGTCCCTAATTTGCTGGGAAGTGGCGGTGCGGTCCCCTACGGCACTGCGTAGGATCCTACGGTCTTGGCGTGCATCCGTGCGTCGCTGTGGTCCGGTCCCAGGTCGACGGGCACGTGCACCTTCCGCCGACCACTGGCGACAACATCGATGTACTGTGGAGACCTCACGCCCCACGTGTTGAGCAATTCGGCGGTACGTCCACCCGGCCTCCCGCATGCCCACTATACGCCCTCGCTCAAAGTCCGTCAACTGCACATACGGTTCACGTCCACGCTGTCGCGGCATGCTACCAGTGTTAAAGACTGCGATGGAGCTCCGTATGCCACGGCAAACTGGCTGACACTGACGGCGGCGGTGCACAAATGCTGCGCAGCTAGCGTCATTCGACGGCCAACACCCCGGTTCCTGGTGTGTCCGCTGTGCCGTGCGTGTGATCATTGCTTGTACAGCCCTCTCGCAGTGTCCGGAGCAAGTATGGTGGGTCTGACACACCGGTGTCAATGTGTTCTTTTTTCCATTTCCAGGAGTGTAGGTTTAAAATTATTTTTCAGACAAATTCCTATCTGACATGAAATATGAATACAGTTCACGGCAAAATTAGTTATTGTGTATAGATTAAGTCTCTCACTAATAAACACCTTTCTACTTAAAATTAAAATTATATGGAGTTCACTAACAAATTACTTCTCACTGTCTTTTGAATAAAGAAAATACTCCAGAATGAGGTTTTCACTCTGCAGCGGAGTGTGCGCTGATATGAAACTTCCTGGAATATTAAAACTGTGTGCCGGACTGAGACTCGAACTCGGGACCTTTGCCTTTCGCGGGCAAGTGCTCTACCAACTGAGCTACCCCTGCACGACTCACGCCCCGTCCTCACAGCTTTACTTCCGCCAGTACCTCGCCTCCTACCTTCCAAACTTTACAGAAGCTCTCCTGCGAACCTTGCAGAAGTAAAGTTGTGAGGATGGGGCGTGAGTCGTGCTTGGGTAGCTCAGTTGTTAGAGCACTTGCCCGCGAAAGGCAAGGGTCCCGAATTCGAGCCTCGGTCCGGCACACAGATTTAATCTGCCAGGAAGCTTCATATCAGAGCACACTCCGCTGCAAAGTGAAAATCCCATTCTGGAAACATCCCCTAGGCTGTGGCTAAGCCGTATCTCCACAACATCCTTTCTTTCAGGAGTGCTAGTCCTGCATGGTTCGCAACAGAACTTCTGTAAAGTTTGGAAGGTAGGAGACGAGGTACTGGCAGAAGTAAAGCTGTGAGGATGGGGCTTGAGTCGTGCTTGGGTAGCTCAGTTGGTAGAGCACTTGCCCGCGAAAGGCAAAGGTCCCGAGTTCGAGTCTCGGTCCGGCACACAGTTTTAATCTGCCAGGAAGTTTCATATCAGCGCACACTCCGCTACAGAGTGAAAATGTCATTCTGGAAACATCCCCTAGGCTGTGGCTAAGCCATGTCTCTGCAATATCCTTTCTTTCAGGAGTGCTAGTCCTGCATGGTTCTCAACAGAACTTCTGTATAGTTTGGAAGGTAGGAGACGAGGTACTGGCGGAAGTAAAGCTGTGAGGACGGGGCTTGAGTCGTGCTTGGGTAGCTCAGTTGGTAGAGCACTTGCCCGCGAAAGGCAAAGGTCCCGAGTTCGAGTCTCAGTCCGGCACACAGTTTTAATCTGCCAGTAAGTTTAAAAGAAATTACTGTTTTCATAGATAGTGGTCTTTCTATTAATCGTTATCTAGCACTAGCACAATAGACAAACTGTGGATCCTGTTACACCATTAATATGCGCTTTTAATACACAAGAGGAACCCAATATTGTACAGAATTTGACTTGAATAGCAAAAGTAATTTAAACTTTCTATAATTAAGTAACTTTGTGAATTTTAACTACTTTCAATGGAGAGGGGCCCTTAATCTTGACCACTGTAGCGGAGCAAACTGAACACAATTTCAATACACTAAAGAAACAAGCCCTTAACAAGCACGAACATGTATCTTTCAACAGTAATAGTTCTCAACTTTTACTACAGTAGAACACAACTTGATGTTGTTTAAGACAAAAATTCACCTTTGGGTGATTTTCAACAGACTGCACTGTAATCATTCAATTTGCAAAAGTCTATAAGCCACAGTTTTGACAACATTCACTTTAGAAGTTGGCAACAAAATATTAACAAGCAGTTTTAATAGAAAAATTATTTTCAGCAAGCACCATTTACCATATTCCTCAGTTCTGCTACATTAACTTTAACTTAGTTTCTTCTTACTATCTTCAAGTGGCATTAATTAGTAAAACACTGAGCCTTAATGCTCTTTCAATAAGGACACTCAGTTGTCACTTTAACATGGGAAGGATCCTAAGTGGAAATGTGACAGAGGATAAATCAAGGTAAGTTTTCATAAATAGTCTATGACTGGGTGTTGTGTGATGTCCTTAGGTTAGTTAGGTTTAAGTAGTTCTAAGTTCTAGGGGACTGATGACCATAGATGTTAAGTCCCATAGTGCTCAGAGCTATTCGAACCATAAATAGTCTTTTGGTTACTTTATTATTGAAGACAAATAAATCATCCACAGGAACTGATCCATCACTGTACATTTTTATAATTCCTTGGTTCCTTTTCAGTGATTGCGCAACGTGGTGGCGAGTGCATGTTGGTAGGTGGATTTCCAGGTAGAATTGCTGGACTCTGTCATTTCTTGGTGGCGATGATAGATACCAATTCCAGAATAGTTCCAGCTCTTTACCCATCCATCTGAGGCATTGAAAAACGTCAGGAAAAGCCTCTCTTGGAACCAGCACAATACACAACTTTTACATGAGCAGTTGATAGTTTGCTAGCTCGTCCCCGACTGACTCTTGATACCACCTTTCTACCCATACCCACCACATTTTGCGCGCTGCATGCTTCCGTTCCCGAGGGAACCACAACACCTTATACAATCAAAATAACTAAGAACCCTAAATGAAGGTCAGCAGTTTACATAACAGCAAACAATCACTTTAAATAAAAAGACCAGTTACCCATATTGTTATTTCTACAAAAAAATTATTCACACAGAAATTACAATTATATACAGTAAGTTTTGCTCCCTTCAAATGAGGCAAATAATTCAAATGATAGCTACACTACTTTACATAGAATCAAACCATGACATCAAAGTTTTTACAAAGGAAAGAGCGAAAACTTTTGTGCTATTAATGCAGTCAAACAATATTTACAATATATTAATGATAGAAGGTAGAACAGACAAAACAGAAAAATTTATGTCAGTAGAGCTATGGAGCTCTGCTGTTACAGGCTGTGTACGTGAAAGAGACCTGGAGACACTGGAAGGTTTCAGATTGGTTATATAATGGTAAGAAAGAGATTTAGGAACCAGGTTTTAAATTGTAAAACGGTTCCAGGGGTAGATGTGGACTCTGACCACCATTTATTGGTTATGAACTGTAAATTAAAACTGGAGAAACTGCAGAAAGATAGCAATTTAAAGACATGGGACCTGGATAAACTGAAACGAACTAAAGGCTGTAAAGAGTTTCCGAGGAAGCATTAGGGAACGATTGAAAATTACGGGGGAAAGGAATACAGTAGAAGAAGAATGGGTGGCTTTGAGAGACGAAATAGTGAAGGCAGCAAAGTATCAAGTAGGTAAAAAGACGAGGGCTATTAGAAATCCTTGGGTAACAGAAGAAATATTGAATTTAACTGATGAAAGGAGAAAATATAAAAATGCAGTAAATGAAGCAGACGAAAAGGAGTACAAATGTCTCAAAAATGAGATAGACAGGAAGTACAAAACGGCTAACGACAAATGTAATGATGTAGCAGGATATATCACTAGGGGTAAGATAGATGCCGCCTACAGAAAAACAAAAGAGAGCTTTGGAGAAAAGATAACCACTTGCATGAATATCAAGAGCTCAGATGGTAAACCAGTCCTAAGCAAAGAAGGGAAAGCAGAAAGGTGTAAGGAGTGTATAGAGGGTCTACACAAGGGTGATGTACTTGAGGGAAATATTATGGAAATGGAAGAGGACGTAGATGAAGAAGAGATGGGAGATACGATACTGCGTACAGGATTTGACAGAGTACTGAAAGGCCTAAGTAGAAACAAGGCCCCGGGAGTAGACAACATTCCGTTACAACTACTGATTGTCTTGGGAGAGCCAGCCACGACAGAATACTTCCATCTGGTGGGCGAGATGTATGAGGCAGGCGAAATAGCCTCAAACTTCAAGAAGAATATATAATAATTCCAACTCTAAGGAAAGCAGGTTCTAACAGGTGTGAAAATTACCAAACTGTCTGTTTAACTGGTAGAAGGCGACCTCGGGGAAGATCAGATTGGATTCCGTGGAAATATAGGGAAGCACGAGGCAATACTGACCCTACGACTTATCTTAGAAGCTAGATTAAGGAAAGGCAAACTACGTTTCTAGCATTTGTAGACTTAGAGAAATCTTTTGACAATATTGACTGGAATACTCTCTTTTAAATTCTGAAGGTGGCAGCGGTGAAATACAGGGAGCAGAAGGCTGTTTACAATTTGTACAAAAACCAGATGGCAGTTATAAGAGCTGAGGGGCCCGAAAGGGGAGCAATGGATCAGAACGGAGTGAGACAGAGTTGTAGCCTGTCCCCGATGTTATTCTATCTGTATCTTAAAAAACAAGAAGTAAAGGAAACCAAAGAGAAATTTGGAGTAGGAATTAAAATGCAGGGAGAATAAATAAAAACCTTGAGGTTTGCCAATGACATTGTAATTCTGTCAGAGACAGCAAAGGCCTTGGAACAACAGCTGAACCGAATGGACAGTGTCTTGAAAGGAGGATATAAGACGAACATCAACAAAAGCAAAACGAGTATAATGGAAAGTAGTCGAATTAAATCAGGTGATGAAAGAATTGGATTAGGAAGCAAGAAACTTAAAGTAGTATATGACTTTTGCTATTCGGGCTACAAAATAACTGATGATGGTCGAAGTAGAGAGGATATAATATGTAGATTGGCGATAGAAAGGAAAGCTTTCTGAATAAGAAAAATTTGTTTGCATCAGGTATAGATTTAAGTGTCAGGAAGTATTTTCTGAGAGTACTGGCATGGAGTGTAGCCTTATATGGATGTGGAACACAGACGATAAACAATTTAGACAAGAAGAGAATAGAAGCTTTTGAAATGTGGTGCAACAGAAGAATGTTGAAGATTAGATGGGTAGATGTCGTAACTAATGAGGAGGTACTGAGTAGAACTGGCGAGAAGAGGAATTTTTGGCACAACTTGACTAGAAGAATGGGTCGGTTGATAGGACACGTTCTGAGGCATCAAGGGATCACCAATTTAGTTCTGGAGGGAAGCGTGGAGGGTAAAAATCGTAGAGGGAGACCAAGAGATGAATACACTAAGCAGATTCAGCAGGATGTAGGTTGCAGTAGTTACTCTGAAATGAAGAGGCTTGCACAGGATAGAGTAGCATGGAGCGCTACATCAAACCAGTCTTTGGACTGAAGACCCCTACAACAACAAAGAGACGGTGACGTATTCCAAGCGGAAATGCTGTAGGAGAAGCTGTAGAGAGAATAAAAAGTGTCTGAATCTGCACCCTAAATATCGGACGAAAATGATCCTAGGAGTAAGAAGAGAGGGAGATGTCATCTATGTGGAAAATGTTACGGCGTAAAGTCAAGCGCCGGCACGCCAGTCGGGAACGAAAGAGAAAGATGGCTGTGAGAAGAAGTGAGCCAGTCGCACGCTGACCGACCCCTCTGCCCCTCTCCAGGACAACGCGACAGCAGCAGCCCCTAGGAGAAGAGAACATAAGCGCCGCGCACGACTGCTCACGTCTCGAACTTGCACCACCGGAGGGTGGTATGGGACTTCAAGTCCCACCGCCACACCTTCAACGTGTACTGCAGTGATGTCTTTGGAATGACATCTTTGTAAAATGGAACAGTTTTTAACATCCACCAAGACAGTAAGATGGTGATACTGAAGAAGCTTGTTTATTTCATAGGTCGCACTTTGCTTGAGACACATGCGTGTAACATAAATTTAAGTATCGTGTTTGTTCATTCTGTAATAAAACTCATTAATACGATTCGTTTGAATGTTGTCTAGCGATCTGAGAAAGCAGGTTTCCTAGACACTCCGTATTCGATTACTAGGCAGGATTTAACAGAAAAACTGATAACAAAGCTTCAGAGAAACATCTTACATACACACATAGAAACTGTGAGTAAAAGTTAGGCATAGCGTAGAAAAATCAGCACACACATGATTATAGTATTTGATTATTGTTATGTTGCGCTTTTCTGCTATGAAGTTTGAATAGTTAATACATTAAACGATTTAAATTACAAATTTATTTATATTTTCAGTACAGAAACGTTTGAAATTATATCTACAGAAAACAGTAAAAAAACGCGAACATCTTATGTGTATGTGCAAATAAACACCATAGCAGAGATATGCATTTTCTACCGTGATTTCTTGTATTCGTATCCCCTGTGGTGCGTGTACTGTAAGACTTTCGGTACACACACACCGTCAGATTATTTGACTTGTCGCTCTAACGAAGTAGGCGAGTGTCAGCAATATGTCTCGTGGTCTTATCGTGGGGTGTTTATCTTCTGCCGTTAGGTCAGACGATAGAAATGCCACTTGCACGCTTAGAGTAACAGATTGACGGTGACCAACTTTAAACAGAACTTGATTAATTTTCACACACATTTATTAAAATAATAAAAATCATAAACTTTACTTAACTTGATTCTCGATGCTATTTACAATTGACAATCTGAAGTTCCTTTGGTCTCGGTATGTTAATGTTATTCTCACATATCTCTGATACTTGACAAAGTGTCTATTCATTTATCTTCATGGCTATGTACAGGAATATGATAATCTTATTAGGCGCAGACTGAAACTTGACTACAGACTAGTACAGACAAATGCAGACTAATGCAAACTGAATAATCGGAGGTCCTTTTTTTTTTCTTTATTGTTATTTTAAACCTGTAAAACAGGCAGGCTGTCAGCAGCATTCTACCCCGCTCTTCAGCCAGAGGATACACAAAGAGAAGAAACACTGAGAAGACATATAAGTGACAGAACGGTAGGCAATAAAACAGTAGACACATAAAGACAAACACGGAGCCGTTCACACTCGACGATAATCCACACTGCAAACTGTTGATACGACGCACAAACACTGAAGAAGACGATGGCACTGGTGAACGATGGAGTGTGACGGTGATCACTGAACACTAAAAATGACGGCACACACGAAACACTGATGGCGGTGATCTCCGGCGCGCGAATGTCCACTTAGCGTGTGCGAGTCCGGGGACCTGCCAAGAGGGGAACAGGGGTGAGGTGGGGGAGAGGGGAGAAAAAGGATGCCAATGGCTGGAGGAGACGGGGGCAGGAGGAGAGGGACAGGGGAGGGGAAGCCCGGGGGAGGAGGGGGGAGAAAGGGAGGAGGGAGGGAAAAGGGAGAGAAGGGAGGGAGGATGCCCAGAGGAGCAAGCACAGGAGGAGGGCGGGAGGATCAAAGTTGGTAGGAGGGGTAGATGGAGGGGAGGAGGCCAACATCAGGGAGGGGGAGCTGGCGGAAGCCACCTTGGGAGAGGGTAAGGAGAGTGGAGAGATGGAGACCGGGTGGGACGCGCGAATACAGGCGCGGCAGCGGGTCGGAGGTCTGTACACTCGTTATAATACCTCGAGCGTTCAGGTATCACTGCGCGAGTGTGATCCGTAAGGAGAAAGGGTTCTACATTAGCAGCAATCTCATTGGCTTCGTTACATATTAATACGCGGATCGGCGGAAGCAGAATTTGGTCCGTCTCTAGTGCGGCGACGGACGAGCGCTGCGCCTGCGCTGTTGTGCTCAGCGGGGCGCGCTCTAGTGGGAAAGTTGTGTATGCACTGACTACACTGAACTACACTCCTGGAAATTGAAATAAGAACACCGTGAATTCATTGTCCCAGGAAGGGGAAACTTTATTGACACATTCCTGGGGTCAGATACATCACATGATCACACTGACAGAACCACAGGCACATAGACACAGGCAACAGAGCATGCACAATGTCGGCACTAGTACAGTGTATATCCACCTTTCGCAGCAATGCAGGCTGCTATTCTCCCATGGAGACGATCGTAGAGATGCTGGATGTAGTCCTGTGGAACGGCTTGCCATGCCATTTCCACCTGGCGCCTCAGTTGGACCAGCGTTCGTGCTGGACGTGCAGACCGCGTGAGACGACGCTTCATCCAGTCCCAAACATGCTCAATGGGGGACAGATCCGGAGATCTTGCTGGCCAGGGTAGTTGACTTACACCTTCTAGAGCACGTTGGGTGGCACGGGATACATGCGGACGTGCATTGTCCTGTTGGAACAGCAAGTTTCCTTGCCGGTCTAGGAATGGTAGAACGATGGGTTCGATGACGGTTTGGATGTACCGTGCACTATTCAGTGTCCCCTCGACGATCACCAGTGGTGTACGGCCAGTGTAGGAGATCGCTCCCCACACCATGATGCCGGGTGTTGGCCCTGTGTGCCTCGGTCGTATGCAGTCCTGATTGTGGCGCTCACCTGCACGGCGCCAAACACGCATACGACCATCATTGGCACCAAGGCAGAAGCGACTCTCATCGCTGAAGACGACACGTCTCCATTCGTCCCTCCATTCACGCCTGTCGCGACACCACTGGAGGCGGGCTGCACGATGTTGGGGCGTGAGCGGAAGACGGCCTAACGGTGTGCGGGACCGTAGCCCAGCTTCATGGAGACGGTTGCGAATGGTCCTCGCCGATACCCCAGGAGCAACAGTGTCCCTAATTTGCTGGGAAGTGGCGGTGCGGTCCCCTACGGCACTGCGTAGGATCCTACGGTCTTGGCGTGCATCCGTGCGTCGCTGCGGTCCGGTCCCAGGTCGACGGGCACGTGCACCTTCCGCCGACCACTGGCGACAAAATCGATGTACTGTGGAGACCTCACGCCCCACGTGTTGAGCAATTCGGCGGTACGTCCACCCGGCCTCCCGCATGCCCACTATACGCCCTCGCTCAAAGTCCGTCAACTGCACATACGGTTCACGTCCACGCTGTCGCGGCATGCTACCAGTGTTAAAGACTGCGATGGAGCTCCGTATGCCACGGCAAACTGGCTGACACTGACGGCGGCGGTGCACAAATGCTGCGCAGCTAGCGCCATTCGACGGCCAACACCGCGGTTCCTGGTGTGTCCGCTGTGCCGTGCGTGTGATCATTGCTTGTACAGCCCTCTCGCAGTGTCCGGAGCAAGTATGGTGGGTCTGACACACCGGTGTCAATGTGTTCTTTTTTCCATTTCCAGGAGTGTATGTACACAACATCCCCTTACGAAATCTTCTCAGGATATTAAATGAATAATTTTGCTTGATATCGTCTGGCTAAGTATGACGGTCCTGGAATATGTCGATATTTTCTAGCGCGTACAGCGCGGACGGCAGTACCAGGCGACACTCTATACCGTGCAGTGGTTTATGGAACACACAACACACGATCAAAAATGGCTCTGAGCACTATGGGACTCAACTGCTGTGGTCATAAGTCCCCTAGAACTTAGAACTACTTTAACCTAACTAACCTAAGGACATCACACACATCCATGCCCGAGGCAGGATTCGAACCTGCGACTGTAGCGGTCGTGCGGTTCCAGACTGTAGCGCCTTTAACCGCTCGGCCACTCGGCCGGCTAACACGCGATCGCCTAGCATTAAGGGAAAAATCTGTGCTGATGTGGCACAGCATCAACGAAGAGCATACATTCGCTTTTGAAGACGGCAGGGGGCTATGTTACACCAGATGTTTCTTCTTGTACTCGGTCATCAAGCAGACAATAGAAATAAGAATGAATGAACACCTAGCAAACCGGGACAGTGTGTTCGATGTAGGGGCGATGTGGGATGAGGTGACTGCGCAAATACAATGAGAACGCCCTCTGATACGAACACTAGCAATGAACGGCGCCGAAGCACCGCCGGCCCCCCACAGCTCCAATGAAATGAACGAGTGTTGCTGAGGTGCAGCTGTGCAACTTTGAATTGTAGGCCACGCCTCCATTTATGACTCAACTTATTGGCCCATTCCTCAGTTGTCAGAGTGCTACAGAACTGTGTTGAGGGTTCCATGAGGTACGCCTCGCAAGAAATGTATCGACAAGTTTTCGATTTTCTCGACACATGCGCTATTATTTTCCATCTGCAGTTCAGGAACATCAAATATCTCACAGTTTTCAGATTGTTCTATGAAGTGCGTGAAGCTCGTATCAAATGCATGTTCATCATCATTTAAATAAGACTCGTAGGCTATTTCGCCGAATATCAGGCTAAAACTCTATCCTAAGCCAATGAATATCTGTTCTGTCGTAATATTTCCGTCTGTTATTGTCTCGGCTGTTTTCTCCACCAATTTCAGCAACAAACCATACACTTTCGCAATTTTTTTTTTCATTACATTTCTCTTCCTGCTACGCACAGGACTTGCAGTATTTCTGGCTGCTACATTAATCGACGTGCCCCAAGTGGTTGGGACTCTGCTCCTTCTGATTTAATATCAGGTACGAGGTTCTGTACATTATTCGTAAAACGTCTCAAAATGCCGATTAAGAAGGAAGTGTGATTACAGTTTAACATCCTGACGACAACAAGGATGTTAGAGACGAAGTACAAGGTCTGAATGATTCGAGACAGACTCACGAAAACCTAAATCGAGATGGTCGGACGCATATTTGAATCTTCGTCCGCCCAAATGTGAATAAAGCAAAATGCAGGAGTCTCGTCTTTTACTATGGCTATAGTCATCGTACTGCAATGCACTGATAGGCAGGAATGTAAAAATGCTGGTCAGTTATCGAGCATACGAATTTTAGCCGATAAATTGAAGCCCTTAGCGCAATAGCAGGTCTACATCTACGTTAGTACTCTGCTATTCACAATAAAGTGCCTGGCAGAGCGTTCAATGAACCTCCTTCATGCTGTCTCTCTACCATTCCACTCTCGAACGGCACGCGGGAAAAACGAGCACTTTAATTTTTCCGTGCGAGCCCTGATTTCTCTTATTTTATCGTGATGATCATTTCTCCCTATGTAGGTTGGTGCCAACAGAATGTTTTCGCAATCGGAGAAGAAAACTGATGACTGAAATTTCATGAGAACATCCCGTCGCAACGAAAAACGTCTTTGTTTTAATGATTGCCACTTCAATTGACGTATCATGTCTGTGACACTATCTCCCCTATTTCGCGATAATACAAAACGAACGAGCTGCCCTTGTTTGTACTTTTCCGACGTCATCCATCAGTCCCACCTGATGCGGATCCCACACCGCACAGCTGTACTCCAGAATAGGGCGGACAAGCGTGGTGTAAGCAGTCTCTTTAGTAGCGCACCATACAGATATCTTATCTAAATCATTTTGCAAGTCGTTTTGATCATCTGATGGCTTTACAAGACGGTAAATGACAGCATCATCTGCAAACAATCTAAGACGGCTACTCAGATTGTCTCCTATGTCGTTAATACAGATCAGGAACAATAGGGCCTATGAAACTTCCTCGGGGAACTCCGGATATTACTTCTGTTTTACTCGATGACTTTCCGTCTATTACTACGAACTGTGACCTTTCTGGTAGGAAATCACGAATCAAGTCGCACAACTGAGGCGATAATCCGTAGGCACGCAGTTTGATTAGAAGACGCTTGTGAGGAACGGTGTCGAAAGCCTTCTGGAAATCTAAAAATATGGAATCAATTTGACATCCCCTGTCGACAGCACTTATTACTTCATGAGTGTAAATAGCTAGTTGTGTTTCACAAGAACGATATTTTCTGAATCCGTGCTGACTATGTATCAATAAAACGTTTCCTTCGAGGTACTTCATAATGTTCGAATACAGCATATGTTCTAAAACCCTACTGCAAATCGACGTTAGTGATATAGGCCTGTAATTCAGCGATTTACCCCTACTTCCATTTTTGGGTATTGGTGTGACTTGAGCAATTTTCCAGTCTTTAGGTACGCATCTTTCTGTGAGCGAGTGGTTGTATATACTTGCTGAATATAGAGCTATTTTATCAGCATACTCCGAGAGGAACCTGACTCGTATACAATCTGGACCGCCGGCCGGAGTGGCCGTGTGGTTCTAGGCACTGCAGTCTGGAGCCGAGCGACCGCTACGGTCGCAGGTTCGAATCCTGCCTCGGGCATGGCTGTGTGTGATGTCCTTAGGTTAGTTAGGTTTAATTAGTTCTAAGTTGACTAAGGTGACTGATGACCTCAGACGTTAAGTCGCATAGTGCTCAGAGCCATTTGAACCATTTTTTTGAACAATCTGAACCGGAGGCCTTGCCTTTATTAAGTGATTTAAGCTGCTATGTTACACCGAGGATATTTGCTTTTGTGTTTCTCATCTTGGCAGTTGTTCTTGATTGGAATTCAGGAATATTTACTTCGTCTTCTTTGGTGAAGGAGTTTCGGAAAACCGTTTTTAATAACACTGCTTTAGTGGCACTGTCATCAGTGACTTCACCGTTCTTGTCGCTCAGTGAAGGTATTGATTGCGTTTTGCCGCTGGTGTTCTTTATGAATGACCAAAATCTCTTTGGGTTTTCTGCCAGATATCGAGACAGAATTTCGTTGTGGAAATTATTAAAAGCATCTCGCATTGAAGTACGCGCCACATTTCGAACTTCTGTAAAACTTTGCCAATCTTGGGGATTTTGCGTTCTTTTAAATTTGGCATGATTTTTTCGTTGATTCTGCAACAAGAATCTGACCCGTTTTGTGTACCATGGGGGATTTGTACCATCACTTATTAATTTATGTGGTATATATATCTCAATTTCTGTTGATACTATCTCTATGAAAAAATTCCACAACTTTTCTACACTTACATGATCAGATCAGAAGGAGTGAAGACTGTCTCTTAAAAAGGCGTTAAGAGCATTTTTATCAGCTTTTTTAAATAGATTTACTTTGCGTTTCTTTTTGATGGTTGTAGGTGTTACGGTATTCAGCCTAGCAGCAACTTCCTCGTGGTTGCTAATCCCTGTATTCGTCACAACACTCACTGTTTGTCCAGGATTATTTGTTGCTAAAAGGTCAAGCATGCTTTCGCAACCATTTACGCTTCGCGTGGGCTCAAAATCTAATTGTTTAAAATAATTTTCTGAGAAAGCATTCAGTACAATTTCGAACAACGTTTTATGCCTGCCGCCGGCTTTAAACATATAATTTTTCCAGCATATCAAGGGTAGATTGAAGTCACACCGATTATAATTGTATGAGCGGGGTAGTTATTTGAAATGAGACTCAAGTTTTCTTTGAACTGTTCAGCAACTATGTCTTCTGAGTCGGGGGGGGGGGGGGTCGGTAAAACGATCCAACTAATAGTTTAGCCCGAGTGTCAGGTATAACCTCTACCCATACTATTTCGCATGAACTCTCTACTTCTATTTCGCTACAAGGCAAACTACCTCTGACAGCAATAAATACTCCACCACCAACTGTAATTAATCTATCCTTTCTGAACACTGTTACAACCTTTGAAAAAATTTCAGCTGAACTTATTTCCGGCTTTAGCCAACTCTCTGTACCTACAACTATTTGAGCTTCAGTGCTTTCTATTAGGGCTTGGAGCTCTGGTTCTTTCCCAACACAGGTAGACAATTTACAACTACAATACCAATCGTTTCTACAACTACCTTACTGTGTTTTACCTGCCCACTTTCTGACGGACGCCCCTTCTGTGGTTCCCTGAGGCCCTCTAACCTAAAAAACCGCCTGGTCCCTTCCACACAGCCCCCGCTACCCGTGTAGCCGCCTCCTGTGTGTACTGGACTCCTGACCTATTAAGCGGAACCCGGAAACCCACCACCCGATGGCGCGAGTCAAGGAATCTGCAGCCTACACGGTCACAGAACTGCCTGAACCTCTGATTCAGACCCTCCACTCGGCTCTGCACCAAAGGATCTCAGTCGGTTCTATCGACGATGCTGCAGATGGTGAGCTCCGCCTTAGTCTCGGAAGCAAGACTGGCAGTCTCTACCATTTCCGCTAGCCGCCCGAAACCAGACAGAATCTGCTCCGATCCAAAGCGACACACGTCATTGGTACCGAGATAGGTCGGAAAGAAGCTGCATTGTTTTCTCGATATGTTTTCAGAGACGTCTCATGCGATACGGAGAGGCTGGGGAAGACTGGTTCATTTGGGTTACGGTAGGGTTCAGTTTCAGTATCCGTCCTTTTCGCCACTAAATGAAGACACGAACGGAAGCACAGCTCACAATTTGCATGGGCTCACTTACGATCGGCTTTGGCTCTTTAGTTTGAAGCAGGGTGGGTTTTTTGACTTGCATAATCATGTGGAACACTGCGGCTCATCTTTGAAACGGTCAATCAATATGTCAGACAGGGAACAGGTACCCGGGCAGCACAGTATGATTGGAGCGTAAATGTGATTATGCGCCATAAGATGTAGGTCCACTGAACACTGCCACTTAACAGCCTCCAGATAGAAAAATCTGTCTCTCCTATTATCAACAGTAGAAAAGAAAATGCGTCTTCGTAAATCGGACATGAAATATATACCTACTATTTTTCAACTATCTCGTGATACATACATTTATTTCACTTAGTGATCTAGGCTTCCACGGCGATTGTAACTAATAATTGATGACTGTTTTAAGTAGGTAAGCAAGTATAAAATACTCCGGATTCCACCTGAGTGAGTTCGATGCAAACGTGAGAATTTTCAGTGACAGTCGCTGTGCCATTTTCTAGCTAATTAGGGCAGTATATGTCTCGAAACATCGTGCTTTTCCTTTACAATCACAGGACCGGAAGATCGTAAACTATTTACTTATTCTGTTGTTTGACATATCCAGATTTGGGCCTCAGACACTTTCTGACATCGGACCATGTATACTCCCACAGTTACCTTCTCATTCTTTAACAATGATAATACATAAGCTATTCTGTCGAAGGAAAGCCGACTACAACAGATACACAATTCAGCGAAATGTGCAACTCAGTTCAAAATAAAATCTAAACTGGGCAGATGTACTATTTACGAAGAAAAACAGCGTGTTTATTGCCAATAAAAGACCAGTGAAGTTTAGCGAGACAAGTACAGGGTGGCAACTGTTGAACTACATGAAATAAAATAGTCATAACTTCTGTGCAGTGCGGTTTGAGTTAGGACGTTCAAACTGCACGTTTGACCGCAGGGCATGGTGAAAATTAGTACGTGCATGCATGGTTTGGTTTAGCGGCGAAGCCGACTTTCATTTGAATGGGTTCGTCAATAGGCAAGACAGGCGCTTTTGGGTGCTGAGAATCTGCATTTTGCGATCGAGAGGTCTCTTCACCCTCAACTGATGACCGTGTGTTGTGCAATATGCAGTCACGGAATAATCGATGCGATATACCTTGACGGCACGGGGACTGCCGAAACTATGTAAGGTTTTGGAAGATGATTTCATCCCCATTATCCAAAGTCACCCTGATTTCGACAATACGTGGTCCATGCAAGACGGAGCTCGACCCTATCGATGTGGGAGGGTGTTTGATGTCCTGTAGGAGCACTTTGGGACCGCATTCTGACTCTGGGGTACCCAGAGGCTACTGGCATTGACCTCGATTGGCCGCCATATTCTCCGGATCTGAACACGTGCGACTCATTTTTGTGGGATTATACCGAAGACAAGATGTCCTGCAATAACTCCAAAACCATTAATGAGCTGAAAACAGCCATTCAGGAGGGAATCGACAGCATCGGTTTTCCGATACTTCAGCAGGCCGTGCAGAATTTCGCTATTTGTCCGCGCCACATCACCGCCAATGATGGCAGGCATATCGAACATGTCATAGCCTAAATCCGAATATCTGTAGTGACATTTACATGTTGAATAAAGGGTGTGCACGCCTTAGTTTGTAACTAATTCACATTTTTTTAATATAATTCAATAATTGTCACCCTGTATCTACGCAGAATGTGAAGTAAGGTTGAGTGAGCTAATTGTCAATGGTCGTTCAAAAATTGTAGCTCTTCCCATTGGTCACTGGCTATCGTAGTGGCGGAATGCTCTAGTGGAAATTTATAGAATAGTGTTTGTCGGTTTCCGTGTCATACTATTATAAGAGGAGGTGATTTCAGTTTCACAACTGGAGATTGAGAAATGCATGAACATATAACTTCTGCGAAAAGCAAAGATTCTGAATTAATTATGTAATCGTAAAAATTGTTGAGTCATCAGTTTGACAAGACATTTTGTTAGGATTATGTCTCACCTAGAGACCCCTTAACTATAAAAAATGTAAGTGCGTGTAGGATTTGCTCACCGAAGGTTCCGTACATACAGATACTTCATCCAGAATGTCGACGATTATCAATATCCATACAGGCAAGATGTATGTCTGAGAGAAAAAAACAGGACAGACACACAGTCGGATAACAAATGACAAAAAAATATTTTTTTCGTACGATGTAATTACAGTTTACTGGTTTTCGGATTTTTTTCTTTGCTTGTACTATGAAACGTTGCTTCCTGCCAAATATCTAGTTCAACGGGAAGTAAACTATACGTTTTGATGCGTAAGTGTGTGAGTGTAACATATATGAATCAAATGGTCGTTTCTTTTGATTACATTGAATCAAAAGCTTAAAGTTTTTAAGCCGCCAAGAAACTGTAGTCCTTAGTATGAGACATAAATTTGAACATGATATTTCCACCCGTTCCTGAGAGAAACGAGAGTTAACAGACGCACGTAAAGACAGTCGGACAACAAACTTTTTTCCTTGTGTTATAATTACAAACCAAAATTTTTTGGATTTTTCCCTGTACACGTACTGTGAAACCTTGCTTCATGCCAAATATGTAGTTCAACGGGAAGTACACTATGAGTTGCGTTGAGTGAGTTTGCGAATATCAAAATATGTGACAGAAAAAGAGGTGTATTTTTACTGCATTGACTCACAAGGTTAAATTTTTTACACCGCCAAGGGGCCACAGACTCTACCGTGTGACATTTGAGCTCGATACGCCTACCTGTTCCTGAGAAAAACGAAAGTCAACAGGTGGACAGACGAACAGACAGATGGACGGACACCAAAGTGATCCCATAAGGGATCGTTTTTACCAACTGAGGTGCGGAACAACAAGATTGAAATATTCGTTCAATTACTTTACAGGAAGAAATAAGCCCCATGTGGCGCGTGTAGTATTACAGGAACTACGGTCGGCAAAAAATTTTAGGAGAAGCAGAGAAATATTTTTGTTCCGAAAATAGAGAAAGAAAGTGACTGTCAGTTACTTGTGTAAGCACTAGCAAATACCCATTATTTTGGACATTCAATCTCAAAAAGCTATAAAACAATTACCGCAATAATACTAGTCATACAGTATACTACCGATCGAAAATATCCACCAAGGATTTTTAGTAAAGTTAGAAAATTGGCAAGAAACCAGAGCTTATAAACCGGTATTAAACAGATATATACAGGGTGAGTCACCTAACATTACCGCTGGATATATTTCGTAAACCACATCAAATACTGACGAATCGATTCCACAGACCGAACGTGAGGAGAGGGTCTAGTGTAATTGGTTAATACAAACCATAAAAAAATGCACGGAAGTTTGTTTTTTAACACAAACCTACGTTTTTTAAAATGGAACCCCGTTAGTTTTGTTAGCGCATCTGAACATAAAAACAAATACGTAATCAGTGCCGTTTGTTGCATTGTAAAATATTAATTACATCCGGAGATGTTGTAACATAAAGTTGACGCTTGAGTACCACTCTTCCGCTGTTCGATCGTGTGTATAGGAGAGCACCGAATTACGTAGGGATCCAAAGGGAACGGTGATGGACCTTAAGTACAGAAGAGACTGGAACAGCACATTACGTCCACATGCTAACACCTTTTTATTGGTCTTTTTCACCGACGCACATGTACATTACCATGAGGGGTGAGGTACACGTACACACGTGGTTTCAATTTTCAATTACGGAGTGGAATAGAGTGTGTCTCGACATGTCAGGCCAATAGATGTTCAATGTGGTGGCCGTCATTTGCTGCACACAATTGCAATCTCTGGCGTAATGAACGTCGTACACGGCGCAGTACATCTGGTGTAATGTCGCCGCAGGCTGCCACAATACGTTGTTTCTTATCCTCTGGGGTTGTAGGCACATCACGGTACACATTCTCCTTTAACGTACCCCACAGAAAGAAGTCCAGAGGTGTAAGATCAGGAGAACGGGCTGGCCAATTATTCGTCCTCCAGGTCCTATGAAACGGGCGTCAAGGGTCAGCCTACTGTTAATTGCGGAATGTGCAGGTGCACCATCATGCTGATATCACATACGTCGACGCGTTTCCAGTGGGACATTTTCGAGCAACGTTGGCAGATCATTCTGTAGAAATGCGATGTATGTTGCTGCTGTTTGGGCCCTTGCAATGAAGTGAGGACCAATGAGGTGGTCGCCAATGATTCCGCACCAGACATTTACAGTCCACGGGCGCTGTCGCTCTACCTGTCTGAGCCAGCGAGGATTGTCCACGGACCAGTAATGCATGTTCCGTAGATTCACTGCCCCGTGGTTTGTGAAACCCGCTTCATTGGTAAACAGGTAGAACTGCAACGCATTCTCTGTTAATGCCCATTGACAGAATTGCACTCGATTATTAAAGTCATCACCATGTAATTGCTGATGTAGCGATACATGAAACGGGTGAAAGCGGTGACGATGCAGTATGCGCATGACACTACTTTGACGCAGTCCACCGGCTCTCGCAATGTCCCGTGTACTCATGTGTGGGCTCATGGCAACAGTAGCTAACACACCAACTGCACCCGCTTCTCCTGTGACGGGCCTGTTACGGACCAGTTTGCGTGCTACGACCATACCTGTTGCATACAGTTGGCGGTAGATGTTTTGCAATGTGCGGCACGTTGGATGCTCTCTGTCCGGGTACCGTTCTGCATACACCCTGCAGGCTTCAGCTGCATTTCGTCGACACTCGCCATAGATGAGTATCATCTCCGCCTTTTCAGAGTTCGAATGCACCATGGTCACAGTTCCTACAACACTACACTATCACAGACGTCTGGTAACACGGTGTACTACAGTTGGTCTGCGTGCGGAGACGAATGCAGAATAACAGTAGCAGCAAGCGCTACATGCGGACACTGCGACAGCTAGACCAAACCACAACAGTGCACTACAGCCACACTCGTAAACACGGCCGTCATCGTAAACACGTCCCTGCAGATGCCGCTCGCCGAACGTGGCCCGTGTTTGTTACAACACGCAACTGAACGTCGGAGGTTTCAAGCGTCAACTTTAGGTTACAATATTTCCGGATGTAATTAACATTTTACAATGCAACAAACGGCACTGATTACGTATTTGTTTATATGTTCAGGTGTGCTAACAAAACTAACGTGGTTCCATTTTAAAAAAAACGTAGGTTTGTGTTAAAAACATACTTCCGTGCATTTTTGTATGGTTTGTATTAAACAATTATACTAGCCCCTCTCCTCACGTTCGGTCTGTGGAATCGGTTCGTCAGTATTTGATGTGGTTTACGAAATATATCCAGCGGTAACGTTAGGTGACTCACCCTGTATAAAGAAACCATTTCATTTCTTGATCATTAGCGCAGGACTTGTTTCTGTGCTACTCTGGTCAACTATGCATTAAAATTCTAACCTTCCTCTCATTATCCTTATAAAAGATTAAAAAAACTGCATTCGAACTTATGTGCCTGTTTCCTATACTAAATGCAGCTAATGCTGATGAGTTCATATAAAACACTCGATAAAGTTTAGAAGAATTCTGTAATTCCTATTGTTAGTTAAGTCAACCGCACTGAAGTCCGCCCCCGGTAGCTGAATGGTCAGCGTGACGGATTGTCAATCCTCTGGGCCCGGGTTCGATTCCCGGCTGGGCCGGCCGGAGTGGCCGAGCGGTTCTAGGCGCTGCAGTCTGGAGCCAAGCGACCGCTACGGTCACAGGTTCGAATCCTGCCTCGGGAATGGGTGTGTGTGATGCCCTTAGGTTAGTTAGGTTTAATTAGTTCTAAGTTCTAGGCGACTGATGACCTCAGAAGTTAAGTCGCATAGTGCTCACAAGGGAACCTCCCCATCGCACCCCCCTCAGATTTAGTTATAAGTTGGCACAGTGGATAGGCCTTGAAAAACTGAACACAGATCAATCGAGAAAACAGGAAGAACTTGTGCGGAACTATGAAAAAAATAATCAAAATATACAAACTGAGTAGTCCATGTGCAAGATAGGCAAAATCAAGGATAGTGTGAGTACACGAGCGCCGTGGTCCCGTGGTTAGCGTAAGCAGCTGAGGAACGTTGGGTTCTTGGTTCAAGTCTTCCCTGGAGTAAAAGTTTTATTTTCGCAAAGTTATGATCTGTCCGATCGTTCATTGACGTCTCTGTTCACCGTAATAAGTTTAGTGTCTGTGGTTTGCGACCGCACCGCAAAACCGTGCGATTAGTAGACGAAAGGACGTGCCTCTCCAATGGGAACCGAAAACATTTGATCACAAGGTCATAGGTCAACCGATTCCTCCACAGGAAAACACGTCTGATATATTCTATACGACACTGGTGACGGCATGTGCGTCACATGACAGGAATATGTTGTCGACCCACCTAACTTGTACACTTGGCGAATGGGTAAAAGGATTCTTCTACCTTGCCCGATTTAGGTTTTCTTGTGGATGTGATAATCACTCCCAAAAAAGTGATGAAAACATAAGACTTTGTTACATAAACTGAAAATAAAAAATTAAAATTTACGCTCCAGGGAAGACTTGAACCAATGACCTTTCACTCCGCAGCTTCGCACACTAAGCCTTTTTTTTTCACACAAAGTAGCTTTTTGATTTTTTTTATTTATATATATATATTTTTTTTTTACCCAGGAAAATGGTAAATGGAAAAAAGATCTTTATTGGTACAAACTTAAATACAACAGAAATGCCATCCTTCCGGCGAAAATAACACAAGACAATATACTAGTACAAGGCGAGGAATTTTTTTTTTTTTATGAACATGGTGTAGGGAAAAAAAGATTAATAGGTCTGATGTAATCTAAGAGGTGTGAAGCAATATACAGTGGAGTGAGGGAAAGACCTGTGTTGTCTGGGGTAGTGCATTAAAGAAAGGAGGCGCGTGTCCATGCGCCTATTCCACTGTGGGTTACAATGTAGAAAGTAGCGCGGGGAGTCTCAGATGTCAGCAGGGGGGGCGGGAGTGCTGTCGGCGTGTGGCACCATCCAACTGAGCGGGGGTGAAGTAAAGATCGCGTGTAGGTAATTGGCGAAGAAGGCGCGGTAGCGCGGTCGCTGTTCGACTTCACTGTGGGCGGTTTGTAAGTACTGCCAGAAATCAACGCGTGATTTGTCGCCACCATTATACATGTAGGTGATCGTCCATCCCTTGACCCATACAATCGCATGATTTTTGGAGGCGGGGAAATAAGTATTCTCAGGATGGATAAAAGTCCATGGGTCAATCGAGTCCGGCGGAACACGGAGGTAACAGGCAACGAACTGTCGGGCCAGTTTCCAGACGTCACTGGTGGCAGCACAAGTCAGTTGATGGACATCGTCATCCACGAGGTGGCAAATGGAACAAAGTGGAGAGTCCTGTAGTCCGATGGCGTGAAGGCGATGGTTTGTGGCGAATTTTTCATTTGCGACTTGGTACCATGTTGCCCGGACGTTGGAGGGAAGAAAAGGCTGGTGGATGTGACGCCAAACCGTTGGCCACCGCGTGGACGGATGTCTCAGTTCGATATTGTTGCTGGATATGGAACGAAGGAGAGGGGTGTAAAAATCTTTAGGTCGAGGAGAACGCGTGGTCGGTAAGTGTGTGTGAGCATAACTGAAGTCGACGATGAAATCAGAAATGTGCGTCAAATGGTGCTTGATGTGTCCGACTGGTACTGGTGGTGTTATGGTCGCGGGCACAAGAATTTCCAGCAAGCTGCGCGTAAGGGAGGTGCCCCCGTGCCACTGCTTGTGCATGGTGGACATGTACAAGGACGCCGCTCAGAGTCGCACATTGACAAGGCCGAGGCCTCCTGCTCGCGGGGGAAGGGTGAGCGTGTCGCAGCGGACCTTAAAGATCGTACCGGCTGTAAGGAAGTATCCGAGGGCAGCCTGGAGGCTGCGTCCAATAGTTGATGGCAGCGGGAGGACCTGTGCGATGTGGACCATTCTGGCCGCCACATGTTGATTGAGGTATTGGACACGTTGTAAAGAATCGAGTCGTCGGAGAAGATTTTGTCGCACCGTCGTGCGGATAGTTTGGAGTGCACGCCGAAAATTGATGGCAGCGGAGCGGCGCACGGTGGAGGTGAAAATGATACCAAGATATCGTAGTTGTTGTACACACGGGAGAGGTGCTAAGTCTGCGTGTGAGAGGCCGCGTCCAATGGGCATCGCCGCGGATTTAGCCACATTCATGTTACTGCCCGCTGCAGTGCCGTACGTTGATATCAAAGCAAGTACCGTGTGTGTTTCACTCCGTGAGCGTATCAAGAGGAGGAGGTCGTCCGCATACGCACGACATCGAAAACTGTGCTGTCGCAAAGTGAGACCAGAAAGGTGGCTCGTCAGACTCCCGATGAGTGGCTCCAGGCTTATGGCATACAGTAGGGTCGAAAGTGGGCAGCCTTGCCGTACGGAACGCCGGATCGCCACTGGTCCCGCCACACGGCCGTTAACCTGAATCAGAGATTCGGCGGTGCCGTACAGGCGTCGGATCACGTCGATAAAGGCTGGTGGAAAACCCATGCGGTTCATCACTGAGAACAGAAAAAGATGCCGCAATTTGTCGAATGCGCTGTCAAAATCAATGGCAACCACTGCGGCGCGGAGTCTGCACGCCGCTGCCAGTGCAATTAAATCGCGACATTCTCCTGTGGCCGTTTGTATATTAACTGAGCCGCCCGGAGTTGTCTGTTCCGGGGATAGAATGCTAGGCAGGATCTTGCGGCATCGCGTTGCCAGTAGGCGTGTAAAAATTTTACAGTCTGCGTTAAGCAGAGTCAGGGGACGGTAATGTGCTGTCGTCACACCTGGTGTCGGTTTGTGGATGGGTATAATAATTCCCGTGACGAAGGACGGTGGTACGGCGTTCCCTATCGTCAGCAGTTCATTAAACATCGTTGTCCACCGTGATGCCATTAGTGTGAAGAAAGCGCGATAAAATTCTATCGGCAATCCGTCGACACCAGGTGACTTATTCAGAGCACCTTTTTTGATTGCATCGTGGATTTCGTCACGCGTAATGGGCTCCAGCAGCTCGTCCGCTTCGTCGCTGGTGAGGGTGCGAGTTACGTGTGGTAACACAGACTCCTCAGCGTGGTTGTTGGTAGTCTCCTCCTGGTACATTGTGCGGTAGTGGTCGACAAAGGCACTGACGATTTCGGCCTGGCAAGTGACGTGCTGGCCGCGACAGGTGGTGATCTCGGTGATGAGTTGTCGTCGTCGATGTTTCCTATCGGAGGCGATATGATGCATGGTCGGATGTTCTTGTTCCGCCGAATCTTGACGTCGGGTTCGCACCATAGCCCCCTGCAGTCTACGGCGTGTCAAAGTTACAATTTGCGCCTTAATCCTGCTGCGTTCCCTCTGGGTGTCGGGGGTGGGCGGTTGGTCGTCCAGGTCGCGGAGAACGGCGTAGAAATAGTCGGTAGTGTGCCGGCGCCACATAGCAACTTCCTTTCCATACTGAATCAAAGTACGTCGAATGGCAGGTTTGGCACATTCTAGCCACCAGGTCAAGGTCGTGCAGTATTTAGGTAAGCGACGTTCGCAGGTGGCCCATGTCTCGGTAACACGTTGAAGACATTCGGGATCATGAAGATGGGAGGTGTTTAGCTTCCACGGTGCACGACTACGCCAGACCACTTGCTTGGGGAAGAGAATGTTGCAGATGTAGGCACAGTGGTCCGAAAAGGCCAGGGGCCAAAGTTCTGCACCTTGGACTGCAGGTGTGAGTTCCCGAGAGACGTAAATTCTATCAAGGCGGCTCGCGGAGTGACTCGTCTGGTAAGTATGTCCAGGCGCGTCGCCGTGCCGAACTTCCCAAGTGTCGCGGAGCAACAGATCTCGGACGACAAGACGCAGTTCTTGACAGGTGTTGTAGTGGGGCACTTGATCTTTAGGGTGCAAGACACAATTAAAATCACCCCCAAGCAAGTAATGGTCGTAGCGTCCAAGAAACAAAGGAGCGATTTCTTCTGAATAGAAGAGGGCCCTGTCGCGTCTGCGGGTGGAGCCTGACGGAGCGTAAATGTTGATGATACGCGTCCCCATGATGGTGACGGCCATGCCTCTGGCAGATGGAAGGTATGTGATATCGGCCACTGGAATGCCTTCTCTGGCGTAGATGGCTACGCCGCGTCCCAGGTGGTCACCAGGAGAAGGATAAGTGTTATATCCCGCGACGTCTGGTAGTGTGGCCAGGTGTACTTCCTGTAGTAGTGCGATATCGACGTCCGACGCCCATATCATCTCTCGCAGCAGTTGAAGTTTCACGGGTGAGCTAATGTAGTTAGTGTTGATCGTCGCTATTCGGTAGGTTTGGAGCTGTAACCCGCCGTGGAGGGGAACTCCACCGGCGGAGGATGAAGAGGGACGAGGCAACGGTGAGTCGTGCCGTACGCCACCTGACGGCATTATCAGCGGCGTAACGATGCTTCCGTCTGGGGTAACTCTGTCCCCAGCGTGTGGTCCGGCCCCGCATCGACGTCCTCACTCCACACCATTGAAGGCGTTGTCGTTGTGATGGTCGTACGTTCCACTTCGGTCGTAGGGGCAGAGGACGTCTCGGCGGCAGTCGCATCTGTGGAGTCCATTGGTTCAGGAGCACCTGAGCGAGCCAGTAGAGTAGGCATCGACGTATCCACAGTCGGCGTCATGTTGTCGTCATTCGTATCGTCGTGTAGGTTCTCCGAGGCCTCGTCGGGTCGGACGGCCTCTGGAGCATCGGGGGGTGGTGATCCGTCTCGTTCCGAGACCGTACGGCGCCTCCTCTTGCGCCTCTTAGGTGAACGTTGTTTGCGGGTTCGTCCCTCCGTGTCGGAAGACGGGAGGGAGTCGCGTCGCTCTGAGAGGAAGGCCGTCGCGGGAACGTCAAATGAAGGGGCGTCCATATGTTCAGGCGGGTGGGTGTCGGAAGTCGTCGCTGTTGGTAGTGGCGCCGGAGTAGCGTCAGGCTTTGAGCGCGACGCGTCGGCCCCAGCGGTATCCGTAGCAGCTGGAAGGGTCACCGGTGCATGGTCCGATGGGCGGCAGCCGGTGGGAGGAGAACAGAGCGCCGATGCGTAGGTGATCGGTAAAACCGTAGTCGGAGCCGGAGGTGCCACGGTAGCGGCTGGCAATTGGGTGATTCGTCGCTGAAGACACTCAGATCTGAGGTGGCCTTCTTTGCCGCACCCGGAACAGGTCTTGGGTTGGCCGTCGTATATGACAACCGCGCGGCACCCGCTAATTTGCAGGTAAGATGGCACGTGGCGATGGAGGTCGATGGTGATCTGCCGTACACCGTTAAGAACAGGGTACGTTTGGAATTGCGCCCAGCGTTCGGTAGTGTGGCCATGTACAGTGCCATAGGGGCGGAAAGCCGCGATAACGTCATCCGCTGGAAGCTCGAACGGGAGTTCGAAAACTCGTATGGTGCGCATTCCTAAGCCGGCATGGTCGACAGTGACCGCTCCGACATTGCCGTCGGCGTGGCAAAAGCGTAATCCATGGTTGGTGTCACGAAGTATTCTTTCACATACCGCGTCATTGACGACTTTGACGTACACCGTACTGCTTAATATGGACAAATGGATGCCCAAGATGTCAGAAGCTGGGATCTTAGCAACGTCGCGTAGGAAGCGTTCCACTTCCAAGGCCTTTGGTCGTGCGTAGTCGTTGCAGAAGTTGAAACGTAAAGTTGATTTTCGAAAACGGTTGGCCATGATTCTAGTGCACGTAAGCGACACGTAAGTGACGGCCGCTGAAATGTAAACAACAGCGAGCGCGCGCGCTCCGCAGGCGGAAATAACAACACGTCCGCACTGCACGGCGGCGAAAGCCGGACTGGCCTGAGACCACGGCGCTTCTTCGTTCTGTTTCCTTTATGTTGCCTATCTTACACATGGACTATTCAGTTTGTATATTTTGCTTGTTTTTTTCATAGTTCCACACAACTTCTTCCTGTTTTCTCGACTGATCTGTGTTCAGTTTTTCAAGGCCTATCCACTGTGCCAACTTATAACTAAATCTGAGGGGGGTGCGATGGGGAGGTTCCCTTGTCAGAGCCATTTGAACCATTTGATTCCCGGCTGGGTCGGGGAATTTTCTCCGCCCAGGGACTGGGTGTTGTGCTGTCATCATCATCATCCTATCATCCTCATCGACTGCAGGTCGCCGAAGTGGCGTCAAATTGAAAGACCGGCACCCGTACGATTAAATAAACAAATACACCACACTGAAGAGCTAATAAAAACTGGTTCACCTCCCTAATGTCATGTAGGGCCCCCGTGACCACGCAGAAGTGCCGCAACACGACGTGGCATGGACTCGATTAATGTCTGAAGTAGTGGTGGAGGAAACTGAGCCGCGCGGGATTAGCCGAGCGGTCTGATGCGTTGCAGTCATGGACTGTGCGGCTGGTTCCGGCGGAGGTTCGAGTCCTCCCTCGGGCATGTGTGTGTTTGCTTGTCCTTAGGATAATTTAGGTTAAGTAGTGAGTAAGCTTAGGTACTGATGACCTTAGCAGCTAAGTCCCATAAGATTTCACACACATTTGAACATTTTTTTGAGGAAACTGACACCGTGAATCCTGCAGGGCTGTCCATAAATCTGTAAGAGTACGAGCGGGTGGAGATCTCTTCTGAACAGCAGGTTGCAAGACAATAACGATCATTTCTGGGGAGTATGGTGGCCAGCGAAAGTGTTTAAACTCAGAAGAGAGTTCCTAGAGACACCTTGTAGCAATTCTGGACGTGTGGGGTGTCGCATTGCCCTGCTGGAATTGCCCAAGTCCGTCGGAATGCACAATGGATATGAATGGATGTCACCAGGCAGAGTCGTATCTCGACGTATCAGGAGTCCCATATCACTCCAGCTGCACACGCCCCACTCCATCACAGAGCCTTCACCAGCTTGAACAGTCTCCTGCTGGCCTGCAGCAGCCATGGTTTCATGAGGCTGTCTCCATACACGTACACGTCCACGTCCTTCCGCTCGATACAATTTGAAACGAGACTCGTCCGACCAGCCAACATATTTCCACTCATCAACAGTCCAATATCGGTGTTGACGGACCCAGGCGAGGCACAAAGCTTTGTGTCGTGCAGTCATTAAGGGTACACGAGTGGGCCTTCGGCTCCGAAAGCGCATATCGATGGTGTTTCGTTGCATGGTTCGCACGCTGACATTTGCTGATGGCCCAGCACTGAAATCTGCGGCAATTTGTGGAAGGGCTGCGTTTCTGTCACATTGGGCGATTCTCTTCAGTCGTCGTTGGTCCCGTTCTTGCAGGACCTTTTTCCGGCCGCAGATATGTCGGAGATTGATGTTTTACCTGATTCCTGGTATTCACGGTACACTCGTAAAATGGTTGTACGGGCAAATTCCCGCTTCATAGCTATTTCGGAGTTGCTGTATCCCATTGCTCGTGCGCCGACTATAACACCATGTTGAAACTCACTTAAATCTTAATAACTTGCCATTGTAGCAGCAGTAACCGATGTAACAAAAAAATGGTTCAAATGGCTCTGAGCACTATGGGACTTAACATCCTTGGTCATCAGTCCCCTAGAACATAAAACTACTTAAACCTAACTAACCTAAAGACATCACACACATCCATGCCCGAGGCAGGATTCGAACCTGCGACCGTAGCGGTCACGCGGTTCCAGACTGAAGCGCCTAGAACCGCACGGCCACACCGGCCGGCGCCGATGTAAGAACTGCGCCAGACACTTGTCATACATTTATGTGGATATGGTTTCTGTTCTTTCGGACATAAGAATGTCTTCCACGAGTAATGAGTCTGTTGGATAGGGACACAACGAATGTAGTGTGTGGACATATAAGGTGAGAACATGGGTCTTGCGGGAGGCGTGCGCGAGATAGTGCCTGCAGTCGCACTATTGGCTGTGCCCTCGGTGGCTCCGATGTATAGAGCGTCTGCCATGTAAGCTGGAGATCCCAGGTTTGAGTCCTGGTCGGGGCACACATTTTCACCTGTCCCCGTTGATATATATCAACGCCCGTCAGCAGCTGAAGGTATTAATATATAGTTCTAACTTGTCATACAGGCGTTTCCGACCGCAGCGCCGTATTCTGGCTGTTTACATATCTTCGTATTTGAATATGCGTACCTACACCAGTTTCTTTGGCGCTTCAGTGTATTAGGAATAACCAGTTCGATTACGCATACAGTGCTACAATTACATCGCGCAAGCCAATGCATACACAATTTTCATGAATCATTATCGTGTCTTGACGTAAACAAATTATGATTCAACTCCTTTTACATTTAATTTTCTCGCTTCCATGCACGTTCAGGTAGTAAAGTGCAGTTTGTCCGCCAATCGTCGTTTAAGCTGAAATACAGCAACAACGCACGTATAATTTTAAAAAAAGTTAATTTGTTACAAAAATTCTAATGGTACTTTTGCGAAAAATGAAGTAAAAAACAAATGTCCATCACATGAGATGAAGAAAAATGACGCAGTCAACAAATTCAACAGCTTCATTGTTTCCGATATCTAAAACTGGCTTATCTATACGATGCCATGAGATTAATGTGCACTTTAGCTTAAAAGAATCTGTTATAAAGTAATGAAACAACAAGGTTAATTTCAAGATTAAAGAATAAATCCTTGAACACCCAGCACAATTTAATTATCCTTGCCCACCATCTCACAAAATTTGCCATTCTAGCATCGAACTTTATTCTCTTGTCGTATTCCGGGAACACACGCTCACCAATATTTTTCGCACACCATTAGCATTACCATTGTGTGGAGGCACAAGACGTATATACTAGCATAAAACGTATATACCAGCTCAGGTTAACATATTTATGAACAATTGCGCCTGTTAGGAATCGGAAGAAATTCCAATGTAAGCGGTTTCTCGAATGTATCAATTTGACAGTACTCATTTTTCGTGATTCCGAGTACAGTTTTGTAGGACTTGCATTCTCGTTGTCTGATATTACCATACAAGAGGTCAGATACAGTGCATTGTTTTGCAAAAGTAACCTTGCACATAAATGCACAGTTTCGTTGCAGAGCCTGCCAGAGGCATAAAAAGCTGGCGTCAACCGGGAAAACTGTGTGCAGTATTTCACTGACCTTAAGCTGACTCACGACTCTATTGTTTTTCGCCCATAAGAATAAACTGACGAGCATGACGAAAGGCAGCGTACCCGTTTCACTGAATTAACATCCTCGTCCACAGAGGAAAATATAGTCGGCGTAACTGTTTCAACACGTTTCCCGCAAAAAATTACAGCTATAACTCAGGTTCAAATGTTTATCTGCTGTCTTAGTTTTAAATTTAAACACAGCGGATGATCTTATTTCGCAGTGAAGCTGTAGATTAATCACTTGTTGGGAAACGTTTGAACATTTGTTCATCTTATGGCTAACATATATCAGTGGGTAGTAAATAGCAACGGTAAATTTTACGGATAAGGCTCAAATGGCTCCGAGAACTATGGAACTTAACATCTGTAGTCAGCAGTCCCCTAGAGTTAGAACTACTTAAACCTAACTACCTAAGGACATCACACACATCCATGCCCGAGGTAGGATTCGAACCTGCGACCGTCGAAGCAGCGCGCTTCGGGACTGAAGTGCCTAGAACCGCTCGGCCACAACGGCCGGCTTACGGATAAGGTCTTACGTGAGAATAACAGTAAAGGCCGAGTGCACCAGCCTCTGTCAAAAAGCAAGAGAACCAAGTTCCCGTCATCATGGTTAAAAGTAAACCGGGTTTAAAATGTGTCTGCGGTGCACCGACGTTAATCGTTGCTCAGCAAACCGTTGTCAGCCAACCGTGTATTTGACCGCGCTTAACCCCGTGTAGAGTTGTGGAAATATTCGAGGGAAAATTAACATTTTCGGTTGGAATAGATGTGAACAGTGTATATGCAATAGTTTGAAGTCCAGTATACTGACAAACGCAGTCAAACGATACGCATTTGAAGTCACTAGTACAGCATATAAAATGACATCAACGATTTAGGTGGTGTTTGGTGGAACTCGGTGTAAAGGCAGTTGGCTCCTTGCAGTGTTAGTGTGTACTTACTTGCCTTTCCTCCCGATAGGAAACAGACATCACTGTGACACTGCATATTGTGTACGTAAACCACGATTGAGTGGCTGCCACCTGGAAAACAGTTATCGTGTGACGAAAAAGCAAAAATCGGCGCGTAGAAGGAAATGGGACTCTCTAACCGTCAAACAGCCAAGAAGTTAAGTGATTGAAGTATAGTGATCTACGATTTCCTTAAATTGGACACACGTTGTGGTCAGAGCGGAAAATACGAGCAAAGTAGAAAATTATCTGAAGCATCGAAACGGTTACTTTTGGACAAAGCAAGGGCCACATACCGTCATACTTCTTAGCTTGTTGTTGATTTATAAAATGGCTCTGAGCACTATGGGACTTAACATCTGAGGTCATCAGTCCCCTAGAACTTAGAACTACTTAAACCTAACTAACCTAATGACATCACTCACATCCATGCCCGAGGCAGGATTCGAACCTGCGACAGTAGCGGTCGCTCGGTTCCAGACTGCAGCGCCTAGAACCGCACGGCCACCACGGCCGGCTGTTGATTTATAGTTGCCAGTAACTGCCAGACGTGTATGACAAATTATGTCAAATGTCTGACATCTTGAATTCAAGAAACGATTGCAAATACCTGGTTTAACACCCAAAAGTAAACGGGCTAGATTGGAGTTTGATGAAAAAAGTGTTTCATGGACTTGAGAATGGGATAAAGCGATCTTCAGTGACGAGAAGCAGTTTTATTTAAATGGTCCGGATGGCTTTCAATATGATTGGATGATATAAGAACAAAGCAGCAGGCAAGACTTAGCAGAAATTTTGGTGGTGAAAGTGCTATGATTTGGGCAGCATTCTGCAGTAAAGATAAATCAGGCATTGCTTGGCTGAACACCAGAATAAACCCTAATATGTACACTGAGATGCTAGAGACAGAATGGATTAGAATGTATGTGGATCTAGGAGACGAAAGTCTAATGTTTAAGTAAGATAATGGATCTGTGCATGTTTCTTCTACAACAAAAAAGTGGTTTGAAGATAATGTTACCGTTATATTGCCCTGGACTGCACCAATCTTGGATCTGAACTCCGTGGAAAACCTGTGGGGAATACTTCCAGGGCGTGTTTATCACAATGGAGGGCAGTTTGAGGCTTATGTGAGCTGAAAAAAGTGATACGAGAAGATTTGGCGACAATTTCGCTGCAAGAAAACTTTTGAGGTAATCAGGAAGAACGGAGAGTGGACAAAGTACCAACACTGCAATAACACAACAGACCGGTGAGTGCCTTTACATCAGTTTCCATACAGGAAATGCAAACGCCTTATTTTGTTACTTGTATTATGAAAGAAACTACGTAATTCCGTTATGATTGTTTATGTCTTATATGTGTTTACTACTTTCTTAATAAATTCGATACATGTATGCTTCAGACATTGTATTACCTCCACGGAAGGCGCCCAGGAGATGCAAATACATTAATAGAGACATGAATTTGCACAAGACCGCCTAAATTAATAAGTTTTCTAGACAATCACTGGCGTCATTGTCACATGCTCTTACTTTCGTAGACAGGTAAAAGTGTGTTTATGCGTTGCTACTAGCCCGTTCGTTTACGTATGTTGAAATGAAAAAGAAAAGTGCCTCATCGTTACGAAATTATAACATGTTAAACAGTAGATGTATCGGTTACTAGGTTAGGTTTGGTTCATTTATAGTTCAGGGCTTTAGCACAAGCCTCTCATTTGTCTTCATACATAGGATAAGACTTCATGAAGGAGTGTGCTTGTTCCAAGAACCCTGTTTTGGTTTGTTTATCGTACCTAAATGTCAATATTTTTCGGCGTCTGCCAGTGTTGTTTACAGATGCATTATTGGCAGAAATTTTCAAAACTCTTACGAAATTCCGCCGGCCGCTGTGGCCGAGCGGTTCTAGGACCTTCAGTCCGGAACCGCGCTGCTGCTACGGTCGCAGCTTCGAACCCTGCCTCGGTCATGGATGTGTGTGATGTCCTTAGGTGAGTTAGGTTTAAGTAGTTCTAAGTCGAGGGGACTGATGACCTCAGATGTTAAGTCCCATATGGCTTAGAGCCATTTGAACGAAATTCCATGATTATACCGCAACTTCATTCCACATATTTTCAATACGATATTTATAAATGCATAAACTTTAACAGTCCTGTTCTTTAAGCTATAAAATTATAAACTTTTGTTTCATGTAGTAAATGAGCAAGACGTAATTCCAAAACACCACCTTTTGTACAACTGCCTTAAATTCACTTTTTAATTTATTTTTATCTTCGTGATTGAAAACATGTTTTCTGTTGACGTTTCTTAGTCACAAGTATACTTGACTGCTGGTAAAATTTGTGATATTTGTGGATAGTGCGGTTAAGTGACAACAGGTGTTTATTCCCATTATTTTCAATACAGACTCGCGAAATGAGTTCTCCTTACCAAATGTATATCACTGGCAATTATTTCTGTAGACAAGAGGGGCTTTTAATTTTAAGTAATCGAAAAGCTGATCATCGGCGCAATAAGGTTCTTCCGATAAGTAGGTAATTCTAACCTCTCATTAATTTAGCTCAACAACTATTACACTGTTTCTTTCGACAGGCGACACATCTCTTCAAACTTTCCGTCATCATAATCTTCAAAAGGGTTTATCCTTTCTATAAATTACTACAGTCACTCCAGTACGGTATAGGTCACGATTAAATGGTCAAGGTATTACAATTCTTCCATACTGCCATCCATACCATTGAAACGCGCCGTCATCTTAATAACGTACCCTTACAGAACCTTGGTCATCTCGAGAAAACCGAACATGAGCCGCTGTCAAATTTAACTGTGGTCAGCCCCCTCGTTTAACTTTGACCGAGCTCGGTGCACCAGAATTTTGCGTTCAACGGGGTTAAATGCCAACTTAGCCACGATTAACTTTCGGTCGAATACTCGGTCAGCTCACTGACATTGATTAAAACAATCTATTCCCAACTAGCTATAGTTACGATGAGCATAACATTAGGCTGTTTTGTTTCTAGCCCCTGAATGGCTGCGTATGGGAATGTCTTACTTTCATATTAATGATTTTTTTTTATCTTTCAGGGCTCTGGTTCATAATCAATCTTACCATTTTATTGTGTTCTTACATGCTTTGCGCGGGTGTACTAAAAAGTAATACCACCGATTTTTTACTCTGTTGTCAATATTAATTGAGTTATTACATGCCATGAATATTAATCGATCGGTTTCCCCGCATCGCTGACGCAAATTGCGGACTTCTGCCACCAGGGGTCCGAATTGTAGCGATGGTTCCTTTGAAAGGGCACGGCCGACTTCCTACCCCGTCCTTCCCTGTTGACCTCGCTGTTTGGTCCCCTCCCCCAAATCAACCAACCAACCAACAATCTATGACAAATGAGTGATAATTATTTCCTGTTTCAGAGCAATTTATATAGGTGAGTAGAGACTGCCATTGCTACTTACTGTGTCAAAAACTTAAAACAGATACATTAAGTACTTTATTTGTCGTTTAAGAGTAAGGTGATTCTATTGTAATGTTCTGATAGGATCACTCGCAATTATCCTCTACTTATTCAAGTGTTTCGTCTTTCTCAAATTAAATAATTGCCTACTAATTAGGCCTGCTCCTTGTTTCCAAGTCCTTCATAACGATCCTGGTAATGTGTTGCTTAAGACACTGGACTCGCATTCTCTAGGAGTGGAGTCCAAAACCCCGTCCGACTTTATCTCCCGGTTTCCTTAAATCGCTTATTGACCACGCTGGAATGGTAGCCTTGAAGAGGACATGGCCGATTTCTGTCCCTATCCTCGTCCAATCGGGACCTGTGTTCGGCCTCGTCATCGATAGGATGATAAATCTTCATCTTTCGTCCTTCTTCCATATCTTTCCAGGTATTTATTCTTAGAATCGATTCTGCTCTCTCCTCTTTCTGAGGTATTGTTAGACTACGCGTTTCAATTCTATCATTGATATCGGCAGTCAGTTTTACCATTACTTTGGAGACTTCACTTATTAGATGTTCAATCCGCAGCTTTATAATTTTCTTTCATTACAGCCACACCAAGACTCCCCTATTTTCTGTTATTTCATACAACCTGTACTCTCCCATGTCTTACAGAAAGTCGTCATCTCAATGTACCGTTCTTTATTCGACCACCCTTTTTAACCACTTATGCAATAGTACATGTCTTTGTAGAACGTCGTAAATCGAACTGAAGTATGTTAATCTTTAAGGGTATCAAACAAGTCTCATAAAACATTTCGTTTTGGCCTCATCGTATCCCAAAACATATACAGGGTGATTCAAATTAACATTTAACGACGTCCACAGCGACATAAATGATGCTGAGACAAGTAATTTAATATAAGACACATGGGACCACAAAGTAGTGGAACAGGTGCGGCCTCACTCTCCGTTGTTGCCAAATTTATTGTAGATGGCGGATCCAAGATGGCGGTGATAGATATGGTAATGTCACAATGATGTCATGGTGGGAAATTCAAATTTTGGCGGGAAAATAGGTCAGTTGGGCTACCTCCACTAACCTAATTCCCTCCCTTTCGTCCTACCCAGCCCTCCCCAAGAAAATGGTGGGAAGTTCAGATTCCAGCAGGATAATGCAACAAACCAGAGCTGCATCCACTAACCTAAGAAAATGGCGGGAAAATAGGTCACTTGGGCTACCTCCACTAACCTAAGTCATCCGACCGCCACCTCTTCCTAGGAATTGGAGGGAAAAGATCTCAGCCTGGATAGGATGGACATATGTCTTTATTTTGCAGGCAGTCTTTATTTAAACAATTTGAGACAGTAGCTCCATCCAGTGTGTCCACATTGAGGTCCAGAGTCCAACTGACCCAGTACACAGTACTGCCACCAGAGTGCATTCTCATCCCATGGCGGTTTGGGGGGAAAATAGTGGGAAAAGGACTCAGCCTCTGCTGGGCTGCTGGAGAGTGAAAGGAGTGTATTTTATTTATTTTGGAACAATTTATTTAGGGACGGATTTCAAGTTGTTTATTTATTACACTGATAAAAAAACACTCACCTTGGCATGCTTGAGGTTGCAGTAAACAGACCTGTAAACTACTCGTTAATCACCGAAATAATGGAGTACACTGATGTGCAGAGAGGCAAACATCTCGTAAACTGTCAAAATAATGCATGTAAAATGCTCTCCAACACGTTTGTCAAGAGATAAAGCATGCGTAACGCTATGCAAACACACTCACAGCACTTAAACAGCAGAGAATAATGCAGTGCGCAAACACTCATTGCACCTAAAAAACGTTTTCGAACTATCGTCAACCATGACTTATCACTGAACTGCCCCCCCGACGGATCTCCAAGGCGCCCACGCTGGGCAGCACGCTCTCACTGGTCCGATACGAGTGACGCCTCGGGGACGCTAGTGCGTGTTTACCATTGCTGGCGCGATACCTCTCTACCTATGGAAACTGACGTCACAGGTCGCACTACAGAAATCTGTTCCAGTGCTTCTCAAAATAGCACAGGGTGCATTGTTCCTAACGATTCTAACAGGACATGTGAGCTGCATCTAGCAGGGCATGCATTTACCAGCCAAGCGTGGCTGATGCATCCCTGGGAAATGTTCATATAGCTACACACTATCGCAAGTGCATCTAAAACGTTCTCAGTGTTATACTGATGTCACATGGCTATGTAAAATAAGAGCCAAGTCGACCTCTCGTAAATTATGTAGTGTCCCATAAATAGTTAACAGTCGCTTTTGTAGGTGCTCTCGTGATGTCTCAGATTGTCTGCATGAAAATTCTTGTCCTAACAGAAGCTGTTTACGAAAATAGTGCAAAATAACGCCGAATGCATTACCTGCTGATGGTCCTAACGTGGCACTCCCTCCATCACATGTTACCATCCTGGAAATTGTTAAGTCCTCCTTTCAACAAACGTTCTCACTGCTATGTAGAGGCTCCTACGTCCTGGTACAAAGGATGTCTTGTGAATGAATGGAGCTTTATGATTGGCTCTTATTGAATTTGCCCACCAAATTACTGATGCCGCCATTGTGGAAACACTGGCCGCATTCTTTTCTCTTTCTTCAGACGAGTCTTTCAGCCGCAAAAACTATTTTGTACAGATCACCATATTGCAAAGACAACTAAAACCTGAAAAATGGTCTACATATCGTCAAATATGGAAAGACTCTTACTCAATTACGTTGCTCTGCCAATGAGGACGGTAGCTTGAGTATTAAAGCGTGAAACCAATCTCCAACCCAGCAATATGAAACCGCGTACCGTGTCGATGTAGTAAACATACAATCCGTATCCTGTGCCATACAAAATCGCCCCTTTTACATCATTCGTATAGCTATCGACCGTGAGAAACTCGTACAAATACCGCGAAGACAGACAGCATAAGCACATTCACCTTAGGTATACTTCTCGCTGCACTAGATATTTCCCGCGAGGTCGGGCGGTCATCCACTGCCAATGCATGACCAGAGCGCCTCAGTGGACCGAAGTCACTCTCAGAACTGTTCTACAAATTCGGGGTCCGCTCCCCTCGGCACAAAGGCGTTACTGTTTCTGACCGCTACCTGCTTGCTTGCTTGATTTTCTACACCCATCTCCAGACTCTGGGATTACAAGAATATATGTAATTTCACATAGTTTGCCAGAATATCATACCATTTTCGCTATACTTCTCGATATCAAGCACATAGCAATATCGCTTGCATAGCAGTATCGCTCACACAACATAAACCCAAAGATATAGACCGGAAATTATTTCTCTAGAAACCCGAAACCTTAGCGAGGTGGAGTGTGCTGTAAACCATTGAGTGACTAGAAACTTATGCCGTCTGCGAAGCCCTTTACATGAAAACTCGAAAAAAAATAGAGGAAACTAATATTTCCAGTCGCGAATACCGTTGTTGGTGATGTAATAGATTCCAAATCATCCCTATAATTTACAGGTTAGCTAAGGTGTTTCTCATGCCTAGAGAACCAGTAAACATGTCTTCCACCTGTCTTTCACCTGCAAGATGTACACACCACAATCAATGTTTCCTCAACTAAATAAAGCTGCGAGATGTGCAGAAGCAGTAAACTGGACTATTTACATGGGAGGGAATAAAGATCCAGCGCAAACACACGTCCATAATGGATATTCTCTAATTTACACGTTATCACGAAAGCTGTCCAACAACTAGTAAGTATTAGTTCGCTATTCGGCCGTGTAGAGGACGACATGGGTAAGTCAGCTACATGCCTGCACCCCAACAGGCCTTTCCATTCGGACAGCTCCCACCGTTAGCCGGAAACGTGAATCATTCCCGCCACAGGTCACCGGCGCTGCACGCCAAACACCCATAGGCAGAATCATCATCCAAGGAAGCTGGCCACATATATATTTTATCACTGTACTTACAATTAAATATTACGATCACGGTCTCCATTGGACGACATTCGACAATGAGCGAAGTATCGGAAATACACTATGCTCATGGCTGTGGCTCTGGAAATAGAAATATCTGTACCATTCTTCGACCCTATCACGCATCCCCTACTGATTATAAGATTTGCTCAATAACTGATTGCTAGCGATACGAAATAATACTGACCAAAAATCAGCTCAGGGTGGACATGTCTCTTACGTTTTTCTTGCGAGTGGTACCACTGTGTCTTAGAAAGACAGACGTAACCGTCTTGCAAACGACCAGATGTTAAAAAACACAACCATATGACTATGACATGCGGTCTTGGTTCTATTGATGCTCACAAGTATTCATGTTAAAAGCTATACTGGCTTTATAAATCTACATATGGCATTACCTTCTATTGAATTGGTTTTTACAGACAGATATTGAGACACTGAACATATACGGTGATCTCAAGAGAGTACATTATCAAACCAGCAGTGCGATTACACATAGCCCACAATGCAACCTTGTGATAAAATCACTGAATTTTGAAAGTGATTCGGCTAAGGAACGTGGCATGAAACCGGTATTTGCAACTCCCTCACGCCGGCGCTAGATATTTCTCCAGTATTTGTAACTCACTCTTTCTCGATGCCATGTCAGAGGTTCTGCGATGTATCCACTGGGTTATAGGCGAAGGTTGATTGAGAAGAATCACCCTTTTCAGTTACAGTAAAATTTTAGATAGTCCTTATGCCTCTTGCAACTACTGCCATTTCTGCAGATTTGCACATGTGATCGTTCCAATTTAAGTAGGAACTGAGCTGAAGTAAGCGAAAACTGTACCTACCACCTTCTACAACCCGTGTAGAAACAGAGTGACCTGAGTTAGTGCGACAGGACCGTGTTTTGACCATTCGGTGGAAATGGGAACATGTTGTCATAGCTCCGTCAGCAGCTCCGCCAACAGCTCTGAAGCAGATCCGCGTCCCTCAGGGTCCATTCACGTCTATCACCACGAAATGCTATCTTCGTTATTCTGTACCATCCAACAGAGAAAAATTACGAACTATAGAAGCTCCTCTAACCTCATCTGATAGACAACTCGATAAGATTTTTACCGCACCTCTCTGTTCCCATATATCGAACACAAAAACCATCTGCGTGCCCGCATCGAGCACATGTGACGATTACATTAAATATACAGTTATTGATCCATTGCACGGACCAGTGTAAAGATGCATCACCCGTTCTGTAGAAGGATGACCATATACCAACAAATATACTATAAGTCGAAGAGATCCTCCCTGCGTCGTTGTTTGAAACATTGTTTTTTTTTTTTCTACTGTAAACCGCTTTGTACATTGCCATACATTTTGTTTTTTTCCGCCACGACTTCGAGGTCTGTGTCATTGCGGAAATCGGACAACAATTGTGAGGCCCAAAGAAATAATAGCAGTATTCAGTGTTTGGAGTACTCAGTATAGCAACGTGCCTGGTTTGGTATGCCACAAAAAGTGCCATCTGGTGATGACATATAACTGGCAACGGAATTTTAATTCAGTCTGACATCTTCCAGTAAATGTTGGCGTGAAGATGTCACAAATACGCAACTCATTTGTCCACGTTCAACAAGGACTCATGCTGCAAACAAATGGAAATGACAAACAACCAAAATAACGTCGAAATACAACAAATTGAAAATTAAGCTAAGTAACACAATATCAACATTAAATTACGTTAAACTGTTCATCCATGGAGACTATTTACATACTGCACCTTCACTGATCTATAAATCTCCTATGTACACTTATTCTTCGAATGGTATCAATTGCTGGTTGAATTTTCTCTGCGTGACCCCTGCGATGGCTTAGGTGGTGTCAATTCCACATATTCGCTACGTTGGTCAGTCCAATGACCTTGACCGTTGTAGGTCCTGCTATTGCTTTATTGTTGGTCCCTAGAATCCTGTTGGCCCTGGTTCGAGTTCTGTTGCTCTCTCCAGTTTCTGTTACACCGGTAGCTATTGTTGTTGTTACGATTATAATTTCCTCGTCTTCTTCCATTTTCTCATGATGGCTGGTTATTCCAATTGAAGTTTGAATTTTGGTTTCGATTCGATCGATGTTTTCCCCCAATTCGTCCATCGTAATGCCTGTCTGGCAAATCTTGCCTGTTACGGTCATTATTTCTAGTTCTTTCCGGTGAGTTGTGAATTTCATTCACGTACTCGAGTTCGCACAGCGCGTTCTTGAAAGCTTCGATTGAATCGCTGCATCTACCGATGAGCAATTTCTGCTAAGGTAAAGGTAATTTAATGTAGCAATACCTTATAATTTTCTTGGGCTGTACGGTCGATCCAAGAATCGGTTCTTCTTGACCGGGGATTCGAAGAATTTGACAGGACTGCGGGATACTGATGCTTCTAAGTCCTTTCGTAACATGACCTCCCGTTTTACCCTCTCCTGTGTGTCTTGCCACCAGTATGCCCTAAGGTATGTGTCCTTAAATTCTTTGTAAGAGCGACAACTCTCCGTAACTCCGCGTATGTGCTGCAATCGACCCTTCTAAGAGACCACAGATAAACTGAAGCTTGTACTTCAGTGGCCAACATTGTGGTAGCACGTGATCGTACTGTGCCACACAGGTCTTTGGATGCAATGCGTTGTTTGCGTCCTTGCAGACTTGAAAATTCTGGACGGTCAAGAAAAGTTTGTGGTCGAAAGTTTCGACGTATCCGCCGTACGAATTTTCCCTCTCATTTGCAGCGCGTGGTTCCATGTATCCGCGCCAAAACGATCCTCGTGCAGTGTTATGGTGTCCCCTCGTGTTGTCAGATTCACGTAATAACGTTTCTGACCTTTGTAGACGTGTACCATTGTTTTCCGGCATGCTGCGTGTTACCGACGGAGCATTTTCTATTACGCGTTCCACCGCGGTAGGAGAGTGGCAAAACATTTTCTTCACTTCAGTGATCCTCTGGATGGCGCTACACCGGACAAGATTGCGTTTCCAACTTCGCGACCCACTCATGTGCCTGCCGGACGTCCTTAGCTCACTCGTTTTGTCGTGCGACAAATCGGGCCAGCTCATCTTTAACTTCAGAGATTTCGGCCTGTTTGATTTCTGTCTGTTCGATTCGCTTTGCCGCCTCATTCATTTTTTTCTGCGTTTCTTGAGCAATTTTTTTGCCTTGCTTTTGGAGAGTTGCAAGTGCCTTTTTTGTCTTAAACTCCTCAGTTCTTGCCAGTTTCGCTTGTTCTTTGGTCACTGATGCGTCCTTTCGTGCTACTTGCGCTACCAATCGCGCTGTTTTGGCATCGCACTTCGCCTGGTTCGCGACCTCACGCGTTTCTAATGTCGTTATCTTGACTTTCTCTAGCTCTTCTTTGATTCCTGCGATCTCTTTCTTTATCCATCTATACCGCCTGTGACCGTTCTTATGACTAATTAGTGTCTTTCCTCCTCGTCCTCCCGTCTCTTTTTTTTCTGCCTCTTGTCTGTTCCTTTCTGCCTCTTGCATGAATTGCATGAGAGCCTCAAACTGAGGTCCACCGCCAACACGTTCCGGACTAGATGAACGAGATTCCGTCATTCTGTGACTTTTCGTTCGTGACTCTGTTCTGCCAGTTTCAGTGATGGTGCGTCTCGTACCAGGGGCGCCTACATTTCGTTCTGCTGCGGTCTCCTGTTCACTTTCGTCACTTCACTGACACATGTCGTCATACTCTGCAGGTTCTACGTTCGATATTTCTGCCCAGTTTGCAACTGCATTTCCCTGAGAATCCCGTGTAATATCTGCTTGGTCACCGTTCATAATCTGACGTGGATCCATGGTTAAGAAAACACAATTACTTCCGCTACTCTGTAGCAAACGTGCCTTGCTTCTTGTAAGCATGCACTATAATTCTCACCCAAACGAATTTAAACACTACACATTATTATGCCACACAGATTCTACTCTAAATCACGCTACTGTGAGCTACTGATTCCTAGTTCCTGGCAACAAATTCAAGTAACAGCACTCTTGTCCATGATAATAAACAAAAATCTCAATCTATCCTAAAAAAAATCAGCACAACGCCGTTCGCCCTCATAAACAATCAAGTGACACAGAAGTCACAGCCAACACATGAAAATACAGACATACAATAATTAAACATTAGTACTATGTCTACGCGCCAGCAACGCGAATCTATTCTACCCAGTGCACCACATTAAACATGGGGAACAGAAACTTCAGTATGCAACACTATCTACGATCTGACGGTCACAGAAAGTGCCATCAACTCAAAAACTGCGTGACTACGCTAATCAACACGATCTGACGGTCGCAGAAGGTGCCATCAACCTGAGATCATGGCAGGGGACGCCACAATGAAAGTTATCCTGGCATGGGACGCTACAATGTAAGTTAACACTAGGGGTGACTATATAAAAAATAATGATTGATTGAGAATGTATGCAAAATCTAGTTTACTGACAGCATTTATTTTCCCAAGAAACAAAGACTACCATAATTTATGCAAACCACGTTATGATAGAATACGTAAACAACTTACAGGTGGTTTAAGACCACAATCGACAAGTATCCTGGTGGTAAAAGTGTATCATGTATGGTTCAAAAATGGTTCAAATGGCTCTGAGCACTATGGGACTTAACTTCTGAGGTCATCAGTCCCCTAGAACTTAGAACTACTTAAACCTAACTAACCTAAGGACACCACACACATCCACGCCCGAGGCAGGATTCGAACCTGCGACCGTAGCAGTCGCGCGGTTCCAGACTGTAGCGCCTAGAACTGCTCGGCCAACCCGGCCGGCTGTGTCATGTACTCTGTCCCTAAAAAAAATGGATAACGCAATCTGATGCTGAGCAGATTTTGACAGTTCAAATCTACCGAAGTTTATATTGGTGCAGCTGAGAGCAAGTGGAGACTCGGATGTTTGCGACCTGACAAGGCCGGAGCAGCAGTACGTTACCCTGTTTGCTTCGTGCAGCAATGTGACTTGCAGCTGGCGAGATGTGTGTGGCGGAAGCGAGGCGTAAGGCGGCACTGTGAATCGTTCACAGCCACGAAAGAAATGCAAAATCTGACGGTCTAGCGATCACGCAGACAGGTCGCAATTTACTCTCAACCAGAGCCCTGAAATCACGGTAGATTTCAGTGTGTGAAACACCCATTCGCTGGTTGTACCAAGGACAAATTTGGCTCACACATATGACAGAACGCACAAGTATGCCAAACATCAAGATTGGTAAACCAAAAACGAATAAGTGTGCCCTCGGCAAACGAGTAGTCCGAGACGTTTGAAGTCACATGGTTGGTACAGTAAGAACTTCACCACAGGCTCCCCAGCTTAACTACTCGCAAGTGAAGTCAGTCTTAGGAGAGGTCCCAAGCACCAACCACACATGCCACAGCTACGACCAGGAGCTGCTTCCAGACCGAAGTCCAGAGCCCGAGTGTCTCGCACCTTTGCAGATAAAAACAATTCTGTTTCTCCGCAAAGTGCACGAACGACGCCGTCTTCAACCCGTCTTGAGCCAACACAGGGCTTTAGAGGCGCTAAATCTCCCCTCCTACAGCACAAACTCATGTCGAATCAGCGAAAGAGTTAATAAACCTGCGTCTCTGGACAAAAAAGAAACAGCCAATTACTGACTTTTTTAAGTTTTTGCCGTGGGAGAAGATGTTTTTCTCTTAAGTCGCGTCGCTTCCCATGGCAAACAGATACAGTCTTAAAGATCTTTATCTAAATTGCCTGTGTCTTGGAGCATGTTAGTCCTAGCTATGAGGTGTCATAAAAATTCTATCTATAAACGTTTCTCAAACGTCAGAGTTTCTTGTATGACCGAGATGGCCAATGGAGGTGGGTCACATGCCTATTTGCGGTATCGGCCAACACGAAAACTTGTGAACTGTTATTGGGCGTGGCACTGCACATAATGCCCGGTTTACATCTCCACTGTGTAGACACACCCCTTCAGTCCGTCACCCCCAGCCCAGCCTTTGGCTGGTGCCAATGCTGGTATAGTCGCATTGTCCTGCTGGAGACCTATCTCGACTATGGGGTGCTCTCTCTACCCTGTACAGCCCACTGTCCGGCAAGATTTACTGAGGGATGGGATCACCGCCACTTGCATTCAACTTCAAACATGCCATTTCTACGATCTGAGAACCATATAAATACCTCATGCTTTTAGTGCCCAACCAGGCTCCATCAACGTCTGCTCAGGCTATTAACTTTCTAGAGTCTCGTTCAAGGTGCATAACATTGTAACGAAACTTTAATGACTTTCTGTATACGAAAAATAGGTGAGAGAGTAACTTGTCCTCTCTCAATGGAAGTCCTCTGATGACCGAGAGGTTTACAGTTAACGATCGCAAGTAGACACTGCACTAAGACCCACCCAGAACACGCAGTTGTATAGGGGTCAAATGCAGGCAATGTCACAAATGATGAATGCTGAAAGAACATCGGCAACAAGTGGTCAAATGACCTGCAGCTACTTCTCTCTCTCTCTCTCTCTCTCTCTCTCTCTCTCTCTGTCTGTCTGGAATGCATCATCAGTCAACCACTAAATCATACTGCGTTACAACTTCATCTCAATTGACGACTCTGTCCACTCTATGTCATCCTTTAACGCTGATGCAAGAAAGTCTAGAGGCAGAGGGTTCTCTGTTTTTCCAGGAAAATATCAAAGACAACAGTCAACTCATGTATACCATTATTACCTAAATAGACATACAGTAGAATGCTCACTTGACGGCAAAAAAATGAGGGCTTCCCTTGTTCCCGATGCTTCCATATCACGGTTTCTCGTATTCCTCTTGCTGTCACATACTATCTCCCACCTACAAGAATTCTTCTGCACCAACCAGAAGATACACAAGTACATCCTCAATTTCCCGGCAGTGGAAAGAGGCACGGGTCATCCCCGATTTCAAGAAGGGACGTCGAACAGATGTGCAGAACTATAGACCTATATTTCTGATGTCGATCAGTTGTAGAATTTTGGAACACCTGTTGTGTTCGAGCATAATGATTTTTCTGGAGACTATAAATCTACTCTGTAGGAATCAGCATGGGTTTCGAAGAAGAGGATCGTGTGAAACCCAGCTTGCGCTATTCGTCCACGAGACTCAGAGGGCCATAGGCACGGGTTCCCAGGTAGTTGCCATGTTTCTTGACTTCCGCAAGGCGTTCGATACAGTTCCCCACAGTCGTTTAATGAACAAAGTAAAAGCATAAGGACTATCAGACCAATTTTGTGATTGGATTGAAGAGTTCCTAGATAACAGAACGCAGCATGTCATTCTCAATGGAGAGAAGTCTTCTGAAGTAAGAGTGATTTCAGGTGTGTCGCAGGGGAGTGTCGTAGGATCGTTGCTATTCACAATATATATAAATGACCTTGTGGATAGCATCGGAAGTTCACTGAGGCTTTTTGTGGATGATGCTGTAGTATATCGAGAGGTTGCCACGATGGAAAATTGTACTGAAATGCAGGAGGATCTGCAACGAATTGACGCATGATGCATGGAATGGCAATTGAATCTCAATGTAGACAAATGTAATGTGCTGCGAATACATAGAAAGAAAGATCCTTTATCATTTAGCTACAATATAGCAGGTCAGCAATTGGAAGCAGTTAATTCCATAAATTATCTGGGTGTAGGCATTAGGAGTGATTTAAAATGGAATGACCATACAAAATTAATCGTCGGTAAAGCAGATGCCAGACTGAGATTCATTGGAAGAATCCTAAGGAAATGCAGTCCAAAAACAAAGAAAGTCGGTTACAAAACATTTGTTCGCCCACTGCTTGAATACTACTCACCAGTGTGGGATCCGTACCAGATAGGGTTGATAGAAGAGGTAGAGAAGATCCAACGGAGAGCAGAGCTCTTCGTTACAGGATCATTTAGTAATCGCGAAAGCGTTACGGAGATGATAGATGAACTCCAGTGGAAGACTCTACGGGAGAGACGCTCAGTAGCTCGGTACGGGCTTTTGTTGAAGTTTCGAGAACGTACCTTCGCTGAGGAGTCAAGCAGTATATTGCTCCCTCCTACGTATATCTCGCGAAGAGACTATGACGACAAAATCAGGGAGATTAGAGCCCACACAGAGACATACTGACAATCTTCCTTTCCACAAACAATACGCGACTGGAATAGAAGGGAGAACCGATAGTGGTACTCAAGTTACCTTCCGCCACACACCGTCGGGTGGCTTGCGGAGCATGGATGTAGATGTAGATGTAGATTTTGGTGCATTTTCTCACAATTTATATGTATTTTCCGCAATTCTATCGATTTTATTGTGTCAGTTCTACCCATGCGATCATGACATGATGTCTCTTCCCATGTTCTAAAATTGCTTGTAAGTGCAGTACAATTGCCAACACCTAGCCCAAATGTACTGATCGGGATGTGTAGTGTAGCACTGTACTCGATTGTATCCAGTCGCATCCACCCCACATGTTCCACATTTGCAGTGCGTTTGCTCTGTTTTCTGTATGTCTGTGTAAATGTATGTGTTGTGGATAGTTCCCAGGATCCTCTCCTTCCGCTGGTGGACCCAACTTCGAACATAAAACACAACTTCTGATGTTACACATGGTTGGTCCACCTGTGAGCCCTATCCCAGATTTGATGTGTGGTTGATCTGCCTCTGAACATCAGTCTGAATGTATAGTGTGTGGCATATCCACACTCGAATGCTAACTCACAAGTGGTATATTGTGGATGTGCATCCCTATATTGCTCTGGAGATTACGCGTGGTGGATCCACCTTCAAACGCTATCCCGGACATGGCATATTGTGGATCCACATCCCAACATTGCTCCGGGTATAGCACGTGGCGGCTCCACACTTGAGCGCTAACTCAGGTCTAGCGTGGGTCCTGGGAGCTATCCACGACACATGCATATACACAGACATGAAGCAAACAGAGCAAACGCACTGCAAATGTGGAATATGTGGGGTGGATGCGACTGGATGTAATCGAGTACAGTGCTACTACACCTCCCGATCAGTGCATTTGGGCTAGGTGTTGGGAGTTGTACTACATTTACAAACAATTTTAGACCACGGGAAGAGATGTCATGTCATAATCGCATGACATAAGAAAATGAATAGAATTGCGGTAAATACATATAAATTGAGATAAAATATACCGAAATATGGGGAAATTGAGGATGTACTTGTGTGTCTTCCGGTTGGTGCAGAAGAATTCTTGTAGGTGGAACGAGTATGCGACAGCAAGAGGAATACGAGGAAACATTGACATGGAAGCATCGGGAACCAGGGAAACCATCATTTATTTTATGTCGAGGCAGCATTCTACTGTATGTCTATTGAGGTAATAGTGATACACATGAGTTGACTGCTGCCTTTGATGCTTTCCTGGAAAACCAGTGGACTATCTGCCTCTAAACTTACTTGCATCTGCATTAAAGGATGACATAGTGTGCATGGAGTGGTCAGTTGAGATGGAATTGTAATGAGGTATGCTTTAATGGTAGACTGATGATGCATTCTAGAGAGAGAGAGAGAGAGAGAGAGAGAGAGAGAGGGAGAAGTAGTTGCAGGTCATTTGACCATTTTTTGCTTATGTTCTGTCAGATGCATCAGTTGTGTGACATAGACTGCATACTCGTATACAACAGCGTGTTCTCTGTGTATCTTGGAGCAGTTTCTGCTTGCGATCGTTAACAGTAAACCTCTCGGTCATCAGAGGACTTCCATCTCATGTGTGATAAAACGTGACATATTCCTCTAAACAAACTATGATTTATGCGATGTACTCCATTCCCCTGTCGCATCTTGGGTATAAAATGAAGACTTCAGTTTCATAAATAAGATGATTCTAAGTTAGCGATAAGCGTTTGTAAGGCATTGCAATTCCAGTGTATACATTTGTTTGACGGATATCCTGTTTACAGCGTTAGTGACGGAATGACGTGTAATTTCACATGTCAAATGCTGCTGCTATGCGTTTATCTGTTTCCATCTAACAGGTATTCTCCGTTACTAACAGTCATTTTATATAGGACTGATGTGGGCATAGTATAATTTCTGAACCGTGATCGGATGTGAACAGTAGACACTATACATCTCTGGAAAGCTATATTGTGCTTGTATCACACAGATTCGGTATTATAAGGAAGCAGTTTTTTCGTTTAACGGTTCGATATCACAGCTTATCGTTGAGAAACCGGAAAGAAGGATGTATGTCATGAGCTGGAAATATATTTCTTACATTTGAATATTAATAGTGTTGCATTCCATACGACTAATAGATCGGAAACTGAAGAGATCTAACATTATAGCCTTTTTTAAGTGCGGAATGTTATAGCCTTAGAAGTGCATGTGTTTATGTTCTCTCTAACCAATATCTTCCAGGTACTGATCCTAGACTCTAGAACAATAGAGCTGATAGAGTAGTTGATTTATGTAAAAATGCTTTGAACTCCATCCGTCTGGAGCTCCAACAAGCACAAAAATCAGCCGTTTCTTGTTCTTCTTAACCATCTGCTATTACATCACAACATTTTCAAATATGTTACTATACAACGATAATGGGTGCTAACCTCCTCAACATGGGCACATCTGGAGAAATCCTGTGTACTTGGATGGGCGAGGACTCGGTTAGCTCCATTCATTCATGAGCGGCCTATTTCTGGTCAGCTGCAGATTGAATCGGTAAGGGTGCTGCAGAACGAGCTGGTCAAAGACAGTGAGAGGGGGCCTCTCAGTCTCTAATTTTTATCCTAAGACTGCGAGAATGCTCTGTGACCCCCATCCGCATAGAGACACATTGTAAATGGTTCAAATGGCTCTGAGCACTATGGAACTTAACTTCTAAGGTCATCAGTCCCCTAGAACTTAGAACTACTTAAACATAACTAACCTAAGGACATCACTCACATCCATGCCCGAGGCAGGATTCGAACCTGCGATCGTAGCGGTCGCACGGTTCCAGACTGTAGCGCCTAGAACCGCTCGGCCACCCCGGCCGGCGACACATTGTAAATTATGCACTATGCTCGAGGTGCTAGAAATGAGAGCACTGTCTGGTACACTTTGATGATGTATGTGTTCGAGAATTAACAATGAATGGACGTACTGCACAGTCATCTACACTCCTGGAAATGGAAAAAAGAACACATTGACACCGGTGTGTCAGACCCACCATACTTGCTCCGGACACTGCGAGAGGGCTATACAAGCAATGATCACACGCACGGCACAGCGGACACACCAGGAACCGCGGTGTTGGCCGTCGAATGGCGCTAGCTGCGCAGCATTTGTGCACCGCCGCCGTCAGTGTCAGCCAGTTTGCCGTGGCATACGGAGCTCCATCGCAGTCTTTAACACTGGTAGCATGCCGCGACAGCGTGGACGTGAACCGTATGTGCAGTTGACGGACTTTGAGCGAGGGCGTATAGTGGGCATGCGGGAGGCCGGGTGGACGTACCGCCGAATTGCTCAACACGTGGGGCGTGAGGTCTCCACAGTACATCGATGTTGTCGCCAGTGGTCGGCGGAAGGTGCACGTGCCCGTCGACCTGGGACCGGACCGCAGCGACGCACGGATGCACGCCAAGACCGTAGGATCCTACGCAGTGCCGTAGGGGACCGCACCGCCACTTCCCAGCAAATTTGGGACACTGTTGCTCCTGGGGTATCGGCGAGGACCATTCGCAACCGTCTCCATGAAGCTGGGCTACGGTCCCGCACACCGTTAGGCCGTCTTCCGCTCACGCCCCAACATCGTGCAGCCCGCCTCCAGTGGTGTCGCGACAGGCGTGAATGGAGGGACGAATGGAGACGTGTCGTCTTCAGCGATGAGAGTCGCTTCTGCCTTGGTGCCAATGATGGTCGTATGCGTGTTTGGCGCCGTGCAGTTGAGCGCCACAATCAGGACTGCATACGACCGAGGCACGCAGGGCCAACACCCGGCATCATGGTGTGGGGAGCGATCTCCTACACTGGCCGTACACCACTGGTGATCGTCGAGGGGACACTGAATAGTGCACGGTACATCCAAACCGTCATCGAACCCATCGTTCTACCATTCCTAGACCGGCAAGGGAACTTGCTGTTCCAACAGGACAATGCACGTCCGCATGTATCCCGTGCCACCCAACGTGCTCTAGAAGGTGTAAGTCAACTACCCTGGCCAGCAAGATCTCCGGATCTGTCCCCCATTGAGCATGTTTGGGACTGGATGAAGCGTCGTCTCACGCGGTCTGCACGTCCAGCACGAACGCTGGTCCAACTGAGGCGCCAGGTGGAAATGGCATGGCAAGCCGTTCCACAGGACTACATCCAGCATCTCTACGATCGTCTCCATGGGAGAATAGCAGCCTGCATTGCTGCGAAAGGTGGATATACACTGTACTAGTGCCGACATTGTGCATGCTCTGTTGCCTGTGTCTATGTGCCTGTGGTTCTGTCAGTGTGATCATGTGATGTATCTGACCCCAGGAATGTGTCAATAAAGTTTCCCCTTCCTGGGACAATGAATTCACGGTGTTCTTATTTCAATTTCCAGGAGTGTATCTACATTCGCAATGATACTCGCAAAGTACAGAAGGACAGTTCAGTTATGATACTGAAATTGGGAAACATGTTGTCGCATCATTGGTCGGTGCTGAAATTACTGTAAAACTGATAAAATTGTTCGCACTATCAACTGTGATGCTTATTATTACAGTACATCGACGGTGTCTTTTCCATCCCATTCGTCCACTGGTATGCTGCTGGTTATCACGTAATGATTGACTGACATCGCTTGTTTGAGTTGGAGAAAGAGATTTGGTGGAGGGGCAACACTATCTGGGGATGACTAGCACGGAACAGTGACCGAGTACATGACTTCAACATGAGGAATCAGTCAAACATGGCGGTGCTATGACAACACGTTGCCATTTCTAGGGAATGGTCAAAACATGGACCTGTCGTACTACCTCAGGTCATTAGTCCTCTAGAACTTAGAACTAGTTAAACCTAACTAACCTAAGGACATCACAAACATCCATACCCGAAGCAGGATTCGAACCTGCGACCGTAGCGGTCTTGCGGTTCCAGACTGCAGCGCCTTTAACCGCACGGCCACTTCGGCCGGCTAGCGCCGGCATAAGGAAGTTGCAAACACCAGTTTCATACCACGATCCTTAGCCGAATCACTTTCAAAATTCAGTGATTTTATCAAGAGGTTGCATTGTGGGCTACGTGTATCTGCACTGTTGGTCTGATAATATGCACTCCTGCGATCACCGTCTATATTCAGTGTCACGCTATTTGTGTGGATAAACCAATTCATTCGGAAGTAATGCCATACATACATGTATAAAGCCCGCATAGCTTTTAACATGAATACTTGTGAGCACCTGTGGAACCAAGACCGCTTGTGTTAGTAATATTGTCACGCAGAAGAAGGTGTAATTAGGTGAATGACGAACACTAACTTCACTTAACGATGGTTTATTCAGCACTTGCACATGCAAGAGTACGGAGCGAACTGCCTCCGGCCAGAACACATACAGTATATATATACAGTTACAGAACATTCCAGTACAATGATTCTTGATATTTGTGGATACTTCTAGAATGTCCTTGAACCGAATGTAGAACTTAAAATTTTACACTTCAGGTCAGTTTTGAATTGACGACCCTCCATGCAACAGTCTAGTATCATAACCGGTACACTACAATGACGGTGACACTCAGCTTCTTCTGCAACATTGCTCCCTCCTTCAGAGAAGAGCGTCTCGGTGTTACGTCCTCCTAGTCCGGGAACGAGCCATCGGTCCTGCATACTCCGACTTCCGATGACTGATGTTCGCCCTGGCGGTGATCTTCTTAGAACTTCCCTTGCCACTACGCCCTTCGTCACCTTTCCGCTTGTTGCCTGTCGCTGGAGCTTCGAATTTACTCTGGGTTGCAGGATCCTTACAGGGCTTCATTCTAAGGACGTGGACCGTATCTCTGATCTTTCGTCGTCTTGTTTCGGGGTCGAAATCTTCAGCTTTATGAGTAACATCAGACAACTGTCTTACAACCGTATCAGGTCCCAGGTAGTGCCTGAGGAGCTTCTCAGAGAGACCAACCTTCCGAACTGGACTGAAGATCCAGACGAAGTCACCAGGCTGGTAGGCAACAGGGCGGTGGCTCGCATCATACCTTCGGCGATGGTTTTCTTCAGCCTGCAGCGTGCGGAGTCGAGCTAACAACCGAGCTTTCTCAGCTCTGGTTAACACCTGGCTGAAGTAGTCGACGTCCACGTCATCAGGATGTAACGGAAACACAGTGCCCATCGTCGTAGTCGCTTCACGCCCATGCACCAAGGAAAATGGCGTAAATCCTGTGGTGCCTTGTTTGGCGGTGTTGTAGGTAAACGTCACGAAAGGTAGCACCTCATCCCATTTGCTCTGCTCAACATTGACGAACATCGATAGCATGTCGGCCAAAGTCTTATTAAGGCGTTCAGTAAGCCCATTAGTTTGCGGATTGTAGGCAGTCGTCATGTGATGCGTAACGTTGCACCGACGGTTTATCTTTGTCACAAAATTCGATTGAAAAACTTTTCCCCCATCCGTAATTAACGACCTTGGGGCATGGTGTTTTAATACAATGTCATCGACGATGAATTTGGCAACCTCGAATGCTTCGGCTGTTTTCACGGCTTTTGTAATGGCATAGCGTGTCAGATAATCAGTGCAAACAATAATCTATCTATTGCCACTAGCAGACTTTGGAAATCGTCCGAGGAGGTCAATCCCAACATGCTGGAAAGGCGTTTCGGATGGCGGAATTGGTATGAGTCCGCCAGGTGGTTTCTGAGGAACTGCCTTTCTACTCTGGCATTCCCTACAGTGCGACGCATAGTGACGGACACTCCTAAGTAAACCTGGCCAGAAAAATCTCTATCGTATGTCTTTATAAATCCTAAATGTCCGGCCTCACGTGTGTCATGGAATTTCTGTAGAACATCTAAGCGCATGTGTTTAGGAATCACTGGTAGCCACCTCTTTCCAAACGGATCAAAGTTTTTCTTGCAAAGTAATCCATTAACTACCTTAAATTGTCCATTCATATCCTCTGACCGATTTAAGGCAAGCATAATTTGAGATACCTTGGCGTCCTTCTTCTGCTCAGCAGAGAGATCCTGGAGTGCAACGAGACAGTCACTTTCTTCATCAAGTCTTGATGGTCTTGCACAGGGTTTCTTGAGAGACAGTCAGCATCTTGGTGTTTCCTTCCACTTTTGTACACTATGGTATGTGATACTCTTGAAGTCGAAGTCCCCGCCTGGCGAGTCGCTCTGTTGGGGCCATAAGACCTGTCAACCAACAAAGTGAATGATTGTCTGTAACAACTGTGAATGGCCTTCCACAGAGATACTGTCGAAATTTGCACATGGCCCAGATCACAGCAAGACATTCTCTTTCTGTAGTTGCGTAGTTTCTCTCGGCTTTTGTAAGTGTCCTAGAAGCATAGGCTATAACCTTCTCTTTTCCATCAGAAATTTGCACCAGAACGGCACCGATCCCATACTCATTGGCATCGGGTGTATTTCTGTAGGTGCTCTCTCATCATACAGACCAAGTACAGGGTCAGTCGTCAGTGCTTTTCGCAGCACATCGAAAGAATCTTGTTGAGCACCACCCCAGATAAATTTAGCATCAGCTTTAAACAACTCTTGGAGTGGCCTGGTTTTGATACAAAAGTCTTTGATAAAACGACAGTAATAAGAACACAATCCGAAGAAGCTTCTCACATCTCTAATACTTTTAGGAATAGGAAATTCCATTATAGATCTTACCTTTTCTGGGTCTGGCAGCACACCTTCGTTTGACACAAGGTATGCAAGTATTTTGATTTCTTTTGCTCCAAAAAGACACTTTCTTGGATTAAGTTTCAGTCCACCTTGTTGGAGACACGTAAGAACGGCCCTCAGTCTTCTTACGTGTTCATCAAATGTCTCTGAGAACACTATAATTTCATCTTAATAGCAAAGACACGTCGTCCACTTCAGATGACTTAGAAGATTATCGATCATCCATTCAAAAGTTGCTGGTGCATTACACAAACCAAACGGCATAACCTTAACCTGATACAGGCTCTCATGGGTGATAAATGCAGTTTTCTCACGATCAGCCTCATCTACTTCGATTTGCCAGTATCCCGAGTACATGTCGACAGTTGAGAAAAACTTAGCCCCCTTCAGACAATCTAGTGTATCGTCAGTTCGTGGAAGAGGGTAAACTTCCTTTTTAGTCATCTTATTAAGCTTCCTTTAATCAACACAAAAGCGCCAACTGCCATCCTTCTTCCTGACGAGAACCACTGGGGATGACCATGAGCTCTGCGAAGGCTGAATGATGTCATTCTTCATCATTTTCTCTACCTCGTCGCGAATTATGCCACATTCGGTTGCTGACACTCGGTATGCTCTCTGGCTTACTGGTTGATGGCCTCCAGTGCTAATCCGGTGCTTCACCGTCGACTTGTCTAATTTGCTCTTCACCTGTGGATTGAAGCATTCAGAGAACTCTTGAATAATGGTAAGCAGCTTCTTCTGTTGTTCCTTAGTGAGATCTGGTGATAGACGAGCTAGAAGATCTTGTCTCGTAGTGGTAGCGGTAATTTCGCCCACTGACTCGTCATGGGAGGTTCCTGTGACGCTCAGTTGTTCTGCAATTAACGGCTCAGCGTTTACTACGCACATGCTTCTTGGAAGGATCTGTGGTTCTCAGCGACAGTTAGCTATCCACAATTCACCGAATCCGTTCTTAAAGGAGACGACAGAGGCTGGGATGACCAAGTTATTCTTTAGTCGTATGCTTCTATTACATTCCACTACAAGATCCATGGGTTGATGGATGGCATGACACATGACAGTTACCTTTCTAGCGCTGACTGTAGGAATGATCACTTCATCCAGCACACATAGTCTTCACACACTCGGATGCACATCTTCCTGTCCACGGTATCTCATTTCATCTAGCATAATCTTCAAGCGACCACAATATAATTGCCTGAGAAGCTATCAAAAAGTCCCACCCGAGAATGGCGTCATGACTACACTCTTGTAAGACGATGAATTCTAAGGGGTGTGTATGGCCACTTATACCCACACGAATGACACATCTTCCTGCAGGTTTTACATATTTCCCATTAGCCGCCTTCAGCATAGATGTTTTGGTGTCGACGAATACGGTTTTCTGCAACTGGCGACGCTACTTCTCCGAAACGACTGAATATGATACTCCAGAGTCCACAAGATCTTGAACTGGTCGGCCTTAGATCAGGATATCCACGTAGTTTCCTATCATTTTTGTTGTGATCGACGGCGGATGACTTTTCTCTTCAACGGTCTCACCTCCAAGGAAGGTCGCACCCGTTAGTTTTCCAGGTTGCGGCGGCTAGGTGATCGGCTGGAGCTTCTAAACAGCGATGGAGACCTTGATCGGCGTGTTGGGAAGCGTCCTCTCCAGCGGCCAGCTTGCGGCGCTTGTGACCTACGGCGTCCTGCAATCACATCTTCTTGTTCATCTTCGTCGTACCGGAGTTGGTGTCGGCTAAGATCGGTCTGCTGTCTTCTGGCGCGGGTGTCATCAAATATCCGCAGCCTTTCTAGACAATAGCGCACCACATGTATCGGTCGTCCGCAGTGGAAACATACTGGTTGGTTATCCTGAGTCCTCCAGATTTCAGTCTTCCTTGGTGCCCAAACAGGTTCCTCATGCGGCATTGTATGAAGGTGACTTCGCCTGGGTCTCGACTTTTTCGCGGTTTGAAAGGGAAATGAAGGACGAGAGATTGGGTTCAATGTCTGTTCCACTTCCTCCATTATGATCTCTTGAAGCGCCTCGGTTTTTTGCTCGCCGTGCAATGAAAGTGCCTTCTGAACTTCCTCTCTCAGTATCTGACAAAGAACACTTGTGACATCAGTTTCTTTCTCCATCACAGACTTCGATACGACATTTGGAAGCCGTTCAAACTTCTTGTGTGTAATTCTTTTTTGATGCGTTGACTCGATATACTGGCACCATTTTATTAAGTCGTTTGCTGTCGAAACCTCTTTCAGGAGTAGGGATTGATACATATCCTTAGCAACACCCTTCATGAGATGTGCAACCGTATCTTCCTCCAGCATTCTAGGATCCACTATTTTACACAGCTCCAAGACGTCTTGAATGAAGGATGCTGTCGTTTTTCCTGGACGCTGTGCCCTGCACTTTAATTTATCTTCAGCCTTGCACTTCTGTCGTTGTGTGTAGCAGAAATACTTGCGCAGTTCTGCCTGGAATACTTCCCAGCTTGTGAACTTCTCCTCGTTCTCATGCCACTGCTTGGCAGTGTCCCCGAAGTAGAAAAATACGTTAACCAAACACACGGTGTCATCCCATTTGTTAAATTGCTCTATATGCTCATATACCTTCAGATATTTGTTTGTATCTTGGCCATCGTCACCAGAGAACCCGGAAGGATGTTTCATGTGGTGGCACACAGTTGCTGTCATCGTAAGGTTCTCTTCTTCTCCTGTCTCCGATAGATTGCGATCTTTTGAATATGGCTCGAACTGGGGTTTCTCGCCACGTAAACGGAGGCTCTGTCGTGGCCTGGTGGGAGCCACTGTGTCGTCGATAAAGTGCGCTATCACAAGTTCCAGTACCCGGCGTCTCCACCAGAATAATGACACGCAGAAGAAGGTGTAATTAAATGAATGACGAACACTAACTTCACTTAACGAAGGTTTATTCAGCACTTGCACATATAAGAGTGCGAAGCGAACTGCCTCGGAATAACGCATCTGGTATATATAGTTACAGAACATGCCAGTACAATGATTCTTGGTATTTGTGGATACTTCCAGATGTCCTCGTACCAAATATAGAAATTAAAATTTTACATTTCAGATTAGTTTTGAACACGTGATCAGAGAACCCCCAGCAGACCAAATTTACTCTCAGAACTGGTTTACAACAGTCTAGTATCATAACCGGTACACCAAATTGACAGTGCTACGCAGTTTCTTGTGCGACAGTATGGTCGTGATTTTTAACATCTGGTGGTTTGTAAGACGATTATGTCCCTCTTTCTAAGACACAGTGATACCACTCGCATGAACTTATAAGACATCTCCACCCAATGCTGATTTTTGGTTGACTATGTCTAGTTGTAAGGAAGGTCTGGATTTGACGTGGAATACTGTGACAGCAAGGGGAAGAGTATGCCAAGTCATAAGAATGGTACAGATATTTCTATTTCCAGAGCCACAGCCGTCAGCAGGGTGTATTTCTGATACTTCGCTCATTGTCGAATGTCGTCCAATTGAGACAGCGATAAAATATACATGTGGCCGCCTTCCTAGGATGATGAGTCTGCCCAGGCGTGCTTGGCGTGCCCCGCCAGTGACCTGTGGCACAAATGAGTCACGTTTCCAGCTAGCCTTAGGAGCTGTCCGAATGGAAAGGCCTGTCGGGGTGCAGGGCACATAGCTGACTTACTCGTGTCGTCCTGTAGACGGCCGAATAGCGAACTAATACTTCTTTTGTGTTGTAAAACTATCGTGATCACGTGGAAATTATAGAATATTCAATATTGACGTGTGTTTGTGCTGGACCTTTATTCCCTCACATGTAAATAGTCCGGTTTACTACTTCTGCCATTTCACAGCTTTATTTAGTTGAGGGAACATCGATTGTGGTGTGTGCATCTAGCAGGTGAAAGACAGGTGGGAGAATGTTTGCTAGGTCTCTAGTCATGAGAAACACCTTATTTGACATTGTAAATTATAGGGATGATTTGGAATCTGTTATATCATCGACATCAGTATTCGCAATTGGAAATACCAGTTTCCCCTATTTTTTACGAGTTTTCATGTAAAAGTCTCGCAGACGGCATAAGTTTCTAATCACTCAGTGGTTTACAGCACGCTCCACGTCGCTAAAGCTTCGAATTTCAAGAGAAATAATATCCAGTCTGTATCTTTCGGTTTATGTTGTGTGAGCGATACTGCTATGCAAGCGATATTGCTATGTGCTTGATATCGAGAAGTATAGCGAAAATGGTATGATATTCTGGCAAACTATGTGAAATTACATATGTTCTTGTAATCCCAGGGTCTGGAGATGGGTGTAGAAAAGCAAGCAAGCAAGCAGGTAGCGGTGAGAAACAGTAACGCCTGTGTTCCAAGGGAAGCCGACCCCGAATTTACGGAACAGTTCTGAGAGTGACTTTGGTCCACTGAGAGTGCTCTGGTCACGCATCAGGAGTGGATGACCTCCCGACCTCGTGGTAAATATCTAGTGCAGAGAGGAGTATACCTACGGTGCATATGCTTATGCTGTCTGTCTTCACAGTATATGTACCAGAGTCTGGTGGTCGATAGCGCTATGCATGATGTAAAAGGGGCGATTTTGTATGGCGCAGGATATGAATTGTAGGTTTACTACATCGACATGGTACACGGTGATATATTGCTGGGTTTCAAGCTCTAATATTCAAGCTCCCACCCACAGTGGCAGAGCAGTCTATTTGAGTCAGAGTCTCTCTGTATTTGACGATCTGTAGGCCACTTTGCAGGGTTTAGTTGTCAGTGCAATGTGGGGATCTGCACAAAATAGATTTTGCCGCCGAAAGTATCGTCTGCAGAAAGAAAAAAGAAAGCGGACAGTGCTTCCACACCGGCGGCATCAGTAACTCAGAGAGTAAATTCAGTAAGAGTCAGTCATAATGTGCCATTCATTCCCATGACAGCCTTTGTGCCAGGACATAGAAGCCTCTACATAGCGGTGAGAACGTTCACGTTTCAGAGGTGTTGAAAGCAGGACTTAACGATTTCCAATAACGGTAACACGTGATGTAGGGCGTGCCACGTAAGGACCATCAGCAGGTAATGTATTCGCCGTTATTCTGCGCTATTTTCGTAAACAGGTTCTGTTAGGACAAGAATTTCCATGGAGACAAGCTGAGACATCACGAAAGCTCCTACAAATGCGACTGTTAACTATTTCTGGGACACTATAAAATTTCCGAGAGGTCGACTTGTCTCTTTATTTTACATAGCCATGTGACATAAGTATAACATTGAGAACCTTCCAGATTCACTTGCAATGGTGTTAGCTACACAAGCATTTCACAACATGCGTCAGCCACACTTGGCTGGTAAATGCCTGTACTGCTGGATGTGTCTCACGTGTCCCATTAGGACCACTAGGAAAAATGCACCCTGTGCTATTCTGGGGAGCATTGGAACAGATTTCTATAGCGTGACCTGTGACGTCGGTATCCACAGATAGAGAGGTATCGCACCAGCAACAGTAAACACAAGTGTGTTACAGAGGCGTCTCGTGTATGAGACCGGCGTGAGCACACTGCCTAGCGTGGGAGCGTTGTATTTCTGTAGGGAGGCAGTTCAATGATAAGTCATGGTTGACGATAGTTCGAAAGCTTTTTTTACGTGCAATAAGCGTTTGTGCGCCGCATTATTTTCAGCTGTTTAAGCGCTGTGAGTGTGTTTGCATAGTGTTATATATGCATTATCTTTTGAGAATTTACGAGTTGTTTTCGTGTCTGTTGCATTATTTTGTGAATATGTGTGCAGCCTGTGCAATGCATGATTTCGACAGTTGACGACTAGCAAACGTGTTTGGAGAGCCTTTTACATGCATTATTTTGACAATTTACGAGATGTTTATGTCTCTGCACATCAGTGTACTGCATTATTTCGATGATTTACGAGTAGTCTGCACGTCTGTAGACTGTTTACTGCAACTGCATGCCAGGGTGAGTGTTTTGTATCTGTGTAATAAATATACTACGTGAAATCCGTCCCTAAATAAATTGTTCCAAAATAAATAAAGTACACTCCTTCCTCTCTCCAGCAGCCCAGCAGAGGCTGAGTCATTTTCCCGCAATTTTTCAATCCCAAACTGCCATCTTGGATTATGTCATGGGAGGGACAGCAGCACCCTCTGGTGGCAGTACTGTGTACTACGTTATTTAGACTCCAGATCTCATGGTGGACACACTGAATGGAGCTACTGCCTCAAATTGTTTAAGTAAAGACTGCCTGCAAAATAAGGACTTCCATCCATCCTACCCACAACAGGCTGAGTCCTTTTCCCGCCAATTCCTAGGAGGAGGTGGCAGTTGGATGACATAGGTTAGTGGAGGTTTTCCCACAGTTTTCTTAGGTAATGGAGGTGGTTGCTGTGTGTTGCATTGTCCTGTTGGAATTTAAGCTTCCCGTCACTTTCTGGAGGAAGGGAGGGATGATGAAAGGGGGTTAGGTTAGTGGAGGTAGCCCAATTGACCTATTTTCCCACCAAAATTTGATCTTCCCACCATGACATAATTGTGATATTGCCATATCTATCGCCGCCATCTTGGATCCGCCATCTTGGATCGGCCATCTAGAATAAATTTGGCAACGGTGGAGAGTGGGGCCACTCCGCCCTTGTTCCACTACTCACAGATGTCGGGAAATACACTGTAATTGGATGAAAAATGTTGAACATGTGTCGTCACCAGATGATGTACCAAGCCACATGTGCAGCGATTGAGCCTGTCAGTCTGTTACACCTGGTCATGCCAACAGTAGTTAAGTATTGAAGTCAGTGTGGCTCCGTGCCCACATGCATTCTAAACATTAATGCACACAATTGGGGTGCAGTTTTCGAGTTTTGCGTCAGGGAAGCAGAATTTTTTCATTGCATTAGACAATTATTTGTTTACACTGAGATAAGATGCATTATTTTCTTTGCCGCTCTCGCCGTCTCTGCTGGTTTATTGCAAAGTACAGTATGACAAAAACTTGCAGTATTGTGTCACAAGTAAATGGGTATAAACATACAAATAAAAAACGAAGGACAAAAGAAAAAAACGCAAAATAAGAAAGTTGTTCCTTGGTTACAACGAGGGCAACAATGTTGTAACTTCTGCGTCACGCCCAAGCTCAATCACTGCTCTTGTGGGGAGGCACGTCATCCAGTGACGTCGCATGTTCAGCATTTCTCATCCACTTTTGGGTATTTCTTGAGATGTGCGGCCGCTGTATCTTAAATTACTTGTCTCACAAGGGGAGGCCGCGAATTGTGAAATTCAGATTCGATTCATACTGCGCGTAATAAAAGCTCATGGCCAAAGGTGTAATGTGGCAAAGCACCAAGATGCACTTCTCAGCCGTTGTCGAGAAAATGGACGGTTAAAAGAAACCGTTGCGGTGAAATGCTCTCTACGATTAACAATTTTCTGCAGCGTCGCGGCGCAGCGGAAAGCGCTCGGGTTAGTAATCCGAAAGTCGCCGGATCGAATCTCGCGCCATGCAACTTTTTTTTATTATTATTTTTTTGTAATATATATATATATATATATATATATATATATATATATATATATATATACTATTAATGAATTGCTTATGCATGTTGGTGAAGGCGGATCGCTCTCCAATTGTACCGCCTCGATTTTTCCCTTTTTTTTAACAGGGTGTACCAAAGCTCTCCCGTCCGCACTGATTTTCGACGATGTTATAAGTTGCGCTAGGGACCGCATCTACCTTCTTTCGAAGTTAGCACGCAACTACGCTGTTATGCGGCGGCTCGTTTCGGCCCATTCAACATCTGTCCTTCAAGTGTAACGAGCGAGTAACGGAGTTTATATTTCATACCTGCCACAGCAAATTTGTGTTCGTGGTGTCAATATTCTAATTCGAACGTTTGACTTACGCTATACGTATTCGTTTCGGAATATCGTTTCTACGTCTTCCGTTAACTATACGTGGATAACATTATGAAGATAATTAATAACATTTGTGAAATACAACTTTGTTTGCGGAAAACATAATGATGTTCGAAGTCGCCAGTTTTTCCACGACAAACGACTTTCGACAACTTACTATACGCATAATTGTTGTAACTGATTGCCGAGAATTATATATATATATATATATATATATATATATATATATATATATATATATATATATATATATACGAATTACAAAAAACAAATACTAAAAAAAAAAGTTAAATGGCGCGAGATTCGATCCGGCGACCTTCGGATTACGAACCCGAGCGCTTACCGCTGCGCCACGACGCTGTAGAAAATTATTGATCATAGAGAGTATTTCACCGCAACGGTTTCTTTTAACTGTCGATTTTCTCGAAAACGGCTGAGAAGTGCATCTTGGTGCTTTGCCACATTACACCTCTGGCCATGAGCTTTTATTACGCGCAGTATGAATCGAATCTGAATTTCACAATTGGCGGCCTCCCCTTGTCAGTGTAATTTACTTTGCTTCGGGGGTTTTTAAACGTTGACAACAATTACTTTGTACATGTACTTCTAGGATCTGCTCCTAACATTCTTCCCCAAGATCTGGTGTATTCTCCTCTCCTTTAAAACATTTTCTGGTAGTTTATTGTATAGAATTTTGAAATAAGTAAAAACAAAATCATGGACGATATAACTGCTAGTAGGTTTCGACAAAAACGCAAAAACCACCAATCTTGTGTTCTCCATGTGTCTATATGCTTTTCTACTTTTTTAAGCAAAAATATGACATTGTTGGTACTGCAGCAGTCACTGAAAGCTCTTTCTCTCTTTTACTGTAGACATAGCCCTTTCAGACTTCAATTTTTTTTTTATGGAGGAGGGAAAATTTTTCTTTATGCTCTAATGATCTTAGGTGATGTTTTATGAGTTTAGATGCAAGATTTATACAAATATATGTACCCATTTCAAGTATATATTTTGTACACGTGGCTTGTTTTTATGAACAAAAAAATTAATTTTTAAATATTCTCTGTTGGTATAAAGGCACTGATAACTCAACAATTATATGCCAAAAACCAATAATGGTATTCAGTTATACAGTGGATTATAAGGAACCAAAAACTTCCATGAGTTCTGGTAGTCAGAAGCTCTGCGCATTGCTACATTCTCTTATTGATATTTTTACAATGAAGTCCAACAGATGAGAGCACTTGTGCATGATGAAAGAGATTGAACATTCACAGGTGTTTACATGAGGTTTCCATTGAGGAAAAATATTTCCGTGCAGCTCATACATTCTAAACATTAATGCACACAATTGTAGCCATTGGTCCTAAGAGGGTTAATATACTCATACTTATCCAAAACTTAATTGCAATTTACGTAACTTCAATTTACAGCATCTGACCACATATTCTCATTATATTAACTCTTTCCAAAGATGTACGTGCTATCATTAGGTATACAATGACGTATTACCAGGTTCGACCAAAACTCGTAGGCACTGAAGCCTCCAATTTCTTCTGCATCCGTCTACTTGCACTCTCTGCATAGCTGCTACTGTCATTCCACGAATTTCCCTGACAAACCCTTAATACCGAGCCGTCTGAAACTCCTCAGTTGTTTCTGTTTCTTTTTCTGTATATCTGAATAATCCATGTGTATCACATCCCTGCCTTCAGTTATTAAGCAGTTGTTACGTACCGCACAGAGCAAGGTTTTGCCTGGTCTACGGTTTTATTCTCTTCACTAACTGGGTCAAATATATTTTTTTCTGCGTCTATTCACTCATTTTGTTTGTAATACGGTGATTTGAGTGCTACTTGGTGAGAATATACTTCCGGCGTTGTGAAGGCAACGGCTCCACGTGAGCGTCTGAGTCCATGGCCTGCTTGTACGAATGACAGCTTTGGATTTCACAGAGGCACTGTTCTCAGATTAAAGCGTTCTTGCACTACGTACAAGATGGGGTATCATTGCCCGGTGTGGCAGCCTGTTCGCCGAGGTACGAGCCGTAGCCGGAAATATGTCTCGTGGAGCGCATTGGTAATGCTGCAACGCCATGCCAGTTTTCAAACTTTGAATGAGGTGCCGTTTTCGGGGAATAATAAAAATACATTGAAAAGTCAATATATTATGATCACCTTCTTGATAGCGTGTTGGTCCACTCTTGGAATGCAATCCAGCAGCAATTCAGCGTGCTTGGAATGGATTCGTCAAGCCCTTGGCAGGTTTCCGGAGTTATGTGGCACTAGAGGTGTAAGCACATGTCACGTATTTCCCCAAATCAAGGGCCGGTGGTATGTGTACGTGAAGCTGGCGGCCGATAGCGTCGGAGATGTGTTCCATCGGGTTCAGGTCTGGTGATTTTGGTGGCCAAGACATCAGCGTGAGTTGACTATCACGCTGCTCAAACCGCTGTAGTACGATTCTGGTCTTGCGACACAGACAGTTATCTGCTGGCAGACATCATCGCTGTCAGGGAAGACATCTCCATATGTACTCTGCTGTGAAAGGCATGGCAGAGTGTACGGCCCACTGTGCCGATTATCAGGGCCTTTCCTGATCCAGCACGTATGGAGAGCGGGAAAAATGATTGCTTAAATATCTCTGTGCGTGCTGCAATTAATCTAATCCTATCCTCACGATCGCCATGGGATCGTTATGTAGGGTGTTGTAGTATATTCCCAGAGCCATCATTTAAAACCCGTTGCTGAAACCTTTTTAGTAGAATTTCTCGGGATAGTTTCCGTCTATCATCGAGAGTCTGCCATTTCACTTCTTTCAACATATCAGTGACATTCTCCCGCGGGTCATTAAAACCTGCGACCATTCGTGCTGCCCTTCTCTGTATACGTACAATATTCCCTACCAGTCCTGTTTGGTACGGGCGTCGCTAAAAATGGTTCAAATGGCTCTGAGCACTATGGGACTTAACATCTGAGGTCATCAGTCCCCTAGACTTACAACTACTTAAACCTAACTAACCTAAGGACATCGCACACATTCATCCCCGAGGCAGGATTCGAACCTGCGACCGTAGCGATCGCGCGGTTCGACGGGCGCCGCATTTGAGCATTATTCTAGGATGGGTCACGTGAGTGATGTTCGCAATCTCTCTTTGCAGACTGATTGCATTTCCCTAGTATACTACCAATAAACCGAAATCTGCTACGTGTTTTACCCACGATTGAGATTATGTGAGCGTTCCACTTAATCAGCAACATCAAAAATGAATGGATGAAAATGGCCAGCAATAATGTTCATGTAGTTCACATCTGTCATGGTCCCCTCGATTACTATTCCAGGTCCCCTGCATCCCAGCTGAATGCCCCATTACAGAATACTGCCGCCACTAGCCTTCGTGCGTGGCGCGGTACGTGTTTCGAGGATCTGTTCGTCTGGATGTCGGCGTATCGACCACCACCCTGTTGTAACAATGTACACTTTCTATTTTTAATCTCGATCATCTCGTGCCCACTGAAGTCCTAGTGGATGACGTCGTTGGGTCAACATGGGGACACGTGGGCGCCATCTGCTGAAGAGCTCCCTGTTCTTTTTTTTTTTTTTTTTTTTTTTTTAAGAAAACAAAAGGACCGCTCCGAAACACTTGTGCCTGAACTAGCATTGAACTCTGTCGTCAGATCTGGCGCAGGCCGCCGCGTATCCCGAGTTACAGATCTGTAAAAAGTATTTCTTTTAAATCGACAACATATTTGTATATGAGGAAACAGATTAGACCTATTACTGCCTAAAGCTTGCAAAATATAAGGAAACAAAGTTTTCATGACATGTTCAGGGAGCCGCGTTTGTGATAAGTCACTATGGAGGCGGAAAATGCCAACTGCTTAGAAAAAGTAATCATTTTTCAGAAAAAAAGGACTGCATGTAAACATTTATTATTTCACTTTACTTTTTCGTGATATCCTAACGGCCTTGCCGCGGTGGAAACACCGGCGCCAATCAGATCACCGAAGATAAGTGCTGCTACCGGGCTCGGCCAGCAACGCTGTTGGCAAGTGTGATGCACTAAGCCCTTGTGAGGCAAACTGAGGAGCTACTTGGCTGAGAAGTAGCGGCTCCGATCACGAACAGTGGCATCAGCCAGGAGAGTGGTGTGCTGACCACATGCCCCTCCATATCCATATCTAGTGACTCCTATGGGCTGAGGATGACACGGCGGTCCAACGGTACTGTTGGGTTGGTTGGTTGGTTTGTTTGGGGGAGGAGATCGGACAGCGAGGTCATCGGTCCCATCAGATCAGGGAAGGATGGGAAGGAAGCCGGCCGCGCACTTTCGCAGGAACCATCCCGGCATTTGCCTGAAGCGATTTAAGGAAATCACGGATGCGGATTTGAACGGTCGTCCTAAGGAATGCGAGGTACCGTTGGGCCTTCAAGGCCTGTTCGGTTGGAGTTAGTTAGTTACGTGCTATGCAGTAAACTTTTGAAACGCTGAATTGAAACACGCATACTACGTACCGCACGAGCACAGGAAAATATAATCTGTTCGAAAATTCCTCTATAGAGAGAATGAACTGTTTATCACAAATTATTTCAATTTATTCTCATATTTCTTGTTATACTCTTATCATGCTAATAAACAGTAACGCAACTCACTAGGTACATAGTGGAATATTTTTATTGCTACATTATTCTCCAGTTTTTGGGGCAGAGTGAGGTTAAGATATGAATTGTGAAAGTTTGCTTCAATCTCAATGTCATTTTATGAAATATATTGAACAGTTGTTAGTGATAAATTTACGAAAGAATTAAATGCATTGTTATGCTGCTGATAGTATTCCTGGTTGTCTAATGGACGCCTGAGCATCTACACCAAGTTTAATCTTTACTGCGCGTTTCTGTGCTATAAATATTCAATCCTAGAGTACAAATGCCACTCAGTATGATGCAATATGACGTTTGCGAATGCAAAACCGCTTAGCTCGAACTTAGAGCTTAGACAATGCTCAATTAGATATGTTCACATATATAACACTACTACACAAGCAGAGTTCATCAAAACAGCATACGTGAAATGCATATTTGTTCTGTAGCTTTACCTCAGACGTCAACAGAATCTTCTACAGTGAACATCTTGCTTAGCCGCTGGTCAAAAGCACGCACGAATTTTACAAAATACATAACATTGTGCTGTCTGTGGCAATGTTATTTATTCTGTTACCGGTTTCGGTTTAAACCATCCTCAACGGCAGCTGTACAGCATACAAAAATTAACAATGTGATAATGCGAGTCCGCAGCTCGTGGTCGTGCAGTAGCGTTCTCGCTTCCCGCGCCCGGGTTGCCGGGTTCGATTCCCGGCGGGGTCAGGGATTTTCTCTGCCTCGTGATGACTGGGTGTTGTGTGATGTCCTTAGGTTAGTTAGGTTTAAGTAGTTCTAAGTTCTAGGGGACTGATGACGACAGCTGTTAAGTCCCATAGTGCTCAGAGCCATTTGAACCATTTTTTGATAATGCGAAACGAAATAAGATCCAAACAGGAAAAACCATTAAATCAATCGAAACACAAAAATTATCGCAGATGTATCACATGCCATACATGCTTTGACATACGTTACCACTGAAAACCATAATTGTCAATAAAAATGAAAAATTGTAGCAAGATTGTAATACGATGGCCCACTGACAGAAGGGCAACATGTGGTGTATAGCAATATAAGTCAAACATCTTCAAAGTCAAAGATGATAGTCATAACCAAATCCAAAGAAGTTGTCTTTAAGTACTTTGTGGTAATCACATGAGATCTACACTTGATTGATATTACATAAAAACGTTAATAAAATAAATATAAAGCAAAAGAATAACAGGATTGACGAATGTAAGAATATACAATATTTTACAATCAAGTCAAAAATGTAAACATGTAAAATACAAGCTACAGAGCAGTTCATGAAATTACAATCCGTCAAGCCATATCTGACGAAAGTACACGCTAAAGTAAATTAATATTAAGGAAATACTATTTATTTTATGCATATGCCACAATCTAACCATTTTTTTGTGAAGAAACATGGTGTACATCAAAGCTGTTACACATTTGTTAGAAGAATATTTCATCCAATGTCTACAAAATTGCAAAATGTAATTGAAATTACATTTATCATCTGCAGTGCACAAAAGACTCTCGCGTTTTCAGGGAAATCGTTGTCATCAAACCGACAGCCTTTCAAAAGAAGAAGAAGAGTTCACGCATTCGTGCAGTTGTTGGGTCGGCAGTACGTCGATTCTGTACTGTGCGCCACGGACGGGGGCACTTTCTCCGCGGATAGATAGCACTACAGGGGCGGGAAGAGGGAGGGACCAGCCTCCTATTGTTCCTGGCTCCCTTTGTCAACTTGCTAATTATATTGCAAAATTATACAACCAAGTCCCGCAGCGAATGATCGGCATTAGATAGTAGTGTAATGTTCGGATACAAATCTCGACGGAGCGTTTCAGATGCTTGAAATGATAAAGAATCATTGTTTCAGAGACAACTTGGTAGCTCACAAAAACTGACGGGCGCCGGACTGTCATTTGTTTCGAAATCTCATGCAGGTGTTATTTAAAGTGTGATTCCTTGCCCTACAAGAATTAACGTGATTTTATAAGGCTTGACGTTTAGTGCTTCCTGTACACTGGCACAGAATGGTACAAGCGACCTGGATTTAAGAGTAAATCGGCAATATGACATGTCAGAAACACTGTTCGAAAGACATATTCTTTTTTAGCGCAGACAATTTACGTATCTCGAAAACAGTGCTTCTTTGCAATCATAACCATATTTAGAAAAAATTAATTTCCATAAAAGCGAAGAACCTAAAACTGAAATGGTCTTATGTTTCTATATGTTCTACTAAATCGATACCGTTTCTTCCATCAGTAACAAAAAAAAAGTACTCTTCCAACAGTGTTTCCTGATAAGTAAGTAGTACAATTTGCACAAGATTTACATTCATGTACTATGAATAAGTTGCGGATCATTTCGTGATTATGATACTATGCAGCGGCCTTAGCATCATATTGTGATTACAGGTTCTATTACCGGACGAGGTGGTGCACTGGTTAACACACTGGAGTCGCATTCGGGAGGACGACGGTTCAAACCCGCGTCTGGTCATCCTGATTTAAGTTATCCGTGATTTCCCTATTTCGCTTCATGTAAAATCCGGGATGGTTCCTTCGAAAGGCCACAGCCGATTTCCTTCCCCATCATTCCCTTATCCGATGGGACCGATGACCTCGTTGTTAAGTTCAAATGGTTCAAATGGCTCTGAGCACTATGTGACTTAACTTCTGAGGTCATCAGTCCCCTAGAACTTACAACTACTTAAACCTAACTAACCTAAGGACATCACACACATCCATGCCCGAGGCAGGATTCGAACCTGCGACCGTAGCGGTCACGCGGTTCCAGACTATAGCTCCTAGAACCGCTCGGCGACCCCGGCAGGCCTGTTGTTAGGTCCCCTTCCTAAAATCAACCAACCAACCATGTTCCATTGCGGTTTCTAAATGCTCGCGTGCTATGATTATAACGTCTAATAAGGTTATGCCATTCTTAAGCTGGTCAACAAAGATAGATAGTTTATCAAAAAGCTTAGAAATGTATTTTCATTTACTAAAAGTGACAGACAGAGCTACTAAAAAGATGAACTGAGGAGATTAGGTCCAGTCTGACAAACGTGGAAGATTTTGTGACGTAGCATGGTACTTCCACCCATGTGTTATGTTTTCGAACTCTGCTAATAACTAATTTTTTTTTTCCTTTCTCTAATTTTCTGCTATATTTTCAATATCATTATATAAGAAACAAGTGCCGTATATTTTTTATTCCAAAAGTGCAATCAATCTTTCGCCCATTTAAATGTATTGCCTGAATATTCTTCTTGGGTAGGCTGGTTCCACGAGTAACATTCGTTTGGCTGTCAAGAACGTTGATTAAGAGTTACAGTTAATTAAAGTTAACCATATAGTTCAATAAGTGTAAGAGTTAATGAGCATAATTCTACATAATGACCCACGCCAACAGAAATCTAAGCGTTCTAACTTTCCTCTGCAGTCCTTCAAATTATCAGAAACTGATTAACTGAAGTGGTAATTAGCATTCAGTTTCATAAACAACTCCATTTTCCATCGCAGATTTCGTCATAACCACTGTTCGATACAAATCTTGACTGCCTAGTTTTGTTACCGTAACTTTTCTGTACAATATCACATATAGCATTGATCAGATATCTCACTAATTAATACCTTCCTGTAATTTACAAAATGGCGCTCATACATGTAAGCAAAATAAATCACATTGCGTAAGAATAATAGTGTCCACGTATTTTTTAAATTTCTGACCAGCAACATTTTTCATAAGTTAAAATCTCATTAGTTCATGCAGTTCACTAAAACAGTAAAATCCAGTCTAGCCGATTTTCAAACGATAATGTAATTAACGAGATAACAGTTCGTTTTTACACTCGCCGATTAGTAGTCGAATGACACCCAAAACTTGGCAGTTCGCGGTTAGACAACCCATGAGTACCATCTACGTCGGATGAAATCTCGGTGTTCGTTCACGCCACAATGACGCACGTTTTTAACCGAAAATACACTCACCGACAACCGTGATACTCAAGAACTTTAACGTGTAATAATTTCCGAGTGACTTTTGGAACACAAACTAAGGATAAACTTAAAAGTTCTGTGATTCATGGGAAGGGTGGAATGTCATTGTCATCAACACTAGTGATGGCTGGAGTAAATTGAACTACCAAAGCGTTTTTTCTGTGAAAAATTACTACAAGACTGTGCAAAGTGTAAACTGTGACTTTTTCGTGTGAGTTTGAATTGACTTTTGTGCCACAGTATAACAGTTAACATCGCCACTGTAATTTTAGGAGCCTGTCTCGTTCGGCGAGAATATAATTTTTGTAGTTGACAGCCTTTTCACTGTTCCTTATAACTGAATAACTGTATGTGTTAACATGATCCAAATGGTGGTATCGTGTACAATTTTGAGCAAACACCATCACACAAACCATTTAGACTTCCAGCTTTGCGGCGACCAGCAGTGATGCTACAGAGAAGGGACTACAAGAATCTGATCAGTATCGCAACAGGTTGTTTTAAAAGTTCGAACAGATTAAATCGCTCTCTATAAAAATTACTATCGAGTTGTGTGCTGAAATATGGTTAAGAGCAACATTACTTTATGGGACAGTTCTGAGAATGTAATGAATATACAGGACTAACTCATGCTGCAAAAATGTGCAGAAACTGAGACAAAAAAAAAATTAATTGCCTCTCGTGATGCATAAAGCGGCTGCTTATGCTCAAGCCCACACTAATTTGCAAAGTCAGTTCTTTGCGAAACATTTTTTCTAAAAAGTGCACGGAAATACTAGTGCAACGAAGTGTCAATAAACGTTTCGAAATCTTCACATCTAGTCTCTTGAGAATTAGGCTAGGTTGTAAACTAGTTGTAAACTGAACGCCGAAACGGTAAATTCTACGTTTATAAGTGTACTCACACATGGAGATTCTATTCTAAAAGCAACATCTGACCACCGCAAAAACTCAGAAATCCGTGATATTCTAATTAACACTTGCGGGATTGAAAATCAGCTGAAACAACTCAAATTGAACAAGAGCCAGTAAGTGATGGAATTTCCATCAGATTTTACATTATACAATCTACGGAATTCCTCCCTTTTCAACTTCATTATTTCAGAGGCTCTCCCGCGCAGAGAACAGACTCCGGTGTTGGGAAAAGAGTATACGTCACAGACAATTTAAAAAAAAGTAAACGACCAACATCCCTAAAGGCATTTGGGATAATCAAGCATATTCTAAGCTCGAACGATGCGGTATTTGTAGAGGAAAATGAACAGAATGCAGATCAGTACGGATATTTGGAAATTAAATTAAGTAATCGCAATATATGGTCAGGAACTATTTTCGCACAAGAAAATGAGGTTTAGAGATAAAATGATTTGTTAACTCGGCAACGATTTTACAGTAAAATCATTTAATTACTGATGACAAGCTACCAGTATATAGTAATGTACCAAGGGTTCTAAATAAAACAAGAATGTACAAAAATATAAGATAAATAACAGCAATAGAAAAAATTGTTTTGGGCCTAATTTCGTAAGAATAATTATTACGTAAAACATATTTAAGGGGGGTAGGACGTCAAACGGGCCGGCTTGAAGCAGGAGAGGCACCACAGGACATTTTAATTTCCACTGTCTATACTTTTACACGTAAATTCATAAAACTTTGTCAGCATGACCAGGAAGGATTCGGGAATCACACTCGTAGCAGCGGAAGTTCAAAAACATCACAAAATAATTTTTTTTACATGTGAAATTTCATCATTTTTTCACTTACTATTGGCTGCAGTCGTTGCTATACGTACACTTTTCTTCATCAGTAAGAGAGACTGTTCGATGAATTTTGCACAGCATGCAAACCATACTTACAGGTGTCTGAAACTCTAGAATCTATTTAATTTATGAAAAAACGAATGAGCTGTTACGTTTTAAACCTTATGCTTAGAAACAAATCAAATTTTGTAGTTAATTATCTCAATTTTTACCACAGTTTTTAATAAATTTGGAAAATTCTAGAGTTTCATACACCTGTAAGTATGGTTTGTACACTGTGCAAAATTTATCAAAGAATCTCTCTTACTTGTGAAGAAAAATGTACCTATAGCAACAAATGCAGCCAACAGTAAATGAAAAAATGATGAAATTTCATATCTAAAAAAAATTATTTTGTTGTATTTTTGCACTTCCACTGCTATGAGTGTGAATTCTGAATCCTTCCTGGTTATGCTGACAAAGTTTTATGAATTTATTTGTAAAGGTATAGACAGTAGAAAATAAAATGTCCTGTGATGCCTCTCCTGCTCCAAGTCGGCCGGTTTGACGTCCTACCCCCCTCAAATTTTACAGATCTGAACAAAGAATACCTACTGCTGGTGGTACAAATGTGCTGAAACATTTTTGGGTTTATACAGGGTGGTCAGAAACAGTCTGAAAAACTTGTAAGGGTATTGCAAGTTAGGTTGTTCTGAGAAATAATTGTTTAAAAAATATTCGGTACGTTGGGCCGTTTCCGAGCTAATCATCACTGAAGTTAGCCAATCATGTCGTTGAGCGCGCAACTTCAAGTGGCCCGCCAGATACAATTATAGTGTTACAAAATTGTTGAGGCTTTCGTGGCCACTTGTTGACAAACTGCCTATTGGGTTCTGTATCGGGTTCTTCGGCCGACGTTCATCTGATGATTTTACTGACGTTTCGCCAGAACGAGTGGCTGACATTGTCAAAGCTTCACCGTCCATTGTCGGTGGTGAACTGGAGCCGAGCTCGCGGCCGCGGACTTCATGTACCCGGCGCGCCAACGTCCGAGGGCTTCTCCACCGTCGTTTCCGGTGCGGTTCTCCTCTTGCTACCTGCGACGGTCGTTCGCTGCAGTACGGGAAGCCAGGATCCGTTTACCTTAAGGCGTTCCTCTTTCTTGTCGAAACTGTTCACGTGCTTTTGTATTTCTACAGCTTCTCTAAACAAGCGCGTGTGATAGTGCTTCTCTACAGCCAGAACTTCCGTGTCGGCGAATTTTATTACGTGATCAGTATCACTCAGTGCGTGCTCACCCAAGGCCAATTTCTCCACCTGCCCCAACCTGCAATGTCGCTTATGTTCTTTGATCCTGGTGTTGACTGACCGTCCAGTAATTCCGACATAAACTTTTCCACATGTGCATGGTATACGGTATATTCCCTACATTGCAAGTGGGTCCCTTTTCTTCTTTGCCGACCTAAGACACTTTGATCTTCCTTGTCGGTTTGGTTGAAATGGTTCATATGGCTCTGAGCTCTGTGTCACTTAACATCTGAGGTCATCAGTCCTCTAGAACTTACAACTACTTCAACCTAACTAACCAAGGACATCACACACGTCCATGCCCGAGGCAGGATTCGAACCTGCGACCGTAGCGGCCGCGCGGTTCCAGACTGAAGCGCCTAGAACCGCTCGGCCACCGAAGCCGGCGTTGTCGGTTTGAAAATCGTCTTTACGTCGTGTTTGTTCACACTCGGTGAAGTAAGGAATCAGGGAAATAAATGTCAGGTACGGCCTTTCTGAAGAACATTCCCAGACTGACGAACAGATTCGGCCAGTTACAGTCATACTCAAAAGTATCCGAACGACCTGAATTGCATTTCGCCTCATTCCCATGCAACCGGAATAACGCAGCTGTCTAGCAGGTCCTCTAATCGCTCCTTGGTACAGTCGTTTGACTATTGAAAATGGTTCCAACAAGTCACCACCAGAAAACTCTGCTCTGTATCGCAGAAACTCAAGATGTGAAGTAATACCACGATGCTAAAAATATCAGGGAACACCTTATCACAGATAAGACTGTCCTTAAGGCTTGTAAGCTCACGTTTATTACAATAAATGACATACCTGAAATGTTACCACTCTCACTATTATGTCAGGTAGGTAATGCACGTAGTAAGTTCGTCGTATTCATGATTTCCTCTTCAAAGTAACATTCCGTACTTATTATTTAACACAAAATGACATTAAAAATTTAAGTTATCCACGAGCAGCTAGTTGAGAATATGTATGAACTTCAAATGACACGACGAACTGTCTCGTTCTGCATATGGATTCAAACCCAGGTCAGGACAACTAAACAAAGATTTCGAGACTGACGCAAACTAACAGTCATTCCTGATTAGGCATACGGAGAGTGATATACCTCGATTTTAGACGGTATCAGTTTGCGAATATCAACTTTAAATTACATAACGCAAACATTTTTAACGGACAAGAATTCCTCCCCAGCATCTCTAATCCCTGTTAACGATCTACGAGAGATGTTAAATATTGCTTCTTCACAAGTAACTTACTTGAAATGCCGTGAGGTAAAGCTTTGTGTTGGACAGGGATTCGAACCCAGAACCTAATCGGATTGATATCGAAACACAACCAACTGTGACATATCGGATTTCCTTGGCAGTAGCTAGATGTTTTAACTGAAATGACTAGACGAAACATTATTTTTTTCCTTCCCAGGACTCCAACCCAGCACCTATCGCTGTTATATTCTAGAGAAAATGAACGTTAAATATAGATTTGTTGCACCAGCAGCGACATGTGAGCATGTTTGAACTAGAAATAATATGTCGAAGAGTTCAGTGCTCACTGGGAATAGCGCCCCGCACATATCGTTGTTGACTACACACGAAGAGACGTCAGCTACCGAATTTTTCTTCACCAGCAGCTCGGAATAACATCTTGAACTTACAGTGATCTCGAAAATAGTTCTGTGTCCCACTGGGAGTTAAAAACGTCAGATATCGTTAGTGTTGACAACGAATGACAAAACATTAAAAATCAAAATTATTATCCACCAGCAGATAGGTGTTCTCATGCTAGAGCTTGATAATACATAACAAAATCTTTAGTGCCGGGGCAGGAGATGTAATATGTGCAGATGTTGAGGAATCTGCAGTTTTGAACAAACAACAAATTGTAGCCAGGCTGTATGGTCACGAAGGGATCAAATTCCGCGTTAAGGGCGGGCTGAGTTGCATTCTCAGTTTAGAACCAATTTTGTCGACTTACAGAAGCTCAGATAAAAGATGGAAGAAGTGTCCTGTGACCCTACATAGCGTTTGTTTCGTCACTAGAAATAAATAACTAGTATAAGAAAGGTTACTGGTGATAGAGTGTCTACATGTCGCCACTCCACACTTTATTGTGGTTCCATCTAACGTCTACTTGGCAGAGAAGGAATATCATCTTTAATGTGAATTTCAGACCACACTGCCATTATATCTTCTTCACTTACATTCTGATTGCGTCTGTGTTTAATTGGTATGCTGTGTCATACTCAAGAGGTACGCAAATATGGCATTTCATAAATATGCCACATTTGCATACCTCTTGAGTATGACACAGCATACCAATTAAACACGGACGCAATCAAAATGTGAGTGAGTAGTATTTCACTAATTCGTCTCAATAGATGCATGCTTGTGTACCGATACTCAGTTTTATTAAAACAGACTTTCGTTGTAAGGTTATCGTGGGTAGTTTCATTTCATTTCTTATAATACAGTGCACAATTTTCGCAAGGTTTCTTTTAAGTGTTGTTAAAACAATAGTAAACATGAGAGAAAAATTAATGATCAACGATATATGCGAATTCTCTGATGTTGTCTATAACAGTCTGACGATGCACATGCAGTTTATCGATTACATGCATGTAGAAAACTTGTTCTGAGTTAAAGCTGTCAAACAATGTTTGAAGAAGATAAAAATGCCACTACCACACGGCAGCTAATGTAGAAAATACTTTCCCGACGTATTTGGGCACGATGCGCTCTCCCCATACATAATACAAAAGCATCGAGATACATCTACTGCCTGGCTGTCTATTAAACCTGAAAAGAACAAAATGTCACAGAAGTTATCCCTTTTTCCACATGCGACTATTTTGGGTTGAGAAGTGAAGGTAATTATGTTCAAAGTTCCATTAGATTGGTAACTTCAGCAGACACGAGAATTGCGTTTTAAAAAAATGTAGCTGTAAATGTACTCGAACTCGCGACATCTTATCTATGGTGCACGAGACTTACCATTACGCTAGTAGCTGACACATAGCTGCAATATCTCCAGAGCTGAACAACAAGTCCTCCAGAACTTCTGCATACCACAGCGCTGCGAGATAATGCAAATGGCCGGGTCTAGACTTCTGAGAGAAACAGTTACAGCTTTTCTGTCGCACTTCATGACGTTTTTTACAAACAGATAGCGCAATAGAATAGCTCAAGTGGAAAGGAACACTTCCTATTTAAATTTCTGCATCCTACACTGTTGGTAGTTCTATGTAGGTGGCAGTTACGTGATTTCTTTTCAGTGATTACATAACAGAGTCGAATGTATGCACTGGGTAGCCGAGGCAGCTAGTTCATGGTGATTCAGTCAACCAAGTAAATGAATTTACTGAACATGCTGCAATATACTACAGGGAGCCTGTGTGTCAGAATTCTCATCCAGAGTGGCGCAACGGCGTTACAATAGAAAAAGGGGTCACGGAAAAGAGGGTTTAATGATCTGTTGGACTGATGGTAATTTCTTATACCTATGGTCTGGGTTCGATTCCCACTTCTATCAATGATTTTAGATAGGGAGAGAAAGATTCCATTCTCTTCTGACTACACCAAGTGAAGAAGATATAATGGCAGTGTGGTCTGAAATTCACATTAAAGATGATATTCCTTCTCTGCCAAATAGACGCTAGCTGGATCCACAATAAAGTCTGGAGTGGCGACATGTAGAAACTCTATCACCAGTAACCTTTCTTATACTAGTTATTTACTTCTAGTGACGAAACAAATGCTATGTAGGGTCACAGGACACTTTTCCATCTTTTATCTGAGCATCAGTATGTCGATAAAATTGGTTCTGAACTGAGAATGCAACTCAGCCCGCCCTTAACGCGGAATTTGATCCCTTCGTGACCATACAGCCTGGCTACAATTTGTTGTTTGTTCAAAACTGCAGATTCCTCAACATCTGCACATATTACATCTCCTGCCCCGGCACTAAAGATTTTGTTATGTATTATCAAGCTCTAGCATGAGAACACCTATCTGCTGGTGGATAATAATTTTGATTTTTAATGTTTTGTCATTCGTTGTCAACACTAACGATATCTGACGTTTTTAACTCCCAGTGGGACACAGAACTATTTTCGAGATCACTGTAAGTTCAAGATGTTATTCCGAGCTGCTGGTGAAGAAAAATTCGGTAGCTGACGTCTCTTCGTGTGTAGTCAACAACGATATGTGCGGGGCGCTATTCCCAGTGAGCACTGAACTCTTCGACATATTATTTCTAGTTCAAACATGCTCACATGTCGCTGCTGGTGCAACAAATCTATATTTAACGTTCATTTTCTCTAGAATATAACAGCGATAGGTGCTGGGTTGGAGTCCTGGGAAGGAAAAAAATAATGTTTCGTCTAGTCATTTCAGTTAAAACATCTAGCTACTGCCAAGGAAATCCGATATGTCACAGTTGGTTGTGTTTCGATATCAATCCGATTAGGTTCTGGGTTCGAATCCCTGTCCAACACAAAGCTTTACCTCACGGCATTTCAAGTAAGTTACTTGTGAAGAAGCAATATTTAACATCTCTCGTAGATCGTTAACAGGGATTAGAGATGCTGGAGAGGAATTCTCGTCCGTTAAAAATGTTTGCGTTATGTAAGTTAAAGTTGATATTTGCAAACCGATACTGTCTAAAATCGAGGTATATCACTCTCTGTATCCCTAATCAGGAATGACTGTTAGTTTGCGTCAGTCATGAAATCATTCCTTAGTCTGCCTGACCTGGGTTTGAATCCATATGCAGAACGAGACGTTTCGCCATGCCATTTGAAGTTCATACATATTCTCAACTTACTGCTCGTGAATAAGTTAAATTTTTAATGTCATTTTGTGTTAAATAATAAGTACTGTATGTTACTTTGAAGAGGAAATCATGAATACGATGAACTTACAACGTGCATTACCTACCTGACGTAATAATGAGAGTGGTAACATTTCAGGTATGTCATTTATTGTAATAAATGTGAGCTGACATGCGTTAAGAACAGTCTTATCTGTGATAAGGTGTTACCTGATATTTCTAGCATCGTGGTATTACTTTATATCTTGAGTTTCTGCAATACAGAGCAGTGTTCTCTAGTAGTGACTTGTTGGAACCATTTTCAATAGTCAAACGACTGTACCAAGGAGCGATTAGAGGACCTGCTAGACAGCCGCGTTATGCCGGTTGCATACGAAGCACGCGAAATGCAGTTCAGGTCGTTCGGTTACTTTTGAGCACGACTGTACATATAGTCCGCGGCCGCGAGCTCGGATCCAGTTCACCACCGACAATGGAGGGTGAAGCTTTAACAATGCCAGCCACTCCTGCTGGCGAAACGTCAGTAAAATCATCAGATGAACGTCGGCCGAAGAACCCGATACAGAACCCAGTAGGCAGTTTGTCACAATTAGTGTTACTTGTTCTCATAGTGTAGATGGTAGCGCACGAGAGTGCTCAGCCTTTGGTCCGATTTCGGTCCTTCCTGCCGTCTCACGTCCAATTTTTGTATTGCTCTCTTGCTCTGTTTTAGGACCTCAAACTAAGAACACGTTTGGCGACACCGTCTTTAGCAGGCCGCTTGTATTTGCGTGCGCAGGAGCCTATTTGCATAAATTCAATGCAAACTAACTCGGAACGTAAAGATTTTTTTTTATAATAGTTATTTCCCAGCACAACCTACCCTCCAACACCTTTACAAAATTTTCAGACTGTTTCTGACCACCCTCTACACGAGGGTGTGATGAAAAGTAATGCCAGCGAATATATTATGTGAAAACCCTTAAAGCTCTTCAAATAAAACAAATGTTATTAACTTTCTAAATCTTTATTTCTCACGTCTAGATAGTTATCTCTCCGCATAGTCACCTTGGCGACGAACTCATTTCTCCCAATGAGAGATCAGTTTGTTGATACCGTCACTGTAGAAAGTTTGTAATTGTTGATGGAGCCACAATCTCACCCCTGCTTCCGCCGATTCACGACTATCAAGTGAAGTCCTCAAAGGTGATATATAAGTGAAAATCGGTTAGGGCCAAGTCGGGACCACATGAAGGATGATCGATGACAGTGACCCAAAGGCATCGTGTGGTCTAGCATTGTCATGCTGAAGGAGAGGATTTTCCATGTGGGCGAACTCTTCTTTAGTTAGGAACTTAATTAGAGCCCGTTCTTTCTCACGCAACAACTTAGTTACGTTACAAACCACCATTCCCTTTTTCTAAGACACGCCCTAAGACGTAAGACAGATCAACACAATTATAGATCTATATCGTTCACGTTAATCTGTTGTAGCCGGCCGGAGTGGTCGAGCGGTTCTAGGCGCTACAGTCTGGAACCGCGCGACCGCTACGGTCGCAGGTTACAATCCTGCCTCGGGCAGGGATGTGTGTGGCGTCCTTAGGTTAGTTAGGTTTAAGTAGTTCTAAGTTCTAGGGGACTAACGACCACAGCAGTTGAGTCCCATAGTGCTCAGATCCATTTTTTTAATCTGTTGTAGAGTTATGGAACATGTTTTATGCTCAAGAATTATAACGTTTCTGGAAAATGAACATCTCCTCTATAAAAATCAACGTGAACTCCCAAACAGAGATCCTTGCGAAACTCAGCTCACTCTGTTCCTCCATGAGATCCACAGCACAGTGGACAAAGGCGCTCAGGTTGATGCCGTGTTCCTTGATTTCAGTGAGGTATTTGTCACCATCCCGCATTGCCATTTAATGAAAAAAATACGGGCTTAAAAAGTATCGGAGCGCACGTGTGATTGGATTCAAAACTATCTTGCTCATAGAACTCAACACGTCGCTCTTAACGGAACAAAATCGACAGATGTAAAGGTAATATCCGGAGTCCCACAGGGAAGTGTGATAGGACCGTTGCTGTTTACAATATATATAAATGAACTAGTAACAAGCGTGGGATGCTCTTTAGGGCTATTCTATACCAAAGGAGCAGCGCCAGTAGATAGTAAGAATTTGCAGAATGACCTACATGGAATTGATGAATGGTGTGGGCTCTGGCTGTTGACCCTGAACGTAAATAAATGTAACATATTGTGCATAGAAAAAGAAATCCACTACTGTACGTCTACACTATTGATGACACACAGCTGGAGACAGCGTCTGCCGTAAAATATCTAGGCGTAATTATCCAGAGCGACCTTAAGTGGAATGACCACATAAAACAGATAGCGGAAAAACCAGATACCAGACACACATTCATGGGAATAATATTAGGAAATGTAACTCATCCACGAAAGAAGTGGCTTATAAGGCGCTTGTTCACCCGATTCTTGAGTGTTGTTCATCTATCTGGTATCACTATCAGGTAGGACTGATAGATAAGACCCACGAAGAGCGGCGCTTTTCGTCACAGCATCGTTTAGCTAGCGAGAAAGCGTTACGGAGATGTTTCACAAACTCCACTGGCAGACGTTACACGAGAGGCGTTGTACAGTCTTCCTCAAAAGTAACCGAACGACCTGAATTGCATTGCGCCTGATTCGCATGCAACTCGCATAACGCAGTTGTGCAACAGGTTCTCTAAAAGCTACTCGGTACAGTCGTTTGACTGTTGAAAAGTCACCACTAAAAAACACTACTCTGTATCGAAATAACTCACTATGTAAAGTAATGCCACGATACTACAAATATCAGGGAACACCTTATCACACATAAGACTGTCCTTACCTTAAAAGCTCACATTTATTACAATAAATGACATACCTGGAATGTTACCACTCTCATTATTACGTCATGATTTCCTCTTCAAAGTAACATTCCGTACTTATTATTTAACACAAAGAGGCATTAAAATTTAAGTTATTCACGAGCAGATAGTTGAGAATATGTATGACGTTCAAATGACACGACGAACCGCCTCGTTCTGCATATGGACTCAAACCCAGGTCATGCAGACTATGCAAAGATTTCGTGACTGACGGAAACTAACAGTCATTGCTGACTAGGCATACAGAGAGTGATATACTTCGATTTTAGACAGTACCAGTTAGCAAATATCAGCTTTAAATAACATAACGTTGACATTTTTATCGGACGCGAATTCCTACCCAGCACCTATTGTCCCTGTTAACGATCTACGAGAAATGTTAAATATTCCTTCTTTGCAAGTAACTTAATGAAATGCCGTGAGGTAAAGCTTTGTGTTGGACAGGGATTCGAACCCAGAACCTAATCGGATTTTTATCGAAGCACAATCAACTGTGACATATCGGATTTTCTCGGCAGTAGTTAGATGTTTTAACTGAAATGACGAGGCAAAACATCAATTTTTTCCTTTCCAGTACTCCAACCAGGCACCTATCGCTGCTATATTCTAGAGAAAACGAACGTTAAATATAGGTTTGTTACACCAGCAGCGACATGAGAGAATGTTAGAACTAGAAATAATATGCCGAAGAGTTCATTAATGACGGGGAATGGAACCCCACACATATCGTTGTTGAGTACACTCAAAGAGACGTCAATATCATCCTTGTACTTACAGTGATCTCGCAAATAGTTCTGTGTCTCACTGGGAGCCAAAAACGTCAGATATCGTTAGTGTTGACAACGAATGAAAATACATTAAAAACCAAAATTATTATCCACCAGCAGATAGTTGTTCTCATGCTACAACTTGATAATACGTAATGAAATCTTTAGTGCCGGGCCGGGATTCGAACCCATTCACGCGCAATATGTGGAGACGTTGAGGAATCTGCACTTTTGAAGAAACAACAAATTGTAGCCGAGCTGTATTGTCACGATGGGATCAAATTCCGCGTTAACGGCGGGGAGTTGCATTCCCAGTTCAGAACCAATTTTATCGACATACAGATGCTCAAATAAAAGATGCAGTAAGTATTCAAATGGCTCTGAGTACTATGGAACTTAACGTCTGAGGTCAGTAATCCCCTAGAACTTAGAACTACTTAAACCTAACTAATCTAAGGACATCACACACATCCATGCCCGAGGCAGGATTCGAACCTGTGACCCTAGCGGCCGCGCGGTTGCAGACTGAAGCGTCTAGAACCGCTCGGCCACAACGGCGGGCTGTAATAAGTGTCCTGTGACCCTAAATAGCGTTTGTTTTGTCACTAGAAGTAAATAACTAGTATAGGAACGTTACTTGTGACAGAGCTTCTACATGTTGCCACTCCTGTCTTTATTGTGGTTCAACCTAACGTCTACTTGGTAGAGAAGGAATATTATATTTAATGTGAATTCCACACCACAATGCCGTTATAGCTTCTTCACTTGGCGTAGCCAGAAGAGAATAGAATCTGTCTCTCGCTATCAAAAATCTTTGGCAGAAGTTGGAATCGAACCGACTCCTTCAGTATACGCTCCTATCATCAATCCAACAGACCACCAACTCCTCTTCTTTGTGACTCATTTTTTTATCATAACGCCGTTGTGCCACACTGGATGAGAATTCTGACACACAGGCTCCCTGTAGTGGTTAGCAGCATGTTTAGCACATCCATTTACTTGGTTGACCGAATCGCCATGAACTAGCTGCCTCAGCTACCCAGTGCATACATTCGACTCTATTTTGTAATCACCGAAATAAAATCATGTAACTGTCACATACACAGAACTGCCAACAGTGTAGGATGCAGAAATTTTAATAGGAAGTGTTGCTTTCCACTTGACCTACTCTATTGAGCTATCTGTTTGTTGAAAACGTCTTCCAGTGCAAAAGAAAAGCTATAACTGTTTGTCTCTCAAAAGTCTAGATCCGTCCATATGCATTATCTCACAGCAATGTGGAATGCAGAAGTTCTGGAGCAATTGTTGTTTACTTCTAGAGGTGCTTGGGCTATGTGTCAGCTAATAGCATATAGGTAAGCGCTGCGCACCCTAGATGAGACGTCACGTCTTTGTGTACATTCACTGCTACATTTTTTAAAACATATTTCTGCTGTCTGCTGAAGTTACCAATCAATTGGAAATTTGAACATAATTACCTTCACTTCTCAACCCAAAATAGTCGCATGTGGAAAAAGGGCTAACTTCTGCTACATTTTGTTCTTTTCAGGTTTAATAGACGGCCAGGCAGCAGATGCATCTCGAAACTTTTATATTATGCATGGGAAGCGCGCATCGTGAAAAAATACGTCAGGAAAGTATTTTCTACATTAGCTGCCGTGTGGTAGTGGGATTTTTATCTTCTTCAAACATTGTTTGACAGCTTTAACTCAGAACAAGTTTTCTGGAAAAAGGGCTAACTTCTGCTACATTTTGTTCTTTTCAGGTTTAATAGACGGCCAGGCATGTAATCGATAAACTGCATGTGCATCGTCAGACTGTTATAGACAACATCAGAGAATTCGCATATATATTTGATCATTAATTTTTCTCTCATGTTTACTATTGTTTTAACAACACTTAAAAGAAACCTTACGAAAATTGTGCACTGTATTATAAGAAATGAAATAAAACTACCCACGATAACTTTACAACGAAAGTCTGTTTTAATAAAACTGAGTATCGGTACACAAGCATGCATCTATTGACACGAATTAGTGAAATACTTTTCACTCACATTTTGATTGCGTCCGTGTTTAATTGGTATGCTGTGTCATACTCAAGAGGTATGCAAATGTGGCATTTCATAAATATAGTTATGTATTTCTAGAAACACAAAATTTGCGTGTCAGCAGCGGAAAAAGGCGTTACCTGTTGTGCAGCACTGTGAGATTTTCACCATTGCACTATGAGCCGAAACTATTTTCTTGCGAATTCCTTATCGATGTTTGATCTGACTGCTTGTAGCTCTTTCACAGAAGGGAAAAAAACGTTACAGTCAGCGAGACTGGACCCGCGAACCATAACAGATGCATCCTTCTTTATCATCCACAAATAAAGCTTAAGTGTCGATTGCTTACTCACAGACAGTAAGATGTGTGCGTGTTTGAGCAGAAATAACCACACCTACTGCGATTGTTGGCAACACATGAACAGATATGTGGGTCCAAATCCTGATTCAGTACAAAAATATTCATAATTTTTATTTCAAGCATTATCACGTGCACACCGGACCACTAGCGAAAATTAATCTGCATTATTAATATCTGTTCATGTGTTGCCAACAATCGCAGTAGGTGTGGTTATTTCTGCTCAAACACGCACACATCTTACTGTCTGTGAGTAAGCAATTGACACTTAAGCTTTATTTGTAAATGATAAAGAAGGATGGTAGGAGTGTGGTTCGATTGTCGCTCAGGCACAAAAATTTGTGTCCTTATTTTAGATTCAAACACCTAGCAGCTGGTAAGAAAAATCGATACGTAACATTCGATTTCACTTAGTTAACAATCAGATTACGTGTGGGATTCGTATCTCCTTCACAGAACTTCACATCATGCACTTCATGTTTAAATGCATGCACACTTTGTTACTTCTGAATGGAGGTATATCAGACATCTTTCGTGGTTAGTTAACAGGAACGAAAGGGTCTTGATAGGAGTCCCAGTTTATTACAAAAACTGTCATCTTTTATTTTCAAGTTTTGATTTGGTTACTGATACTGGCGACAATTTCGGTAATTCATGACTCTTCACGGTTAGTCAGCCATATGATTTGATCAGATTAGATTACAGTTGATTAGATTAATACTTGTTCCATAGATCACGAATACGACATTTCGTAGTGATGTGGAACATGTCACTTTAATGAAAGATGTCTTTACATACTATGATTCAATTTCGTTACAACAATTTTTTACTCTCTCTCTCATTCTATTTTAATTTTATCTCTCTCTCTTCACACACACACACACACACTCACACACACACACACACACACACACACACACACACACACACACACAAACACATTCTTTTTTTTTATTTGTTTGTTGTGCTCGACTATCGTGCGAGGCACGAAAACGTCCGTGAATGAGTTTCTTAATTTTGCGTACACTTTCGAAAGAAATATAAAAACAACTATGAGAGTTAGTGATTTATGATGCTTAGTTTGCAGGCATTTCTGAGTATTATTAGAAACTACGCTCCAGTCCCTAAACCTAGTTGCAGAAATGCGAATCAGACGCATTGCGTATTGGAGGCCGTAGCAGCCGTGTCTTCTGAGGCGCCAGCTATGGTCACTTCATAGCCCGCTGTAGGATCACATCGGTTCGTCTTCTTCCTGCTTGTACTGTAACTGAGATTTGGCAACAAGGGAACGTATGTTTGGCAACTCTGTGATCGACGAGTTACTTCCTGGTGTGCACGGAGTTAAGCCTCAAAGTTCACATGGTTTTTCCTGTCATTTCCATTGAATAATCTGAGTTATTATCGCTTGAGGTGTAACAAAAGATCGTAAAATTACGGTTTTCAGGCCAGGAAAGTCATTGCACGTGGAAATCGCTACTAATGTCTCCTTTAAATAGCAGGTTTATGAGTTCTAACCAGTTTTGACCTCATAAGAGAAGGCCAATACACATACCTCTCCGCTAGCTCTGAGATAACAGTCTTGCCGCGTCAGCCGTGCTGTGCGGACGTGTGCCGAGTTTCGTGCGCCGCGGTCTGCTGTGCTTCGGCGTGGTCAGTCGCAGTGCTTCTTGCATCGTTGCAGAAATTCTACGCATATTGAAATTTGAAATATGAATTCGTGATGGCCCACTTGAACAGACAAGATACTTTGAAATTCTCGTTTGATCGTAATTACGCCCGACCTAAACTACACGAAATCGAAGATTGGTTGGAATATGAAGTGAAAGTTGATTCATAGGATGTCATTGGAATGCATCTTTCGATAGTGAGCACCGTTGTATTTGTGAAATTGAGGAATGCAAACTTATGTGACAAAATAGTTGAATCTTGCGGAGGAGTTATGAAGTTTAAACATTGTGATGGAAACGTAGGCGAATTCACCGTAACACATGCAGGGTTTGGAATACGAACGATCAGGATATTCGAACTACCATTCGAAGTACCGGCGGAACAAATAAACGCAGTGATAGCGCCGTACGGTAACGTTCTCAGCAATGTTGCTGAACAGTGGTCCAACGCACGCAAATTCCAAGTTCTCAACTGAGTGAGACAATTAAAGGTCGATTTGCAAAAGCATGTACCGTCATACATCAGCGTCTGTGGGTACCGAGGTATCGTTATATACGACGGCCAGCCGAGGACGTGCGCGGCGCGCAACTCTCCCGGCCACGTCCGCGCTGAGTGGCGCAGCTGCCGGCTGGAGAGGCGCCGCGACCGCCGGCTATTACTGCGTTGCCAGCGACTTACGCTACGGCTACCCGCGGCCAAGTCCTGATGTGAACACGGAGAACCATCCACCCCGAGAAGAAGCCCAGATTGCCACTACTGACACAACAGAAGCTAGACCACCCGAACCTAAGGAAATCGTGACAGATGTAACGGTTTCAACACACAGACACCGAAAGATATTGGGAGCCACAGCAAATTCTCCGATTCCTCCGCCGTTGAGAATGACATGCAAGAACTATCCCGGAATGAGCAACTCCATAGTGTACCGATTTCTCTATTGACACCATCACCCACCAAGAGCACGGTCGATAATTTGGCTCGAAACACCACCCACTTAGAAGATATGAAGAATGCTGAGGAAGACAACATCAGACAGCAGCCGGTGAAACCTAAACGGCAAACACGAAAACAGAGCCCTGAAGAGATTCAAGAACTGGAAAAAAAACTCTCCCGTACCAAAAAAATCCTTAAAACAGATCGAAGCGGGCCGGCCGAAGTGGCCGTGCGGTTAAAGGCGCTGCAGTCTGGAACCGCAAGACCGCTACGGTCGCAGGTTCGAATCCTGCCTCGGGCATGGATGTTTGTGACGTCCTTAGGTTACTTAGGTTTAACTAGTTCTAAGCTCTAGGGGACTAATGACCTCAGCAGTTGAGTCCCATAGTGCTCAGAGCCATTTTTTAGATCGAAGCGGAAAGCAAGGCGTGGCAGACATCGGAAAACCAGACATCCCCAACCCGAATGAGGATGTACAGATGAACCTCGCCCCTCCAATTGAAGAACCAATGGACACTGTTGACCGCTGTAGACCTGATGCGGGGACAGCATGGTCTGACGACACTGAATGCGCTTAATTGGACAGCCGAAAGACGCAGGCGTATAAAGTCGCCATGCTCAATGTAAACAGAATAGTTTCGGAAGTAAAGTTACATTCTGTGAAGGACTACTTATATGCCGCCGACATTGACATAGCGATGTTACAAGAGGTAGTTACGACCAAAATAGCGGATGTATACGGATATGAGGCGATCTCAAACATAGGCAATGAATGTGGAACGGGAATATTGTTCAAACACGGCATACCATGTACAGCAAAAGCAATACTTGAATCTGGACGAGGCATCACTGCACAAATATATGATCTGCTTCTTGTTAATATATATGCTCCCTCTGGATCCAGTGGAAAAAGAGCAAGGGGCAACCTGTTCCGGGACGAAATTGTCCCATTAATAACGGATCCTCGACTGCACATAATTTTGGGTGGAGATTTTAACTGCGTATTGCGTCCAGAAGATCAAGTCTCAAACTTCAATTTTTGTGAGGAGCTGTTGATGTTAATTAACGGACTAGATATGATAGATGCTTGGTGCCATCTTCGCCCGCACACCAGAGGATACACGTACGTATCCAGTACATCGGCAAGCAGACTAGACAGGCTGTATGTAACGAAAGGTTTTATTCACAATGTAACTGACTGTGAAATTTGGCCTCTTAACTTCTCGGATTTGAATCCATATGCAGAACGAGACGGTTCGTCGTGTCATTTGAAGTTCAGACATATTCTCAACTAGCTGCTCGTGAATAACTTAAATTTTTAATGTCTTTTTGTGTTAAATAATAAGTACGAAATGTTACTTTGAAGAGGAAATCATGAATACTACGAACTTACTACGTGCATTACCTATCTGACGTAATAATGAGAGTAGTAACATTTCAGGTATGTCATTTGTTGTAATAAATGTGAGCTTATAAGCTTAAAGGACAGTCTTATCTGTGATAAGGTGTTCCCTGATATTTGTAGTATCGTGGCATTAATTTACATCGTGAGTTATTTCGATACAGAGTAGTGTTTTTTAGTGGTGACTTGTTGGAACCATTTTCAACAGTCAAACGACTGTATCGAGGAGCGATCCGAGGACCTGCTAGACAGCTGCGTTATGCAGGTTGCATGCGAATCAGGCGCAATGCAATTCAGGTCGTTCGGATACTTTTGAGCACGACTGTACACCACACAGAGATTTACTATCGAAATTTCAGGACATCACTTTTCAGGAGGAGTCGGACAACATACTACTTCCCCTCAAATACATTTCGCGTATTGACCACGAGGAGGAAATTCGAGAAATTAGAGCCAATACAGAGGCTTACCGACAATGATTCTTCCCACGCACTATCCACGAGTGGAACAGGGTTTGAGAGATCAGATAGTGGTACCGAAAGTACCCTCTGCCACACACCATTAGGTGGGTTGCGGAGTATGATGTAGATATAATTGAGATCTCTCTCGCAGGACTGCAAATATGTAGACTGTTGTGTACATAGTTCCGCGTAGTCAGCGCGTACACAGCTTTCCCACTAGTGCGCGCCCCGCTAAGCACAACAGCGCAGGCGCGGCGCTCGTCCGTCTCTGCACTTCGAGATGGCGCTGTGTTAGAGACGGACTAAATTCTGCTTCTGCCGATCCGCGTATTAATATGAAACGCAGCCAATGATATTGCTGCTAACGTAGAACCTTTTATCCTCGCGGATCACACTCGCGCAGTGATACCTGAACGCTCGAGGTATTATAACGAATGTACAGACCTCCGATTAGTCAGTCTGCATTAGTCTGCATCAGTCTGTACCAGTCTGTAGTCAAGTTACAGTCTGCGCCTAACAAGATTAGCATATTCCTGTACATAGGCATTTAGATAAATGAATAGACACTTTGTCAAGTATCAGAGATATGTGAGAATAACTTTAAAGTACGAAGACCAAAGGAACGTCAGATTGTCAATTGTAAACAGCATCCAGAATCAAGTTACGTAAAGTCTATGATTTTTATTATTTTAATAAATGTGTGTGAAAATTAATAAAGTTCTGTTTAAAGTTGGTCACTGTCAATCTGCTACTCTAAGCGTGCAAGTGGCATTTCTATCGTCTGACCTAACGGCAGAAGATAAGCACGCCACGATAAGACCACGAGACATATTGCTGACACTCGCCTACTTCGTTAGAACGACAACTCAAATAATCTGATGGTGTGTATACCGAAGGTCTTACAGTACGCACACCACATAGACACATAGAATAATGATATAGAATATTAATGAAATTTGTCTCACATAAAAACCTTTAAGAGTTTTCACATAAAAAATTCGGAGGTAGAACTTTCCTGCACGCATTTGTAGAAAACAGTTATCATAAGTGGCGAATGTGAAACCCAGCAATTTAGGAAAAGAAGCTTCTGTTAAAGGATCTACACGCAATCAGAATACACCAGTCCCATAAAACACAGCTAGCTTTCTTCACACCCCACACTTTGCAAGTAGTAGACACAGTTACACAGGTATATTCGTATTTGGAGTTGTCTGGAATGCATTCCAAACTATACCGTAAGGTCTACTAATAACCAAATTGTGATCATATGAGGTATGTCCACAAAAAGTGATCGAGTCAAAGGATAGTTGCTTGATAGTAACCAGTATGTTATACTGGACAGTGACTATTAAATAGAATCGAAATTGACATCCACTGTCCCCGAAGTAAGTGTATTAAAACTGTTTATGTTCTCATTTCACACAAACGATTTCTCAGATACGAACGGCACCACCCCCGGACAGATATTTTGGCTCGTGGGCTGCGCCTGGGCCCGAATGCCAGAGCGCTCAGCCTCGCTTCACATTTCCCCCCATCGCCACGCCACGCTCTCTGAGCATGAGGAAGGGGAAGAGGGGAAAAATGACGTTGTAGTCGCACGCGTACGACTTGGTTTTATATGTCACATTTCTCAACAACATAGGTCACAAACAAAACAAATTTTCAATATTATTTAATTACTTATTATTATTTAATTACTAATAGCACGCTGAAGACATAATATAGTTGTTATCTGGTGCAAACGTCTGGCATATAGACAGGTGCACACAACTTAACAGAGTTTTGCACTCAAGTTGCCACGTAATGTGACTTATTTAGTTTCATGATCGAAAAAAATTCTTTAACGCAAACGTTGTAGCGCTTTTGCAACCTCATTGTGGAGACTTGGAAACTTTACCTGAGGAAAGCGATGCAGACGTCCTGAACAGTTTTAATGTATAAGAAATTGTCATTAAAACGGGAATTACCTAGTCAATCAGTTACATACGCACGTACACAGGGGCGCTTTGAATTGAAACGGCAAATGGTCTCTAAAAAATGGCTCTGAGCACTATGGGACTTAACATCTAAGGTCATCAGTCCCCTAGAACTTAGAACTACTTAAACCTAACTAACCTAAGGACATCACACAACACCCAGCCATCACGAAATGGTCTCTAAAACAGCTCGAAAACAAGTGGAAGATTGACAGTGTCATGGAAACGTTTAGGAAATTATCCTTGTAAATCTTTCAAGGCACAATGAATTCCTGAAACTTTGCGTTTCCTTTAATGGCAGTGAGCTTAGGGAACTGGACTCTGTGTCAGAACGTGTCCTTCTACAAAGCGATTTCCTTTTTAAATTCATCCCAATCAAATCAGAAAGAATTTACCTTGCTGTGTCTTACTGTGGACAGTATGCAGTCAAGTCCGCTTAAAATTAAAAGTCTGCACTCAATTCTGGATTTTCTAATTTTCGTTCCTGCACTCATTTTTCCTTCATAAATTCAACACTATCGAAATTTAAATTAAAATATCGTTCGACGTCTGCCCCTTAACTTAACCTATGTACTCTGCAGTAAAATATGAAGTCCCCATACCCTTCCTTTAGTTCCACTGAGAAGTGTTGCAACTAAAAACGGGATAATGCATGTGACTTCAGAAATTTAACTATTTGTATCACCAATTCCTTCACGTGCTCCAGGTCTGCAGATTTAGGACAATAAATCCCGTCTATCGATTTTTCTAATTATTTGCTCTGTCATTGTCATTGTTTCTGCGTGGTACTGAAACGTCGTTCCATAGTAACTATACAGTACCTGTCACTTACGCGAACTGAGAATTCTCAACCCCCTCTTCTGTCATTCCTATTCATTTTAAAGGATTGCGACGACAGATAGCTAGATTGCCTCTTTTTGTGTTGAACAGCCATTGGACCTGTGAACGTCCTTCGTACCACGAACAAATAGCGAAAGTTAAACAGCGCTGATATCACGATTCCGCCGAACTGAAGAGAGTTATGTCGACCGAAAAATGGCGCGCCACAGTCCTGAATGAAATGTTGCGCTGTTCCTGGTACTTCCGAGAAGGACTGAGCAAAGCCAAGTGATATGCCGGACCTCGGCTCGCCCTCGGTTTGCACATGCTGTACGCGTCAAGTTTAACACACCGTGGCCGGCCCTACTGTAAGTGCTTTTGTTCACGAAAAGTATCGTCACTGGAACGTAGAATGGAAACGCCGGGCGACTTTGTGACATACTAACTTTTAGGAGACCTATGGGCGTTTAATGCCTTATTATCTACAACCGGTTTCAGAGTTATTCGTTCATTTTTGCCTTATACAAGTGATGGGAGTGTACGAAAATGTTATGGGCCTCGCCGTTTTCGTCGTACTTGTTTCCAGTTGCCAGGCCTTTACAATTTTTCATTTATCAAAGTCATAAAAATCAATAGTTTTCATTCTTATCTACAAGTGACATCTAAAGTTTTTATGTCGTCTCATTGCCTCTGTAGAGCTGTACCATGGGAGCAAAGAGAGGATGTTGTTTGGTGGCTGGTACCTCTTTCTGTAACACAAACTGCGCGCAAATATTAACTGTGTTCTTAATTCATAAGCAAAGAGCTCCACAGCTTTACATATTCGCTGTGGTACAAGCTCTCCTGTATAGTCCACTCTAGCCTCACTGCTGGTGAAGTGCAAAGTCCGCACTGAACACTATTCCGTTCGCTATGTTCTGCCTGATTCTAAGCTAGAGGCTGTGACTGCGGCTCCGAGTCGGTGACATGCTGGAACTGGCTCGGTGCTAGACACGAACTAACTGGCCCTCCGGTCCTTGGCGCGGCCGAGATGGCTTTGGCGACGTGTTTCCAGGGAGTCCGTCGTTGGCCTCTGTCGATACTCTTGTAACCCCCACGCCGCGTGCTGTGCTGGAGCCAGCTTATGCCAGCACAAGAGTCACTGCTACATCTCCTTTATACAGAATGATGCGACAAAACTCATAGAATAGCAATATGCATATATACAGATGGCGGTAGTACCGCGTACAAAAGATATAAAAGGGAACTGCATTGGTGTAGCTGAATTTCTACTCATATGCTTCATGGGAAATGGTTTCCGACTCGATTTATGGTGGCACGACTCGAATTAACAGACTGTAAACGCGGAACGGTAGTTGGAGCTAGACGCATGGGACATTCAACTTTGGGAATCGTTAGGGAATTCAATACTCCGAGATCCGTGGCGTCAAGAGTGCGCTGGAAACGTCTAAAAGTGTGTACTAATTTTTTTCCAGCAGTGTATATTGTTCATACAACCACAGCAGGTACATGGAGTTAGGAAATGAATTTATCTGCAACGACACAAGTATCCACACGTATAGTGTGATGATGCCTGGAGCACGAAGGACTGACAGCAGTACAATATTTGTTGCTGCTTCCCTTGGCGCAGTAGCAAGAAGAGATGTGCAAACTGTGGTGAGAACATTGTCAACCTTGGGCACAGGAGTGGAACCACGTCGTCTTTTTAGGTGAGTCCAGGATTCGGCAGACAACATCACAAAGGACTTATATGTGAGTGGAGGCTCTGAAGAAAACGAACACTGGTAGACTGCGTTCGTTATTGCCATACGGGCCCAGAACTGCGGGTGATGCCATAGTGTGCCAGTGGCTACATAACTCGATCACCTCTTGCTCGAATAGCCGGTAATTTTGAGAGCAGCCTCTACGTCCCTTACATAGTAGGCCCGTGGCACTGTCCTATTTTTGAGGTCTCCGTGACGTTCACATTCAATGAGATAATGCAAGTCCAAATGTTATTCAGGATGTCCTTACCTACATCGATACAGAGAGTGTTTGAATTTTGCCTGGACAGTACATTCCCCAGATCTCTCGCCCACTGTAGAGATATGGTGGGGTTAGCGACATGGAACGCCACCACTAGCTTTCTGATGTACTCTGGTGTAGAGTGGAAGTGGCATGGAATGACACACCAATATCTATCATCTAAGCTCAATTACATTGTGTACCCAGCCTGGATAGAGCCATTGTTGCTGCCAGAGAGGACAACTCTGTGTACTACCACCCCATATACTTCTAATCGCTTAAAAATACCTACATATTTAATTATATATATTTCCCGCTATACTGCAAACCCGTAATACGTAAAATTTCATTCACTATTTCTCCCGATGTTGCAATTTTAAAGGCCGGTTGTGTGTCTTCAATATTCGAGCCGACTGCCTGTAAATGGCAATCCATCACTTCAAATTTGAACTACCTACCTCATCTACGGAAGGAACATCTGAGTGAACTACAGTTTCACGAATAGCACTACTGTTACTTTTTGTTTCTAGCCTCCAGTGTTAGTTCGATAAGTATACCTCATTATAAATGAAATGGTTCAAATTGCTCTGAGCGCTATGGGACTTAACATCTGAGGTCATCAGTCCCCTAGAACTTAGAACTGCTTAAACCTAAGTAACCTAAGGAGATCACACACATCCATGCCCGAGGCAGGATTCGAACCTGCGACCGTAGCAGTCGCGCGGTTCCAGACTGAAGCGCCTAGAACCGATCGGCCACACCAGCCGGCTATAAATGAGATACAGCATCCTGTTGAATCTCAGTGGTTATCCATTACAAAAGGTAAATTTTATAACAAAGAAAATTTAAGCTATTCTTGGTTATTGATAACCAAACAACTGCAGCGCGGTGTGGCCGCACAGTTTGAGGCGTCATGTCACAGACAACGCTGCCACTCACGCCAGAGGTTCGAGTCCTTCCTCGGTAATGGGTGTGTGTGTTGTTCTTAACATAAGTTAGTTTAAGTAGTGAGTAAGTCTAGGGCCGATGATCTAAGCAGTTTGGTCCCTCATGAATCCACACACATTTGAACATTTTTAAACTAAATAACTTCCATTGATACCAAATGCAGGCAGGGGACAAAAATGTAGAAACCGCGTGAAACGCATGCTTGAATATAAATGCAGATGCTAGTCTAGTTAGCAAAGGTGCTGTTGTATTTGATCACTTTCGACACGTGTTTAATTTCCTAGATACGTTTCAGCTGTCAGTCGCGGTCAGAAAAGTGTATTGTGTCGGAGATAAGTGAATTCGGATGAGAGAAAATTGTTGGTGCTCGTTTGGTGGGTGCTTTCGTAACCAAGCGATTCGACGCGTTTGGTGTTACAGGAGGCACCGTCTGCAGAGAGGGAAGTCGGAAAAACATAATCCGCTAAGACACAACACTGACGAACGTGTGTGTTCAGTGATCTTGACAGACGGTCATTGAAGAGGATTGTGACGAAAAATAAGAGGACGACAGTAGCAAAAGTCGAGGCCGAATAGAATGTCACATGAAGCCTAAGCAAAAACAACTGGACTACGCAGCAATGGAAGAAATTCATTTGGTCGAATGAGTCCCGTTTCACAGTATTTCCACCTTTTAGCCGAGTTTACACCCCAAGAGTGAAACAGGGCGGGAATTCGGACACGATTCGAGCAGCCTTATCATGGTACTCAATGAACACTGTGGTTACTCCACAAGGTCACGTTATTGCTATGGATTGTGTGAGCATTTTGGCAGATCCAGCCTATTTCATGGTACAGTGTGTGGTCTACAGTGGTGATGCTGTGTTCCAATACGACAGGGCCCCTGTTCATACAGGTCGCATCTTCCAGGACTGGTTTCGTAAGCATGAAGGGTGAATTGGCGCATCTTCCCTGGCCAATTTACTCACTAGTGAGTATTATTGAATATTTGTGGTCTGCTTTGGAGGGATGGGCGCGTGATCACTATTCACATCAATCATTGTTACATGAACTTGCCACTATTTTGCAGCAAGAATGGTATATATTTCTCTTCAAAATGGCTCTGAGCACTATGGGACTCAACTTCTGAGGTCATTAGTCCCCTAGAACTTAGAACTAGTTAAACCTAACTAACCTAAGGACATCACACACATCCATGCCCGAGGCAGGATTCGAACCTGCGACCGTAGCGGTCTCGCGGTTCCAGACTGCAGCGCCTAGAGCCGCACGGCCACTTCGGCCGGCTTCTCTTCAAAACCGTACAGCATCTGTATTTATCCATTCCTAGTTGACTGGAAGATATTTTCAATGTCAATGGTTTTCTTGCGCCGTATTATAATCCGATGAAGATTACTTTGTGATTGACAGAGTGCAGCGGCAGAGGGCAGTGTTATGGCGAGCAGCCAGCCACACTTCTTGTGACGCTGCACGAACCTACAAGCCAGCACGTGTCGCTCGTCAAATAACTACCTCTGGATGGTGGCTAGCCCCTACTATTCGTCAATTACTATGTAATTTTAATTGGAGTGTAAGCATTAAAATTTGTTGCGTTTTTTATGTTTCCATATTTTCGTGCAACTCCTGTAGGCGTACAGCGGAAGGATAGCACGAATGGTCAGAAGTTTGTTTGATCCACAGGTAATGTCAAGGAAATGTTGAAAAACTAGTACAGGCACACGCTTGAAGATAGGCGCCAAACATGCTGCGGACGTCTGTTTATAACGTTTGAGTACATAAAGACATGTACTAATACCCCTTAAATATCGCTGCCGTAAGTATCGGAGCGAGGGGGGTTCTGAGCCACTCTGCATTGTTGCCAGATGTGTACAAGATGGCGGCGATGACGTCATCCAAGATGGTGGACATGACATCATTATAGATGGCGGATTTTGGCGGGAAGTTTGAATTTTGAGGGGAATGAAGTCAACTGGGCTACCTCCACTAACCTAACCCCCCTCCCCTCCCCTCCTCCAGAAAACAGAGGAAAGTTCAAACCCCAACAGGATAATGCATCTACACTACTAACCTAAGAAAATTGTGGGAAGATAAGTCACTTGGGTTACCTCCACTAACCTAAATCATCCGACCGCCACCTCATCCTAGGAACTGGCGCCAAGTTTGAATTTTGGCAGGAAGATAAGTCACTTGGGGTTTCTCTACTAAGCTAAGAAAATGGCGCCAAAGAAAGGTTACCTCCACTAACCTAAGTCACCCAACCGCCACCTCCTCCTAAGCATTCGTGGGAAAAGGACTCAACCAGTGCTGGACATAAGTCTTTATTTCATATGCACCACTCCTTATTTGAAGAATTTCGTGCAGCACAGCCATACAGTGTGTTCACCACGAGGTCTGGATTCCAACTGATCTAGTACACAGTACTGCCACCAGAGACACTGTCATCTGTGATGTAAACCAAGATGGCGATGGAAAATGGCGACAGACAGAGTCTCCACCAAGAGATCTAGAACCCAACTGACCTAGTACACAGTACTGCCACCAGAGAGCGATGTCGTCTGAAACGTTATCCAAGATAGTGGTGGAAAATGGAGACAGACAGTGTCTCCACGAAGAGATCGAGTCCAATCGACCTAGCACACAGTACTGCCACCAGAGGCACTGTCGTCTGTTCTGTAGCATAACCCAAGATGGTGATCTGGGGTGGAGAAAAATGGCGGGAACAGGGCTCTGCTCGTGATGGACATAAGTCTTTATTTTGTAGGCAGTGTCTCCACCACTAGATCTAGAGTCCAACTGACCTAGTACACAGTACTGCCATCAGAGGGTGCTGTCACCCCTAATGTGATGTAATCCAAGATAGTGGTCTGGAGGGGGAAAATGGCGCGAAAATGGCTCAGCCTGCGCTGGGCTGCTGGAGAGAGTAAGGAAGTAGTGTACTTTATTTATTTTGGAACCATTCATTAAGGGATGGAGTATATTTATGACTCTAATACAAAACACACGCTTGGGGTCACAATACACAGTCTGCAAACCTGGAAACTACTCCTAAATAATGTACTGCAGACACACAAACAACTAATAACATATCAAAATAATTTCAGTACAGACCTGCAAACAGCTCCTAAATAGTGCAACACAGTGATGTGTAGACACACTCAGTACTCATTAACTGTCCAAATAGCGCATAGCACAGCCTACAGACCCAATCGCAGAATAATGCAACAGACACGCGCAGACACCACCCACCACCCCTGTCCATTGAACTGCACATGCTCCCAAAACTCAGGATGCACCAACAGCCCCGCAAAGTCGCACGGCAGTCAGCTGTCAAACCACACACAAGCAACCGATTGGGTCTGGCATGCATGAGGTAGAAGTATCCCTTTCATACTCAACACCTGAGAAATTCCTATCGAAATACATATTCACTTAGGCGTAATTCATGACACGACCAGATGTGAGCGAATACCTATATATACAAAGCACAGATGCTCCAAGTTAGGCACCGCGTGCGTGTTCACCATTGCTGGCGTGAACCCTCCCTCTACCTGCGGTCCGGCGAAGAGGTTATTGCTGAGTAATGCTGCAGAAATCCATTCCAGAATAGCACGAGCTGTTTCCTAGTGATTATAACAGGCCATGCATGGCATGTGGCTACCGCATCGAAGAACGTAGCTACATACCACCGCAAGCACATCTACCAACATTCTAAATGTTATACTGTAGTCACATGGCTATCTAAAATAATAACCAAGTCGAACTCTAGTAAATTGCATAGTGTCCCAGAAATACTTAACGTGCACTTTTGTAGGTGTTTTTGTGATGTCTCAGCTTGTATGCTTGGATATTCTTTATCTAACAGAATCTGTTCATGGCTGGCCGTTGTGGCCGAGAGGTTCTAGGTTCCTCAGTTTCGAACTGTGCTGCTGCTACGGTCACAGGTTCGAATCATGCCTTGGGTATGGATGTGTGTGATGTCCTTCGGTTAGTTAGGTTTTAATAGTTCTAAGTCTATGGGACTGATGACCTCAGATGTTAAGTCCAATAGTGCTTAGAGAAAGTTTAACGAAAATCTGTTTACGAAAACAGCGCAGAATAACATCGAATGCACACTTCCCAGCAGTCCTAACGTGATACCGTTCCTGCTCACAACATATGCAGACGTTCTCACCACTATGTAGAGACTCCTATATCCCAGCACAAAGGATGTCTTCTGAATGAATCGAGCATTATGATTGGCTCTTATCGAATTTACCCGCCGAATTACTCATGCCGCCAGTATCGAAGCACCATCCACCTTTTCTTTCTTTCTGCAGATGAGACTTTGAGCTGTAAAATTATTGTGCACAGATCGCTAAATTGTGTTGAAAGCTAAACTCGCAAAGTTTGTGCTAGACACAAAAGAATATTAGAAGCTAGGATAATATTTACCACTGTAACTACAATTAAATGTTACGATTGCTGCTATAGGCTGACACTGTTCAATGTACAGGTAAAGTCTCCTCGTGACGGCTGTGCTTGTGGAACGAATCTCAGTATCTATAGCGCACATAATTTTCCACATAAAAAAACTCTCTCATACCCTCGCAGTTATCGATGTGCTGACTGTATACATCCCTCACGATGGCACATGCAGTCATCTTCTCTTGTCAATTCACAACATAAACCACAGTAACTTTACAATACAATATATACACGTTTTACACAACATATACCACAGTAACTTTACAATGCAATATATGCAAATTTTACACAAACAGTGCAGTTACCTTTTATATCTGTACAGCGCCAAAAAAATTATGGTATGCCTACACTCACACGAGTTATATGTCATGATTCTCCTCAGTAATACGGAAGCACTGTCCTCCTTTTATTTCTTTCTACAGACGTGCCTTTCAGCAGCAAAAAAGCTATTTTGCACTGATCGTAATATTGCACGGACAACTAAACCTCGCAAAGTGCCACACATATTGTCAAATACGGAAAGACTCTTACTTTATTACACTGCTCTCCGAGTGAGGACATGGGCTTGAATATTAGAGTGTGAAACTGATCAACCCAGCAATATATCACTGCGTACCATGTGGATGTAGTAAACGTACAATTCATATCCTCCACCATACAAAATCATCGCTTATACATCAGAAAGCCGTCAATGGATCGAAGTCACTCTCAGAACTGTTTGCAAGGACTCGCCCGTTTCTCCCTAGACACAAACGCGTTACTCTTTTTGGTCTGGACCTGCTTCCCTGCTTGCTTTTTTATACACCCATATCCAGACTCTGGGATTACAAGAACAAATATATTTTCACATGTTTTGCACGCAGCAGTATCCTACCCATCTCTCACGCAATATATTTCCGAAGATGCGGACTGAGAATTATTTCTCTACAAACCCGAAACTTTAGCTATGTGGAGAGTGCTCTAAACCATTGAGTAGCTAGAAACTTACCCCGTCTGTGAAGACCTTTACTCGGCATCTCTAAACAAATAGAGGACACTGATATTTCCACAATCGAATACCGATCTAGGTACAAACCCGCCCTCGGCAAATACAAATTAATGATTCTGCTCCGAACATGCTTCCATGCTTGCTCGCTCTTCTACACACATCTCCAGACTCAGGGAATACAAGAATACACGAATTTTTGGACGGTTCGCCATAATATTATACAATTATCGCGGTACTTCTCGATATCAAGCACGATGTAGCATCCTATCGATCGCTCACGCAACATAATTCTGAAGATATAGACTGGGAATTATTTCAACGAACCCGAAATTTCGGCTAGGTAGAGCGTGCTCTAGACCGCTGAGTAACTAGAAACAAACAGACGAAAAATGATATTTCCACCTGCGAATATCGATCTCGGTGATGTAACACATACTAAATCATCCCTATAATTTACAAGGTCAACTAGGGTGTTTCTCATGTCTAGAGAACTGGCAAATGTGTCTTACACATGCTAGATGCATAATCCACAATCGATCTTCTCTCATCTAAGTAAAGGCGCGAAATGTGCAGAAGCAGTCGACCGAACAGTTTACATGGGTAGGAATAAAGGTCCAGCGCAAACGCACCTCTATACACAACCTTTTCAAATTTCTACTTGATCACGAAAGCCGCCCAACACCTACTAAGTATTAGTTCGCTATTCGGTCGTCTAGAGGAAGGCTAAGTTAACTCAGATACATTCCTACACTCCAACAGGTCTCTCCATTCGGACGGCTGCTGGCGTTAACGGGAAACGTGAATCATTCCCGCACAGGTCACTGGCGCTGCAGGTCGAGCATGCACAGGTAGACTCAATCATCCTAAGAAATCGGTCACACGGTGGTCCATTGGTCGTGACCTGGCCAAATATCTCACGCAATAAGCGTCAACCGAAAAATCTACAAAGAATGAAACTTATCTAGCTTGAAGGGGGAAACCAGATGGCGCTATACTTGACACGCTAGATGGCGCTGCCATAGGTCAAACGGATATCAACTGCGTTTTTTAAAATAGGAACCCCCATTTTTTTATTAAATATTCGTGCAGTACGTAAAGAAATACAAATGTTTTAGTTAGACCACTTTTTTAGCTTTGTGATAGATGACGCTGTAATACTCACAAACATATGGCTCACAATTTTAGACGAACAGGTGGTAAAAGGTAGGTTTTTAAAATTAAAATACAGAACGTATGTACGTTTGAACATTTTATTTCGGTTGTTCCAATGTGATACATGTACCTTTGTGACCTTATCATTTCCAAGAACACATGCTGTTACAGCGTGATTTCCTGTAAATACCACACTAATGCAATAAATGCTCAAAATGATGTCCGTCAACCTCAATGCATTTGGCAATACGTGTAACGACATTCCTCTCAACAGCGAGTAGTTCGCCTTCCGTAATGTTCGTACATGCATTGACAATGCGCTGACGCATGTTGTCAGGCGTTGTCGGTGGATCACGATAGCAAATATCCTTCAACTTTCCCCACAGAAAGAAATCCGGGGACGTCATATCCGGTGAACGTGCGGGCCATGGTATGGTGCGTCGACTACCAATCCACCTGTCATGAAATATGATATTCAATACAGCTTCAACCGCACGCGAGCTATGTGCCGGACATCCATCATGTTGGAAGTCCATCGACATTCTGTCATGCAGTGAAACATCTTGTAGTGACATTGGTAGAACATTACGTATAAAACTTCCTCGCAGATTAAAACTGTGTGCCGGACTGAGACTCGAACTCGGGACCTTTGCCTTTCGCGGGCAAGTGCTCTACCAACTGAGCTACCCAAGCACGGTTGACGACCCGTCCTCACAGCTTTACTTCTGCCAGTACCTCGTCTCCTACCTTCCAAACTTTACAGAAGCTCTCCTGCGAGCCGTGGCTAAGCCATGTCTCCGCAATATCCTTTCTTTCTTCTGTAAAGTTTGCAAGGTAGGAGACGAGGTACTGGCAGAAGTAAAGCTGTGAGGACGGGACATGAGTCGTGCCTGGGTAGCTCAGTTGCTAGAGCATTAGCCCGCGAAAGGCAAAGGTCCCGAGTTCGAGTCTCGTTCCGGCACACAGTTTTAATCTGCCAGAAAGTTTCATATCAGCGCACACTCCGCTGCAGAGTGAAAATCTCATTCTGATTACGTAGGAAATCAGCATACATTCCACCATTTAGATTTCCATCGATAAAATGAGGGCCAGTTACCCTTCCTCCCATAATGCCGCACCATACATTAAACCGCCAAAGTCGCTGATGTTCCACTTGTCACAGCCATCGTGGATTTTCCGTTGCCCAATAGTGCATATTACGCCGGTTTACGTTACCGCTGTTGGTGAATGACGCTTCGTCGCTAAATAGAACGCGGTCAAAAAATCTTTCATTGTCCCGTAATTTCTATTGTGTCCAGTGGCATAACTGTACACGACGTTCAAAGTCGTCGCCATGCAATTCCTGGTGCATAGAAATATGTTACGGGTGCAATCGATGTTGATGTAGCATTCTCAACACCGACGTTTTTGAGATTCCCGATCCTCACGCAATTTGTCTGCTACTGATGTGCGGATTAGCTGCAACAGCAGCTAAAACACCTACTTGGGCATCATCATTTGTTGTAGGTCGTGGTTGACGTTTCATATGTGGCTGAACACCTGCTGTTTCCTTAAATAACGTAACTATCCGGCGAACGGTCCGTCCAGGATACCGAGCGGCATACATAACACACGCCCGTTGGACATTTTGATCACAATGGCCATATATCAACACGATATCGACCTTTTCCGCAATTGGTAAACGGTCCCACGAAGCAAATACCGTCTTCACTGACGGAATGTTATGTGATACCACGTACTTATACGTCTGTGAGTATTACAGCGCCATCTATCACAAAGCGAAAAACTTGGTCCCACTAAAACATTCATATTTCTTTACGTACTACACGAATATGTAATAAAAATGGGGGTTCCTATCTTAAAAAACGCAGTTGATATCCGTTTGACCTATGGCAGCGCCATCTAGAGGGCCAACCATAGCGCCATCCGGTTTGCCCCTTCAAGCTAGACAAGTTTCGTTCCCTGTAATTTTTTCGTTTGATGCTTGAACAATAAATGTTCCCATACGATGCAGAATAATACTGACCGAAAATCAACACTGGGTGGACATGTCTCTTAGATTTTTCTTGGGAGTGCTACCACTGTGTCTTAGAAAGAGAGATGTAATCAGCCAGATGTTAGAAAAAAAACCAGATGGGAACAACTACTGTATGTTACTGTCACAAGCGGTCTCGGTTGTACAGGTGGACAGAAGTATCCATGTTAAACGCTATACCCGCTCTACAAATCTGACTGAGGTGGTTTCTTTCAGGACAAATACCGTGACGGTGATCATAGGAATGTGTATTATCAGACCAACATGTAGCCCTCGATGCAAGCTCGTGATGAAATTACCACATTTTGTAAGTGATTCGGCTGAGGGACGTGGTATGTAAGGGGTATTTGCGACTCCCTTACTGCTCCTTTTTTTCCTTTATTGTGATTTTGATCACCTTACACAAGGCGGGCTGTCAGCAGCAGAGTACGCCGCTCTTCAGCCTTTAGTTTTACAATAAGTAAAACATAGAGGTGGCACAGAGAAGACAAAAACGGCGGGCAAAAAATGTAGACACTAAAAAACAAAAAAACATGGAGCCGTTCACGCTGGACGAGAAACATCACTGACACTAGTTGACACGGCGCACATAACACGGATGATGGCGACGGTACACGTGAACAGTGGGGGTGGCGTGACGGCGAACAAACACTAAACACAAACGCACACACACGAGACACTGATGGCGATCTTACTGCTCCCCAGCTAGATAGTTCTATAGTATTTGTAACGCATTTTGTCTTGATACCATATCAGAGATTCCCAGATATATCCACTGAGTTACAGGCGATGACTGGCTGAGAAGGAACACAAACGGTAGTAGTAGATGATGTGCTGATTGAGGTCATAAGAAAATGAACACTAGCATCTCAGATCTCAAGTTTTACGCAATCCGCTAGAAATGACGTCTGGAATTTGGAATAAGTTCTTTCCATTCAAGCATATACCTGCACGGATCCTATTGCAATTCCTTTAATGATTACAACCACTGCTCAAACATATTTATGGCACTCCCTTATCTCAAAACGAGTCACCTTTCCCGAGCCTAGCTGCTACAGTAAAATTCCAACAGGGTTTTAGTCACCCCCTACGCATCATGCAACTAATCCCATTTCAGCTTTGCACATGTAATCGTTCCAATTTAAGTCGGAACTGAGCAGAAGTCGGAGAGAGACATATCCACCACCTTCTGCAACTCATGTAGAAACAGAACGACCTGAGATAGTGCAACAGGACCGTGTTTTGAACACTCGGCGGAAATGCGCGATGTGGTACGTATCCAAACTAGATACAGATACTACAGTCCGAAGCAGATCCACGTCTTCATCTACATTTATACTCCGCAAGCCACCCAACGGTGTGTGGCGGAGGGCACTTTACGTGCCACTGTCATTACCTCCCTTTTCTGTTCCAGTCGCGTATGGTTCGCGGGAAGAACGACTGTCTGAAAGCCTTCGTGCGCGCTCGAATCTCTCTAATTTTACATTCGTGATCTCCTCGGGAGGTATAAGTAGGGGGAAGCAATATATTCGATATCTCATCCAGAAACGCACCCTCTCGAAACCTGGCGAGCAAGCTACACCGCGATGCAGAGCGCCTCTCTTGCAGAGTCTGCCACTTGAGTTTGCTAAACATCTCCGTAACGCTATCACGGTTACCAAATAACCCTGTGACGAAACGTACCGCTCTTTTTTGGATCTTCTCTATCTCCTCCGTCAACCCGATCTGGTACGGATCCCACACTGATGAGCAATACTCAAGTATGGGTCGAACGAGTGTTTTGTAAGCCATCTCCTTTGTTGATGGACTACATTTTCTAAGGACTCTCCCAATGAATCTCAACCTGGTACCCGCCTTACCAACAATTAATTTTATATGATCATTCCACTTTAAATCGTTCCGTACGCATACTCCCAGATATTTTACAGAAGTAACTGCTACCAGTGTTTGTTCCGCTATCATATAATCATACAATAAAGGAACCTTCTATCTATGTATTCGCAATACATTACATTTGTCTATGTTAAGGGTCAGTTGCCACTCCCTGCACCAAGTGACTATCCGCTGCAGATCTTCCTGCATTTCGCTACAATTTTCTAATGCTGCAACTTCTCTGTATACTACAGCATCATCCGCGAAAAGCCGCATGGAACTTCCGACACTATCTACTAGGTCATTTATATATATTGTGAAAAGCAATGGTCCCATAACACTCCCCTGTGGCACGCCAGAGGTTACTTTAACATCTGTAGACGTCTCTCCATTGATAACAACATGCTGTGTTCTGTTTGTTAAAAACTCTTCAATCCAGCCACATAGCTGGTCTGATATTCCGTAGGCTCTTACTTTGTTTATCAGGCGACAGTGCGGAACTGTATCGAACGCCTTCCGGAAGTCAAGGAAAGTAGCATCTACCTGGGAGCCTGTGTCTAATATTTTCTGGCTCTCATGAACAAATAAAGCGAGTTGGGTCTCACACGATCGCTGTTTCCGGAATCCATGTTGATTCCTACAGAGTAGATTCTGGGTTTCCAAAAACGACATGATGCGCGAACAAAAAACATGTTCTACAGTTCTACAACAGATCGACGTCAGATATATAGGTCTATAGTTTTGCGCATCTGCTCGACGACCCTTCTTGAAGACTGGGACTACCTGTGCTTTTTTCCAATCATTTGGAACCTTCCGTTCCTCTAGAGACTTGCGGTACACGGCTGTTAGAATGGGGGAAAGTTCTTTCGCGCACTCTGTGTGGAATAGAATTGGTATCCCGTCAGGTCCAGTGGACTTTCCTCTGTTGAGTGATTCCAGTTGCTTTTCTATTCCTTTGTTTGAAACGTCCATTCAAATCAGTCAACCCAACATACTATCATCGTTATTCTCTACCGCCCAACAGGGAATAATTACGAACTATAAAAGGGCCACCAACTTGATACGATATAGAAGTCACCTAGGCATCGATGCTGGCGCAATGACGCAAAGCTGCGGTGCGGTCGAGTACTGAGAAAGAGATGTCACAATGCTCCCCAGAATAGCGCAGCGTGCAGCCACCCAAGCATTCCTAACGGTATACCACGTCCTTCACCGAATTTACACCTCTAACTGCTGCTGCTAATGCCGTCTGTGTGGCACGATCCTATTAAATAAACAGGCACTGCAGAGGCCACTTTAAAGTTTGATCGCCGGCCGGAGTGGCCGAGCGGTTCTAGGCGCTACAGTCTGGAACCGCGCGACCGGTACGTTCGCAGGTTCGAATCCTGCATCGGGCATGGATGTCCTTAGGTTAGTTTGGTTTAAGTGGTTTTAAGTCTAGGGGACTGATGACCTCAGATGTTAAGTCCTATAGTGCTTGGAACCATTTTTAAGTTCCTTTTCGACTGATTCCTCATATTGCACTCATGTACGCGATCAGTCTTTCGGTTCTATCCACCCCAGAAGGTGCTGTCCATCCAGCAAAACTACTTCCCCAACTCAAACAAGCGATATCAGTCAATCATTATGTGGTAACCAACAGCATGCCAGAGCACGGATTGGATGGGCAAGACACCAACGATGTTCTCTAATAATAAGCATCACAGCTGATAGCTCGAGCAATTTTAGCAATTTTGCAGTAACTCCAACACTGGCCAATGATGTGACAGTATGTTTCCCCAATTCAGTATCATAGGTAAACGAACCCTTCTCCACTCTGCGAGTAACATTGTGAATATGGATAGATGACTGTGCAGTGCGTCTATTCAGTGCTAATTCTCGAACACATAAATCATCAGGGTATACCAGACAGCACTCCACATATTTCTATCACCTCGAGCACAGTGTTTAATTTACGATCTATCTGTCCGCGTATGGGAGTCACAGTGCATTCTCGCTGTCTTACGGTAAAATCAGAAAGTGAAAGAGCCTCATCTCACTGTCATTGACCTACCCACCCTGCAGCACCGTTAGCGAATTAATCTGCAACCGACCAGAAGAAGACCGCTACACTCCAAGTCTCGTGAATGATTGGAGGTTTTCGAGCCCTCACCCATCTCGAGATGCACCCATGTCGAGGAGCTTAGCACTCCTTATCGATGTATAGTAACAGATTTCAAAGTGTCGTGATGTAAGAGCATACAGTTAAGAAGAACAAGAAACGAATTATTTTTATGCGCGATGGATCTCCAGACGGATGGAGTTCGACGCATTTTTACGTAAATCCACCAAGCTATCAACTCTAAAGTATTGTTCTAGACTCTAGGATCGGTACCTGGAGGGTGTTGCTAAGAGAGAACATAAACACACGCCCTCCTAAGGTTACTACATTCTGCACTTAAAATGGGCTATAATGTTAGATCGCCTTCGTTCACGACGTATCAGTCATATGGAATGTAGCGTTGTTAATATTCCATTGTGAGAAATATATTTCAAGTGCATGACATACACCCTTCCTCCCGCTATCTCTACGATAAGCTAGGTTATCGAACCATAAAACGCAAAAACTAGTTCCATAAAACACTTGCTCTGCATGATCCGAGCACAATATAGATTTCCGGAGACGTATAGTGTCTACTGTTCACATCCGATAACGGTTCGGAAATTATACGGTGGCTGCATAAGGCCTATGTAAAATGATGGTAAGTAGTGGCGAATACCTCCTACAAGGAAACAGATAAACGCATAGCAGCAGCGTCTGACATGTGAAAATTACAAGCCATACAGGGGGGGGGGGGGGGGGGGGGTTGAGTACATCGTATAAATCAGTGTTCGTTTGGAGGTATGTGTCAAGTTTCATTACACATGAGATGGAAGTTCTCTCATGACCGAGAGGTTTACCGTTAACGATCGCAAGTAGACAGTGCTTTAAACCATATACAGAATATGTGGCTGTATACAAGTAGAACACAGGATACGTCTCGCGACTGATGCATCCGGACAGGACACTGGAAAAATTTACCTGCAGCAACTTCTCCTCCTCTAGAATGCATCAGTCAACCATTAAATCGTTACAGCTCCATGTCGATCGATCACCCCGTCCACTATCTGTTGTGGCGTAACAAGCTAGCTACGCCACATTGAGAAGGGAGCCGAAAGGCACGCGTACACACACGCCGACTGGCGTCAAGTCTGGAACAGGATAACTATTGAATGGTAGCAAGAAAAGTACGTAGCTGGAATATACTTAACTTTTAATCACTCCTTGTGATACATCTCTCTTGACTATACAAATGAGACTCGTAAGATACATGCACTGTTACAATTGGCGCCTTGCTAGGTCGTAGCCATGGACTTAGCAGAAGGCTATTCTAACTGTCTCTCGGCAAATGAGAGGAAAGGCTTCGTCCGTATAGCCGCTAGCAATGTCGTCCTACAACTGGGGCGGGTGCTATATCGTATCTCGAGACCTGCCTTGTGGTGGCGCTAGGTCTGCGATCACACAGTGGCGACACGCGGGTCCGACATGTACTAAATGGACCGCGGCCGATTTAAGCTACCACCTAGCAAGTGTGGTGTCTGGCGGTGACACCACACTATCTGTTATCCTTTAACGCAGATGCAAGTAAGTTTAGAGGTGAACGGTTCTCTATCCTCCTTAAAAGCGTGAAATACAGTAGTCAACTCGCGTGTAATACTGGTACCTCGATAGACATACAGGATAATGCTGCCTCGACGGAAAAAAATTGACTGCCTCCGTGATTCCCTTCGTTACTATGTCAACTTTTTCTCAGATTCCTCTTGTTGCTGCATACTTGTTCCCATGTACAAATTGATTAGCGTGAACCAGAAGACACGCAAGTACTTCCTCAATTTCCCCGGATTTAGGTATATATTCGGTCAATTTATACCTATTCCCTCGTCATTGTTCGCAATTCTATCGATTTTATGTCATATCTATGCATGCGATCATGACATAACCTCTCGTTCTGTGTTCTAAAAATGCCTGTAAATGTATCACAGCTGCCAACACCTAGCCCAAATGCACTGATCGGGAGGCGTAATATAGCACTGTACTCGACTATATCCGGTCACCTCCACATTCGGAGAGCCTTTGCTCCATTTTCTGTTTTTTTTTTTTTTTAACACTTGGCCGATTACATATCTCTTTCTAAGACACAGTGGTAGCACTCCCAAGAAAAATCTAAGAGACATGCCCACCCATCTTTGATTTTCGGTCAGCATTATTTTGCATCTTGTGGGAACATTTGTTTTTCAAGAATTATACTTAGTAATTGTAGGGGGGGGGGGGGTGATATGTTCGCATTTGAGCATCAGGCTTATAATGTATGTGTTTGTGCTCCGACATGTGTAAAGGAAATGGCTATGTCCAGTCGTAAGGAACGTGCAGATGTTTCCATTTCCAGAGCCACGGCCTTCAGCAGAGTGTATTTCAGATACTTTGCTCATTGTCGAATGCTTTTCAATTGAGACGGCGATAGTAACATTCAGTTGTAAGTACATGGATGAAATATCTATGTGACCGATTTCGTAGGATGATTGAGTCTACCTGTGCATGCTCGACCTGCAGCGCCGGTAACCTGTGCGGGAATGATTCACGTTTCCCGTTAACGCCAGCAGCCGTCCGAATGCAGAGGCCTGTTGGAGTGTAGGAATGTATCTGAGTTAACTTTGCCTTCCTCTAGACGACCGAATAGCGAACTAATCGATTGTGGATTATGCATCTAGCATGTGGAAGACACATTTACCAGTTCTCTAGACATGAGAAACACCCTAGTTGACCTTGTAAATTATAGGGATGATTTAGAATGTGTTACATCACCGAGATCGATATTCGCGGGTGGAAATATCATTTTTCGTCTGTTTGTTTCTAGTTACTCAGCGGTCTAGAGCACGCTCTACCTAGCCAAAATTTCGGGTTCGCATAGAAATAATTCCCAGTCTATATCTTCAGAATTATGTTGCGTGAGCGATCGATAGGATGCTACATCGTGCTTGATATCGAGAAGTACCGCGATAATTGTATAATATTATGGCGAACCGTCCAAAAATTCGTGTATTCTTGTATTCCCTGAGTCTGGAGATGTGTGTAGAAGAGCGAGCAAGCAAGGAAGTATGTTCGGAGCAGAATCATTAACTTGTTTTCCCCGAGGGCGGGTTTGTACCTAAATCGGTATTCGATTGTCTAATGGGCTTTTAAAAGTGTACAAAGTTTGAAGTAAATCCGTGATCCGAAAGTCGCTGACGTCCCTTGTGAGTTAGAAAACTTGCAGTTGTACTGCTTCCCATCTCTGTCAACTCTTTTTTTTTCGTTTTTTACTCCTCTGGTTTTGAAGGAGAATGCTGAAGATTAGATGGATATTTCGAATAATCATTGAACAAGTTAGAACTCGAATCGGAGAGAAAAGATGCTTATGGTACAACCTGACTGAAAGAAGGGATACGTTGATAAAACACGCCTCGAGGGAACTAGGAATAGTTAATTTTGTAATGGAGGAAAGTACAGGGGTATAAATTGTAGAAGGAGACCGAACTTTGGCTACAGAAACCAGATTCAGAAGGCTGTAGCTTGCTGTAGTTATACAGCGATGAAGAGGTTTGCACAGTATAGACTAGTATGGAGGGCTGATTCAAACTTCTCGTCTGATTGAAGACCACGACGACAAACATCTGATTTTTGTATGTCGTGACACCACAAATGCTTTGTGATGCTGATGTGTCAAAGAGGTGCTGCTGTCTTCATGGAAAAGTTGTATGTATTTTTATATTGATCTCTGATTTTAATAGTTTCTTGTTATGTACTCAATAGTATAATTAAACGTTTAACATTCATACCAGACGATGTATTACACGTCTTAAATGACTCCAAGAAATATGAAATGACGCATTACTATGCCATTATTGTTGTTGCGGTCTTCAGTCAGAAAACTGATTTGATGTAGCTTTCCATGCTGCTCTGTTGTATCCTGAGCAGTCTTCATCTTCTCCGAAGAACTATTGAAACGTACATCATTTTGAAGCTGCGTACTGTATTCATCTCTTGGTCTTCCTCTACTATTTTTACTCCCCACTCTTCCCTCGAATACTAAATTGGCAATCCCTGGATGTCTCATAATGCATTCTCTCGACCGATCCATTCCTTTAGTCAAGTTGTGCTACAGATTTCTGTTCTCCCCAGTTTTGTACAATACCTCCTTATTAGTTACATGATCTACCCATCCAATCTTCAGCATTCTTCTGAAGCACCACATTTCAAAAGCTTCTGTTCTCTTCTTATCTGAACTGTTTGTTGCCCAAGTTTCACTTCCATTCAAGGCTACACTCCAGACAAACAGATTCAGAAAAGACATCCTATCGCTTAAATATATATTCGATGTTAACAAATTTGTTTTCCTGAGAAACGCTTTTCTTGCCGTTGACAGTTTATATTTCATACCCGCTCCCTTCGGGCATCATGAGCTATTTCACTGGCCAAATATCAAAACTCATCTAATACTTACAGTGTCTCGTTTCCTAATCTATTTTCCTCAACATTTTACAGACTAATTCCTTCTCTTCCTTTTTTACTACTGTCGAATTCCAGTCCCCCATCACAGTTAAATTTTCCTCACCCTTAAATTTGTTTTATTTCATCACAAATGATATAAAAACCCTTCATGAGCTAGTTGGCATATACAGTTGTACTACAGTGGCGAGTTTTTGGCTTCGGGTCTATTTTGGCTATAATATGCGGTCACTGTGTTGTTAATAATAGCTTACCAGCATTACTATTTTCTTATTTATTATTAGACCCACTCCTGCATTGTCCAGATTTGATTTTTTATCTATATCCTTGTACCTACCTGGACCATAAGTCCTTTTCCTCCCGTCTCAGAACTTTGCTAGTTTCCTCTACATCTAATTTTAACCTATCCATTTCCCTTTTTGAACTTTCTACCTACCTGCCCGAATAAGGGATCTAACAGTCCGCGCTCAGGACCATAGAATGTCAGTTTTGTTTATTCTGATGACGACATCTTCCTGAGTAGTCCCCGTCCGGAGATCCGAATGGGGGCTATTTTACCTCCGGATTGTTTTACCCGAGAGGATGCCATCATCATTTAACTATATCGTACAACTGCATGCCATCGGGAAACATTGCGCCCGTAATTCCCCCTTACTTTCAGCTGTTTGCAGTGCCAGCACAGCAAGGCCATATTGGCTGATGTTACACGACCAGATCAGTCAGTCACTACTGAAAACGCTGCTGCCCCTCTTCAGGAACCGCACATTTGTCTGGCCTCTCAAAAGGTACGCCTTCGCTGTAGTTGCACCTACGGTACGGCTATCTGTATCGCTGAGGCATGCAAGCCACCTCACCAAGGCAAGGTCCACGGAACCACGCTATGAAAATTGTGCTTAGCGGGAAGCTTTAAATCTTGGCTTTGTTACCTTTTAGACTTGCCACTGTTTGATACTAAAGCTGTACAAGTCCGCGAGTCAGAAAAATTGTAAGGGCGCTGATAACCTGGCGCCGTTGAGGGCCATTACACTACAAACATGCACACACACACACACACACACACACACACACACACACACACACAGGAGATGATGCTGTGATGAAAATGTGATATCTATTCGCCAGCGGAAGAATGACCCGTACATAATTTGACCGTCTCGATGAACTGGCCATATGCCTAATGAAGCAAATCAATGTTTCTGCATGCTGCTGCAGCTGCGTGATCGTGACATCGCTGTAATTCTGTTGCTTCTGTCTAAATGGTCATTTCTTAGAACAGTAAAAGCAAATCCACAAACTTAGAGTCACTGCAACCGGCAGACTATAGACATAAAGAATTGTATTTGTGTCACAGACAACGCTTTATTCCTAGGTGTAGTTGGATTTGAGATTTTTTTAAGTAGTTTGTGCAACAACAAATATTGCTGAAAACGTAGCCGGTAACGATTGTAGCTCATCCTACATAAACTAATAACTCCTACAATTATATTACAATTAACACACTTCACTGCGTTCATAAAGTGTTGTACATCGCCAAGTTGCATATCAGTAACTTGTTATTAGAAGCGACCTGCGAAGAAACTTGCGTGCTCTGTTTTAAATTATGCAGTGTGTAATTGATCAAATGTCCGTCAGTACACTATTTACAAAGTATATGAGTCATTTTATTTTAGCTTTTGATTTTCTTGAATAGTCTGTTTGGTCGTTAATCAGATATGTTCTAAACGTCGTCGTTTCGTTGTTTATATTACGTGCACTCCGATTCTTATCATTGTAATTTTCAGTACTTTTGGGCTGTGCCGATCACTTCCAAAACTCAGTGAGACGTTTTTCTATCCGGCCAGTGCTAAAGAATACACTTGCTCATTGTGCTACCAATAACCTAGTTGTAACAGTCCGGTGGGTCTCAGAATTAGGAATTTAGGTCGTCCGACAGCGGGGCTCTTAGGCATATGTGTCTGTGGAGCTTGGATTAAAAAAGTTCTGGAGATAACTTGTCTCACTAAATGAGCAGTAGGTGTGATGACATTACTGTGGCCCGTGTGAAATCTCAGAAAATCTGGGTGTGAAATAAGTTTATCAGCGATATAACTCGCATTCTATAACTTCAGAACTGTTGGACTAATCATCTTGTTATAGTAGACTGACAACGACTACAGCAAAGTCATTATTGGTACAGGTACTGTTTAGTACGTATTTGCCCCGACGTTGTAGTTATCAAATACACTGAAGAGCCAAAACATTATGACCACCTGCTTAATAGCTCGTTTGTCCGTCTTTGGAACGAAATAAATCACTGATTCTGCGTATCAGGGATCTGACAGTTTGTTGGTAGGTTTGTGGAGGTATGTAGCATTAGAAGTCTACGCAAAGGTTCATGTAATTCGCGTAAATAATGGGACGTTGATTTACGTACGCGGTGATGGTTCCCGACAGCGAGACAGATGGGTTCCATAGGATTTATATCAGGGAATTTGGTCGCCAAGGCACCAGCGTGAGTTCACTATAACGCTCACCAAACCACTGTAGCACGGCTCTGGCTCCGAGACGCGGACATTTATAGTGCTGGAAGATGACATCGCCGTCGGGGAAGACATGAAGTATGACGGGACAGAGGTGGTTCGTAACTTTCAGCGTGTCTTTGATTACTACCACAGGTCCCATGCAAACGCATGAGAATGTCTCCCATAGCATGATACTGCTGCCACCAGCCCACGTCCGTGGCGCCCTGCACATTTCCAGCCGCCATTCACCTCGATGATGGTATTTGTGGAGACGACCATCGACGTAGCTTAGCAAAAGTGTGATTCACCCGAAGAGCCGACACGTTTCCACTGATCGACAGTCGAATCCTGATGGTCCCGTGCCCACTACAACCATAACTGATGATGTCATTGGGTCAACATGTGAACACGTACAGATGGTCTGCTGCGGAGCTCCATGTTCAACAATGTAGGATGAACGGTGTGCTCCGTAACAGTTGTGCGTGCTCCAGCATTGTGCCCTTTCGGCAGAGATACCACAGAGCACCGCCTATCCTACCCGAATCCCACGTTCTATGAAAAGTCGTGGCCGTCCAACCATTTAGCGCCTGGTGGTAGTTTCACTATCCTTCTACCTCTTTCTGTCGATGCTGGCGACAGCAGCACGTCAAAATTCGACCAGCTTAGCCGTTTCCGATATACTCGTTTACGGTTTCTGCTTAATAATAACCTGCCCTTTCTCATAGTCGCTTATCTCAGTGTATTTCCCCATTTGCAACCCATTTATTCGCCAGGGTGATGCCCCGTGCGTGCTCCGCTTATATACTTGTGTTACTGCGACCAGCGGCATCCAACGTCGCGGTGGGAAGTTGTCACAATGTTTTGGCTTATCAGTCTGAAGTGTGAATTGCTACGTTCCTTTTGCAGAGGGTTCTGTAATGAATCACAGAGCAATTAGTTTCCTCATACTGCTACCTAGTGAAGTGGTTCCAGTGCTTAACTCATGTTCAGGGAGAGCAGGACTCAGATCCTGATTCGACTATCCGGATATAAGTCAGCAAATTGCTTTCTATAAAATTTGGTGTTAATGGTTCCGTAAAGAACGGTGGGTCGATTTCCTCTCCGAAAATCCTTCATCCAAACTGTTACGCATCTAACGAACACGTTGTCGACGGAATGTAAACTATAATACGTTTTTCCATTATTTAGGAGACATTTGTTGTCCAGAAAGATCAGTTACCTTTGATGTTTAAGAACAGTTTATTTGTCCTCACTGCTGGATGTCAGTTATAAGATGACGGTCTTCTGTCTATTCGACCATCTGCAGATCTGAAGTCTTCAAGAAGTACTCTCCTACACTTGAATTGTTCAACTGTAACGGATCACTTTGAGATGACCACAGATCTGAAGACGCTTGTATAGACCGTAGCTGATTATCTTACAACTGATGTGCAACCGCGACGGCAAATAAACTATTGTCTCCTTTTCTTGCATTATAATTTAAACAAATTTTGTAGATTGATTTCATTGTGATCACAGTGTATCACATTTCATTTACAGTACTGTGTGCTGCTCAAAGCTTCAACAAGCACAGTCGATATTTTAGAGAAAGACGAAACTTTGGCATTAACGCAAGCAGTTTACGTTAGAAAAGAATTGCGAGTATGTGTCCTATTAAAACATAGATAACTTATCAGTCACCTACAACACTGCAATTAACGAAAAACGGGGATCAACTACGATGAGATTTACCGACGAGAAGGAGCATCGGTCATCAGCATTAAATCGAAGCTCTTAGATTTTCAAAGTGTTCCCTGAAAGCCACAGGACGCCTCAAAGGTACTTCTGTTAAAAGAAAACCTCGGTATGAGCATCCTTGGGTCAAACATTAATTATTACTGCACTGTACAGTGGGTATGATTGACCATTAGAGTTCAAGGGCATTTCCTTCTACTGGAAAGAAATGGCAGACATGTACCGGTTCGTCTTGCGAGACTTCTAGTTGCGATTCTCATTTTGCAATCCGCTTCTACTGCGGTGCAAAGCGCACCGGATATACTGCTACGAAGCTGCACGGAATTGTGAAACTTGGAGATCTTCGCGGGATCCTCATTGCTGGCCTTGAGGCTGTGTGATCTAAGACACTTGGGCGCAGAGAATGTACACAGCTAAGGACGCAGCTCTGGCACCTGTATTCAACGTGGGGCACCGAGACATGAAAGTGCCCTTCAGTCCGAATGTTGTTGTGAAAATCACACCACAGTATTAGGTAGAGTCATGTTGGAGCTGGTATTTCAATTTTTGTTCTAAACTATAGTCTGTGAGGAGACCTACGTCCAGCCGTTAATCTGTACCCAAGCTGCCAGTCGGTATTTTACGAGGTTTATAAGAGAGTAAACTGACATAAAATGACATATCCTGTGATCGACTGAAGACAGAACGGATCATGAGTCGCTCATATGGCACCTAAGAAATTGACACATTAAGTCGCAAAATCTTTCTTCCGGTCGCGAGTCCAACCTGAAACACTGCATAATAGACTATAGGTTGTACTTCGACACTATATTTACATAGACGTGATAAGAACAGGTAACAGCCGCTACATCGATGGCAAAATGAGATAAACTGTAAAACTGATCTCTGAAATGCAATTAGCAGTTGACAGTAACCGTAACCACGTTGGGTCTTGAATCGTAGTGCAATGACCGAGAAATCTTTGTTTGTAGTCCACAAGCCACTTTATGGTATGCTGCAGTCACATAGAAGTTTCGCTCTCTCTCCCTTCATTTCCAGCTCCGAAAAAAAAAAATGGTTCAAATGGCTCTGAGCACTATGGGACTCAACTGCTGAGGTCATTAGTCCCCTAGAACTTAGAACTAGTTAAACCTAACTAACCTAAGGACATCACAAACATCCATGCCCGAGGCAGGATTCGAACCTGCGACCGTCGCGGTCTTGCGGTTCCAGACTGCAGCGCCTTTAACCGCACGGCCACTTCGGCCGGCTCCAGCTCCGAAGTTTAGAATTTAACGTCCCGTCCACGATGAGGCCGTTAGAGGCACAGCACAAGCTCACCGTGGACAAGGATGAGGAAGAAAATCGGCATTGCGATTTTGAAGGGAACTATCCGGGTATATGCCTTAAGGGGGGTAGGACGTCAAACGGGCCGAGTTGAAGCAGGAGAGGCACCACAGGACACTTTAATTTCCACTGTCTATTCTTTTACAAATAAATTCATAAAACTTTAACAGCATGACCAGGAAGGATTTCGGATTCATACTCATAGCAGTGTAAGCTCAAGAACGTAACAGAACACATTTTTTTACATGTGAAATTTCATCATTTTTTCACTTACTACTGGCTGCATTGTTGCTATAGGTACACTTTTCTTCCTAAGTAAGAGAGATTCTTCGATGACTTTTGCACAGCATACAAACCATAGTTACAGGTCTATGAAACTCTAGAAGTTATTTAATTTATGAAAAAATGAATGAACTATTACATTTTAAACTTCATGCCCAGAAAAAATTCAAGTTTTATAGTTAATTATCTCAATTTCCACAGTTTAATAGATTTGAAAAATTCTAGAGTTTCATACACCTGTAACTACTGTTTGTATGCTATGAAAAATTCATCGAATAATCTCGCTTACTTAGGAAGAAAAGTGTACCTATAGCAACAAATGCAGCCAGTAATAAGTGAAAAAATGATGAAATTTCACATGTAAAAAAATGTGTTTTGTTACGTTTTTGAGCTTCCACTGCTATGAGTTTGAATCCTGAATCCTTCCTGCTCATGCTGTTAAAGTTATATGAATTTATTTGTAAAAGTATAGACAGTGGAAATTAAAATGTCCTGTGGTGCCTCTCCTGCTCCAAGTCGGCCCGTTTGACGTCCTACCCCCCTTAAGCGATTTCAGAAACCACGGAAAACTTAAATATGGAGAGCTACACTGCGATTTCAACCCAGCTCTTCCAGAATTCGAGTCCATTGTGTTAACTAATACGCAAACTAGTTCAGTGGAGCCAGAGAACACAGTTGTCAGTTCACTCATTGCTTTGTTTTGACTGAGAAGGTCATCATGCAAATTTCAAAGTCTTATGCTGTTTAGAATTTGATAAATGCGTGATACATCTACATCTACGTGACTACTCTCCTATTCACAATTAAGTGCCTGGCAGAGGGTTCAATGAATCACCTTCAAGCTGTCTACAGTTCCATTCTCGAACGGCACGAGGGGAAAACGAGCACTTAAATTTTTCTGTGTGAGCCCTGATTTCTCTTATTTTATCGTGATGATCATTTCTCCCTATGTAGGTGGGTGGCAACAGAATGTTTTCGCAATAGGAGGAGAAAACTGGTGATTGAAATTTCATGAGAGGATCCCGCTGCAACGAAAAACGCCTTTGTTTTAATGATTGCCACTCCAATTCACGTATCATGTCTGTGGCACCTTCTCCCCTACTTCGCGATAATACAAAACGAACTGCCCTTCTTTGTACTTTCTCGATGTCATCCGTCAGTCCCACCTAATACGGATCCCACATCGAACAGCAATAGTCCAGAGTAGGGCGGACAAGCCTGATGTAAGCATTCTCTTTAGTAGACCTATTGCACCTTCTAAGTGTTCTGCCAATGAATCGCAGTCTTTGGTTTGCTCTACCCACAATATTATCTATGTGATCGTTCCAATTTAGGTTATTTGCAGTTGTAATCCCTAAGTATTTAGCTGAATTTACGCCCTCAGATTTGTGTGACTTACCGCGCAATCGAAATTTAGCTGATTTCTTTAGTACTCATGTGAATAACTTCAGACAATTTTTTTGTTTTTTATTTAGGGTCAGTTGCCACTTTTCGCACCATACAGATATCTTGTCTAAATCATTTTGCAAGTCTTTTTGATCATCTGGTGACTTTACAAGACGGTAAATGACAGCATCATCTGCAAACAATCTAAGACGGCTACTCAAATTGTCTCCTATGTCGTTAATACAGGTCAGGAACAATAGGGCCTATAAAACTTCCTTGGGGAACGCCGGATATTACTTCTGTTTTACATGTTGACTTTCCGTCTGTTACTACGAACTGTCACCTTTCTGACAGGAAATCACGAATCCAGTCGCACAACTGAGGCGATACTCCGTAGGCCCGCAGTTTGGTTAGAAGACGCTTGTGAAGAACGGTGTCGAAAGCCTTCTGGAAATCTAAAAATATGGAATCAATTTGACATCCCCTGTCGATAGCACTCATTACTTCATGAGTATAAAGAGCTGGTTGTGGTTCTCGAGAACGATATTTTCTGAATCCGTGCTCACTATGTATCAATAAATCGTTTTCTTCGAGGTACTTTTTAGTGTTCGAATACAGCATATGTTCCAAAACACTATTGCAAATCGACGTTACTGATATGGGCCTGTAATTCAACTGATTACTCCTACTACCCTTTTTGGATATTGGTGTGACTTGAGCAATTTTCCAGTCTTTAGGTACGGATCTTCCTGTGAGCGAGTGGTCGTATATAATTGCTAAATATGGAGCTATTTTATAAGCATACTCTGAGAGGTATCTGACTGGTATACAATCTGGACCGGAAGCCTTGCCTTTAATAAGTGATTTAAGCTGCTTTGTTGCACCGAGGATATGTGATTCTATGTCTCTCATCTTGGCAGTTGTTCTTGATTGCCTGGAATACAATCTGGACCGGAAGCCTTGCCTTTATTAAGTGATTTAAGCTGCTTTGTTACTCCGAGGATATCTGCTTCTATGTTTCTCATCTTGGCAGTTGTTCTTGATTGGAATTCAGGAATATTTACTTCGTCTTCTTTGGTGAAGGAGTTTCGGAAAACCGTGTTTAACAACTCTGCGTTAGTGGCACTGTCATCAGTGACTTCACCGTTGTTATCTCGCAGTGAAGGTATTAATTATGCCTTGCCACTGGTGTGGTTTATGTATGACCAGAATCTCTTTGGGTTTTCTGCCAGATTTCGAGACAGAATTTCGGTGTGGAAATTATAAAAGCATCTCGCATTGAAGTACGCGTCATATTTCACACTTCTGTAAAACTTTGCCAATCTTGGGGATTTTGTGTTCTTTTAAATTTGGCATGCTTTTTTGTTGCTTCTGCAACAAGTGTACCATGGGGGATCAGTACCATCACTTATTAATTTATGTGGTATATATCTCTCAATTGCTGTCGATACTATCTCTTTGAAAACATTACACAACTTTTCTACACTTACATGATCAGATCGGAAGGAGTGAAGACTGTCTCTTAAAATGGCGTTAAGAGCATTTTTATCGGCTTTTTTAAATAGATATACTTCGCGTTTCTTTTTGATGGTTGTAAGAGTTACGGTACTCAGCCTAGCAGCAACTGCCTTGTGGTCGCTAATCCCTGTATTCGTCACAATACTCACTATTTGTCCAGAATTATTTGTTGCTAAAAGGTCAATTATGCTTTCGCAACCATTTACGCTTCGAGTGGGCTCATCAACTAATTGTTCAAAATAATTTTCTGAGGAAGCATTCAATACAATTTCGGATGACGTTTTATGCCTGCCGTCGGCTTTAAACGTATAATTTTTCCAGCATATCGAGGGTAGATTGAAGCCACCACCGGCTATAATTGTATGAACGGGGTACTTACTTGAAATGAGACTCAAATTTTCTTTGAACTGTTCAGCAACTATACCTTCCGAGTTGGGAGGTCGGTAAAACGACCCAATTAATATTTTAGTCCGACTATCAGGTATAACCTCTACCCATACTATTTCACACGAACTATCTACTTCTATTTCGCTACAAGGCGAACTACCTCTGACAGCAATAGATACTCCACCACCAACTGTATTTAATCTATCCTTTCTGAACACTGTTACAACGTTTGAAAAAATTTCGGCTGAACTTATTTCCGGCTTTAACCAGCTCTCTGTACCTACAACTGTTTAAGCTTCAGTGCTTTCTATTAGGGCTTGAAGCTCTGGTTCTTTCCCAAAACAGCTAAGACAATTTACAACTACAATACCAATCGTTTCTACAACTACCTTACTGTGTTTTACCTGCCCACTTTTAGACGGACGCCCTTTCTTTGGTTCCCTGAGACGTTCTAACCTAAAAAACCACCCAGTCCCTTCCACACAGCCCCCGCTACCAGGGTAGCCGCCTCCTGTGTGTAGTGGATTCCTGACCTATTAATCGGAACCCGGAAACCCACCGCCTGATGGCGCAATACAAGGAATCTGCAGCCTACACGGTCAAAGAACAGCCTGAGCCTCTGATTCAGACCCTCCACTCGGCTCTGCACCAAAGGACCACAGTCGGTTCTATCGACGATGCTCCAGATGGTGAGCTCCGCCCTAATCTCGGAAGCAAGAATGTCAGTCTTTACCATTTCCGCTTGCCACCCAAAACCAGACAGAATCTGCTCCGATCCAAAGCGACACACATCATTTTTACCGACATGAGCCACCACCTGCAGTTGGCTGCACCCTGTACTCTTCATGGCCTTCGGAAGCAGCCTTTCCACTTCCGGAATGACTCCCCCGGAATGCACACAGAGTGGACACTGGCTTCCTTCCCCTCCTTTTCAGCCATGTTCCTAAGGGGCCCCATTACCCGCCTAACGTTGGAGCTCCAAACTACCAGCAAACCCACCCTCTGTGAATGCCCAGAGCTTGCGGGCCGAGAAGCTTCCTCTGGAACGGGGTGGACGACTGCATCCGGCCCAGAGACATCGTCAGCCACAGATAACGCCCGAAACCTGTTCGTCGAACGAACCGGGGAGGCCCTACGATCGGCCCCTCGGAAAGTTTTTCGCTGCCTGCCAGACTTTGGGATGATCTCCCACTCGACCACAAAAAGAAGGTATGACAAAAGAAAAACTTACCGTACCATCTAATTATTGTCAGTATTTTCAAAAAGATTAAAGAAGAACATATACAACAAAATTTATGTAAGAACTTTTACGAAACGAAATTCTCAGTAGCAAACAGTATGTACGAGGGTTATTCCAAAAGTAAGGTCCGATTCGCCGTAACTATTGAAATTTGGCGCCAATGACAAAACACGCATGCGCGCCGACTCCCGGCAAGCCTTGCGCGTCAAACGCCGCCATTCGCTTTGTTACTGTTGCTGAGTGTAGTTCACAGTGTCACTTTACAATGTTTAAGACAATTGATCAGCCCGCCGATTGTGAAGTAAGGGCAGTGATACGGTTTTTGTTTGCAAGAAACAATTCAGCGGCGGAAATCCATCGGCAGATTACTGAAGTGTACGGTCCTAACATAATGAGCGACAGTAAAGTGCGCAAGTGGGTGCGAGCTTTTAATGAAGGACGGGATAATGTGCACGATGAACCACGGTGTGGCCGACCATCAGTGATTTCAGACGATTTGGTCAATGCGGTTGACAAAAAAAATCGTGAAGATCGCCGATTCACTATTACAGACGTAGACATGCATTTTCCGAATGTGAGTAGAACAACTTTGTACAGAATTGTGTCTGAACATTTGAAGTTTCACAAATTGTGTGCCCGTTGGGTTCCCAGGCTGCTTACTGAGCCCCAACGAATGAAAAGAATCGCTTTTGCTCTTGATTTTTTGGAGCGATATCATAAGGAAGGTGACAGTCTTTTAGACAATGTTGTCACAGGGGATGAGACATGGGTTTCTCACATCACTCCAGAGTCTAAACGTCAGTCAATGCAATGGCGTCACACGTCATCGCCAGTCAAGGTCAAGGCAAAGCAGACAATCTCAACACGTAAGGTTATGGCGACTGTGTTCTGGGATAGACGTGGAGTATTGTTGGTCGACTTTATGGAGAGAGGAACAACGATTAATAAAGCCGCCTACTGCGCTACCCTGACTAAACTTCGACGTGCAATCCAGAATAAGCGACGTGGTCTTTTGTCGTCCGGAATCTTGTTGTTGCATGACAATGCCAGACCCCACACTGCAAATGAAACGCAAGCTCTGATCAAGAAATTTGGATGGGAACAGATGGACCATCCTCCTTACAGTCCGGACCTGGCGCCAAGTGATTTCCACCTATTCCGTTACTTAAAGGAGTTTCTCGGCGGCAAGCGCTTCGACACAGATGATGAAGTGAAAGAAGCAGTTAAGGACTGGTTATCGTCACAGGCGGCCGATTTCTATAACATGGGCATTCAAAAGCTTGTTGAACGATGTGACAAATGTTTAAATAAGTATGGAAGTTATGTAGAAAAATAGATAAAGATGTAAGGAATGTAAATAAAACAATTGTTTTGAAAAAACATTTTAGTTTTGATTTTTTTTTTATAACCGGACCTTACTTTTGGAATAACCCTCGTACTTCAAAACGGACAGCCAGCTGAACAGGTTGTATTTAATACGATTTGGAATGTTCCAGAATTAATAAATAAGAAGTTATTACTCTTGGAAAAGAAGGAAGATTAGGCTTGAATGTCTCGTCGACAGCGAGGTCATTAGAGATGACCCACAAGCTCGGATTGTTACAACGATGGGGAAAGAAATCGGCCGTGCCCTTTCAAAGGAACCGTCCCAGCGTTTGCCTTGAGCGATTTAGGCAAACCACGGAAAACCTAAATCAAGAATGCTGGACGCGGATTTGAATGTTGTTCTACCGAATGCGAGTGCATTGTGCTAACCACTGTTCCATCTCCATCGGTGTATTGCTATTAGGGAGACTCTGAAATTTAACTCGGGCCTGAGATCGTGTAAAGTAAAGTATTATGAGGTAGGAGACACAACACGTTCAGGGATTTTATTTTATCAGAAAGAAAGAACGCAGAATGTACTACCATAGCAAGACACGTTCAGAACTTGAAGCAATCAGACATTGTGTGCCACATGGTTATATTTTGGGTCTTCTGTTGTTTCTTATATACATAAATGTTCCAATGGCATTACGAGAACATACAAGCTTTGTCCTTTTACTTATGATACAACTGCAGGCATAAGTATTAGTAGTCCTCTTACTTAAGTTAGCTAACGAGCTCAACATAAACAAATTTTTTAAGACAAATGGATTATTACTGAATTTTGACGAGACACTTTACATACTTTGCAGTGCTTCTAATAAAACTCCACATTCTACAAAAGTAGTCTTCTTAAACAATGAAGCAATATAAGTAGATATCATTAAGGGTTTAGGACTACAAATAGATCACAACCTTCATTGGGAAACCCACGTCCTAGTTAATGAGCGCCTTAATTCAGCTGCATTTGTAGTAATTATGTCTACTTCTCTACGTATTCAAAATTAATTAACTGGTTTATTCTGCTTATTCTCATTCACTACCGACTTATGCGATCGTTTTTTGGGAACACTAAAATTAAAGGGGTAGTATTTTCGAAAATACAAAAGTCTTATGAAAACTGCATCTGTTATTTCTTATAGAATATCCTTATGAGAGCTTAACAAAACTTTTGGTATACCTTAAAATGTAATGACAAAAATTTCTATTGAGCAACTCATTGCATTTCGTCGAAGGATATTTTCAAAGAATTTTTTAAGATTAACGTTTTCAGCTATACTACTGTTAATAATATCAGTGTAATACAATAATATTTACTACCATAAAGTCGTTTCATGTTATTGTACTCCAGTAAAATGTAACATTCACGAATTCCTTTCCGAGACCCTTCACGGTGAAATCCATGAAATACGCATAGTGCGGTGTAGTGTAACACAATGTTAAATGATATTTGACAGCACAAAACTGAGTCAGTACAATAATTAACGAACTTGTATAGAATTCAAATGCAGTGTCTTTATAACAGAATACACGGTAACGAGAAGCAAAGTGGGTGGAGCACGATTAGCATAGTTTGTTCCCGGTGGCCGGAAGACGTGCGCGGCGGATGTTGTTAGCTTTATGAGCCTCCGCCGGCTCCCCCTTCCCTTTCCGTCTTTCTGCCGGAGGGCAGAGGAAAAGCGTCCCTATTCCGCCTAGAAACGATGGCAGCAGCCTTCTGCATCCTGTTTTACTGAACGGTGTTTCTCAAAAGTGTGCTTTAAAAATATATCACTAAACACACTTCTGAAACTTCGAAATTATTACATCAACCGCATTTAATTATCCAACGTAACGTTTGACGTCAAGGTAACCCTCATTCATAAACATGACCACCTAACACGAGGATGAATCGGTATCCTTGCAATACAGAAATACCTCGATAAAATACCGTAGATACGGCTCACTTTAATAAGACTAGTAGTAGTGGAGTAATCGTGTGCTGCTATTTCCAGCCATGAACTTCGTTCTTATGTTGCGACATGGTTCACAAAATTTTATCATTTCAGAGACACTGGACAAGCAGTTTACTACAGACATTTTCTTGTGTTCTGCGGGAAGGCAGAAACGGCAGAGATCTTACGCAGCATCACGAAGAAGAACAAGCGGAATCGTTTTCAGCCGTGCAAAGAATGAATGCGTATGTGCATGGACTCAAATCGGTCCTGCTTTGAACATGATAATCACTAATTAAATGTACGTACCGAAGTGCGCAGCATTTGTCCCTTTGCGTTTGGAGCGAGTCCGTACACGACATATACAGCGGAGCTGAGTTGATAGATGTTCATGAAACTTGTCATAGCCTGACACGGTTCAATATTGAAATACAGTCGTACGACGTACAATAATATTCCATGATAAACTGGCCCTAGCTAATGCGAGCATCCTTGTTCCCTGTATACTAAGGTAGTACAAAAGACTCATTTCTTGTGTAGCGTGACTCCGACAACCTAGCTTACGTATTGTACATTACTGAAGAAATTCCATAAATCAGAAATACTTATCTAACCTTGAATATCACACAAGATCTTACAGATCGCGGCCCGTTGCACAGAGACCACCGAATAAATATATTACAAACCTCCATGCACATATTAAATTTAATTTACAGTGCCCACGTGTCTTTTTTCTTCTTTATTGTTATTTAATACGAGGGCGGGCCCACAGCGGACAAAACCGCTATACAGCCAAAGGCTACGGATGTAAGGAAGAGTAATCTCAAGTCAGAATGGGCTTTGACAATGATGTGTAGCTTCTTTCACAAAAGTTGTGAGCCGCCGTTCGAGCGGATAAAAATGGAACACTGACGGAAGTGGAAAGTGTTACACCAGTTGGATATTTATCAAATTCTGTGAATCTGTGCACCACATAACGGATGTTATATTACTAAACATTCGTTCCATGCTCACCTGGTGTCCATCGGCAACATGAGTATGAGGTTTAACTCTCACGGGGGCGAATACGCACTTCTATTTATAGTGGTGTGGCTGACAATAGCCTGAGAACGTTACCTCGATGAATTTCTTTCCATGCCTGAAACACGTCCCGAGTCAGTTCATAGATATTCCTGGTTGGAGGATGGTGTGAAAGCTCATGTCTGCCCATCGCATCCCAGACATGTTATGTGTATGACAAATCAGATGATCAGGCAGCTCACTAAAGGATATACACAATCTTCAATTCGCATGTGATATGTACTTCAGTGTGGAGTCGTGCATTATCCTGCTGGAATATGCCATTTGGTATTCTGGTCATAGTGCCTATGACAACACGGTTTATCATTTTTACCACATAATGGTGAGCATTCAGCCTTCCTTCAACAATTACCAAAGCAGTCCTGTAGTCAAATTCAGCAGCTCTCCACATCATAATTTCAGGGGTTAGAGAATGGCTGCTTCCTGTGACCTTTCGCCAGGTCGTGTACAGGGACGATGGCTTCAATGTGATGGCCACAAACAAAGGCAGAACGCACCCCTGGACACCACACATTGCCATTCAATAACCAAAATGAACCTGCCCCCACAGCATGCAAGTCTCTATTGTCTGTGGTGCGGTGTCCGCAAAAATCGGTACATAGCAACTCGAAATCTCAATCTAGCTTCCAGTTATCTGGTCCCGACATCTCGTGGTAACACTGCCTGGGTTATAGCTGATATAGGCTGTCTGTTCGTGGAACAATCCCACAATCTTCTCGTTGTGTAGCTCTTCTGTAAGGACCTGTACTATACGCGCAAACTAAGTTGATACTCGGCGCAGTGTGTCGTGGGAGCGACCGTATAGGTATTTCCCATTTACAGTCGCTTCCATCAGCCACGGTGCCGTGTGTCAGCTTAGTCTGCGCTTATAGTACCTGTTCTTCTTGCTACAGTCCACCTCGTCACCACTCGTTCTGCAGTCATCGCACCACAGCCGTCTGGGCGATCTGTCGGTATGTCCCTCGTGCCAGTCATTCGACCTTTCTGAAAGTCTGAAAGAACGTGCACGTTCCCTGGCTACGCTGTGTTGCGATCTCCTGCTCCAAACCTCTGGTAACGTTAGAGACGCCGTATAGCTCTATTATGTACTCACATCACTCTTCATCTGTAGGAGTGTCTCCTTCCTGTACTGAAAATAAGCACGTGTAAAGATGCAGTTTTAATCCGTACATCGTCCATCCAAAATGTTCCATCGTCCTTCCAAAATGCTTGGAGACTGGTTTTATTACTGATATATAAGCGACGTTATCGCTGTAACCGCGGTGGCAGCTTGAACTAACAACTTTAAACAACATATGTCTGTCCGACCAGTTAGTTGTGAGCAAGCAATGTTAAATAGTGGACGTGCAACCGTAGTGTGTCAACGTTTTTATGTCACAACATCTCTAAATCAAGTGTTTCAGACATTCTCCAGAATGTTTTCAAGAAGAGAAAACTGTGTGTAAAGTTGCAATTGCGCCCATATCCGAGCGAAAGGGGGGCAGGGGAGCAACCCGCCCTTCCCACTCTGGCTCTCAGGGAAGATGTTTCTCTTTCAAGAAAATGATTTAAATGTCAGCATTACGCATGTTTTTAACAGATTCCGAATTGTATGTTTTGTATGGCTACTTACAAGTCTCCATTCGTCTTACAAAGCATTAAAAATCCTCCATATACCGAGGTCTAGAGCCCTCTGACGCCCCAAACAAACTATCGTATGGGTAACCTTGCAATTTTGTCCGAGACACCTTGACTCTCGAACGAAACCAACGACGCGTGGACGCTTGCTGCGAGTTGTTTGAAACGCAAAACGCGGTTAATTCTTTTCCGGAAAGATCAGCAAAGGGGACGAGATTTGGTGGTATCATTACGAATCTACCATAAAACGACAAAGTGCAGAAATTCACATGAAGGGCCACGCTCTGACGACATAACCGACTTTCAAGCCAGTGTGACGCAACGATATGAGCAACATCGCAAATAATCACTTTTCTGACTATTTCACATGGTTGGTGAACGTTCTGTGCGTTGTACTCAAGTTGGGAGAGCCTTTGTAGAACATCTAAAGCATTAAAACCACCATATCAACGTTTCTCTGCTTTCTGTTATTCCAGTTTCGAAAGTTTTTGAACTTACAGGAATATATCCCACAGGCGTGAAAACTCTGGAGTACATTGAGGTTGCGTTCTGTGAAAACGTTCGTTGTGTAACACATTACATTCCCGCTGGCTATTAAAATTGCAGTACCACGAACCGTGGAGAATAATGAAGTTTCACTTCTTGTTCTTAGACAGTATAGTGGGAAGAGTACATTATTAAATTTGTTGGTGGTTTGGGGATGTACAAGGTAGGAAATGTAGTGCATTGAACTATCATCACTGGCAGCGGCAGAGGTTCTAATCCGGCTGGGGACAGAGCCGAACTGAGCTTATGTGAGAGATACGGGTGCGTCATTTCATGTTGCTTCAACCTTACGACAGAGTTCATCGGTTTGTAGTGACTGGCTAGACGTAGCGTGCCACTCTCACGGCAACCCACAACCGTATGCTCTGACAGGGAGATAAATCTGCATAGCATGCTAGCGAGCGCAACAGGCGAACATCCTCTGTATCGAGGTAGGTTAGCACAACACGAGTAACATTGGATCTTGCGCTGTTTCGATTGAAGATAACGTGACACAGACCTCGAATGTAGGCCACAGCCATCGGCCTCAAAACTGCTATGCAAACCAGAGGCGATCGTGTTATATACCCTAATAGCATCCCATACCATCATCCCACGTGCTGGGCCAGCCTGACAAAGCTGTCTGGCAACGCTGCATGTCCTCAGATTCTCCATGTCGAGTATGAACCTCCAGAACCCGCAGATTGTGTATTCGCATTTCAGTCGTAGGCTCCCGGCCAACTGAGCATCATTATCGCGAAACGAAAAACTGCAGTGTCGAAAAACCCCGATGTTGCCACTTCGAATTCCGACACAAGCTGATAAACGGTTCTCATTCTCACACAAAGCTTAACACGCTCTTCTCACGAACAAACAACATTCAAATGAGATTTCTGAATGAGAAACAGGTATGTGCAGGGTGGTCAGAAACAGTCTAGAAAGCTTGTGAGGGTGTTGCAGGGGAAGTTCTGCTGAGAAATAATTGTTAAGAGAAAAATTCGATACGACTCGAAGTTAGCCAATCATGTCGTCGGGCGCGCAAATTCAAGCAGCCTACCAAAGATATTTCCCTAAGATTCTTCCTATGACTTCAATCTAGCATCTGCTTTTCTTACTATTTGTTCTACGTGGGGACCATTCCACTGAAGATGACTCTGAATAGTTAGTCCGAGATATTTTACGGTCGATACTGCTTCCAGTACTTTCTTATCAATAGCGTAGTTGTACAGCAGTGACTTTTTTCCCTAAGTATGTGCAGTATGTTACATTAGTTTACGTTCATGCTCAACTGCCAGATCCTGCACTATTCATCAATCCTCTGTAGGTCATTCCTGCACATCATTACTGTCGTCTGGCGTTGCCAATTTGTTATAGACAACCGCATCATCTGCGAGCAGTCTCAAAAGAGCACCCGGCGCTTTCTATTAGATCATTTATATACATTGTAAACAGTAACCGTCCAGTCACCGCTACCTTGGAGTAGTCCGAAAATTACCTTTACATCTGTCGATTTTGTTCCGGTAGGAGAGACGTGTTGAGTTGCATCTACAAGCAAGTCTTGAATCCAGTCGCAAATCTGGTCCAATACTCGGTAACCTCGCATTTTTTTTCACCAAACGGTAGCGCGGAACGGAGTCGAATACCTTCCTGAAGTCGAGGAACACGGAGTCAACCTGAGCGCCGTCGTCTAGAGCGCTATGAATCTGATGGAAGAACAGAGCGAACTGAGTTTCCCAAGACCCCTAATAATAGAAAGCATGGTGATTTTCGCTGAGCAGATTTTCTTTCTCCAAAACATCACAATTCTTAAGCATGAGACACGATCCATATATCTATAACAGATTGAGATCAACGATATTGGTCTGTAACTGTGTCCATCTATCTTACGGCCCTTCCTGAAAACAGCAACGAAGTGCACTTTTTCCAGTCACTGTGTACCATTCGTTGCTCCAGCGATCTACGACAATCTGCTGCTCGAAGGGGAGTAAGACCTTTCGCATAACCTTTGTAGAATCACGTGGATATCTCATTTGGTCCTGATACCTGTCCACTACTAAGTGACTGTACACACATAAAAAAAAAAAAAGTTTTGCATCACCTCGGTTCCGAGAGTTCCGATACCTGTACGAAAAATTGGAATAGAGATCAACAGGAACATCATCTCCGCCCTTTTTTATTGCTCATGAAAACCACACATTGCATGTTGTACCACCATACAACGAGACCTTCAGAGGTGGTGGTTCAGATTGCTGTACACACCGGTACCTCTAACACCCAGTAGCACGTCCTCTTGCATTGATGCATGCCTGCATTCGTCGTGGCATACTATCCACAAGTTCATCAAGGCACTGCTGATCCAGATTGTCCCATTCCTCAACGGCGATTCAGCGTAGATCCCTCAGAGTGGTTGATGGGTCACGTCGTCCATAAACAGCCAGGCATGTTCGATAGGGTTCATGTCTGGAGAACATGCTGGCCAGCCTAGTCGAGCGATGTCGTTATCCTGAAGGAAGTCATTCACAAGATGTGCACGATGGGGGCGCGAACTGATGTCCATAAAGACGAATGCTTCGCCAATATGCTGCCGATATGGTTGCACTATCAGTCGGAGGATGACATTCACATATCGTACAGCCGTTACGGCGCCTTCCGTGACCACCAGCGGCGTGCGTCGGCCTCACATAATGCCACCCCAAAACAGCAGGGAACCTCCACCATGCTGCACTCTATGGACAGTGAGTCTAAGGCGTTCATCCAGATCAGGTTTAATCCAAACACGTCTCCGACTATTGCCTGGTTGAAGCCATATGCGACACTCATCGGCAAAGAGAACGTGATGCCAATCCTGAGCGGTCCATTCGGAATGTTGTTGGGACCATCTGCACCGCGTTTCAGGTGTCGAGGTTGCAAAGATGGATCTCGCCATGGACATCGGGAGTGAAGTTGCGCATCATGCAGCCTATTACGCACAGTTTGAGTCGTAACACGACGTCCTGTGGCTGCACGAAAAGCATTATTCAAAATGATGGCGTTGCTGTCAGGATTCCTCCGAACCGTAATCCGTAGGTAGCGGTCATCTACTGCAGTAGTAGCCCTTGGGCGGCCTGATCGAGGCATGTCATCAACAGTAGCTGTCTCTCTGTATCTCCTCCATGTCCGAAGAACATCGCTTTGGTTCGAGACACCTGGACACTTCAAATGCTGAGAGCCCTTCCCGGCCCAAAGTAACAATGTGGACGAGATCGAACCGCGGTATTGCCCGTCTAGGCATGGTTGAACTACAGACAACACGAGCCGTGTATCTCCTTCCTGGTGGAAAGACTGGAACTGATCGGCTGTCGGACCCCCTTCATCTAATAGGTGCTGCTCATGCATGGTTGTTTTCATCTTTGGGCAGGTTTAGTAAAATATCAGAACAGTCAAAGGGACTGTGTTGTGATACAATATCCACAGTCAACGTCTGTCTTCAGAAGTTCTGGGAAATTGGATGATGCAAAACTTTTTTTGATGTGTGTAGTTCCTTTTCTGATCTACGATCGTTATCTCAATAACTGCCATTTCGACGTTCGTACTGTGATTGAAAAGAGGGGCCGTGTTACAATCTTCCGCGATAAAAAAAATTCAGAAACCCGAATTCAACATTTCGGCCTCCTCTCTTTTATCTTCCGTTTCAGTGTCAGTATAGTCTCTGATCGTGTAGATGATTTTACACACGAATTTAATTTCTTAGGGTTTTCACTCAGATCGGTTGACAAAATTTTGCTTTCAAAGTCGTTAAACGTGTGTCTCATTGGTCTCCTTACGCCCATTTTCGCTTCGTTGAGTGTTGTCTTCACCGTGTTGCAGTTCCGATGACCAGAAATTTATTTTCTAACTCCTGTAACCCTGACAGTTAAAAAGGTTTGTTCATACTGTAAATAAACAAAACCCCACAAATGCTTAGTGAATTTCAATTTAAACCTCTAGAATGCTCTAAATTATTTCGTTCTTTGGACGAACCCACCGTCGACAGGAGGTCAAACGCATCCAGTAAATTGTTCCCCAGTCATTTTCGTAGTAACAGCTGCGTTGGACGCACAGCATGCGTACTCGGTATACTCGACAGAGCAGCTGATTAATCTGGACGGGCAGCTATTCCGTTTGCAGGTGAAGCGAGATTGTCGGGGCTCCTGAAATGCCAGGCGCTAACTGCGAGGCCTCTGACCGCGACCATTAGAGGCAGTTGCACAAGTGAACTGGTCGACCCCTGTTCCGTGAGCTAAGGTTACGCACCGCGGACCATCCTCGGTCGCTCCGTTTTTAAGGTCATTCTGCGAGTCTGAGAGCTTTCTCTCTCCGCCACGAGAGGAGATGCCGGCCCAGCAGCTGGCTGCGGTCTGCTGTACAGCACGGCAGTTGAAAGTCAACGAGAATGCTTCATCGGTATATGAAGTGCCTTCTTGTGTACTCTTGCATCCTGACAGCTTACGTTCAACGCATTAGTTGCAAGTTTTTACCTAAATGATAATGGTAAGATAAGCATCTAGTCTACACCACTCATGGAGCATGTACTCTATTGGAGTTTACGTAGAAAAGAACTGGAATACAAGAAGCTTTATCAGTTACTAAACTGACGTGAAAAGCGCACATTCTTAGAAGAAGAACAAGCAATAAATCTGTTCCCTTCCATGCCGGCCGAAGTGGCCGTGCGGTTAAAGGCGCTGCAGTCTGGAACCGCAAGACCGCTACGGTCGCAGGTTCGAATCCTGCCTCGGGCATGGATGTTTGTGATGTGCTTAGGTTAGTTAGGTTTAACTAGTTCTCAGTTCTAGGGGACTAATGACCTCAGCAGTTGAGTCCCATAGTGCTCAGAGCTATTTGAACCATTTGTTCCCTTCCCACAAACACAGATAGCTAAACAGAGAAAATGTTTTCCAGCCTGGAAAATTAGAGTGCGTACTGTTGCACGCTGATGTGAAATAGACCATGTTGTTATCTCTTCCACGATGGAAACCTGTGACCCGAACTACAGTCATAATGTGCGGGTACTCTAAAAAGATTTACTGCAGTTATTCATACCGATCTCATCAATGTTATTTTCTGAGCGTGAGATGAATGAGAACACGTGTAACTACCCCGTGATCCAATGGTAGCAAAACTATGCCTGTGTATAGTAAAAGATCTTTCATATTTTGAATGCTGGGAATGGGTGGGATATAAAGAATGTTTCAAATTTTAGAAAGAGGCATCCGATTTGAAAAGACTTTATCTCCTACAAGAATGACTTTGGGCTGAATTTTAGCTTATGTATTGCAGTACAAAGGTTTTTTTTCCAATAGAACTGTGCATTGTTGTAGAGGGGTAATCTTTTACATGCATGCATATGTAGGGTGGGCAACATAAAACTTGCCTCGAAAATATTTTATGAACCTTAAGACCGATAACCCATCTTACATCTTCGACACTTGGTGAGAATTATGTAAGTTGTGTTGCCTGTATTGAGGAGCACGAAATCTTTCGGGGCTCGTTTCATTTTGCCTACCCTGTATAACCTGGGGGTACTTTTTAGAATTACGTTTAGGTTCGAAGTTTGCATTTATCTTTCACAAATGTTCGTGTGCCCTTCATCGGACGACGACAAACATGTAGTCGATAGTCAAACTTATCCCAACTTCTTCCGAGTACGTCTGGAGTTCCTGCGTTCACTGCAGTCGCTATGTGGGCTCGCAGTTCATCCACAGTTGTAGGAAGGGATGCACGGAGACAAAGCCTTTTACAAACATGTGCAAAAAGAAATCAGTACCCTGTCATCAAGCGCCTTGGATGCTAATGGTGCAATAGGACATGCGTGTACCCTTTACGATCGATCGCCCGTTGAGGCGGCTCATTACTAAGAAACGCTCTTTATGCAGGTGCCAGAGCAGTGGTGCACCGTCTTGTTGAAAAGTAAATTTTACACATTCTCTTGCCTCACAAATATTGGGTAATTGACGTGCGTCCAAGCTGGTGCAGGGAGTCTGCTACTGGCAAACAAACTAGCAACGTACAACTGCGCCAAGGTAAACTTTTAGTTTCGATGCGTAAGTTGAAATGTACCTCACTTTTCATCTTCATTCGTGTGAAATATAAAGGACGATTTTGTTACATGAGGGAGACTGCAGATCACTGGAAGGATAAAGAACAAAAAAGGTCATACGAACGTAACGAAACATCTTTCACAGTGACCCCAGTATCAGTAACAGGCAGGTGGCCCACCAACATATGGTAAGCCACAGGACCGTGTGAAATATTCTCCGCGAGAACTGCCATTAACCGTATCACATACGACGCATGCAAACCTTATTACCTACAGACTTATCTCCGTGGCGACAGTTGGTCGCTAGTTCATTAGTTCGTTGCATAGGTCACCACAGTGCTGGGATTTCTGTTAGTCATTCTACTCGCTGACGAGGCTACCTTTACCAGGAGCAGTATAGTCAACCTTTACAAAACCCTCTGTGGGCTACGTAGAATCCCCATGGTGTAGTGGCAATGACTATAAGCAACGGTTCGGCCTCAACGAGTGGGCGGCTATCATCGGCGACCCGTCTCGTGGGGCCAGTCATCCTTCCACAGCGCCTCACAGCCGACTCATTAACTCACTTCCTATGGGTGACACTGTCTCTGCTGCTACAACGTGCTTTGGTGGTAGAAGGATAATATGGCTATTACGTGATGGCGCTACAGCTCATTGCCACTTTGAGTGTAGAGCTCAAGTACTAATAGAGACATAAAATTCCCACTTGCCTGGTGTTTCCTCATGCGTGTTTAAAATCATTGAAACCTACACCTTCAAGTGGGTGTACACCACCACCGCGGCGCCCACGGTGTGACGTCACCAGGGCGGGCCAGGACTGGCGAGACGCTGCACTGACACAATCGGGGCACATGCTCTACAATCTTTCTGAAACGATTGTACAGAATCAATTAAGTAAAAAAAACTTGATTTATATTAACTTTATATGTCAGCTTCATGATGAGATGTCCGTCATTTCGTTAATGGTTATAGTTATTGTGATATTTTCTATACAAATAACAAATTCGGAAGCGTTGCAATGAGAAATAGGGGTCTCTATAATTTTAGGTTTGGTGCATACTACACCATGTTTTGTTGTGAATTAAATTTAGCTGATATACTTAAGTTTTTTTAGACTTAAGAGGAAGTCTCAGTCGGTACATATCTCGATAAAATGGGTTTTGAGTGGCGTGTTCACTTCCGATCGCACGAGCGCGGGAATGAAATATTCATAACATTCCTCATATCTCCTAAGCCGTTCGAGATATCGAAAGGAGATTTTGGCGAATAATAGCAAGCAAAGAGGAGAGTGTTTTGCGATATGGTTAATATACGAAACTTTATCTGTGGCGATTTAGCGAAAACTAGTATATATATTGATACTGTAATTTTTCAAGAGTCACCAACAGCTAGTAAAAAGAGAATTTGCCAGATGAGAAGCAAGGGATTTATTTTCTTATGTTACTGCACACCGACACAGGAGATTTTCCGTAAACTATTGACCTTTCTAGTCACCAACTGCTTGTTTAATAAGACATTCTGTTTCAGGATTCTGTCGCAAGAGCTACTGCAAGGTGCTGTTATGCAAATTATGCTGTTTTTGGAAAAGGAGCAAAATTAAACCGGCCAGCTAAAGAAATGTGCATTATTCTTGAAGAATCAAGTTATCTAAGATTGCTAGCAGCTCTTTTTATTACTATGACCGTTTCGACACATCTACACTGTTACATCGGATCTCGACATCAATAGTTGCACATGTTCAAAATGTTCAAATGTGTGTGAAATCCTGAGGGACCAAACTGCTTAGGTCATCGATCCCTAGACTTACACACTACTTAAACTAACTTACGCTAAGAACAACACAAACACCCATGTCCGAGGGAGGACTCGAACCTCCGACGGGAGGGGCCGCGCAGTCCGTACAGGACACCTCAAACCGCGCGGCTAGTTGCACATGCTTTTTACCATAGTGAAATGTGATGTAGCGTCAAATAAAACATGGCAGGGAACATCAGCAGGCCAAAAATACACTGAAGAGCCAAAGAAACTGGTACACGTGCCAAATATCTTGTAGGGCCCCCGAGAGCACGCACATGTGCTCCAACATGACGTTGCACGGACACGACTAATGTCAGAAGTAGTGCTGGAGGGAATCGACACCATGAATGCTGCAGGGCTGACCATAAATTGGTAAGAGTACTAGTGGATGGAGATCTCTTCTGAACAGCCCGTTGCAAGGCGTCCCAGATTTGGTCAATAATGTTCATGCCCGACGAGTTTGGTGGCCGGCGGAAGTGTTTAAGCTCAGATGAGTGTTCCTGGAACCACTCTGTAGCACTTCTGGACGTGTGGGGTGTCTCCAGGTGATCAGACAGGATTCTTACGTACGTGTCACCTGTCAGAGTCGTATCTAGACGTATCAGGGGTTCCATACCACTCCAGCTGCACACGCCCCACGCCGTTATAGAACCTCTAACAGCTTGAACAGTACCCTGCTGATATGCACGCTCCATGGATTCATGAGGTTGTCTCCATACCTGTACACGTCCATCCGCTCGATACAGTTTGAAACGAAATTCGTCCGACCAGGCAACTCGTTTCCAGTCATCAACAGTCGAACGTCGGCGTTGACGGGCACGGGCGAGGTTCAAAAAAATGGCTCTGAGCACTATGGGACTTAACTTCTGAGGTCATCAGTCCCCTAGAACTTAGAACTACTTAAATCTAACTAACCTAAGGGCATCACACACATCCATGTCGGAGGCAGGATTCGAACCTGCGACCGTAGCGGTCGCGCGGTTCCAGACTGTAGCGCCTAGAACCGTCGACGCTTAGTAATTGACCCTCAACATAAATACATATGAGGTACTGTGCATAAAGAGGCAAAATGCCCATTATTTTGCGATTTCACGTTTGCAGAACAGGTTCATTTAGTAACCACTAAGGCGTCCAGTGGCGGACGCTGCCAGAGAGGCGTTCTGCATCGCGAGGTACTCGTAGTTTGCTGTTAAAGATTCGAGAGCGTGTTTTCCTAGAAAAATCAACTAACACATCACTTTCTCCTTCGTAGATCTCGCGAAGAAAATACATACGTAAAATTAGGGGGATTCGATGCGACGCGGCGGTTTCCCGGCAACCGTTCTTCCCGCTGCGACATCGTGAGCGGCTAGTCCGCTAAGAGTGATGTCTGTTTATTTGTATTTGGTTTAGCGATTTCTGGCCGGCAAGTGCCGTGGTGTGGCTGGGCTAGTCCGTGAGCAGAATGGTCGGACAATTGTTGCTCGCAGGGGCTGGCTGGTAGGTTACAGGAGGCGGTCAGCACGGAAATCACAAGTGGTACGGCACAAAAGGTGCAGTGGCGTGCTTGCCGAGATAAGCCAAGACGGCCAGGTGACTGAGTGTATAACCATACTTGTCAACAAATCACTTACAAAATCTTTAATACATGAAATTATTATTGTTCCTAAAAATCTATAAGTAATGAATCATATGCGCTATATGTGTGAATATATATACTGAAGCGCCAAATAAACTGCTATAGGCATGCGTATTCAAATACAGAGATATGCAAACAGGCAAAATACGGCACTGCGGTCGGCAACGAATAGATGAAACAAAAAGTGTCTGGCGCAATTGTTGGATAGGCTACTGCTGCTACAATGGCAAGTTATCATCATTTAACTGAGTTTGGACGTGTTGTTATAATCGGCGCACGAGCGATAGGACACAGCATCTCCGAGGTAGTGATGAAGGTGGATTTTCCCGTACGACCATTTCACGAGTGCACCGTGAATATCAGGAGTCTGGAAAACGTCAAATCTCTGACCACGCTGCGGCCGGAAAATGATTCTGGAAGAACGGGACGTACGACGACTGAAGAGAATCGTTTAACGTAACAGAAGAGCAACCTTTCCGCAAATTGCAGCAGATTTCAATGTTGAGCCGTCAACGAGTGTCAGTGTGCGAACCGTTCAACGAAACATCATCGATATGCGCTTTCGGAGCCGAAGACTTACTCGTGTACCCTTGATGACTGCCCGACACAAAGCTTTATACCTCGCCTGGGCCCGTCAACACCGACATTGGGCTGTTAATGACTGGAAACATGTTACCTGGTCGGAGGAGTCTTGTTCCAAATTGTATCGAGCGGTTGGACATGCATAGGTATGGAGACAACCTCACGAATCCATGGACCCTATATGTCAGCATGTGACTGTTCAAGCTGGTGGAGGGTTTGTAACGGTGTGGTATGTGTGCAGTTGGAGTGATATGGGACCCCTGATACGTCTAGATACGACTCTGACAGGTGACACATACGTAATCATCCTGTCTGATCACCTGTATCCGTTCATATCGATTATGCATTCCGACTGACTTGTATAATTTCAGCAGGCTAATACGACACCCCACACGTCCAGAATTGCCACTAGTGTCTCCAGGAACACTCTTCTGAGTTTAAACACTTCCGCTGGCCACCAAACTCCCCAGACATGAGCATTATTGAGCATATCTGGGATGTCTTGCAACATGCTGTTCAGAAAAGATCCTCACCCCCTTTTACTCTTACGGATTTATGTACAGCCCCGCCAGATTCATGGTGTCAATTTGCTGCAGTACTACTTCAGACATTAGTCGAGCCCATGTGACGTCGTGTTGTGGCACTTGCGCGTGCTCTCGGGGCCCTACATGATATTAGGCAGGTTTACAAGTTTCTTTGGCTCTTTAGTGTATATACACGGTGTTTCTGTAAGGGTGTGCAAAAAATGACGGAGCAAGTGATGGAACATCAGTCACCTCGACTCACTCTGCAGACGGCTGGACGGTATACAGCTGAAATATTAGAAGAAGAAATGAAATTAACGCGGCTACACGAGCGGAATGTTATGGAACAACCACTGCGCCGCGAAAATGTGAAGTTGCACATCAAGTAACTCTTTGGTGAGGACATGGTTTTAAGTGTTCGCCGATTGGATAAGTTAAGACACATGAGAGCTAGGTTACTGGGCTCTTTAAGTTTTTTACTAAGTACAGGGACCGTGGCATAGTTCCGAAGTTTAACAGGTTAGTACATTTTATAAAGTCGACTGCCATGGATAAGATTTTGTGGATGCTGGTGCTGCTATTGTTAAGGAGAGGATCCGCTTTACTCGTCGAAAATTGGACCTGGTTTCGGAATATATTTCTCGTCTGTATCTGAAGATATCTGTGGAGTTACCCTACAATTCGTGGAATTGGACTGATGGTACAAGGTGGGCCACGTCAGACTGGGTTCGTGACGTAGCCACATCGAGACAGACGGTGGAGTTTAGACGGCTTGGCCGAGCGGCTCTAGGCGCTTCATTCCGGAACCGCGCGACTGCTACGGTCGCAGGTTCGAATCCTGCCTCGGGCATGGATGTGTGTGATGTCCTTAGGTTAGTTAGGTTTAAGTAGTTCTAAGTTCTAGGGGACTGATGACCTCAGATGTTAAGTCCCATAGTGCTCAGAGCCATTTGAACCATTTAGACGGCTTGAAACGTCTTCACAGCAAGAAACTGTTACTCGATGCTCCATCACTAACATGACGCATACAGTTTTGGACGACGTTACGATGGTGGTTTTAAATAGAGGATTGAACTTTGCACCCACGCCAAAGGTTTTACCAGTACCTGCTTTGATCAGTGCCGTTGAAGAAGCTGTTCGACCTTTTTCTAAGGAATCAGCAGAAGAAATAAGCCGCTGAACTTTTCGAGCATTTATGAATCTGTGACAGAGAGGGCTGCACTACGTAAGCTTCGCCAGGATACCGAGACGGTATCCTTCCAGGTGATGAAGGTAATGCCACTGTTTCAATGTGTCGTGATGACTATCACGATAAAATGAACAGTTTACTGAGTGACAGAGCATACCGGAAGATCAGTAAAGACCCCACCAACCAGGTGGTAAGGAAGATTGCTTCGCCTCTGAGCGCCTCCCTCTTTCCAGCAGAAGATGTAAGAAGATCGAAAACAAGTGGTGCGGTTCCTCCGAGGCTTCATTGGCTTCCAGAGGTCCATAAGAATGATGTTGCTCTGAGTCCAACAGTGAGTAACATTGGCTCTCCAACCTATGGCTGTGCCAAACACTTAGCGTCGTTATTAAGGCCTCTGGTGGGAAAATGCGTACATGACATCCGCGACTTGTGGACTTCATTGGCAAACTAAAATCATTCAAACTGAACAGGTCTGATGTGTTAGTAAGTTTCGATGTAGTGTCGTTGTTCACAAAGGTTCCTCTTTCATAATCATTATTTCTCATTGGTAAAACTTTTGATAAAGAGATTTCAGCTTTGATTGAACATGTTTTGACGTCGTCATATTTTTTATTCAATAACGAATATTATAAACAGACTGACGGTGTCGCCATGGGTAGCCCTTTGTCGCCCTCGGACGCCAACGTTTTATGGAGGACTTTGAGGAGAAGGGGCTGGAATCTGCTAGTTTGAACCTACAGTATTTTGGAGGTATGTTGATGCCACGTTTGTAATTTGGCCCCATAGTGAAGATAAATTTAAAAAATTATTACATCATTTAAATTCCATCCATAGACAAATTCAGTTCACGATGGAGTCGAAAAAGATGGTTGCCTTCCATTTTTTGATGTTTTGGTACGACGCAAAGATTATGGGGCTGTCCTCAGCTGATAACGTTGCACTTGGTTGCTCTCGACAGCAGTTGTAACATCCATCATGTACAGTTGCACAGCAAACCATCTGCGACTGGGACAGGAAAAGGAGGAAGTGACGCACACCTTAAGGTGGCTTTCAAGAATGTAGATGTACCTGATCACTCATTTTCATTTACTTTGTATTCTGATTATTTTTGTGGACTAGCAATCACTGTCAATCTCTATCTAACAAGCTACATTTCAGACGCAGCGAGGATAACAATACGGAAACAGACATTCAGGTGAGGAGGCTGAAACACTGGCAGACGTTACAGAGCGACTGCCTGAGGACTCACAGCAAGGCCTTGCATGCAGACAGAGTATGCCCAAGCCTCCATACAGTAGGTGCAGTGGCTGGTAAGCTGGGTTTATGACATACATACAGCAATGAGTGTTCAGTGTCGTTTCCAGGCTGATAACTGCTGGTACCCCTTTACTTTGTGCTTTCGGGTGTACAGCCGAAATGTTGATTTCATTTTTGTGCGCAATACACTGATGTGACGAAATGTCATGGGATAGCGATATGCACATCCACAGACGGCGGTAGTATTCCGTACATAAGAAATAAAAGAGCAGTGCAATGGTGGTGCTGTGATTTGTACTCAGGTTATTCACGTGGAAAGGTTTTCGAAGTGATTCTGTTCGCACGATGGAAATTAATAGACTTTGAACGCGGAGTGATAGTTGAAGCTAGACGCATGGGACATTCCCTTTCAGAAATCGTTAAGGATCAATATTTCGAGATCCATAGTGTCAAGAGCGTGCCAAGAATACCAAATTTTGGGCATTACCTATCACCACGTACAACGCAGTCGCCGTCGGCCCTCACTTAATGACCGAGAGCAGCGTCGTTTGCATAGAGTTGACAGTGCTAACAGACAAGCAACCCTGCTTGAAATAACAGCAGAAATCAATGTCGGATGTACGACGAACGTGCGGCGACATTGACTGTTAATAGGCTATGGCAGCAAAGCGAGTGACGCGAGAGCCTTTGCTAACAGCACGACATCGCCTGCAGTGCCGCTCCTGGGCTCGTGAACGTATCGGTTGGACCACTGACGATTGGAAAACAGTAGCCTGGTCAGATGAGTCCCTATCTCAGTTGGTAAGATTTGATGGTAGAGTTCGAGTGCAGACCCCAGGAAGCCATAGAGGCAAGTCGTCAACAAGGCACTCTGCAAGCTGATGGTGGCTCCACAATGGTATGGGCTGTGATTACATGGAATGTACCGGGTCCTCTGGGCCAAATGAACCGGTCATTGACTGGACATTGTTATGTTCGGCTACTTGGAGATTATTTGCAGCCGTTCATGGACTTATGTTAAAAAACTAGAAACCCGCCTCGATTGCGAAAAAAGCACCTAGTGTTAACCTAGGTTTCGGAGTAAATAACCACACCTTCTTCAGAACAATAAAACCCACAAGTGCCTAAGAAGGCCTTTGTCAATGATTAAAAGAACACCATAGCTATACATTTATAAACGAAAAAAAGGAAAACACAAACAGTACATATGTACAAAGTCAAAATCACTACTTAACTTAATGGTGTAGGCTCCACCTCACACCGGCCTATGTTCGATGGGCCATGACCCGCCATAAACTGCAGTCCGGACTAGCACTCGGTCTGCAACAACATCAACGTTGAGGGACGGTAACCTCTAAATTTAACTTCAGTCCTTCCTTCCGATAGCTAATAACGGTTCTAGGAAATGAGTGTTGATCTGATGAGAAAAATTTGAAACCGAATGTGTCTTAAATCGTAAACAGCAAAATTCATTCCATTAGTCTGCGCATATACAGTGAGTCAGATGGGTGCAGTGCGAAATTATAACATGATACTGAATATTTTTGTACCAATGTATCAAAAACTAATTTCTCTCTATCCAAAATTCTTCTGTGGATGTACAGATAGTGTACCCTTCAGTACACTCTCCGAAGTCCGACAAAAAACAATTGCAACGCGAAGAATTTAATGAAATCGTTTCAAATTTGGCACCTAAGTTCAATATCGGAAGTAATTTAAACGGCTCTGTCCCCATGGCTATACTTTTATCGCAAACTGGCCAGGTTTTGACAGCTGGAAAACTATGATCCGTGATGCAGATCAGTAACTCTATGCATCCACCATGACAGCAGCTTTTGAAATGGAATGCCTTGGCGGAAGATTCACACGCAACTTTAGCAGCTAAATACTTCAATGAGAGTGGCCGCTTCGTGTTTAAGCAGGAAGATGAATGGTCGTTTCGGCACATGACGGAACAAGTCGATCGTGCACATACGACCACGGCACGATGTCGGAGAGAGTGGAGAGGAAGATGCTTGCCGTCGACGGAAAGGGCACAGAAGAGCCCTAAAGACTGGCAAATATTCCGAAAGGATATGACTCAGTGAACGCCTTCGGTTTCATGGATCTAGAGTTCAGTAAAAGTCACACAATTACCAGACTTCGTCACGACGCAGAATTACTTTCACGCTGTAGTTTAAGACGACAATGTTTAATCCTCAACTACTGTCAAAAGATTTTAGTATAGAGTTACTGCAAAAAGAACAGGCAGACGCCAATTGACCGCATCTATTTTTTTTAATGATGAATCTCTCGACTGCCTTTTTGGGTATGACCAGCGAATCCACAGGAGTCTCTGTCTGTTACACACAGAGATATTTGTTTGATAGGGTTTTTATTTAAAGGTCAAATTATGATACCAAGCAGAATTTCTCGACAGCGGCCTCTAATATCTTGGTGTTTGTGTAATGGCCGGATATTTTCGACTTATGCTAAGCCACTGTTTTAAGTACTTGGCAACTGCCTTAATGCTGAAACTGCCATTGTGCAGTGAAAATTTCGTATTACAATCACCGCCAGATAGATGATCTGCTTTAAAAACGAGATGACAGTTGTTCAGTGTAGGATACTCTCGTGTCTATAAAGAACCTAATGTTGAGGTTACATTGAAACATAGCCGAAAAAAGCACTCCTCCGGTAAACATAGAAGATGAAAGTGAAGTGAATATTATTGGCTAAACATGGAAGCGTCGAAAGAATGACGGTACCATCCGGGGCAGATGTCGATAAAGTCAGATAGAGTATCACACTGACAGTGCCTCCAGTCATGATATGTCAATATATCGCTGAGTCATGTCGATTTGCTGAACTCGGGGCCAGAAGTCGGTGTTACACTGATGAATCATAAAACCTTGGTCCGAGGGCTAAAAAGAAATGAGGTAAGGGGAGCTGCTAGTTTACTGGGCGCTTACGAGCTCGAGATGATACACTGAGGACCGGATGACACGTCAGCCCGCCAACGGGCACTGTAAGCGAATGGAGGAAGTGACTCGTGGGAGCGTCTGCTACCGTGTCTGCGTGCGGGTCTGGAGGTCTAATGGACAAGGCCAACTGAGGCACGAGAGAAAAAGTAATATTCGATCAGACCTGCTGACCAAAAGCAGCTTCTCTACGGGTGTTACAGCTGTGACTGACAAACGAGCCGTTTCGACAAGAAATAAGGCCTTGAAACAAAGGAATTCCACGAAAAATTCAAAACTGCATTAATTGCTCTATTTGATTGAAAATATGACATTGTCAAGTTTTTACCGATATTATACGTCTGCTAATGTCAGTGCCACACAGATTAAGTTACCCTAAAACTAGTTAATAAATCATGTGGAAAAAGTCTATGCAATGAAAGTCGTAGAACATAAAATTTCACGTAAAATGCTGACCTGTTGGCTCGTAAGACCTATCACTATATGCATAACGGAGGAAAATCACTGAGCAACGATGAATCTCGTTTTAGATTTAGATTGTAACTTCGGACTGGAATCTCATTGAACGGAGTAGAATTCTCTTCAGTGATGAGTCCCGCTTCGAGACGAGCCCCTGTGACCAGCGAAAATGCGTCTGGAGACGGCCTGGACAGCCAACTTGATTGTCGTCCGCCCCAAGGCATGACAACGAGTAATGGTCTGGGGTGTTGTTTCTTTTCGTAGCACCCCTTTGGTTGAGGTCCACGACATCTTTACAGCACAGCGGTATGTCGATGATGTTCTCTGTCCCAATTTGGCAAGCCATCGCGGGCTTACATTTCAGCAAGATAACGCCCGCCCGCGCACGTCGATAGTTTCTACTGCTTGTCTTCATTTATGCCAAACCCTACCTCGGCCAGCAACTTCGTCGGATCTCTCCCCAGTTGAGAGCGTTTGGAGCCTTATGGGTGGAGCTCTCCCACCGGCTCGAGTTAGATAGAATTTGGCACGATATTCCTCAGGAGGACATCCAACAACTCTGTCAATGAATGCCAAGCCGAATAACTGCTTGCATAAGGGCTAGAGGTGGACCAACACGTTACTGACTTGCTCAGTTTGTGAAGCTCTTTCTGTTGAATAAATCATACATTTTTCTGGAACTGTAGTCATTTGATTTTGGTACATGTACCAGTTTCCGTCCCATTCGGATAATTCCTTTGTGGTGCGCTGTCCCTCTCTCTAGCTCTCTCTCTTTCTTTAGAGTGTTATTACTAAGCACGCATGGCTAAGCCACGGGGGCCTATTTTTATTCGATTATTCAGTTATTTGGCCTCCATCATCTTCGCTCACTTACCCATATGCGCAGTACATTGTAAAACGTGTGGAGCACACAAGTGAAGTACAATTGATACGAACCAAAACATTGCTCTACAATCAAGCCTTCAGTTATAAAGCATACGTCTTACTATTAAGAGCGTATACAAAATTTGATAAATTGTAAAACAGTGTGAATTGCTATAAGCACAGTGATGACGGTTTCGAAAATGGTTCAAATTGCTCTGAGCACTATGGGACTTAACATCTGAGGTCATCAGTCCCCTAGAACTTAGAACTACTTAAACCTAACTAACCTACGGACATCACACACACCCATGCCCGAGGCAGGATTCGAACCTGCGACCGTAGCGGTCGCGCGGTTCCAGACTGAAACGCCTAGAACCGCTCGGCCACTGCGGCTGGCCTGACGGATTCGGAGAGGGCATAAACTAATTTCACAACTTTTGATAATAAGTCTAAAATAGTCTAATATAGCAGGGAGCAAGGAAGAAGTAAATAAAAACTTCATGAAAAAGAATGCTATCCACATTCCTCTGTACACGTATACGCGAAGTCACATTAAGAGCTCTCTTTCAGACTGATCAGTGAATCGTATATTCACAGATATTAGAACCTTGTATACAAAACTACTCGTTACTTATGACCAGTCGGAAATTTGACGGAACGACGCTATAATTACGTATTGCGAATAAATGAAAATAGCCAATCACGATATTACGAACTGCATCACACCGAAATAGACGGAATTCTTGAGATTCATTAGACAATCATTAAGGCTGTACTCAACAAGGTACCGGGCGGGCGCTGGTATCATTACAGTTCAGTTTTTATTACATTGGAACATGTTCAATAGCATAAGTCAACAGTCAGACTATTTTTATGATAGTTTTCTTTATACAACGTTTTAAAGTAGTCTTCTTGTGTGAATGGATAAAGCGAAATATAGTGTTATCATAATATTCTTGTTTTGAAAGATTTATCTTCAGTCACAACTGTTTTATAATGGGTAAGGTTTATAAGGAGTCTGCTCCTTCATTTTTAACAGCTAGTAAACTGGCAACTGAATTAGACTTCATATGAAGCTGGCCCATGTGAAGGCTTTGTTTTACCCGCAGAGTTAATTATGAGAAAGCTTTGTGCGAAATGGGATGGATACTTGTCGAGTTCTGGCAAAAAGGAAATGCGAAAACTGCTTTCTCCAGAATATCTGAACCGTTTCAAAAAGTAACTGATTTTGTGTGCGATTTGTAACTTGAGCTGAGACTTGACATCATAAACGAAAATTATCTACCAATTCAGTGGATGACAGATGGTGGCCCATCAGCTAAAAGGTCAAAACCGGCTTCATCTGTCGGAAACGTGATGGCGTGTGTTTCCTGAAAAGCAAAGAAATTGACATTATGGTGTGAAACAGTAATTCACGAACGTTTTGCAAGTCTTGTGGAAATTTGTGGTAAGGTCTTATGGCACCAAACTGCTGAGGTCATCGGTCCCTAAGCTTACACACTACTTAATCTAACTTAAACTAACTTACGTTAAGAACAACACACACACCCATGCCCGAGGGATGACTCGAACCTTGGGCATGGGTGTGTGTGTACATATTCCATATATATATATATATATATATATATATATATATATATATATATATATATATATATTGCAAAAAAGTGCAAATTCTGCATGTTGAATGTGAAATGGAAGGTCATTCACATATAAAAAGAATACTAGTGGTCCCAAAATTGAACCCTGTGAGACTCCCTTTGTTATTTCTCCCCAATCATTAAATTTTCGACCTTTGCAACTTTATCTGACTTATTCAACACAGCTTTTTTTTACGCACGTATCAAATGCTAAACGTTGGAGATCAAAAGACACCAAATATTCAGGTCATAAAATCTTGAAGAAATGGTGTCTAGTAAGGAGCTAATAAAGGGTCTCCTACTCTATACGGGTACTGGTTGGCTTTACGAAAATCACAGAGTGTGGAGCGGCACACTAAGGTCAGTTTCGGTATAGACAATACTGGGCTAAGACACCGTTATTTTTGTCTCCCTGTGCAAATCAAATCAAATCAAATGACTCAAAGCCATCAGTCCCACAAAACTTTAGCTTTTCTAAGACTGTAACGTGATCTACAGAAGCAAACGCATTGGTAAGATCACAAAAAATACCAGCTGAATACAGGCATGTGGTATTTTTTACGGTGATGCTCACTTTGGGTTGGGACATCACGCGACACCGACCCTTTGGTGGTACTGAAAATGAGTAAGCGTTCTGACGGTACGGAATTATACCCTTTCCTTTTTCTACATTTAGATAACCATTCGAAAAGATACACATGTTTCACCATAGCAGACAAGCAATCATATACAACCTCCCACACGTCACAGATTCACAATTAACACGCCACGTTGGGAAATAAGAGAAACCCTCTTTCAGTATTTCCTTGGTCAATCATTAAGATAAGTCTTAATTTTTGGAGCTAAACTATTCATTACGTAACCTTGATCCTGTTTTTTGTATCGCTATCTATGAAGTTGGCAAGCAGAATGAAACGGAACACTTAATCTGCTGGATTAGATGAGGCGGTAGGAAATCCACGACAGTTATTATAATAATAAATGTACAAAACCATCCTAACGTTAGTCTCACAGTGCATTGTGTGTCATTTCTGGATGTCTTCCTATCCCAGGTTTTCATAATGTGATATTCTTAGTCTCACTGTGTTTGCAAATCCTTCGTTGAATATTCGCGACTAGTTACTTTCGAGACTGCATTCCGCAGCGACGTCGTACTCCGTTTGTGATGTATGCACAGACCCTCACGATTCTCGTGTCGGCGAAGGAGGTTGCTCCTTATGTTTCATTCATAAAGCGGCTATTACAGTCGGATGAGGAAAAGCTTTGCATTGTGGTGGATTTTGTTGAAATGACAGATGGCAGGCTTATTCAGATGTATTTACTTCAATTTTTATCTGTCGGCGCCCTCTACGAAGCACTTTCAGCACGCCGTATTGTGAGCCACAATATTATTCTTTTATTTCATTCTTCTAGGACTTTTATTCGACTTATTTTGTTCTTCATTTAGTACTAATGCTGTTATGACTTGTGAAATAAACCAATAATCGCCTCAGAGGGAAAACCAAAATTAAATCTATCGATTTGTAGTATTAGTTCGTCATACTACTCCGGATATTGCATAGTCACCCTGCAAATAATTAATATTGTAAAATATTGTAACGATAAATACCAATAATGATTCCGAAAACACTATACCACATCAGCTGCTATATCAAAGTGACTGACGACTTCAGACACGCCATGGACAGACGTGAAGCAACCATTTTAACAGTTCTTGATTTGAGCAAGTAGTTTGATATAGTTGATTTCGATATACTACTTATTAAAATGAAAGAGCTGAATTTCTACAACAGTGCAATAGTGTGGCGCGACACCTATCTCAAAAACAGATGTTTGCGAATGATCTGTGGGTCTGGGATGTCATCACGGAAAATCGTACTCTATGGACTCCCCAAGGGTTTCGTCCTTAGTCCATTCGCCCTACCTCAATGATATTACGTCTCTGACTCACTCGTGTAAGTACCATTTATATGTTTTACCTCCGTTGCCAGCCCTACGAACACCGCTGCTGCCTTGTCAGGTACGAATGACGATCTTTGTTGACAATCATAAGAAGTCGCAGGTCATCCTCATATCACACTGAAAGCTGATCAGTGGAAAAACAGTTTCTCCAATAATTGCTAATGGTATCTAATTACGGTTCCAAAAACAGTTAACGACTTTGGCACATCTCGAACTGTGAAGACCAAACTGTTGTAACATGCAGAAAGTCTCTCCCCTCACTACATGCAATCCAAACATTTAGAGAAATATTTTCACCTCAAATTAAACAAAAATGAGTCTAGAGTTTAGTCTTCCAAACTCTCTACTGCGATGCAGTTCAACACTGCACAAATAGAGAAAAGTCAAGACAACTCGAGCTAGCTATGAATGCTTCAGTGAGATACGTGTTTAAGATCCGGTTGTTTATTCATACCAGTCCTCCGTATACTCAACTGAGATATGTGGCATGATTTTCATAAGCTCTGTTTACTTCTTAGTCACTGTTGCCTTCATTACATCTCCTCGCATATCAGATACCTATCATCCTTGCACAACTGCAATACCTGATCAGCGTCTTCACTATATCTTTGCTTAACACTAAATCCTTCTGCATACCCTTCTCCGTTTCACCATACAACTGTGGAACAAGGTATCCTATAACCTGCGTCTTAGCCAAACGCACTCTGCATTCAAGATGAGATTAAAGATTTATCTGTTATCATCGGCGTAGCTTCCCTCTCGCTATAAGCTAGTCGTTTTCTGTCTTATACAGAACTAGTATCTCAGTCATGCTGTAAACTATCTATGCTTTTCTCGACCCTTTTTGTTTCTATTTTCTCCTTCCACCTCCCCTGATAATCTTACCCCATTATTTCTCGCCCTTCTCTGACCAGAAAACCTCTTCACCACATTAATTCCTTCCGTACTGTTGTCACACGTTTCTGTTAAATGTCACTACCCACATTCGACTAAAACGTAATGAGGTAGTTTCCTATTATAATAAGATTGACATTTCTTAAATTTTGGATCTGCGTCTGCAAACAACTATGAAGTGCATGGCAGAGGACACATCCCGTCATAGCAATTATTAGGGCTTTCCCCCATTCTATTCCTGGGTGAAGTTGCGGGAACAATGGTTGCTTATATGATCACTTTGTTGTGCGCCTGTCTGTATGTCCGACTGTTAAGACCCCTTTTTCTCAGGAACGGGAGGAGGCATAAAGCTGAAATGTATATCACATACTAAGGTCTAAGGATCCTTGGCGGCGTGAAAAATTTAAATTTCTAAGTAACTGCAGTCAAAAGATACGACTCTCTGTGTCACATATATCGATACTCGTAAACTCACTCTTAACACCTGAGGGTACTTCCGGTTGGCCGATATTCATAAAATTTGGCAAGAAGCAAGGTATCAAAGCACAAGTAAAGCATAAAGTCTGAAAATTGTTAATCTGTAATTATAACGCTTTTTTATGCTCGTCTGCCTTTCTGTCCCTCTTTTAAGAACACTTTTTATTAATAATGGATAGAGGTATAAAGTTGAAATTGAAGTCAAATGCTAAGGTCAACGGTCCCTTGGTGGTGTAAAAAATTTAAGCCTCTGTCTCAGGGCAGTCAAAAGATACGAATGTTTGTAAATACCCATTTTTCTCAGGAACGGGTAGAGGTATCAAATTGAAATTTGTCAAATACTGTGATCCGTTATAGACAGCAAAGAACTTGGAATAGCAGATGAAGTGAATGGACGGTGTCTTCAAAGTTGGATATCAGATCAACATCACATGAAAGCAAACAGTTTTAGTGAATAAAATCAGGCGATGCTGAGGAAATTGGATTGGGAAACGATACACGAAATGTAGCAGATGAGTTTTGCTATTTGGGCAATAAAATAACTGATGATGGCCGAAATAGAGAGGGTATAAAATATAGACTTGCGATGGTATGAAAAGCGTTTCTGAAAAAGAGAAATTTGTTAACACTGAATATAGATCTACTTGTTAAGAACTCTCTTCTGACGTTATTTGTGTTGCATGGAAGGGAAACGTGGACTATAAACTGTTTAGACAAGAAGAGAATAGAAGCTTTTGAAATGTGGTGCAACAGAAGAATGCTGAAGTTGAGACGGGTAAATCACGTAACCAATGAGGAGGTACTGAATCGAATTGAGGAAAAAAGACATTCGTGGCATCTTCCCTAAAAGAAGGGATCAGTTGGTATGATACATTCTGAGACATTAAGGGAAGTGCGGGGGATAAAAACTGTAGCAGGAAACCAAGACATGAACATAGCAAGCAGGTTCAAAAAAAGGATTTAGGTTGCAGAAGTTATTCGGAGATGAGGAATGCACAGAATAGGGTAACGTGGAGATCAGCCTCAAACAAGTTTTAGGACTGAAGACCGCAACAACACTAAGGTCAAAAATTTTTGTTTCAGGCGACTGTCAACAGCATCAATATACTTGGAGAAGTGCATGGTAAACACTGTGCAGCCGCGCGGGCTGGCTGCGCGGTTTGGGGCGTGGTGTCACGGACTGCCGCCGTAGCTTAGAGCCCTCCCTCCGGCATGGGTGTATGTGTCGTCCTTAGCATAAGTTAGTTTAAGTAGTGTGTAAGTCTAGGGACCCATGACCACAGCAGTTTGGTCCCTTAAGAATTCACACACATTTGAACAAACACTGTGCTGCCTGTGTGAAATCTTATGTGTGTGAAATCTTGTGGGACTTAACTGCTAAGGTCATCAGTCCCTAAGCTTACACACTACTTAACCTAAATTATCCTAAGTACAAAGACACACACCCATGCCCGAGGGAGGACTCGAATCTCCGCCGGGACCAGCCGCACAGTCCATCACTGCAGCGCTTCAGACCGCTCGGCTAATCCCGCGCGGCACTGTGCTCTCTCACAAAATATTTATTCACAACCGGTTTCGATCATTGATCTTCACAGTGGAAAAATATTGTGACAACTTCACATGTCACACATGCTTTTAACCAGAAAAGATGCCATAGCTGACTTGCAAACATCAGAAAAAGATACATTTACTGCTGTCACATGGTTTCATTTCTCATTGCTTTGTGTTGGCTTAAGTCGGTATTATGGCATGAAGTATCTTCATATCGTGTATCTTCACATGTCACACATGCTGTTTAACCAGAAAAGATGCCCTAGCTGACTTGCAAACATCAGAAAAAGATACGTTTACTGCTGTCACATGGTTTCAAAAGGCTCTAAGCACTATGGGACTTCACATCTGAAGTCATCAGTCCCCTAGACTTAGAACTGCTTAAACCTTTTCTGGTTAAATAGCATGTATGCCATGTGAAGTTGTCACAGTATTTTTCCACTCTGAAGATGATCAATGATCGAAACCGGTTGTGAATAAATATATTGTGAGACAGCACGATGTTTACCATGCATTTCTCCAACGACAGTTCTAAAGTCTGTGGGCCCTTGGCGCTGCAAATAATTTAAGCTTCCAAGTCTATGCAATCACGAGATACGGTCAAATATATGTCACTATTTTGAACATAACAATTTCAGTCATCAAAACCTATAGATAAACTATCTATGTACAAATCGGGCACGGTGAAAAGAAAAAAGTTGTCTAGCGGTAAAAAAGGGAGGTCGCGGAATCGAACCTCGGTCAGACTACGGGTTTTTCAGTCTTTGCTTTAACCGCTAAAATTTTGATTAATAATCAGCACTGGCGGCCGAAGACTTCCGGCATAAGAAGTCACCCTCATTCTGCCAACGGTCTTGTCAAAGAGGGCGGAGGAGCGGACAGAGGTTCAGGGCACCCTATTTTTCTTGGGGGGGAAACTACCCCTAAAGGCGGAAGAACCAGCAACGATCAACGGCATGGCGATGCAGAATGCAATGGAAATCACTGCATTAAAGGCACATAATTTGTATCCACACGACATGTGGCCTGTAATTGAAGAAGTGTCATGATGATCTCTCCATTGGCAAAAGATTCCGGAATAGTAACCCATTCGGATTTCAGGGAGGGGGCTGCCAAGGGGGAGGTGACCATGCGAGAAAGACTGAATAACCAACGAAAGGATAACATTCTACGAGTCGAGGAGTAGAATGTCAGAAGTTTTAACGTGGTAGGAAAGCTAGAACGTCTGAAAAGGGAAGTGCAAAGGCTCAGTCTAGATATAGTGGGGGCCAGTGAAGTGAAATGGAAAGACGACAAGGCCTTCTGGTCAGATGAGTGTAGGGTAATATCAACAGCAACAGAAAATGGTGTAACGGGAGTAGGATTCGTAATTAACAGAAAGGTAGCACCGAGAGTGTGTTACTGTGAACAATTCAATGACAGGTTTGTTCTTATCAGAATCGACAGCAAACCAACACCAACATCGACAACGATAGTTCAAGTACACATGCCGACGTCGCAAGCTGAAGATGAAGGGATAGAGAAAGTATATGAGGATACTGAAATGGTGATACAGTACGTAAAGGGAGATGAAAATCTAATAGTCGTGGGAGACTGGAATGCAGTTGTAGGGGAATGAGCAGAAGAAAAGGTTATCGGAGGATATGGGCTTGGGACAAGGAATGATAGAGGAGAAAGACTAATTGAGTTCTGTAATAAATTTAAGCTTGTAATAGCGAATACTCCGTTCAAGAATCACAAGAGGAGGAGGTACACTTGGAAAAGGCTGGGTGATACGGGATTTCAGTTAGATTACATCATGGTCAGACAGAGATTCCGAAATCAGATGCTGGATGAAAGACTTACCCAGGAGCAGATATAGACAAAGATCACAATGTAGCAGAGTAGGTTGAAGTTTAGGAGATTAATCACGAAGAATCAATACACAAAGAAGTGGAACACGGAAGTACTACAGAATGACGAGATGCGGTTGAAGCTCTCAATGCTACAGGTGCAGCAATAAGGAATAGCTCAGTGAGGGGCACAATTGAACAGGAATGGACATGTCTAAAAATGGTAATCATAGAAAGTTGAGAGAAAAATTAGGAACGAAGAAGGTAACTGCGAAGAAACCATGGGTAACAGAAGAGATACTTCAGTTGATCGATGAAAGAAAGAAGTAGAAAATTGTTCAGGAAAATTCAGGAGTACAGAATAGAAGTTGCTGACGAATGAAATAAATAGGTTGTGCAGGGAAGATAAGACGAAATGGCTGCGTGAAAAATGTGAAGAAATCGAAAGAGATACGATTGTCGGAAAGACTGACTCAGCATACAGTAAAGTTAAAACAAACTCCGGTGAAAGTAAAAGCAAGGGTGGTAACATTAAGAGCGCAACGGGAATTCCACTGTTTAAGGCAGAGGAGAGAGCGGATCGGTGGAAAGAGTACATTGAAGGCCTCTATGAGGGGAAGATTTGTCTGATGTGATAGAAGAAGAAACTAGAGTCGATTTAGAAGAGATACGAGATCCAGTACTAGAAGAGCCTTGGAGGACATAAGATCAAATAAGGCAGAAGGGATAGATAACATTTCATCAGAATTTCTAATATCATTGGTGAAGTGGCAACAAAACGGCTATTCACGTTGGTGTGTTGAATGTACGAGTCTGGTTACATACCATCTCACTTTAGATCATCCACACAATTCCGAAGACGGCAGGAGCTGACAGATGCGAGAATTATCGCACAATCAGCTTAACAGCTCATACATCCAAGTTGCTGACAAGACTAATATACAGAAGAATGAAAAAGAAATCTGAGGATGTGTTAGATGACGATCGTTGGTGAAGTGGCAACAAAACGGCTATTCACGTTGGTGTGTTGAATGTATGAGTCTGGTTACATACCATCTCACTTTCGATCATCCACACAATTCCGAAGATATCAATGATCCGATTCGCTGATGACATTGCTATCCTGAGTGAAAGTGAAGAAGAATTACATAATCTACTGAATGGAATAAATAGTCTAATGAGTACGGAATACGGATTGAGAGTAAATCGAAGAAAGACGAAAATAATGAGAAGTAGCAGAAATGAGAAAGCGGGAAACTGAACATCAGGACTGATGAAATAACCAATGACGGACGGCGCAAGGAGGACATCAAAAGCAGACTATCACTGGCCGAAAGGACATTCCTGGCCAAGAGAAGTCTACTAGTATCAAACATAGGCCTTAATTTGAGGAAGAAGTTTCTGAGAATCTACGTTTGAAGCACAGCATTGTAGGGTAGTCAGACATGGACTGTGGGGAACCCGGAACAGAATCAAAGCATTTGAGATGTTGTGCTACAGACGAATGTTGAACATTACGTGGACTGATAAGGTAAGGAATGAGGAATTCTGCGCAGAATCGGAGAGGAAAGGAATATGTGGAAAACACTGACAAGGAGAATGGACAGGATAATAGGACATCTGTTAAGACATCAGGGAATGACTTCCATGGTTCTAGAGGGAGCTGTAAAGGACAAAAACTGTAGGGGAAGACAGAGATTGATTTACATCCAGCAAATACAGCAAATAACTGAGGACGTACGTTTCGAGTGCTACTCTGAGAAGAAGAGGTTGGCACAGGAGGGGAATTCGTGGCTGACAGCATCAAAGCAGTCAGAAGTCTGATGAATCAAAAAGAAGGAAAAAATGAAGTCTTCACCTCTCAACGATGTTAGGAGCCCCAGAAACAACACGTGGTTGGGGTTCCATATTAAACTGTGGGTCCCCCTCCTCGGTTGGATAACTGGGGTCGGTTATGGACACGCAAGCAGCCAAAGTGATGTGCAGTAAGAAGACTTATATCTGGCTATTGAGCTACACCAAATTATTATTTTCGTAATTGTTATTACTTTTATGCAGAATTAAGTTTGTACGGAACCCGCAGAGCACCAATCCTACTCATCCTTTATTTTTCTTTTTAGGAAAAGTGTGTGTCCCTTGAGAGAGCCTGGCAAGAGGAGTCTAGCGATGCACTACTTGCTTATCTTTACAACGAAATTTTTACAGCAGGAACTAAGCTATATTTGAGATCTAACGATAACACAGTTTTATCCTTATCACCACGCACACATCACATTACAGTGCACTAACTGCAATGTGACGACAACCTTGGCCTGAAGTCTAGCACACTTTCCGGTTGTCTTTGCTGAAACGTTCATTTCAGAAATAAACGAGTGTTATACAACTGCTATTCTTAACAAATGTGGAACGTGGTTAAAGAAAAATACATTGTTCCATTAATGATGGATAAAATATTTGCAAGTATTAGGTAAATTATTTTACCAATGAGTGTATCACGTGTTGTTGATTGCCATAGTCCACTATCTTAAAGGGTTTATGAAACATTTTGAGTTTTCGCGTTACGTGGGTCACGCTGTATAACAAAGTGGCGAAAGTAGTATACGCCCACCAAAATCACAAGGAACGCAACACTCGACTTCTTCACTAGACAATACAACCACTTTGCCAGCCTGCCGAGCAAGATGGTACGACGAATATGATACTGCACCCGTAGAAGGAGGACATGGATCTCTTTCCCATGCCAGTTACCCTTATTTTAGTTTCACATTTTTTCCTAAATCACTTCAGCTTGTGAAAGTTCTTTCAAGGCCGACAAACATGATTTCTTCATCCATATTAGTTCAACTAAGCTAGAGCTCCGTCTGTAATGATGAAGGGCATCAGGCTGATTCCATATTTTCAGAGTTCCAGAAAGCATTTGACACGATGCCCCACTGCATGACGTTAACGAAGGCACAAGCATATGGAATTAAGGTCACTGATAAGTGAGTGGCTCGAAGACTTTTTAAGTAATGGAACTCAGTATGTTGTCCTCGACGGCGAATGTTCGTTAGAGACAAGGGTATCGTGAGGACTGTCCCAGGGAAATGTGATACGAACGCTGTTCTCTGTACATATAAATGATCTGGCGGACAGGGTGGGCAGCAGTCTGCGGTTGTTTGTTGGTGATATCTAATGTTGATGATATCTAAATCGTACGGTAAGATGCCGAAGTGGAGTGACTGTAGGAAGATACAAGACGACTTAGACAAAATTTCTAGTTGGTGGGAGGAATTGCCGGTAGCTCTAAACGTTGAAAAATGTAAGTTAATGCAGATGAATAGGAATAAAAAACCTGTAATTTTTGGTTACAGTATTACTAGTGTCCTGCTTGATACAGTCAAATCGTTTAAATATCTGTGCGTAACGTTGCAAAGCGATATGAAATGGAACGAGCATGTGAGAACTGTGGTAGGGAAGGCGAATGCTTGACTTTGGCTTATTGGGCGGATTTTAAGAAAGAGTGGTTCACCTGTAAAGGAGACAGCGTATAGCAAGCTGGTACGACCTATTCTTGAGTACCGCACGAGTTTTTGAGATTCGTATCATGTCGGACTGAAGGAAGACATCGAAGCAATACAGAGGCGGGCTACTAGATTTGTTTCCGGTAGGTTCGAACAACACGTAAGTGTTACGGAGATGCTTTGGGAACTCAAATGGGAATCCCTGGAGCAAAGACGGCGTTCTTTTCGAGAAACGCTATTGAGAAAACTTAGAGAACCTGCATTTGAAGTTACACTGAGCACAAGGACCGCGAAGGTAAGATCTGAGAAACTGGGACTTATACGGAGTACATAGACAGTCGTTTTTCCCTCGCTCTACTTGTGAGTGGAGCAGGAATGGAAATGACTAGCAGTGGTATATGGTACCCACCGCCATGCACCATACGGTGGCTTGCGGAGTATCTATGTGTATGTAGATGTAGATGATCTTAACGTCTAACAACTTTCTTCCTTCATTCCTTTTACAGCAACATTGTTATAACCCTACTATTCGCTCTCCTGCATGTCTGTCAGTATCGTAATATTTGCTGAAATAAGTGTGGTTGTAGTTTAGAAGTCAGCTGTCAATCTTTACGTTAATAACGCATCTCATGACAAGAAAAATATATGCACTTGAGTTCAGATATTATATCCACTCATACGAGAGCAAGGTGAATTTATCGTCGAGGCACAGAGATGGGGTGCACGTCAAATTTTATTTCTATTATGTTAGTATCTATTGCGCATATAACGTAACTCAAGTGTCAACTTGAATTGTGAAATTGTTCCGTTTATATAGCAACTAGTGTATCTTTCACTCAAATGGAAAACAGGCATAAAACATAATATTTCAGAGGGTTTGCGGACCACGCAAAATCATAAAAGTTGATCAAAGTTTCGAAGGAGCTGGGTGCTTCATTTTCAGTAAGTAAGAAAAGGGAGGTTGAATTCAAACTTAAAGGTGTTTCACTTCAAAATGATTCACGTGAAGGAAATCCTAAAGCTTCAATAATAGTTGAAAATCATAAGGATGCGCGATTATGAAGTTGTTCGCACCATGGGCATGTCAGACTAGAGAATACGGTATATTTTTCATGAAGAAACAACTATGAGAAAGTGTGGAAGGTAGGAGACGAGGTGCTGGCAGAATTGAAGCTGTGGGGAGGTGCCGCGAGTCGTGCTTGGGTAGCTCAGTTGGTAGAGCACCTGCCCGCCAAGGGCAAAAGTCCAGACTTCGAGTCTCGGTCCGGCAAACAGTTTTAATCTGCCAGCAAGTTGCAACTATGAGAATTTTGAGATCTGGGTGTTGCTTTACTCAATGCTAACTGAAAACAAATGTAAGAATGAATTTCCCAGCAGTGTTTAGACCATTTAGAAAAATCCAGTGTTCTGGTTGTTACTGTAGATGAGACTTCGGTCCAACACTTCACGCCTGAAATACAACAGCAATCTGCGTTGTGGTTAGAAGCCATGGACCCAACAACAAAAGCGACGAAGTGGTTTTCATCCACCCAATGTTTTCTGGGATGAGAAAGATATTCTTATTGCTTACTTTGCAAAGTATAAAACAATAACTCGCGCACATTACGCGAATCTTCTAGACCAAATGGATGAAGAAGTATATGAGAAAAAGGCGGAACAACACAAGAAAAAATTCTTTCATCAAAATGGATCAACCAAAAAAAAAAACGCTTTGTGACAAAAACTGATGGATCTGAAGCACAAATTGTTGGGACACCTACATTATTCCTCAGATTTTTGACGCTCTGTGTACCCCATGTCTAAACAAACGAATGGCTGGAAAATGTTTTGAATCCCAACAAGAGGTTACGGCAACCGTGAATACGCATGTAGAAGCCGTCCTGAAAGCGCACGTAAGCGATGGAATAACTCACTGAAATAACGGTGTACAAACTGCAGTGATCCGGCAGTGAATTAGAAAAGAAAATGCATTTAGTACGTGAAAAACACAGTGTCACACTCCGAGGGTAAAACTTTCTACCTTGACGCCTTACATTTTGTGTTTCAGTTTGAAAAAACTACCGTCATTTATTTGAAGAACTGAAACAATGTTATTGTGATACGTTTTAGATAGAGATGTTGTTGTTGCGGTATAACATAACTCAATTTCTTTCGTGTAACATAAATTGGTAGTCGTAATATCGCAAATACTAATGTACACTCCTGGAAATGGAAAAAAGAACACATTGACACCGGTGTGTCAGACCCACCATACTTGCTCCGGACACTGCGAGAGGGCTGTACAAGCAATGATCACACGCACGGCACAGCGGACACACCAGGAACCGCGGTGTTGGCCGTCGAATGGCGCTAGCTGCACAGCATTTGTGCACCGCCGCCGTCAGTGTCAGCCAGTTTGCCGTGGCATACGGAGCTCCATCGCAGTCTTTAACACTGGTAGCATGCCGCGACATCGTGGACGTGAACCGTATGTGCAGTTGACGGACTTTGAGCAAGGGCGTATAGTGGGCATGCGGGAGGCCGGGTGGACGTACCGCCGAATTGCTCAACACGTGGGGCGTGAGGTCTCCACAGTACATCGATGTTGTCGCCAGTGGTCGGCGGAAGGTGCACGTGCCCGTCGACCTGGGACCAGACCGCAGCGACGCACGGATGCACGCCAACACCGTAGGATCCTACACAGTGCCGTAGGGGACCGCACCGCCACTTCCCAGCAAATTAGGGACACTGTTGCTCCTGGGGTATCGGCGAGGACCATTCGCAACCGTCTCCATGAAGCTGGGCTACGGTCCCGCACACCGTTAGGCCGTCTTCCGCTCACGCCCCAACATCGTGCAGCCCGCCTCCAGTGGTGTCGCGACAGGCGTGAATGGAGGGACGAATGGAGACGTGTCGTCTTCAGCGATGAGAGTCGCTTCTGCCTTGGTGCCAATGATGGTCGTATGCGTGTTTGGCGCCGTGCAGGTGAGCGCCACAATCAGGACTGCATACGACCGAGGCACACAGGGCCAACACCCGGCATCATGGTGTGGGGAGCGATCTCCTACACTGGCCGTACACCACTGGTGATCGTCGAGGGGACACTAAATAGTGCACGGTACATCCAAACCGTCATCTAACCCATCGTTCTACCATTCCTAGACCGGCAAGGGAACTTGCTGTTCCAACAGGACAATGCACGTCCGCATGTATCCCGTGCCACCCAACGTGCTCTAGAGGGTGTAAGTCAACTACCCTGGCCAGCAAGATCTCCGGATCTGACCCCCATTGCGCATGTTTGGGACTGGATGAAGCGTCGTCTCACGCGGTCTGCACGTCCAGCACGAACGCTGGTCCAACTGAGGCGCCAGGTGGAAATGGCATGGCAAGCCATTCCACAGGACTACATCCAGCATCTCTACGATCGTCTCCATGGGAGAATAGCAGCCTGCATTGCTGCGAAAGGTGGATATACACTGTACTAGTGCCGACATTGTGCATGCTCTGTTGCCTGTGTCTATGTGCCTGTGGTTCTGTCAGTGTGATCATGTGATGTATCTGACCCCAGGAATGTGTCAATAAAGTTTCCCCTTCCTGGGACAATGAATTCACGGTGTTCTTATTTCAATTTCCAGGAGTGTATTTAAAATATTCATTGTAGCAGAGTTTCTTTTGTCGTACGTCACTGTTGTGTGTATTGACATTAGCACTAACGTGTTAATGTAAATAAGCTGCTGAGAGCATATGTTTCTTACTTCGAATATGTTCTTCGTACGTCAGTGGCACTAGAACGTCGATCACAGATATCTTAATACGGACACTGCAATGAAAGGGAGGGTCCTGAGTCTTAGCACACAGTTTCTGTTCGCATAGGAAGTGATTGATTACTCTGTTATTAGCAACAGATCATGGCTCTGCTGCTTAAAGTTCAGTACATGTCCACAGACGCGCACCTGCACCTCACAGCGGGAAAGTGACGCCAAAGTTTCACCGCAGACACTTTCGTCTACAGTAGGTATACTCACCTCAGACAGCTCACAGGAATCACATTATCGAATGTATTGCTTAACAATTCTGTTCTGATTCTGAAAATGCCTAAGAGTTCGCTTGATTTCTACCAATAGACACTCTAGAAATGCAACTGAATCAAAGTAACAGGTTGTAGAAACGATTCGCAAAAGTAATTTTCATCTTTTGGTGTTTTACTGTGGCAGCATGTACGTTCTGATTAGTCCCTGGATTAATAATCTATCTGTCAGTGAGAGGGTCCATAAGCAATTTCTTGTGATAGAGGTCCACGAATAAACATTTTGATAACGGTTTCTTTCCGTATTTTGAAGTACATCGTGACCGTCATCCAAGATGGCTGCCATGGCGTCAGCTGATGACACGAGTACCCTTATCCAAGATGGCGGCTTTTGCCAGAAAGTGCCACGCCCCCCTGGCGGGAATTACGAACTTTGGAGGGAAGATAGGTCCATTGGGTTGCCTCTACTAACCTAAGAAAATGGCAATAAAAAAGAGCTTTTGGGATACCTCCACTAACCTAAGTCACCCGACAGCGACCTCTTCCAAGGACTTGGTCTGTGCTGAACATAAGTCTTTATTTTCAGTCTTTATTTAAGCAGTTAGAGGCAGTACCACCATCAAGTGTGATTGCCATGGGGTCCTGGCGCGTCATCCTCTTGGAAAATGGGCGAGAATTCCGAATTTTGAAGGAAATTTTGCTCTGAGAGCTTACTCCTGCAGCTGAGGGGAGTTAGTATGGTGTTGCACCCACTAAAAACAGCTCATGATGTCATTCAATTTGAATATAATTTGTTTAATTTTGTTTAAGTTTGTATAAATTTGTTTACATTTGTATAAATTTATTATATACCTACAGCAGTAGCGGCTTGGTTTGACGTTACCACAACAAGAGGCTGAGATATCAGGGCTTGTTTAGCTGTCAGTGTGGAATTAGCGAGATGTTGGTACCGCACGGGTGGGGGGGGGGGGGTAGCTTTAATAGCTGTATTACATGCATTCATTCAGCCAAGGAGTGCATCTACAGCTCACTGCATGAAGAATGGAAGCAAGCATTAAAGCTTGTACATATGAAGAGGGGGAATACGGTCCTGTAAATAAATGGTTTGCAAAGATGCATTACACAATGCATGGAAACATCTGTCTCAGATCCCACCACACAAGAGAAAACTGCCTCTGATCCACCAGACCAAAGAACTGACCTAGTTCTCGAGTTCACCGCTAGAGGGCGTCGCAATAGGTCACGTGGTCATGCAGTTCAGTCCATAGGAGAACAACAAAATGAGGACGTCACATGTTTTTCTCAGCTGCACGTGTGCCCCAGCCTCCTCAACACCCCCTCCCCCCCCCCTCGTCAGCCTGGAGGGGGAAATTGGCTGGAAAATCCTGTTCTGGGCCGCTGAAGAAAGGAAGGAGTGTACTTTACTTATTTGTTTAACAATTTATTTGGGGACAGATTTCACGTAGTTTATTTATTACGCTGATACAAAACACTCAACCTAACGTGCTTGGGGTCACAATGTACAGTTTACAGACCCGGAAACTACTCGTAAATAATGCATTACACTGATGTGCAGAGACGCAAACAACTAGTAAATTACCGAAAATAATCCAGTACACAGCATACAGACGTGCAGACTACTCGTAGATCACCGAAATAATGCATGCAAACAAGCTCACAACGCTTAAACACCAGAAACTAATTCAGTGCACAAACACTCAGTGCTCATAAAAAACGCAAATTATCAGCGACTATACCCCTGGTTCTACTGGATGGAAGCCCAAGTGCATCCCCTCTAACACATTGAGACTGACCAGCTGCGGGAGACGAAGGTTAGGTTAGTGTACTTTATTTAGTTTTCTCAGGAAACTGATCCAAATATCTATCATAATTACATAATTAATCGCAAAAGTCGGTCCTAATTACACAGGTATATGTATAGCGCTGCACAAGGACGGCCTAAAATCGCAATATAGATAAAAAACTGACGACTCCGTTCGACTGGTGTTATCCTGCCAGGGAAAACATCTTACAGAACCACTCGAAACTCATCCAAACATCCATCCTAATTACAAAATTGATCTCAAAGATCGTTCCTAATTACACAACTATATGCAGAGCGCTACACAAGGATGGCAATACTTTGCAAAAACTGACGATACCATACTACCAGTGTTATCCTTCTGAGAAGAAATTTCACAATACCACTCGAAACCAGCAACACAAACTTTACCCTACACCTGTAAACTGGGGGGAGCGGGGGGGGGGGGGGGGGAGGGGGGGACGGCTGGGGTGTAAGGTACAACCTTCATTCTTTTTGGTGGGAAATACGTTCAATGACTAGATGCTGGTGTTGGCCAGATAAGAGTTTTAAGAAAACTGTATTACCTGCAAGCATATACCATCTATCGCTGTATAACGTCGGAGTTCACTACACACGCCTACTAAAAATCACCCTACAGCCCAGCTAAATAAAGCCAATACACACTATCACAGCTGAAAGAAAAAATGCATCACAGTTCTAATAGCACCCCGAAACTGTCATGAAAAAAAAAAAACCACCAGCACTTGTAATGAATGGGGCATAATGCAGCACATGTACTGGAGAATATCGTCATATTGTCGTCCTAGAAGACTGCAGTTGAACTTGCATTCTCCTCCATGTACTATCACAAACTGCCAAAAACCCATCTCAGCAGCCTCGCGACATGAGCTGGCCACCACCCACCTTATTACCACCGCCCTTTGAGATCACAAAAGCACGTAGGAGATAAAGGGTGGCATTCCCAAATGCATCTTGGTCATCTAAGGTACAGTGGCGCAGCCGCCCCTGATGGCTAGGAGGCACCACTGTCACAGATTAGACAGGTCCCCAACGATTCTTGATCTTGGATGGAAAACACCTTTGTTTAACGCTCCAGCAGGGGCAGTGCTCTTATAGGAAACTCACCTGCCGTTATGACCTGAACATCAACTCCACTCCTGTAATAAAGCAAGTATTAAAAGAACACTCCTGACGATAATAAACCTCCTCTTTCCACGAAAATAGACAAAGTCCATTTTCATTTAGTTTTATGAGTAAAAGCGGTATAGATTTTTACCTTCAACTGCACTCACATCTCGTTATTTTCTGAAGTCCAGCAAAATGTACCATCACCGATCACAAATGATCAGCAGAGAGAATCTTATCCCATCTTATGTGGAAACTCAAAAAAAGAAAATAGAGCTAACTGATATTTCCACTCACGAATACCGATGTCGGTGATATAACAGATTCCAAATGACCCCTATAATTTACAAACTCAAATAAGGCGTTTGTCATGTCTAGAGAACCAGCGAACGTGTCTTACACCTGCTAGATGCCCACACCACAATCTATGTTTTCCTCAACTAAATAAAGACGAGAAATGAGGAGACGCAGAAACCGAACTATTTACATGAGAGAGAATAATGACCCAGTGCAAACACACGTCCATGTTGAATCTTCTTAAATTTCCGCTTGATCACGAAAGCTGGCCAACATATACTAAGTATTAGTTCGCTATTCGGCCATCTAGATAACTACACGGTTAAGTCAACTACATTCCTGCATTGCAACAGGCATCTCCATTCAGACAGCTCAGTATTCCACGCCAAATCTATACCTTCCTTACTGCTGGACATAGTCACTTCCTTTGCCCCTGTCGGAACAGAAACACATACTTTGTAAGCCTGATGCCCAAGGCGAGCCTATCACATATCTCCTACTACTAAGAATAATACTTCATCCACAACTGATTGCTGATGATACGAAATAATACTGACCAAAAGTCAACGATGGGTGGACATGTATCATACGTTTTCTTGTGAGTGGCACCACTGTGTCCCGGAAAGAGAGGTGTAATCGTCTTACAAACAGCGAGATGTTAAAGAACACAGCCATACTACCATCACAAGTAGTCTTGGTTCTACAGGTGGACACAAGGAAGTACCGCACGTTAAAATCTATATCCACTTTATAAATCGAGGTATGGCATTACCTCTGAATGAAGTGTTTTTTTTTTCAGACAAATACAGTGGCACTGAATATAGACGTTGATCGCCGGTGAGTGTAGTATCAAACCAACAGAACGGTTACGCCTCACCGATGGTGCAACCTCATAATAAAATTACCGAATTTTGAAAGTGATTTGGCTAAGGATCGTGGTATGAAACCGGTATTTCCAACTCCCTCACGCCACTGTCGCTAGATGTTTATCCAGCATTTGTAACGCATTCTGTCTTGATGCCATGTCAGAGGTTTGGTGATACATCGACTAGGTTATAGGCGATTGTTGATTGAGAAGGATCACAAACAGGGTTGTGTTTTGACCATTCGATGGAAATGGGAACTTGGGGAAGAACGAGGATTTTCGCTAGTGTACTGTGGTGCGTCCTAAAACTTCATACAAGTACTACAGATCCGTGTCCCTCTGGGCCCACACACATCTATCACCCCAACATGCGATCTTCGTTATTCTGTACCATCCAACAAAGAAAAATTACGAACTATAAAAGCTCCACTAACTACATCCGATTGAGAACTCAATAATATTTTTACCGCATTTCTCTCCTCCCATAGATCGAAAACAAATACCAGGTGCATGCCGGCATCGAGCACGTGTTACGATCCTATTAAATATACAGGTATTGATCAAGTGCACAGACCAGTTTAAAGTTTTATCACTTGTATTATAGGAAGATGATTGTATCCCACAGAGTATACTGTAAGTCGCAAGAGACGCTCCCTGTGGCCCTGTCTCGTTGTTTGAAACATGTTTTTTTTTTCTATTCTAACACGCTGTGTACACTGCCATACATTTTGTTTTTCCGCCAGGGCTTTGAGGTCTGTGTCAGGCTCTAAACTGATATTAACACATTCTGATCCATGACCTCTTGCAGAAAACTAGACGTCGCACGCTGTAAATCATGTTGTTACTGCTGTTACCATAACACAACACACACACTGGATGATTACAATTAAAAGTCAATTACAACATAAGCTAACTCGAACATTTATGCGGCATTGTGGAGAGTTCCCAAACTACAGTCCGAAGGTGATTGACGACCTATACATTTAAACAAATCTGTCACAGTGACGGAATATCTGATGGCTCTGCATTCCATTTCGACTGATCCTCGTATTTCAGTCATGTACACAATCACTGTTTTGGTGCTAGCCATCCTTTGAAGGTGTTACCCCTTCACAAAACTCTTTCTCCAACTCAAAAAAGCGTTGTCAGTCAGTCATTATGTGGTAACCAACAGTGTGCCAGTGGGCTGATGGGATGGAAAAGACACCGTCGATGTAATGAAATAATAAGCATCACAGTTCATGGTGCGAACAATTTTAGCAATTTTACAGTAATATCAATACCGATCAATGATGTGACACCATGTTTCCCAATTCCAGTATCATAGCTAAACCACCCCTTTTCCACTTTGCGAGTGTCATTGCTAATGTAGGTAGATGACTATGGGTACATCCATTCATTGTCAATTTTCTAACTCATACATCATCAAAGTATACCAGACAGCGCCATACATATTTCTAACAAATCGAGGATAGTGCTTAATTTACGTTCTAACGCTATGCAGATGGAAGTTACAGAGCATTCTCGCAGTCTTGGGATAAAATTAGAGACTGAAAGACCCCTCACAACGCCATTGGCCACCCTGCAGCACCGTTACCGATTTAATCTGGAACCGACCCGAAATAGATCGCTACATTCCGCGTCTCGTGAATGCATGGATATTGCCAGGTCCTCACCCACCCAATTGCACAAGATTTCTTTAGATGCGCCCATGTCGAGAAGGTTAGCACTCCTTATCGTTGTGAAGTGACAGATATGAAAGTGTTCTGACGTAATAGCAAACGGTTAAGAAGAACAAGAAATGGGTAATTTTTATGCGTGACGGAGCTCCAGACGAATGGTGTTCGAAGCATTTTTACATAAGTCAACTGCGCCATCAATTTTAAAGTATTGATCTAGAGTCTGGGATCAGTACCTGGAAGGTATTGGTAAGAGAGAACATAAACACATGCACTCCTAAGGCTACAAGGTTCCGCACTTGAAACAGGATATAATGTTAGATCGCTTGAGCTTCCGACCTATCAGTTGTATGGAATGCAGTATTGTCAATATTCCAATGTGAGAAAATATACTTCAAGTGCATGGCATACATCCTTCTTCCCGGTTTCTGTATGTAAACTATGTTATCGAACCGTAAAACGAAAACCTAATTTCATAAAACATCGACTCTGTGCGATATGAGCACAATATAGCCTTCGAGAGATGTATAGCGTCTACTGTTGACATCGGATCACCGTTCAGAAATTATACTATAGCCGCATCAGTCCTGTATAAAAAGATCGTTAGTAACGGAGAATACCTCTTACAAGGAAACGGATAAACGCATAACAGCAGCGTCCGAAATGTGAAATTACAAGTCATTCCGCCACTAACACTGTAAACAGCACATTCGTCAGGCTAATGTATACACGGGGATTGCAGTGCCTCACAAACACTTATCGCTAACTTAGAATCATCTTAGTTATGAAGCTGAAGTCTCGATATTACACCCAAGATTGGACAGGGGGATGGAGTCCATCGCATAAATCATAGTTCGTTTATAGGAATGCGTCACATTTCATCACACATGAGATGGAAGTCCTCTGATGACAGACAGGTTTGCCGTTAACGATCGCAAGTAGACAGTGCCCTAAGACCCACACAGAACACGCTGTTGTATACGGGTCGAACGCAGTCTATGTCACACAAGTGATGCATTCTGACAGAACATAGGCAAAAAATTGTCTCCCTTTCTCTCTCTCTCTCTCTAGAATCCATCATCAGTCTACCATTAAATCGTACCTCGTTACAGCTCTATCTCAATCCATCACCCCGTCCACTCTCTGTTTTCCTTTAACGCAGATGCATGTAAATTTAGAGGCGGATGGTTGTCTGTCTTCCTCAAAAGCGTCAAATAAAGTAGTCGACTCGCGTGTATCACTGGTACCTCAAGAGACATACAGTATAATGCTCCCTCGACGGCAAAAATGGTGACAGCTCCCCTCGTTCCAGATGGTTCAAATGGCTATGAGCAGTATGAGACTTAACTGCTGAGGTCATCAGTCCCCTAGAACTTAGAACTACTTAAACCTAACTAACCTAAGTACATCACACACATCCATGCCCGAGGCAGGATTCGAACCTGCGACCGTAGCGGTCGCTTGGTTCCAGTCCGTAGCGCCTAGAACCGCTCGGCCACACCGGCCAGCTCCCATGGTTTCCTTTACTTACATGTCAACGTTTTCACGGATTCCTCTTGCTGTCGCATACTCGTGCCCATGTACAAATTCCTCTGCGCCAACCAGAAAATACCCAAGTACTTCCTCAATTCCCCTCATTTCGGTGTGTATTCGCTCAATTTATACTTATTCTCCTGCCATTTTTCGCAGTTCCATCGATTTTATGTGTATCCTTTCCATCATAACATAACCTCTCGTTCTGTGTTCTAAAATTGCTTGTAAATGTAGTACAGCTGCCAGCACCTAGCCCAAATGCAGTGGTCGGGATGCATAGTATTCCACTGTACTTGATTCTATCCTGTCGCCTCCACCCCACATGACCTACATTTGGAGAGCGTTTGCTCTGTTTTCTGTGTGTCTGTGTATATGCATACCTCGCAGACCGCTCCCAGGACCCAGTCCCCCCCGTTGGGGGACCAAACTTCGAACATGAAGACGTGTTCGGACGTAATGCGTGATTTGTCAACCTCCTAGCCCTATCCCTGATGTGACGTGTGGTGGACCTACATCCCAACATCGCTCCGGATATAACACGCGGTGGATCCATACTCGAACGCTAACTCAAGTCTACTGCAGATCCTTGGAGCCATCCGCGACACAGACATACAGAAAACAGAGCGAACGCTCTCCAAATGTGGGGTGGAGGCGAATGGATGCATTTGAGTACAGTGTAATACTACGCATCCCGATCAGTGCATTTCGGCTAGGTGTTGGCAGCTGTACTACATTTACAAGCAGTTGTAGAATACAGAACGAAAGGTTATGTTATGGTCGCATGGATAGAACTGACTTAATATCGATAGAATGGCGCAAAAATGACGGGAGAATACGTATAAATTGAGCGAATAAACACCGAAATGCGGGGTAATCGAACAAGTACTTTTGTATCTTATGGTTAGAGCAAAACAATGTGTACATGGGCGCGAGTATGCGACAGCAAAAGGAATCCGAGAAAACGTCGATATGGAAGTGAAGGGTAAAAGGAAAGCTGTCCCTTTTTTTTCCTTCGAGGTAGCATTATCCTGTACGTCTATTGAGGTACAAGTGTACCACGCAAGTTGACTACTGTATTTGACGCATTTCAGGAAGACAGACAATCATCCGCCCCTAAACTTAAAGAATAACGGAGAGTGGACGGGGTGATGGATTGAGATAGAGCTGTAATGAGGTACGATTTAATGGTAGACCGATGATGCATTCTAGAAAGGGAGAAGTTGCTGCAGGTCAGTTTTTCGCTGTTCTCTCAGGATACATCAGTCGCATGACATAGCCTGCGTTCAACTCGTATACAACCACGTCTTATGTATGTGATTTAGAGCACTGTCTACTTGCGATCGTTAACGGCAAACCTGTCGGTCATCAGAGGACTCCCATCTCATGTGTGATGAAATGTGAGACATTCCTATAAACGAACTATGATTTATGCGATGGACTCCATCCCCCTGTCCAATCTTGGGTGTAATATTGGGACCTCAGCTACATAACTAAGATGATTCTAAGTTAACGATAAGTGTTTGTGAGGCACTGCAATCCCCGTGTATACATTAGCCTGACGAATGTGCTGTTTACAGTGTTAGTGGTGGAATGACTTGTAATTTCACATGTCGGACGCTACTCTTATGCGTTTATCTGTTTCCTTGTAAGAGCTATTCACCGTTACTGACGATCATTTTATTCAGGACTGATGCGGCTATAGTATAATTTCTGAACGGTGATCGGATGTGAACAGTGGACGCTATACATCTCTCGAAAGATATATTGTGCTCGTATCAAACAAAATCGATGTCTTAAGGAAGTAGTTTTTTCTCTTTACGGCTCGATAACATACTTTATCGTAAAGAAACTGGGAAGAAGGATGTATGTCATGCGCTTGAAGTATACTTTCCTACATTGGAATGTTAACAGTGCTGCGTTCCATATAACTGATAGGTCGGAAACTCAAGCGATCTAACATTATATCCTGTTTCAAATGCGGAACTTTGTAGCCTTAGGAGTGCATGTATTTATGTTCTCTCTTACCAATACCTTCCAGGTATTGATTCTAGACTCTAGATCAATACTTTAAAATTGATAGCGTGGTAGATGTACATAAAAATGCTTCGAACTCCATTCGTCTGGAGCTCCATCACGCATAAAAATCACCCATTTCTTGTTCTTCTTTACTGTTTGCTACTACATCAGAACACTTTCAAATCTGTTACCACAAATCGATAATTAGTGCTAACCTACCCGACATGGGGGCATCTAAAGAAATCTTGTGCACTTGGATGGGCGAGCACACGGCAAGCCCCATTCATTCACGAGAAGCGCAATGTAACGGTCTACTTCTGGTCGGTTCCAGATTAAATCGGTAACGCTGCTGCAGGGTGGTCAATGACAGTCTCTAATTTTATCGTAAGACACCGAGTATGCTCTGTGACTTGCATCTGCATAGAGGTAGATCGTAAATTAAGCACTACGTGCTTAAGCACGAGGTGTTAGAAATATGTAGAGCACTATGTGGTATACTTTAATGATGAATGTGTTCGAAAATTAAGAATGAATTGTTGTACTGCATTGTCATCTACCAACATTTTCTATGACACTCGCAAAGTGGAAAAGGGGTGGTTTAGCTATGATACTGAAATTGGGAAGCATGCTGTCGCATCATTGGTAGGTGCTGAAATTACTGTAAAATTGCTAAAATTGTTCGCACTATGAACTGTGATGCTTATTATTTCATTACATCGACGGTATCTTTTCCATCCCATCATCCCACTGGCACACTGTTGGTTACCACATAATGACTGCCTAACAACGCTTTTTTGAGTTGGAGAAAGAGTTTTGTGAAGGGGTAACACCTTGTAGGGATGGCTAGCACCAAACCTATGATAGTGTACATGACTGCAATATGAAGAATCAGTCGAAATGGAACGCAGAGCCATCAGATATTCCGTCACTGTGACAGATGAGTTTAAATGTATAGGTCGTCATACACCTTCGGACTGTAGTTTGGGAACTCTCCACAATGCCGCATAACTGTTCGAGTTAGCTTATGCTGTAATTGACTTTTATCTGAAATCATCCAGTGTGTGTGTTGTGTTATGGTAACAGCAGTAACAACATGATTTACACCGTGCGACGTCTAGTTTTCTGCAAGATGTCATGGGTCAGAATGTGTTAATGTCAGTTTAGAACCTGACACAGACCTCAAAGCCGTGGCGGAAAAACAAAATGTATGGCAGAGTACAAAGCGTGTTAGAGCACAAAAAAAAAACAATGTTTCAAACTACGAGACAGGGTCACAGGGAGCGTCTCTTGCGACTTACAGTATACTCTGTGGGATACAATCATCTTCCTATAATACAAGTGATGAAACTTTAAACTGGCCTATGCACTTGATCAATACCTGTATATTTAATAGGACCGTAACACGTGCTCGATGCCGGCATGCATGTGGTATTTTTTTCGATCTATGGGAGGAGAGAAATGCGGTAAAAATATTATTGAGTTCTCAATCGGTTGTAGTTTGTGGAGCTTTTATCGTTCGTAATTTTTCTCTGTTGGATGGTACAGAATAATGAAGATTGCATGTTTGGGTGATAGATGTGTATGGGCCCTGAGGGACACGGATCTGTAGTACCTGTATGTAGTTGGGGACGCACCACAGTGCAGTAACGAAAATCCTCGTTCTTCTCCAAGTTTCCCTTTCCATCGAATGGTCAAAACGCAACCCTGCTGCGGTAATGCAGCTAAGCCTGTTTCTACACGGGATGTAGAAGGTGGTAGATATAGTTTTCTCTGACTTCTACTGAGTTCTGACTTCCATTGGAAAGATCACATGCGCAAAGCTGCAGGGATGGTAGCGCAGAGTCTGAGGGGTCAGTTACAGGATGAACAGGGACTACCTAGAACGAGGTTGGAATTTTACTGTAGCAGATAGGTTCGAGAAAGGTGACTCGTTTCGAGATACCAGAGTGCTTGAAATATCATTCACTAGTGACTCTAATAATTAAAGGACTTCTATATAGGATCCAATGCAGGTATGTGCTCCAATGGAAAGACTTGATTGTAAAACCCAGACAGCATTTCTACCGGAAACGTAGCACTAGAGATCTGAAACGCTAGTGTACATTTCTTATGAGCTCCATCATCACACCACCTAATTCTGTTTGTGATGTTTCTCAATCACCCATCGCCTATAACCCAGTCCATGTACCACCTTACCTCTGACATGGCATCAAGACAGAATGCGTTACAAATACTGGAGAAATATCTAGCGACAGTGCCGTGAGGGAGTTGGAAATACCGGTTTCATACCACGATCCTTAGCCAAATCACTTTCAAAATTCGGTAATTTTATTATGAGGTTGCACCATCGGTGAGGCGTAACCGTTCTGTTGGTTTGATACTACACTCACCGGCGATCAACGTCTATATTCAGTGCCACTGTATTTGTCTGAAAAAAAAACACTTCATTCAGAGGTAATGCCATACCTCGATTTATAAAGTGGATATAGCTTTTAACGTGCGGTACTTCCTTGTGTCCACCTGTAGAACCAAGACTACTTGTGATGGTAATATGGCTGTGTTCTTTAACATCTCGCTGTTTGTAAGACGATTACACCTCTCTTTCCGGGACACAGTGGTGCCACTCACAAGAAAACGTATGATACATGTCCACCCATCGCTGACTTTTGGTCAGTATTATTTCGTATCATCAGCAATCAGTTGTGGATGAAGTATTATACTTAGTAGTAGGAGATATGTGATAGGCTCGCCTTGGGCATCAGGCTTACAAAGTATGTGTTTCTGTTCCGACAGGGGCAAAGGAAATGACTATGTCCAGCAGTAAGGAAGGTATGGATTTGGCGTGGAATACTGAGCTGTCTGAATGGAGATGCCTGTTGCAACGCAGGAATGTAGTTGACATAACCGTGTAGTTCTCTAGATGGCCGAATAGCGAACTAATACTTAGTATATGTTGGCCAGCCTTCGTGATCAAGTGGAAATTTGAGAAGATTCAACATGGACATGTGTTTGCACAGGGCCATTGTTCTCTCTCATGTAAATAGTTCGGTTTCTGCTTCTTCTCATTTCTCTCTTTATGTAGTTGAGGAAAACATAGATTGTGGTGTGGGCATCTAGCAGGTGTAAGACACGTTTGCTGGTTTTCTAGACATGACAAACATCTTATTTGACTCTGTAAATTATAGGGGTCATTTGGAATCTGTTATGTCACCGACATCGGTATTCGTGAGTGGAAATATCAAATGGTTCAAATGGCTCTGAGCACTATGGGACTTAACTTCGGCGGTTATCAGTCCCCTAGAACTTAGAACTACTTAAACCTAATTAACCTAAGGACATCACACACATCCATGCCGGAGGCAGGATTCGAACCTGAGACCGTAGCGGTCGCGCGGTTCCAGGCTGTAGCGCCTAGAACCGCTCGGCAACCCCGGCCGGCTGGAAATATCAGTTTGCTCTATTTTCTTTTTTTGAGTTTCCACATAAGATGGGATAAGATTCTCTCTGCTGATCATTTGTGATCGGTGATGGTACATTTTGCTGGACGTCAGAAAATAACGAGATGTGAGTGCAGTTGAAGGTAAAAATCTATACCGCTTTTACTCATAAAACTAAATGAAAATGGACTTTGTCTATTTTCGTGGAAAGAGGAGGTTTATTATCGTCAGGAGTGTTCTTTTAATGCTTGCTTTATTACAGGAGTGGAGTTGATGTTCAGGTCATAACGGCAGGTGAGTTCCCTATAAGAGCACTGCCCCTGCTGGAGCGTTAAACAAAGGTGTTTTCCATCCAAGATAGAGAATCGTTGGGGACCTGTCTAATCTGTGACAGTGGTGCCTCCTAGCCATCAGGGGCGGCTGCGCCACTGTACCTTAGATGACCAAGATGCATTTGGGAATGCCACCCTTTATCTCCTACGTGCTTTTGTGATCTCAAAGGGCGGTGGTAATAAGGTGGGTGGTGGCCAGCTCATGTCGCGAGGCTGCTGAGATGGGTTTTTGGCAGTTTGTGATAGCACATGGAGGAGAATTCAAGTTCAACTGCAGTCTTCTAGGACGACAATATGACGATGTTCTCCAGTACATGTGCTGCATTATGCCCCATTCGTTACAAGTGCTGGTGTTTTTTTTTTTTTTTTCATGACAGTTTCGGGGTGCTATTAGAACTGTGATGCATTTTTTCTTTCAGCTGTGATAGTGTGTATTGGCTTTATTTAGCTGGGCTGTAGGGTGATTTTTAGTAGGCGTGTGTAGTGAACTCCGACGTCATACAGCGAAAGTTGCTATATGCTTGCAGGTAATAGGACTTTTTTAAAACCCCTCTCTGTCGAACAGCTGCATCTAGTGAGTTGAACGTATTTTCCACCAAAAACAATAAAGAATGTACCTTACACCCTATGCATATAGTTGTGTATTTAGGACCGTTCTTTGTGATTAATTACGTAATTAGTATAGATATTTGGATAAGTTTCGAGTGGTATTGCGGCAGGATAACACCAGTTTTATGGAATCGTCAGTTTTTGGGCTATATTGCGATTTTAGGCCGTCCTTGTGCAGCGCTATGCACAGCGCTATGCCTGTGTAATTAGGACCGACCTTTGCGATTAATTATGTAATTAGGATAGATATTTGGGGTCAGTTCCCTGAGCAAAGTACACTAACCTAACGTTCCTCTCCCGCATCTGGACAGTTTCCATGTGTTAGGGGTGGGGGGGGGGGGGTGCACTTAGGCTTTCCATCCAGTGGTATCAGGGTTCGTGTCGCTCATAAGTTCAGTTTTTTATGTGCACTGAGTTTTTGTGCACTGAACTATTTTCGTGAGTTTAAGCGTTGTGAGCTTGTTTGCATGCATTATTTCGGTGATCTGCGAGTAGTCTGCACGTCTGTATTGTGTGTCCTGAATTATTTTCGGTAATTTGCAAGTTGCGATCGAAGGCTTTCCCTGTGTATGTGTGATTCCAGGGCTCTCAGGTGTCCAGCCGGATGCGTTCGTTGAAGTCCCACGATATTTCAGCGATAAACATTTCCTCCATCACCAGGTGGTTCTGATGGACTGGTCTGCCTGCTCATTGTCTGTGTTATTTATGTCCGTCAGTCAGGCTTCGGTTCCATGCGCCGACGGTCCGATTGCGGCCGTCGACATTCCGATTGCGAGCACCGACGCTCCGACTGCGGCCGCTGACAATCGGTTTGCGGGCGCCGAACCAGTCCCGCGTCTTCCCCGCCGTCGCGCCGGGTGGTTGAAGATGCAAAATCCTGTGAAGTGTCCCTGGCGGCCGTCGTGGAAAGATCTTGTGTTCGCTTGAGGCGTGACTCCTTGATGGGGCTAAGTAAGGGTTTCCATGACTCGCTCAGTTGAAAAACTGTGTCTCGGTTTATGAGAGTGTCCGTTACGTTAGTTTCAATGGACTCCTTGAAGATGCTGTCCCAGTAGAAGCTGATAGGGACAAGAATCTTGGTCTCTTCGTATTTCGCTTTGTGTCCAGTTTACAAGCAGTGTTCTGCCAGTGCCGATTCGTTGAGCTGGCCTAGGCGTGTGTGGCGTTGGTGTTCTTTGCAGCGGTCTTCGACTGTTCGGATCGTTTAACCAATGTAGAATTTGCCGCAACCACATGGAATATTATATATTTCCACTTTCTTGAGGCCAAATCCATCTTTCACCGTCCCCAGTAACGCGCATATCTTCGATGGTGGTCGGTAGACTATGTCAATTTTGTGTTGTTTTAGCAGTCTCCCAATTTTCGACGTTACATTGCCTGCATATGGTAGAAAGTCAAGGCCTGGTTCATCATCTTTAGTCTGTTCTTCATCTGGGTTTCTGCTGTGTTTCCGTTCCGAAAGCTGTCTTGATCTGTCGGCTGCTGTACCCGTTCTTATGGAATACATTTTCTAGATGTTTAAGTTCTTTGTGTAGATTTTGTTCATCCGATATCGAGTATGCCCTGTGAATCAGTGTGTTGAGCATCCCGTTGAGTTGTGCAGGATGGTGAGAGCTCGAGGCATGCCAAGATCCCATGGCGAACACACTTGATGGTGGTACTGCCTTTAATTGTTTAAATAAAGGCCGAAAATAAAGACTTATGTCCAGCACAGACCGAGTCCTTTTCCCGCCAGTTCCTAGGAAGAGGTAGCAGTCGGGTGAGAGGTTAGTGGAGGTAAACCAAGTGTTCTTTTATCCCATCATTTTCTTAGGTTAGCAGAGGTAGCCCAATGGACCTATCTCCCCTCCAAAATTCGAAATTCCCGCCAGGGGGGCGTGGCACTTTCTGGCAAAAGCCGCCATCTTGGATAACGGTACTCGCGTCATCAGCTTGCACCACAGCAGCCATCTTGAATGACGTCAATCGCGTCATGAGATGACGTCACGGCCGCCATCTCGAATGACATCAATCGCGTCATCAGCTGATGTCAGGGTAGCCATCTTGGATGACGTCAGTGGGGTGACGCCGGCCTAGCTCCCCTATTGTACGAGGGCGGTTCAGAAAGTAACCTCCGATTGGTCACAGTGCGGGTTGTGGGGGGAGTAGCGACGCCATCTTTGCGTTCACGCACTCAACAGGTCAGTCGGCATCAAGCCGTGGTCGAGTGAACGTCGTACCTGCGCTAGTTTAGTTTTTGTGGCAGTTTGAAATGTGTGCTGCAATAGAAAACCCCGCCAAATGTGAAGTGCGTGCTGTCATAAGGTTTTTTACAGCCAAAGGATATTCTGCAGCATCTATTCATCGTGAGCTTTGTGCCGTGTACGGACCAAGAGTTATGAGTGAAGGAGTTGTCCGTGAATGGGTACGTTTATTTAAAAGTGGACGAGAAAACGTTCATGATGAAGCGAGGAGTGGTAGACCATCATTGGTGACTGACGAACTCGTTCAGACAGTTGATGCAAAAGTTCGTGAAAATCGACGTTTCTCAATGTCGGAGTTGTCTACTGGTTTTCCACAGATTTCTAAGACTCTCTTGTACGAGATAGTGACAGCAAGATTGGGTTACCGTAAGTTCTGTGCACGATGGGTGCCCAAAATTCTTACCGACCACCACAAAACTCAAAGAATGGCCTCTGCATTAGACTTTCTGTCACGTTATGAGGACGAAGGAGAACCATTGTTAAACAGAATCGTGACTGGTGACGAAACCTGGATTAAGTACGTGAACCCTGAGACAAAAGAACAATCAAAGATGTGGGCAAATTCAAATTCGCCTACCAAACCAAGAAAAGCCTCGCAAGATTTTTCTGCCAGAAAACTGATGGCAACGGTGTTTTGGGATGCCAAAGGGGTGTTGTTGGTTGAATTCATGGAATGTGGTACGACCATTAATCAAGACGTGTACTGTGAAACAATAAAAAAGTTACGACGGGCTATACAGAACAAACGCCGTGGTATGCTGACTTCCGGTATCGTTTTTTTGCACGATAACGCCCGTCCTCACTCTGCTCGCAGAACAACGGCCCTTCTTGAGTCCTTCAAGTGGGACGTTATCAACCATCCACCCTACAGCCCAGACCTGGCGCCAAGTGATTATCACCTCTTCATGCATTTGAAGAAATGGCTCGGGTCACAGCAGTTTGATGACGACGAAGAGCTCAAAGATGCGGTCACAGGCTGGCTCCAGGCACAAGCGGGTGATTTTTATGCAGAATCTCAAAGCTTGTGAAGAGATACGATAAGTGCCTCAATCGCTATGGAGACTATGTAGAAAAATAGTACAAAGATGTAGTTGTAAGATGTATATATTAAAATATTTTTATTTAACTTGGTGTATTTTTTTAAATCAACCGGAGGTTACTTTCTGAACGGCCCTCGTAGTTATTATTGTTGATTATGACCAATGTTAATTTTATTTCCGCCATTCGAGTGTTCAGGAGATCTGAGCTTTACTAAATTATCATTCTCTACTGTTTTCATATTTTTCAAGACGTTTGTTTCATGCAACCAGGAACATATTTCTCGTTCTCTTACCATTTCGCTCTGTTCTAAATCACTGCTGTGTCTCGTGGTAAGCAGAACCCTTAGAGAATAACTTCCACACCGGCCGCGGTGGTCTAGCGGTTCTAGGCGCTCAGTCCGGAACTGCGTGACCGCTACGATCGCAGGTTCGAATCCTGCCTCGGGCATGGATGTGTGTGATGTCCTTAGGTTAGTTAGGTTTAAGTAGTTCTAAGTTCTAGGGGACTGATGACGACAGATGTTAACTCTCATAGTGCTCAGAGCCATTTGAACCATTTTTGAATAACTTTCACAATCCTCAGCTACCTATATTACATACAGAAAAACAGAATAGATTATTTAAAAATCTCCTCCTTCCCCAACATTTTCTTACTTTCTCTATATCCTTCAGTCTCCCATTTTATATTTCCCTCTCTTCTTCCCTGTCCTTCTAGCATGTACGTTATTAGGAGATTGTAGACTGTTCACGTTTTTGGTTCAGCGCAAAGGCTGAATCTCGTAAGATAGCGCTGCCCTCCTTACGTCATAGGTGCAGGGTATATTCTGTTGAAACTTTCCTGAATAACTGAAGAGTTCTATGGAAATGTAACAGATGCGAGTGGACGTATTTTTCCCTGATAGTTTCAGGGGTGTGCGTTTTAAGTTCATCTACTAGCGCATGAAAAGGATTATAGCTAATATCACTTAATAGCGGTGCCCAGATGTGACAAATAAACGCAATATCTATCATTCTTGATAAATTTTACCCACTTTTGGGCTGGTGTCAAAGTTTCACTCAACCTGTCTATTCATAACCGCGTAAAAGTACTATTTGCATATCGAAACAGCCAGTAGGCTAAAAGAAAATTTTCTAAGCTGTTGTTAATTTCATTACAGTTTCTCTGCGATTATACACTGCTGGCCACCGTAAATGCAACACCCTGAAGGAAGCACCTGAATCAAGTGAAATTTACACCATGGGTTTGCAGCGATGAGATGTGCAACTGATTAGAATTTCAGCGCAGACGCACATCACGCGCACCTGTGGCGCCACCTCATAGCGCCATTTATGGCTTGGCGATTTCGACGAGTGTACGTTCGGCACGTGTGTTTACCTTGTGGTTGTTTCACAAGACGATCAGTTATGCCTCGTAGACAACAGCGAACATCGTTTGATCAAGTATTCGAGTTCGACAGAGGAAGGATAGTGGCTTACCGAGATTGTGGAATATCATACAGAGAAATCGCTAGTCGTGTTCTACATCTACATCTATACTCCGCGAGCCACCTTACGGTGTGTGGCGGAGGGTACTTATTGTACCACTATCTGATCCCCCCTTCCCTGTTCCATTCACGAATTGTGCGTGGGAAGAACGACTGCTTGTAAGTCTCCGTATTTGCTCTAATTTCTCGGATCTTTTCGTTGTGATCATTACGCGAGATATATGTGGGCGGTAGTAATATGTTGCCCATCTCTTCCCGGAATGTGCTCTCTCGTAATTTCGATAATAAACCTCTCCGTATTGCGTAACGCCTTTCTTGAAGTGTCCGCCACTGGAGCTTGTTCAGCATCTCCGTAACGCTCTCGCGCTGACTAAATGTCCCCATGACGAATCGCGCTGCTTTTCGCTGGATCATGTCTATCTCTTCTATTAATCCAACCTGGTAAGGGTCCCATACTGATGAGCAATACTCAAGAATCGGACGAACAAGCGTTTTGTAAGCTACTTCTTTCGTCGATGAGTCACATTTTCTTAGAATTCTTCCTATGAATCTCAACCTGGCGCCTGCTTTTCCCACTATTTGTTTTATGTGATCATTCCACTTCAGATCGCTCCGGATAGTAACTCCTAAGTATTTTACGGTCGTTACCGCTTCCAATGATTTACCACCTATGGCATAATCGTACTGGAATGGATTTCTGCCCCTATGTATGCGCATTATATTACATTTATCTACGTTTAGGGAAAGCTGCCAGCTGTCGCACCATGCATTAATCCTCTGCAGGTCCTCCTGGAGTACGTACGAGTCTTCTGATGTTGCTACTTTCTTGTAGACAACCGTGTCATCTGCAAATAGCCTCACGGAGCTACCGATGTTGTCAACAAAGTCATTTATGTATATTGTAAACAATAAAGGTCCTATCACGCTTCCCTGCGGTACTCCCGAAATTACCTCTACATCTGCAGATTTTGAACCGTTAAGAATGACATGTTGTGTTCTTTCTTCTAGGAAATCATGAATCCAATCACAAACCTGGTCCGGTATTCCGTAAGCTCGTATTTTTTTCACTAAACGTAAGTGCGGAACCGTATCAAATGCCTTCCTGAAGTCCAGGAATACGGTATCAATCTGCTCGCCAGTGTCTACGGCACTGTGAATTTCTTGGGCAAATAGGGCGAGCTGAGTTTCACATGATCTCTGTTTGCGGAATCCATGTTGGTTATGATGAAGGAGATTTGTATTATCTAAGAACGTCATAATACGAGAACACAAAACATGTTCCATTATTCTACAACAGATTGACGTAAGCGAAATAGGCCTATAATTATTCGCATCTGATTTATGACCCTTCTTGAAAATGGGAACGACCTGCGCTTTCTTCCAGTCGCTAGGTACTTTACGTTCTTCCAGCGATCTACGATAAATTGCTGATAGAAAGGGGGCAAGTTCTTTAGCATAATCACTGTAGAATCTTAAGGGTATCTCGTCTGGTCCGGATGCTTTTCCGCTACTAAGTGATAGCAGTTGTTTTTCATTTCCGATATCGTTTATTTCAATATTTTCCATTTTGGCGTCCGTGCGACGGCTGAAGTCAGGGACCGTGTTACGATTTTCCGCAGTGAAACAGTTTCGGAACACTGAATTCAGTATTTCTGCCTTTCTTCGGTCGTCCTCTGTTTCGGTGCCATCGTGGTCAACGAGTGACTGAATAGGGGATTTAGATCCGCTTACCGATTTTACATATGACCAAAACTTTTTAGGGTTCTTGTTTAGATTGTTTGCCAATGTTTTATGTTCGAATTCGTTGAATGCTTCTCTCATTGCTCTCTTTACGCTCTTTTTCGCTTCGTTCAGCTTTTCCTTATCAGCTATGATTCGACTACTCTTAAACCTATGATGAAGCTTTCTTTGTTTCCGTAGTACCTTTCGTACATGATTGTTATACCACGGTGGATCTTTCCCCTCGCTTTGGACCTTAGTCGGTACGAACTTATCTAAGGCTTACTGGACAATGTTTCTGAATTTTTTCCATTTTTGTTCCACATCCTCTTCCTCAGAAATGAACGTTTGATGGTGGTCACTCAGATATTCTGCGATTTGTGCCCTATCACTCTTGTTAAGCAAATATATTTTCCTTCCTTTCTTGGCATTTCTTATTACACTTGTAGTCATTGATGCAACCACTGACTTATGATCACTGATACCCTCTTCTACATTCACGGAGTCGAAAAGTTCCGGTCTATTTGTTGCTATGAGGTCTAAAACGTTAGCTTCACGAGTTGGTTCTCTAACTATCTGCTCGAAGTAATTCTCGGACAAGGCAGTCAGGATAATGTCACAAGAGTCTCTGTCCCTGGCTCCAGTTCTGATTGTGTGACTATCCCATTCTATACCTGGTAGATTGAAGTCTCCCCCTATTACAATAGTATGATCACGAAACCTCTTCACGACGTTCTGCAGGTTCTCTCTGAGGCGCTCAACTACTACGGTTGCTGATGCAGGTGGTCTATAGAAGCATCCGACTATCATATCTGACCCACCTTTGATACTTAACTTAACCCAGATTATTTCACATTCGCATTCGCTAATAACTTCACTGGATATTATTGAATTCTTTACTGCTATAAATACTCCTCCACCATTGGCGTTTATCCTATCCTTGCGGTATATATTCCATTCTGTGTCTAGGATTTCGTTACTGTTCACTTCCGGTTTTAACCAACTTTCCGTTCCTAATACTATATGCGCACTATTTCCTTCAATAAGAGATACTAATTCAGGAACGTTGCCCTGGATACTCCTGCAGTTTACCAATATTACGTTAACTTTTCCTGGTTTTGGTCTCTGAGGACGGACGTTCTTTATCAACGATGATAATGTCCTCTCTGGTAAGCCGTCAGGTATTTTATCGTTTCGCCCAAGGGGGGGTCCCTCTAACCTAAAAAAACCCCGTGTGCACGCCACACGTACTCTGCTACCCTAGTTGGACGAAACCAAACAACTGTAATGCGGATATGTGACCGTTGGATGCAGGAGGGTACGACGGACCGACGTGGTCGATCGCATTCACCTCGGTGCACCACTGCACGTGCTGATATGCAAATTGTGCGCATGGCAGTGGCGGATCGCTCAGTGACATCCCGAACCATAGCACAGCACATTGCGTCTGTAACGCATCATCCAGTGTCTGCGCGTACCATTCGACGCCGTTTACAGCAGAGTGGTCTGTCCGCAAGACGTCCATTGCTTCGTCTACCATTGACGCAGAACCACAGACGTCTCCGTCGCCAATGGTGTGATGACAGACGGATGTGGACGGCAGAATGTAATGACGTTGTCTTTACTGACGAGGCACGCTTCTGTCTGCAGCACCACGATGGTCAGATTCGAGTGTGGAAACGCCGTGGAGAGAGGATGCTGGGCAGCCGCATTATGCACCGCCACACTGGTCTTGCACCGGGTATTATGGTATGGGGCGGTATTGGATATTACTCTCGCACGCCTCTAGCACGCACTGCCGGTACTTTAAATAGCCGGCGCTACATATCCGAGGTGCTGGAGCCAGTTGTCCTTCCTTACCTTCAGGGCTCGGCCACAGCCATATTTCAACAGGATAATGCGCGACCACACGTGGCACGCATTGTCCAAAGGTTCTTCGTCAATAACCAGATTGACGTGCTTCCATGGCCGGCTCGCTCTCCGGATCTTTCGCCGATAGAAAACATGTGGTCCATGGTTGCTCAACGAGTGACCCAGATTACATCCCCAGCTGCCACATCAGATGATCTTTGGCAACGTGTGGAAGCTGCTTGGGCTGCTGTACCCCAGGAACACATCCAACGTCTCTTTGACTCAATGCCGAGACGTGTGGCAGCGGTGATCTCCAACAATGGCGGCTACTCTGGCTACTGATTCTGGCAGGAACCACATGTCACAGACGTCTGTAAACTTAATCATTTGATACTTGGTCAACATGTTATCTACAAAATAAATTTTGTTGTGCTACCTCTTGTCTTTCTTGGTGTTGCATTTACGGTGGCCAGCAGTGTATTTTTAGGAAATAAGTACTTTCGCCTCGAATGTTCCTGAAGGTGGTAAATTTCCTTTGTATGCAATATGATCACCGATTTTTACGGAAAATTAATAGTTGATGTGAAATATTATCAACTTATTTACTGAAGTTCGCTAGTGTGAAGAATAAATTTTCTGTAGAAGCAAAAGGAATGCCTCTTGTGGCAGCTGCTCTTGATGAATTGATGCAAGTTGTTCTATGGTCTGAAGCACCATGATCACGAACGTGGCCACGTTAAAGATTCACTCACGTCTGAGTTCTCCTGGTGATTTGTTTTTTCGCGCGTCGCAGTCCGTGTGTCTGCTGTAGTAGGCCCGCCAAAAGCAAATACAGTCCTGTAAGTTGTAACTTTACCTGTTTTTATCCCTTCCAATTTTGGTTTAATTGAGATAATATTGATTTTAGGTGTCAAAGAATTCCATACAATAATAGAAACTTCCACATAACATAAACGTTTCATAATAAGATCCTTTGAATTAAAGTTTGAAACACAAGAAATCGTGGTAAAGCGAATCAAAACATATTCGTTTGAACTTTTCTCTATTAATGAAGGACTTTTTCACATAGGTCATTAGTTGCAGGTGTATTATATATCACATGCACTAACCAAAAAATACGTTTACCTAATTTGTATAATAACAAGACACTCGTAGATGAACATTATCCAGCCTTGGAGTACCACATAAAGGCGGAAAGTTAAAATATCTGCCTTTTCTTATATAAAAACGCAAATAATACATCTCCTTGATGATTGCAATCACTTCCCAAGTTTACAATCAGATATCCAAAAACACATAGAACAAAAATGAAAATAAAGTAATAATTAACTGAATGCTGTAGTTAACTAGAGAAGTTTTCTATGTATATTTCAGCTAATATGGTTGTTTCATCAGCGAACAGTAAATTCATCGACCTTCTGGATGCACTATGGGGCGTGGTCAATACAGAAACATAATTCAGGTTTCCTTCACTAATAGCACACGTGTTTTCCAATACTTCAGGCGCAAATTCAGAGCTCACATATCTGTTACCCGCGAAGTTGCGTTTCTTGGATATACTTTTATGCTTAGTCATTGTATTTGCGTACGAGATAGCATTATAAGCAAGCGCACTACAGAAATCACTGGTTATCACCCTGCTCTCAAGTAAAACTAGTGCCAGAAACAAAGAACTGACTTGTTTATTCGTAATGTCAACTTCTGAGGCATAACAATAGGCACAAAGCAAGGCAAATAAGAGATATTTATTATAACCTTTTTTTTACAAAATTACTTACAGAAATGGTTATTCCTAATTTTCAGTCACTCTGCTTTGCAATACACTAGTTCCAGCCACCCACTGCTTTGTGAATCTCTTCCAGAAAAAATAACCATATAGGCTGCTTTCTAACCATTTCCGTACCACCTCCACGTCCTTGTTTCCATCCTCGAACTTCTGACCGCACAAATGTTTTTTCAGAGGTCCGAAGGAAAGGAGATCTAAATGTATGGGGAAAATTTTAACAAATTAGCTTTCCGATCAGTTAGTGTATTCTTAATATGGGCACCCGTGTGTGTCCTTGTGTTATTATTGATCAGCAGTACTCCTTGTGAAGAAGTCTCCAGAGTCTTGATCCGATGATGGGTTTCAACTACCAGCATATCACTGCTGCCAAGGCTAGCCCTTGCTTGAAATATCTCTAGGAAATGCAGCAATCAGTTCCCTTGAGCAGCGTATCTATGGGCAGTCAGGCATACTTTGCACTTAAATGAGGTATTGAAGTATGCAATACCACTAACGTCACACTCCAAGATAGTAGCCATTTGACCTTGAAAAGTGCAAAGCCTTACTGCAGGCTTTCAACATGCCAGTGACAACGACGTCATCAGTGACCTTGAATGCATTACGGCATGAAGATGGCAGAGGCAGAAATTTTTATAAATGCGAGATGTCACACTGGCGGGAAAATTTAGAAAATACAAGATAGTGGTAGAAGGAAATTTAAAACTCCAAGACGGCGATGGCACAAAATTTAAAAAAAAAATGCAAGATGCCGGTGGCAGCAAATTGCTTTAGCACCCATTAAAACCGAAACAGCCACTTAAACCAGCACTTAAAAATACAAGACTGAGATTGTGAGAGAAATTTAAAAATTTTTCAGCCTTCGTTAAAACAACCATTCACAGCACAGTATTTTCTTAAGTAAAACGAAATAACCAGTCGGTATGTATATTATACGGTGTTGGTTGCGCTGCTTAGCTATATGGTGCTATAACCCTATATTTGGTGACCTTCAGAGAAGGGAAACGCCCTATATGATCTCACAAATTAATTTTAAGAAAATGATAATGTCGTGCATCAGAGACATCTTACTTAAATGGTAATTAATGGGGGGTAGCCCAATCAAGGACGAAAATGTATCACACCACGCATACAAATGAAGTAGCTGCGCCATGCGGTGTTACCCACCGTTAAGCAGTAATTTATATAAAAAAGTTAATGTTTAAACTCACTATCCACTCACATCCGCCATCACAAAAGTTATTCCTTGGAAGTCTTGTGACATGAGCCACTTACGGCCCAGCAAACCACACGATATCGAAAAAACTACCAAATTTGGATGCAATGGGAAAAACTGGCAGTACTTATGTCTGCCGCGACTCACTCGTTTACTTCACAGAAAACTTTTTATGCGATCGAGAAGCGAGTTTCAAAATGTGCCAGAAAAGGGAGTAAATCATTTCACTACCGTTGGCGACATGCTTAACATGAGGAAGATCATAATTGTTTCGATGTGTATGGGGAGCCATAAATCTACTGCAATACGTCTCTGTAAGCTATGTTCAAGATTTTTTCTCTATGTATATATGTAGAGATAGCTGAGTACCTGGCGCTGCAAGGGTATGCGTTTCTTGCAGTCTTCTTTTAGTACATCTCCTCCTTTCCCTCCTCTCTGATCATCTCCCACTTCCCCTCTCCCTGTCTGTCCATCTCTCTGACCGCCACTTCCGCCCACCCAGTCTCTGTCGATTTCCTCGTTCTCCACTCCCTGCTCAACTCCTGCTCCCCCATCCCTCTGCCAAACTCCTCCTCTCTCTCTCTACTAACCACCTTCTCTTCCCCTTCTCCCCACCTACGTCTTCCTTCCTGATCTCCCTGTCCACCTCCTCCCCCACTACCCCTCCCCCACTCTCTGTCAGACCTCCCCCTCTTCTATCTCTGTCCACCTCCCCCTTTCCCTCCCTCTGTCCTTCTCCTTCCCACGCTGTGTCCATCTCATCCTTCCCCCTCTCTGTCTGGTCTCTTCCCTCTCCATGTTATCACCCCTCCCTAACAGAAGCCTGGAGGTCCTTACCCCCCCAGTATTTCTTTCCAGATCGTAGCTATAAGGGGCCATCAAAATATTTCCGTTCGATGGCCGTACAGTCCAGAATCAGTATGACAATCAGGCAAAATGAACGGGATCACTGAGACAATCATCCCATCGACGCGCCAGGTTGGAGATCCCATTTGGTACACAGTTAACAAGGCGATTTCGCTAACGACTAATGATTGATCTTTCTGGCGCTTTCGATAATCTATGGTGACCGCCTTTCTCTGGTCGCCTTAGGGATTTGGAATGTCCAGAAGCGCTGTATAATTGCCTCAGAGATTATTGCCGCGGGTGACATTCTTCTTTAACATGTACAGGAAAGAAAATAACGAAGACAATAACAAAAGACTGTCCACAGGGATCAGTGTGTGGTCGAAGATTTTGGGATGTAGCACTGGAGTCCATACTACTGAAGTTACATGACCTCGGTATCATAAGCGGTCTGGTGGTATTTGCGGATGACGTGCTGTTCGTTGAAAGTGCTGACTCCAGAAGAATTATAGAAGACAAGTGTAATGCGGACCTCCAAGAACTTGAGGGCTGGTGTCGAAGTGTTAAATTGTCACTAGCACCTCACAAAACAACATACCTGTTGCTCAAAGGGAACCTAATAAGAAACCCAAAAATAAAATGAAATGATATAACGATTAGAAGAAGCGCAGTAACGAGATTTCTAGGGGTATTTCTGGATGAACGTCGTAACTTTGCACATTACCAACGTAATGAATGAAATTATAACCTTTGCAAATAGACGATTACGGCTTCCCTTGAAGACAAGTAGAGTATACCATCAAAGTATATTATCATCAGTCGTTGGATACGATGCGAGCGCCAGGGTTCATAGACTGCAGATAATGTAGCCAGCCTCAGTAGTGAGAAGAGTTTAACGAGGCGTGCTACCAAGATTAACGGGGGCCTACAACACTACCCCAAATGATGCTTTGTCAGTAATTCTAGGAAGATCCCCACAGGACGTGGAAATTAGGAAAAGGGGAATCTTTTACTGGTTAAAGAAAGGTAGTCAAATGCAAATACGAAGTGTGCTTGGACCTGAAGCAAGTTCGAAAAGGGAAATAAAAGATCACATATTACAACTGTGGCGGAATAGATGGGACACACCAGGCACTGGCAGGAGAACATACAAATTTCGCCCTAACATCAGGGAGAGATTAAAAATGAGATTTCTTAACCCATCGAGTGGACTGATACATTACCTGACTGGCCATAGCCCTTATGCCACGTATCTATACAAAATCAGAAGACAGATGAATGATAGCTGCGCCTGCGCTAGTGTGGGCACACCGCAACACACACTGTGGGACTGCGCGCTATACGAATATGCAGCGGGTAATTGACGTCAGGTATTAAGGATATGGGATTTCAAAGCAGCACTAAGGAGAGAGTCGACCTGGCGCATCTTGGGCGATATTGCAGCTGCAGTATCCAGGAAGGCCAAGGAAGACTTCACGAGGTATTTAACCATAAATCATCATGCTTCCGTCCAGGCTAGACAACATACTGAGCAGATGGAGAGAAGATTACTGAGGTTGATGACCACCGAGTGAAATACTGTCCCAAGAGTCTATATTGCGTTGGTGCAAGTGATGACGGAAGTGTGGACTTCAAGAAATAGCAGTAATGGGTGGCGTTACTCGCTACATTGGGAACGCTACTGACGTGCTGCCCAACGCCCAAGGGTACTGACCGGGGTACTTTGAGGGCGGATCCAGTAGTGGAAACAGCCATGTACAAGTTAAATGCACCAAAATAAATGAACAAACAGAGAATTAATTCTAGTGTTTTTAGTAGATTAGTAGCTGGGTAATTGGTTAAGGTTTTAATGTAGTTTCGTAGAAGCAGAAGTAGTTGAAGTTCCTTTTTCTTTTTTAATCTCTATGATTTTTTTTTAAAAAAAATGAGGTATCAGACAGAAATAATTACTTCATAACTTATAACTATCAAAGTAAATGTGATTTGTATGGCCTAGTTTAGCTTTTTAGATTATAGGCTGTAATTACAGGGTGTTTCAAAAATGACCGGTATATTTGAAACGGCAATAAAAACTAAACGAGCAGCGATAGAAATACACCGTTTGTTGCAATATGCTTGGGACAACAGTACATTTTCAGGCAGACAAACTTTCGAAATTACAGTAGTTACAATTTTCAACAACAGATGGCGCTGCGGTCTGGGAAACTCTATAGTACGATATTTTCCACATATCCACCATGCGTAGCAATAATATGGCGTAGTCTCTGAATGAAATTACCCGAAACCTTTGACAACGTGTCTGGCGGAATGGCTTCACATGCAGATGAGATGTACTGCTTCAGCTGTTCAATTGTTTCTGGATTCTGGCGGTACTCCTGGTCTTTCAAGTGTCCCCACAGAAAGAAGTCACAGGGGTTCATGTCTGGCGAATAGGGAGGCCAATCCACGCCGCCTCCTGTATGTTTCGGATAGCCCAAAGCAATCACACGATCATCGAAATATTCATTCAGGAAATTAAAGACGTCGGCCGTGCGATGTGGCCGGGCACCATCTTGCATAAACCACGAGGTGTTCGCAGTGTCGTCTAAGGCAGTTTGTACCGCCACAAATTCACAAAGAACGTCCAGATAGCGTGATGCAGTAATCGTTTCAGATCTGAAAAATGGGCCAATGATTCCTTTGGAAGAAATGGCGGCCCAGACCAGTACTTTTTGAGGATGCAGGGACGATGGGACTGCAACATGGGGCTTTTAGGTTCTCCATATGCGCCAGTTCTGTTTATTGACAAAACCGTCCAGGTAAAAATTAGCTTCGTCAGTAAACCAAATGCTGCCCACATGCATATCAATCCTGTGCACTATATCGTTAGCGAATGTCTCTCGTGCAGCAATGGTAGCGGCGCTGAGGGGTTGCCGCGTTTGAATTTTGTATGGATAGAGGTGTAAACTCTGGCGCATGAGACGATACGTGGACGTTGGCGTCATTTGGACCGCAGCTGCAACACGGCGAACGGCAACCCGAGGCCGCTGTCGGATCACCTGCTGCACTAGCTGCGCGTTGCCCTCTGTGGTTGCCGTACGCGGTCGCCCTACCTTTCCAGCACGTTCATCCGTCACGTTCCCAGTCCGTTGAAATTTTTCAAACAGATCCTTTATTGTATCGCTTTTCGGTCCTTTGGTTACATTAAACCTCCGTTGAAAACTTCGTCTTGTTGTAACAACACTGTGTTCTAGGCGGTGGAATTCCAACACCAGAAAAATCCTCTGTTCTAAGGAATAAACCATGTCGTCTACAGCACACTTGCACGTTGTGAACAGCACACGCTTACAGCAGAAAGACGACGTACAGAATGGCGCACCCACAGACTGCGTTGTCTTCTATATCTTTCACATCACTTGCAGCGCCATCTGTTGTTGAAAATTGTAACTACTGTAATTTCGAAAGTTTGTCCGCCTGAAAATGTACTGTTGTCCCAAGCATATTGCAACAAACGGTGTATTTCTATCGCTGCTCGTTTAGTTTTTATTGCCGTTTCAAATATACCGGTCATTTTTGAAACACCCTGTATGAAGAAAAAATAAATAAATAAATACCAGTCCAAACTGGTATTTATTTATTTATACATACCGTGTCCTGCTGCATGAAGAACTCCGTAACTGCTTGCAGCACGTCGTTGTCTGAGGGGAATCGTCGGCCTTTCAAGGCCTTTTTTAAGGGTCCGAAGGCGTGATAATCGCATGAGGAGACATCAGGACTGTGGTAGAGTGTCTCCCACGTGAGTTGGTGTAACTTGTGTGTTACGACGTATGCGATATGGGGACATGTGTTATCACGATGCAGCACCAAACCAGGCGCATCATTCCACAAAGGTGGTTTTGGACAGACATGCCGCCCCATGCACCTTCTTTATTCTCTGATGATATCTACCAGTGTTTGTCCTTCGGCAGACAAGAAAAGAATAACAGCATGCCGGTCCTGTTTGGATACATTTGGTAATAACGTCGCCAAAGTCCACGATCCGCATTTACTGCAAGCACGTCGGAAAGATGGGAATGTCACACTAATCACTTACCTAAATTTCAGTGCTTATAAACTCGCATTGGAGTCGCGCTACATCATATATACACTGCAGGAACGCCATAAAAGGGAAACTTTTTGATCGCCCCTTGTAGCATGTCTACCAGATTTGACTGAAATCGTTCTAGGGTTTTAGGATGAGGTTATACCCATGGCTTTGTCAGTCTACGCACATTTGAAATCTGTTTTACATATATTTTACGCTTATTAGTACACATATTTGACCTGTATCTCTAGAGAACATAGCTAAGTAACTTACCACTTGACACAATACAGAATGATACTAATATCTCAATAACTGTAACTTTAACATACGCTGAGGTGACAAGCGTCATGGAATGTGGTGTCACCGCCAGACACCACACTTGCTAGGTGGTAGCCTTTAAATCGGCCGCGGTCCATTAGTATACGTCGGACCCGCGTGTCGCTACTATCAGTGAATGCAGACCGAGCGCCGCCACACGGCAGGTCTAGTCTAGAGAGACTCCCAAGCACTCGCCCCAGTTGTACAGCCGACTTTGCTAGCGATGGTTCACTGACTACATACGCTCTCATTTGCAGAGATGACAGTTTAGCATAGCCTTCAGCTACATCATTTGCTACGACCTAGCAAGACGCCATATTCAGTTACTATGAATGTATTCTGAACAGATAATATTGTGAATCATGTACCGTCAAGAGCGACGTTCATCATTAATGGATTAAAGTTAAGTATCAAACTAATTACGTCCGCTTTCTGCATTCTAATTCCTTGTCATGTTCCAGACCTCACGTCAGTATAGTCTTTCCCTCCTCACGCCAGCCTGCGTGAGCTAAAACACGTGCATCTCGGCCTCCTCTGGTAACACGGTGTTGGCTCTTCGGACAACACAACATGGAACACCTCCTAACATCGTGTCGGACCTCCTTTCGCCCGCCATAGTGCAGCAGCTCTACGTGGCATACACTCAACAACCCGTTGGAAGTCCCCTGCAGAAATACTGAGTCATTCTGACTCTGTAGCGGTCGATAACTGCAAAAGTGTTGCTGGTGTAGAATTTTGAGCTTGACCTGACCTCTCGATTACGTCCCATAAATGTTCGATGGTATTAATGTTGGGCGATCTGGGTGGCCAAACTATTCGCCCGAATTTTCTAGAATCTTCTTCAAACCAATCGCGATCAGTTATGGTCCGGTGACATGGCGCATTATCATCCATAAAAAGGACACTGCTGTTTGGGAACAAGTAGGCGAACATTACCATTTTCAGTCAATGATGCGTTAAGTAGGACCGGAAGACCCAGTCCATTCCACCATTATGGAGCCACCATCTGTCTTTCTTTCCCTCGATTGGGCTTAACTTGTAGTCGTGTTTAATTCCTTTTGCGTCTTCGTGTTCTGCGGTTCTCACATGGGCGCGTTTGAACCTAGTTGTTTTTGTACCCTAAAACAAAACAAACCAGCTTGCACAGGGCCTTTTTGACAACCTGGAACAATGGCTTCATGGGGTCTTCACTCGAACCGTACCATCAGCTCTTACCAACTGAAATCGGGACTCATCTGAGCAGGCCACGAGTTTTCAGTGGTCCGGGGCCCATCCGATATGGTCATAAACCCAGGAGAGGCGCTGCTGTCGACGTCATGCTGACAGCAAAGACACTCGCGTCGGTCGTCTGCTGTCTACATCTACATCTACATCTACATTTAAACTCCGCAAGCCACCCAACGGTGTGTGGCGGGGGCCACTTAACGTGCCACTGTAATTACCTCCCTTTTCTTTTCCAGTCGCGTATGGTTCGCGGGAAGAACGACTGCCTGAAAGCCTCCGTGCGCGCTCTAATCTCTCTAATTTTACATTCGTGACCTCCTCGGGAGGTATAAGTAGGGGGAAGCAATATATTCGATACCTCATCCAGAAACGCACCCTCTCGAAACCTGGCGAGCAAGCTACACCGCGATGCAGAGCGCCTGTCTTGCAGAGTCTGCCACTTGAGTTTGCTAAACATCTCCGTAACGCTATCACGGTTACCAAATAACCCTGTGACGAAACGTACCGCTCTTCTTTGGATCTTCTCTATCTCCTCCGCCAACCCGATCTGGTACGGATCCCACACTGATGAGCAATACTCAAGTATAGGTCGAACGAGTGTTTTGTAAGCCACCTCCTTTGTTGATAGACTACATTTTCTAAGGACTCTCCCAATGAATCTCAACCTGGTACACGCCTTACCAACAATTAATTTTATATGATCATTCCACTTCAAATCGTTCCGTACGCATACTCCCAGATATTTTATAGAAGTAACTGCTACCAGTTTTTGTTCCGCTATCATATAATCGTACAATAAAGGATCCTTCTTTCTATGTATTCGTAATACATTACTTTGGTCTATGTTAAGGGCCAGTTGCCACTCCCTGCACCAAGTGCCTATCCCCTGCAGATCTTCCTGCATTTCACTACAATTTTCTAATGCTGCAACTTCTCTGTATACTACAGCATCATCCGTGAAAAGACGCATGGAACTTCCGACACTATCTACTAGGTCATTTATATATATATTGAGAAAAGCAATGGTCCCATAACACTCCCCTGTGGCACGCCAGAGGTTACTTTAACGTCTGTAGACGTCTCTCCATTGATAACAACATGCTGTGTTCTGTTTGCTAAAAACTCTTCAATCCAGCCACACAGCTGGTCTGATATTCCATGGGCTCTTACTTTGTTTATCAGGCGACAGTGCGGAACTGTATCGAACGCCTTCCGGAAGTCAAGGAAAATAGCATCTACCTGGGAGCGTGTATCTAATATTTTCTGGGTCTCATGAACAAATAAAGCGAATTGGGTCTCACACGATCGCTGTTTCCGGAATCCATGTTGATTCCTACAGAGTAGATTCTGGGTTTCCAAAAACGACATGATACGCGAGCAAAAAATATGTTCTAAAATTCTACAACAGCTCGACGTCAGAGATATAGGTCTATAGTTTTGCGCATCTGCTCGACGACCCTTCTTGAAGACTAGGACTACCTGTGCTCTTTTCCAATCATTTGGAACCTTCCGTTGCTCTAGAGACTTGCGGTACACGGCTGTTAGAAGGGGGGAAAGTTCTTTCGCGTACCCTGTGTGGAATCGAATTGGTATCCCGTCAGGTCCAGTGGACTTTCCTCTGTTGAGTGATTCCAGTTGCTTTTCTATTCCTTGAACACTTATCTCGATGTCAGCCATTTTTTCGTTTGTGCGAGGATTTAGAGAAGGAACTGCAGTCCGGTCTTCCTCTGTGAAACAGCTTTGGAAAAAGGTGTTTAGTATTTCAGCTTTACACGTGTCATCCTATGTTTCAATGCCATCATCATCCCGGAGTGTCTGGATATGCTGTTTCGAGCCACTTACTGATTTAACGTAAGACCAGAACTTCCTAGGATTTTCTGTCAAATCGGTACATAGAATTTTACTTTCGAATTCACTGAACGCTTCACGCATAGCCCTCCTTACGCTAACTTTGACATAGTTTAGCTTCTGTTTGTCTGAGAGGTTTTGGCTACGTTTAAACTTTGAGTGAAGCTCTCTTTGCTTTCGGAGTAGTTTCCTAACTTTGTTGTTGAACCACGGTGGGTTTTTCCCGTCCCTCACAGTTTTACTCGGTCCGTACCTGTCTAAAACGCATTTTACGATTGCCTTGAACTTTTTCCATAAACACTCAACATTGTCAGTGTCGGAACAGAAATTTTCGTTTTGATCTGTTAGGTGCCGGCCGGAGTGGCCGAGCGGTTAAAGGCGCTACAGTCTGCAACCGCACGACCGCTACGGTCGCAGGTTCGAATCCTGCCTCGGGCATGGATGTGTGTGATGTCCTTAGGTTAGTTAGGTTTAAGTAGTTCTAAGTTATAGGGGACTTATGACCACAGCAGTTGAGTCCCATAGTGCTCAGAGCCATTTGAACCATTTTTCTTGATCTGTTAGGTAGTCTGAAATCTGCCTTCTATTACTCTTGCTAAACAGATAAAACTTCCTCCCCTTTTTATATTCCTATTAACTTCCATATTCAGGTATGCTGCAACGGCCTTATGATCACTGATTCCCTGTTCTGCACTTACAGAGTCGAAAAGTTCGGGTCTGTTTGTTATCAGTAGGTCCAAGATGTTATCTCCACGAGTCGGTTCTCTGTTTAATTGCTCGAGGTAATTTTCGGATAGTGCACTCAGTATAATGTCACACGATGCTCTGTCCCTACCACCCGTCCTAAACATCTGAGTGTCCCAGTCTATATCTGGTAAATTGAAATCTCCACCTAAGACTATAACATGCAGAGAAAATTTATGTGAAATGTATTCCAAATTTTCTCTCAGTTGTTCTGCCACTAATGCTGCTGAGTCGGGAGGTCGGTAAAAGGAGCCAACTATTAACCTAGCTCGGTTGTTGAGTGTAACCTCCACCCATAATAATTCACAGGAACTATCCCCTTCTACTTCACTACAGGATAAACTACTACTAACAGCGACAAACACACCACCACCGGTTGCATGCAATCTATCCTTTCTAAACACCGTCTGTGCCTTTGTAAAAATTTCGGCAGAATTTATCTCTGGTTTCAGCCAGCTTTCTGTACCTATAACGATTTCAGCTTCGGTGCTTTCTATCAGCGCTTGAAGTTCCGGTACTTTACCAATGCAGCTTCGACAGTTTACAATTACAATACAGATTGCTGCTTGGTCCCCACATGTTCTGACTTTGCCTCGCACCATTTGAGGCTGTTGCCCTTTCTGTACTTGCCCGAGGCCATCTAACCTAAAAAACCGCCCAGTCTACACCATACAACCTCTGCTACCCGTGTAGCCGCTTGCTGCGTGTAGTGGACTCCTGGCCTATGCAGCGGAACCCGAAACCCCACCACCCTATGGCGCAAGTCGAGGAATCTGCAGCCCACACGGTCGCAGAACTATCTCAGCCTCTGATTCAGACCCTCCACTCGGCTCTGTACCAAAGGTCTGCAGTCAGTCCTGTCGACGATGCTGCAGATGGTGAGCTCTGCTTTCATCCCGCTAGCGAGACTGGCAGTCTTCACCAAAACAGATAGCTGCTGGAAGCCAGAGAGGATTTCCTCCGATCCATAGAGACACACATCATTGGTGCCGACATGAGCGACCACCTGCAGATGGGTGCACCCTGTACCCTTCATGGCATCCGGAAGGACCCTTTCCACATCTGGAATGACTCCCCCCGGTATGCTCATGGAGTGCACATTGGTTTTCTTCCCCTCTCTTACTGCCATATCCCTAAGGGGCCCCATTACGCGCCTGACGTTGGAGCTCCCAACTACCAGTAAGCCCACCCTCTGCGACCGTCTGGATCTTGCAGACTGAGGGGCAACCTCTGGAACAGGACAAGCAGCCACGTCCGGCCAAAGATCAGTATCAGCCTGAGACAGAGCCTGAAACCGGTTTGTCAGACAAACTGGAGAGGCCTTCCGTTCAGCCCTCCGGAATGTCTTTCGCCCCCTGCCACACCTCGAGACGACCTCCCACTCTACCACAGGTGAGGGATCAGCCTCAATGTGGGCAGTGTCCCGGGCAGCCACAGTCGTAGTCCGATCGGGGGATGCGTGGGACGAGCTGGCAGTCCCCGACCAGCCCCCATCCAGACCCCCACAGTGATGCCCATTGGCAACAGCCTCAAGCTGTGTGACCGAAGCCAACACTGCCTGAAGCTTGGAGCGAAGGGATGCCAACTCAGCCTGTATCCGAACACAGCAGTTGCAGTCCCTATCCATGCTAAAAACTGTTGCGAAAAGAACGTCTGAACTAATCTACAGAGAGCACAAACAACTCGACACAAAATTTAAACGGTTATTAAAATACAAGATTTCCTAGTAAATGCAGTAATGCTGCTACTTGCGCACTGCTGACACACTGCTTGGCGGCGGAAGGAGACTACGCGATTTTACACTATTCAGGTACTAAAACGCGATGCTACAACTCTCAAATACTATAATACGCCCGAAATTTATGAATGAAACAATGCAAGTACCAAAAACACGCAAAGAAATTAAGAATTAAACTATGTAACAAATAAGTGAGCTAAGAGTATACGACTTGCTGGTGGCAGCTGCTTATCCAACGGCGGCAGGGAGCACACTGTCATCGCCCATTAACGCCAAATTACGCCGCACTATCCTAACTGATACGCTCTTCATACGTCCCACATTGATTTCTGCGGTTATTTCACGCAATGTTGCTTGTCTGTTAGCACTGAAAACTCTATGCAAAGCCGCTGCTCTCGGTCGTTATATGAAATCTGTCTGCCGTTGCGTTGTCTGTGGTGAGAGGTAATGCCTGAAATTTGGTATTCTCGGCACATTCATCACGCAATAGAACTCACGCTACTGGGTGTGAAGTAAGACGATGTTGTCATCTTCGGTGATGATTAGAGAGTCGGCTGTGCGGAAATTAGCTCTGACGTAAGCATCCTTCCGGCTGCGGCGACGTATGAAACTTCTTGAGGGCGTGTCTGCGCCGACCTCTCTCATTCGTTGCTTTGTCAAGTAGCGACTGTCCTTACTTGTGGTTCTGTCGTGAGGTACCAATTTTGACATGGGACATCGTTCTTCAGACGACACCATATAATTACTGCAACCTCTATCAACTTGACCATACTGACCGTAGCGAAGCCTTGATTCAGCATTATAATTTTTCCCCCACCCCCTATTTCCCTGCGTCATCAGACTGACAATACCCACCCATTCTTTATTTTAGTCAAGTTGTGCCACCAGTTTCTTTTCTCCCAGTTAAATTCACTACCTCTTCGTTAGTTATCCGAATAACCATCTAATCATCAGCACTTTTCAAATGGTTCAAATGGCTCTGAGCACTATGGGACTTAACTTCTGAGGTCATCAGTCCCCTAGAACTTAGAACTACTTAAACCTAACGAACCTAAGGACAGCACACACATCCATGCCCGAGGCAGGATTCGAACCTGCGACCGTAGCGGTAGTGCGGTCCCAGACTGTAGCGCCTAGAAGCGCTCGGCCACCGCGGCCGGCTCAGCACTTTTCTGTAGCACCACATTTCAAAAGCTTCCATTGAACTGTTTATCATCTACATTTCACCTCCGTGTAGGGCTGCGTTCCAGATAAATACTTTCAGTTAAGAACTCCGTGACACTTAAATTTATTTTGTGTATATTGATACATGCATAAACATTTCTCTTTCTCAGACACTTTTTTCGTTGTTATTGACAGTCTGCATTTTATATCCTTTCTATTTTGGCCGAGGTCAGTTATTTTAATACCCAGACAGACAAATGCATTTACTAATTTTAATATATCTCTTCTTCCATGAGTGCTAGTCCTGCAAGATGAAATTCTGTGAAGTCTGGGGATTAGGAGAAGAGTATTGCCCCAATTGTAGCTTTGAGTCACGCTAGGAAAACACAGTCGGTAGAACACTTGACTGCGAAAATAAGGTCCTTGGTGCGAGTTGCGATTCGACACTCATATTTAATCTGCCACGAACTATCGGAACAGCGCACACTCCACTGTAGAGTGAAAATTCATTCTCAAAGTTTTCGTGTCTTCTCCCTTAATTTTTATTCAGTTTCCAATTTTCCTTCGGTTTGCTTTATAGCTTGTCCAATATCTAGAACACAAATGTTTACACCCATGTATTCGTATGATTTGACTGATTTCAATCGTGACTCAAAAAATGGTTCAAATGGCTCTGAGCACTATGGGACTCAACTGCTGTGGTCATCAGTCCCCTAGAACTTAGAACTACTTAAACCGAACTAACCCAAGGACATCACATACACCCATTGCCGAGGCAGGATTCGAACCTGCGACCGTAGCAACAGCGCGGCTCCGGACTGGAGCTCCTAGAACCGCTCGGCCACCGCGGCCGGCAATCGTGACTCATTCATATTTTAATCACAAGGCATAACATTTCAACAAGTTGCCATTCTTTGCACCATTTTGTAGTATTATCAAGGTCTGACTGGATATTTGTACAGTGGTTTAAATAATAATTCGTTATAGATAAACGACTGACTTGTAAAAAGTCAGAGGTAACTGTTAATATTGCCTACGCGTCAGGTGGCAGCCCTGACGCCGGCTACGAACGGTTTTCGCTTTCTGTGTAACAAGATAAGCAATTCAGCTAGTAATTTGTTTTTTCTGTATATTCTATAGTATTTACGTGCATTAGTGTCAGATAGACTTGATAAATTGAAGGTTTCAGTTTTTATTTGCGTCTTAATAGGAAAAACGAAGTTTCCGTGTAGGACAGTTTCGCGTGTACGCAAACGGTTGTTTACGTTCTTAACTGAAGTTAAATACACGGGATTATCAATTACGTCAGTGTACAATACTCAGTGTTTACGTTTATTAGTGTCATTTAGATTCGATATATTGAAGATAGCAGTCTTTATACGTTTTCTTAGGTCATTTCTCGCGTGTACGTAAACGTTTGTTTACATTATAATTACGAGGATTAATCGGTTTAAATTAGTGTACAATACTCAGTGTTTACGTTTATTAGTGCCATTTAGACTCGATACATTGAAGGTAGCAGTTTTTATACGTTCTATAGGGAAACGTGATACTGACAGTGAATTCTAACCTCACTTATATATGTTGACTAGTGCAACCTGCGAGCGTTAACAGTTAAGCAAACGTAAAATACGTGGTAAATTAGTGTTACACTACAACATCTGAGTAAATCAGTGTTATAATACAACTTCTGAGCCTTTCTTACATACAGTTTAGTTAGCAGAAAGCTAAGACTCACCTCACCGTCTGCTTAAATTCCTTAGCTTCTTGTGGGCTTTAGTGATCGTGTACTGTAAGCCCATGGGTTCCTGTAAAGTAGAGTTCGTATTTGTGCCTTACATTCTGAGCTCTTATTGTTAGCTAAAGGTTTTGTTTTCTACCTGCATCTGTCAGTGTACAATACTCAGTATTTTCATTTATTAGTGTCATTTAGACTCGATACATTGAAGGTAGCAGTTTTTATTGTTTTATTAGGTCATTTTCGCGTGTACGTAAACGTTTGTGTACATTATAAATACGAGGGATAATCAGTAGGTGTAGCTTACCGTAGGCTACCGTTTAATTCTTTAATAATATTCACTAGATAGCCCCTAGCAGTTTACTGTAGGTCACTGTTTTTCTTTCTTTAGTATTCACTAGATAGCCCCTAGTAAGAAAATAAACACCAGATCTAGCTTCTACCAAACATTTTTGTCGTATTTCACTGTTGAGTGTCCTTTCTGCCAACTAGAGTGTAGCTGTTAACCTTGTGTGGCAGTAGGTTTCCTTGAGTTTCTTAGTAAATCACATATTAGCAAGATGGATGGGGGTGTGTCTGTTGTGTGTGGATGCAGGAGGAGTTAGCCACAGTCCAAATGCAGCTGGAGGCTTCGTTGCCGACAGTCAACAGGCTCCAGAGTGCCACCTTGAGGTGCGGTGGGGATGGCTTGCCTGGGGCAGCCTCTGCTGTACTAGGTGTGCAGGGGGGAGGGGGGGGGGGGGGAATGTCACAGCTCTCTGTCACTGAGCCGACCTCAGGTGTGACTGAGCCGGCCGTCCCACTCTCACCTCAGTGTGGGTGGCGGACTGTGTCGAGGTCTTGAGCCTCAAGGCGAAGGCTGCATGGGGGACGCAGGCTCCTGCCAAATCCCATGCACTTTGCTAATAGATTCAGTGTACTATCTGATGCAGGGGGGGGGGGGGGGGACTGAGGCAGATCAGAATGCACCTTCTGCCAGGATAGTGGCCGCTCCTTCAGGAAGGTCGAGACAGGCACGTGGCGTAGGGGTTTCTTAGTTCTTGGAAGCTCATGGAGCCCCTCAGGAACATAACGGCTAGGGCGGGGAAGAAGTCCAACGTTCAATCGGTGTCCTTGCCGTGGGGCCTTGTCCGGGAAGTGGAAGAGGCTCTTCCGACGGCTATCGAGCGTGTGGGGTGCAGCCAGCTGCAGATTGTTGCACATGTCGGCACCAACGACGCCAGTCGTCGGGGCTCGGAGGAAATCCTTGGGTCCTTTCGACGGCTGGCTAAATTGGCGAAGGCGGCCTCCGTCTCTCGAGGAGTGGAAGCCAAGCTGACGATTTGTGGCATCGTACCCAGGGTGGACCAGGTTCCTCTGGTTTGGAGTCGAGAGGAGAATCTAAACCAGAGGCTACGTCGACTCTGTGACGAAAATGGTTGTAGATTACTCGACCTACGCTATGGGGTGGAAGGTTGTAGGACGCCTCTCGATAGACCGGGGTTGCACTACACACAGGAAGCAGCTACATGGGTAGCACAGTACTTGTGGCGTGCTCATGGATTTTTTTTAGGTTAGGTTCCTCCCCACGGGAAACAAACCGTTGGCCCGAAAAATTACCAGTTCATGTCACTGATGTGGCTGCGCCAACTGTAAAAATTGTTAGTTCGCCTAAACAGGTCATTCCATAGGATTCAAGTACGATAAATCTCATGTTAGTAAATTCTCGAAGTGTCTGTAGCAAGATCCCTGAGTTGCTCTCCGAAATAAACAGTGGTAATGCCAATATTGTATTACGTACCGAAAGCTGCTTGAAACCAGACATAAATAGCAGTGAAATTTTGAATTCGGACTGGACAATGTTTAGGAAGGTTAGGACTGATGCTATGGGAGGCGGTGTGTCCATTGCAGTTAAACGCTGTTTAAACGCAGTTGAGATCGATACTGGGTCGGAATGTGAAACAGTGTGGCTAAAGCTGTCAATCAGACAAGGAGTGGCCATTGCATTAGGATGTTTTTATAGACCACCAGCATCCGCAACAAACGTCGCAGAACGTTTCAGGGAAAGTCTTGAGTACACAGGAAATAAATATCCAAATTATCCATTAGTTATACTTGGAGACTAATCTGGCGTCCATTGACGGGGAAAATTACACGTTTATCACAAGGGGCAGAAGCAAAGACTCATGTGAAGTTATTCCAGGAGGTCTTTCAACATACAACCTTGAGCAATTGGTTAGAAAACCAACTCGAGATGGGAAGATATTAGATATCTTGGATACAAACAGACCTGACCTTTTTGAGGAAGTTAATCTAGAAGAAGGTATTAGCGACCATAATGTCGTTGTGGCTTCTATGTCAGTGGAAGTTGCAAAAAAACCAAAGAAATCGCGTAAAGTTTTCGTGTTTGAGAAAGCAAATAAAAGTGTCATTAATGTTGATCTTCATAGCCAGCTCCAAACATTCAACGCGGTACACAAAGTTATTGAGCACCTTTGGTCGGAATTTAAAGATATTGTCCACCACGTGCCAGAGAAATATGTGCCTAGCAAAAATATATGGGAGGGAAAGGCTCCACCTTGGTGCAACAAACATATTAGGAAGTTGCTGAGAAAGCAGAGTTTTGCTCAGTCGTTTTAAACGTAGTCACTGCCCCGCTGACAAACATAAATTATGCGAAATGGATGCAGCTGTCAAAAGGTCAATGAGAGATTATTTTAACGAATTTGAAATCAATATTTGACCTCCAGATTCTAAAAATAACCCCAAAAAATTTTGGTTGTACGTAAAATCTATGAACGCTACAAACAATTCAGTACCTTCTCCTGCTGACAGTACGGATAATGTAACGGATGATGATAAACAGAAGGCCGAAATTCTAAACCTAGCTTTCAAAAACTCGTTTACGGTAGAGGACTGCAGCACCATTCCCCCTTTCAATTATCGAACAAACGCAAAGATGGCTCACATAGTGTTTAGTGTATCTGGGATTGTAAAACAGTTAAGATCCTTAGACGCCAGGAAGACATCTGGCCCAGACAGTATCCCCGTAAGATTTTATGTTGACTATGCTACAAATATGGCACCATTCTTATCCATCACCTATCAGAGATCATTGGAGCAGTGGAAAGTTCCACGGGACTGGAAGAAGGCCCAGGTCATAGCAATCTATAAAAAGGGTAAAAAATCGGATTCACATAATTACTGGCCAATTTCACTGACATCGATTTGTTGTAGAATCATGGAACATATTTTGTGTTCAGACATAATGACCTCTCTAGACTCTAAGAAGCTCATCTGCAGAAACCAGCGCCGTTTTAGGAAACAGTGGTCGTCGAGACACAGCTGGCCCTCCTTGTGGATGATATACAACAGGCTCTAGATACCGGCTGCTAGGCTGATGCCATATTGCTCGACTTTGGTACGGCGCTCGACTCAGTTCCGCACTGTCGCTTGCTCCAAAAAGTGCTCGCATTCGGTCTATCTGATGACATATGCAGTTGGATAGAAAGGTTTCTAACAGACAGAGAGCAGTATGTCGTACTGAATGGGGAGACTTCAACAGAAACAAGCGTAACATCAACTGTGCCCCAGGGCAGCGTAATAGGTCCACTGCTTTTTACGATTTACATAAACGATCTGGTTGATGGTATTGACAGCGGCATTAGACTGTTTGCCGATGATGCCGTAGTCTACAAGAAAGTAGGACCACACGAAAATTGTGAACAAATCAATGAGGACTTGCAGAAAATAAATGCGTGGTGTAATGACTGGCAGCTATTTCTCAATATTAGTAAGTGTAGCCCGCTGCGTATAACAAAGCGAAAATCTCAATTAATGTACGAGTACAAAATAAATGCCCTGTCTATGGAAGCGGTAACATCCGTCAAGTGTCTGTGTGTGACTATTCGAAATGATCTCAAATGGAACGATTGAATTACACAAGTAACGCGTAAGGCAAACTCTAGATTGAGGTTTATTGGTAGAATCCTGAAGCGATGCAGTCCTTCAACAGAGGAAATTGCTTACAATACCTTACTTCGTCCAGTCTTAGAGTATTTTTCGTCTATATGGGTCCCTTACCCGTTGGGTCTGATTCAAGAGATTGAGAAGGCCCAAAGAAGAGCGGCAATATTGGTGAGTGGTACATTTAGCCATCACGACAACGTTACAAATCTCATAGAAAGTTTGAAGTGGGACACACTTGCAGATGGATGACGCGCTAAACGGAAGGGGCTGTCACTAAATTCCAAAATCCGATCTACGCCGAGGATGTAGAACACATATCATTACCACCAACTTTCATATCGCGCAATGATCACCATTTAAAGATAAGGGAAATTAGAGCTCGTACTAAGGCGTTCAGACAGTCGTTTTTCCCTCGCACAATCCGCGAGTGGAACAGGGGGGGAATATGACTTTGGCGCAAATAGTGCCCTCCGCCACACACCGCTTCGTGGCTAACGGAGTATAGATGTAGATGTAGATTATCATACAACACTAGTAAGAAGAGTCCCAATACGCCCACATAGAACGCATGATCTAGTTCTACATCTGTCGACGACTCTCAGTCCAAGATAACACGTTGCTCCACCTTACCATATACACATTAAAACTGCAACACCAGGAAGAACAGAAAATAAATAAATGTTATTTGTTCAACGCATATAGTGCAGCAGGTAGACAGATGATTAAATTTGTGGGTGATATGGGGATATATGTGGCGCGGAAATATTGTGCACACAGCTGTCATCTCTAACAGTAATAATGGCTCTGATCGGGTTGGGCATCTAGTCGACTTGAGCTTAGATCAAAGATGAGAGTGTTACATTCGAACATTCCATACTGCGACAGTTCTAGGCCATAATTCATCGATCATAATGGCAGGGAGTGATAGTGTGCCAGTCTTTCGACAACCCATTTCGAGATCCTCTCAGTTGGTGACAGATGTAGAGAGAGTGCTGGCACAGCAACAGTCGAACACCCTATGTAGCTAGGTAGGTCTGGCCAGCATGGGCAAAAGGTGGTCCTCCATTATCTTGCTGATAAATAACGTCACAAAGACCTCGAAGACAGAGCACCGTCCGTAACAAGTGAGAAATATAACGGTTGCTACCCAAATTACGGACTACGCTGATTGTAAGTAATAGAGTCGAACCTAATAACACGCCACATCGTTATGGCATGTGCTGTGATGATGAGACTACGAAAAACGCAATCTGGCAACGTATACTCTCGGAAAAAAGTGCACCTGGAAAGACGACGTTGATAACGATCCGATGACGGCATATGCCACCTGGAGATAGTAGATGTACTGATAATGGTTTCAACGTCGTCCGCCACGAGAGAGCTTAGTGGCGTAGCTACCAGAGCGACATCTGTGTTTGTCGTTTAACAGGGAATACTCAATCTCGTACAAACGTGTGACGCAAGCAGGCAACTGTGTCACGGAGGCGCACTCGTGCTTCCTGCAGCCAACTGAACGAATTTGAAAGGGGTGAAATTATAGCCCTCCAAGTGGCAGAATGGTCCTTTCAGAAAATTGACACATAAGTTGGACGTGCTGCGTCAGTTGTGTAAAGATGGTGGTATCAGTGGGCACTTCAACATTCTCACACACATAGACGAGATTCTGGCTGTTCACACAACACAGACGTCCACTAGGATCGTCGTATTGTAAGGGCAGCAGTGCAGATCGTTCAGCTGCCACACAGCTCGACTGGTGCCTTCTGAGAAACACTTTGAAGATGGAATGGCGCACCGTGGTCTTGAATGATGAAAGCAGGTTCTGCCTGTACGAAAGTGATGAACTTTTGTGCATACGACGTAAACCTGGTGAGCGCTGTCTCTTAGAGTGCATTCTTCCAAGACACTCTGGCCCCACCCCAGGCGTTGTGGTCTGGGGTGCGATGAGCTACAATTCTCGTTCACCTTTGGTGTTTTTGGAGGGGATGCAAACCAGTGTTCGATACGTGCACAATGTTGTCAGACTCACTATTTTGCCATTCTCGCAACAGGAAGGTGATAATGGGATAATGCTCGCCCACAAACTGACAGTGAAGCTCATCAGGCTGAGCAAGACGTGCAGCAACTTGTGCGCCAACACGATCTCCGGACTTGTCTCCAGTCGAACACACGTGGGATATGATGGGACGAGAAGTGACTCGTGTGACATGTCAACCAAAAACTTCTAAAGAACTACGTGAAGAGGTCGGGCAGGCACGGGATAGCGTATCCCAGGACAGTATTCGCCATCAGTACGATCGACTGTATGGCAGAGTCAGCGCCTGCATTGTCACCCGCGGTGGCTACACCACATACTAATGTGGGTGTTTCAGCATGGGTCGATACCTGGAACCTCACAACCGCTCGTGCTATTGATATGTAAATGTTATCATTTCATACACTACGTATGCACTATTTTAACAATATATATTGAGTAAATTGGAAACCTCTAAAACGTTGTACTAATATTTTTCGCGGCAGTGTATATTTTCTCGGAGCCCCTACTCGGGGATGCGTTCATTGTGATTCTGCATACGGAACCGGGACTCGTCTGGAAAAATGACGTTTTGCCACTACTGTATCCACTAATTCTACAATCCCGTGTTCATTATTGTCGTTGGACGCACCGCTCTCGGCAGCCCTTCGCTGCTGGGGCGTGAACAGAAGCCACAAAAATGGCAGCCGGATTGGTTTTCCAGACGTAGTCTCCCTGTCCGCGTAGATACCTGCCTTGCTGCTAACACGACCTTTTTCAGAGCCAACATACTTGAGGCGGCTACACAATCCTGCATGGTAGAGCGAGCAATATGTCTGTCGGCTCGGGCGCTAGTAGCGTGGGGCCGTTGAGATTCTGTGTGGTGCTAAGTATGGTCCTCGAGAAACCACCCGTTCCATATTCGCTCAGCTTCGTGGGATCCTGGTCAAGTAGAGCAAAAACATCGCAGGACGATAAACTGCAATCTTGATAGACAGTGATCCCGCCGTTGCCGAATTCCAACACGTGCTTGTCCTCGTTTTCCTTCCTATACGAGGAATAACACAATCTTTGCACAAACGCCAACATGCAAAGTTGAGTTATGAATGAGAAACCTATTGCATAATCTTTCCGTTTATACAGAATGTAGGTGGCATTATTCCTAACTACTTTGCACGGATGCCCTGAGAAGCTAATCGTGCGCATCTCCAAATACGTAGTACACTTCATGTCATTATGATATTTGTTGCGTGCTGTCTCCATGGTGTTGCAATTTGAATTTTATTCTATGCATTTGAGATAGAAATGTCGATTATGTCGTACCATATCTGCGTGATGACTGGGTGTTGTGTGATGTCCTTAGGTTAGTTAGGTTTAAGTAGCTCTAAGTTCTAGGGGACTGATGACCATAGATGTTAAGTCCCATAGTGCTCAGAGCCATTTGAACCATTTGTACCATATCTGCTCCTTTGTATCGAAACTACCTCAACAAGGAAACGTCTACTTTTGGGTTTTGGTTAGTCAGCTGCAGTCACCACGGTAACTATCAACTGTGCACCGTTGCAGGTGTTAATGTCTTGGTCGTGTGAGAGCCAAAAACTGACAATGACAAGATAAAACAATCATACTACAGTTTTTTAAAGTCATTTGAAGAAACCACGAAAAATATATATCAAGCCCGATAACAATTTGAGCCCCAACATACGCATAGCATGTTATTGTTCTACCACTACACGCACTTGATCAGTTTTGAATAAGTGAGTTTTTTTCAGAGAATTACAGTGCAACATGACGAAGTCTGATTTACGGAATGTGTGCCGGGGAACATTGCGTTAAGACTCGAGTAACTTGTACGACGCATATCTGCGTAAACTTTACAATCGAGAACAATGCATTACTAGGAATTACGCTTTTTAAGAGACATTCCTGGGCATTAGAAAGCCAAATTTTTGTTGAGAATTTGTGACGAGTAAAAAATATGTTCTCGGCAGCGATCTGGTTCCGGCCAAATGCCTCAGGTGGGCCAAGCTCTTAGAATTGAACCCTCCATGTGCTTCACATCGGTGGCTCATTTAGAGCAGCATTGGACGTAGAACCAATTCTGGCTTTAAACCGTAACCGCTCATGTAACTTGCAAAAAAATGTTCGACGTAGATCAGTTTCCTTCATACAGTATCAAATTCCATCAATGACGTTGATTAGCTTAGAGAAATTACGGTACGCAGTTCGCTAGCAACGAATACATAAATGTGCGTGATATTTATGTAATTTCTCTGGAAAATGAGCGTAAGAAATCACACTTCAGAACACTAACCATCGTTTGTTGTGGAAAGATCTGACCGCACATAAATCGAATGGTTATAGACGATAGTACCTCGTCTACGTTTATTATCAAAATTTCGATTGCATGGAGCATCAAGCGATATTTGTGACTGGACTGAGGATTTTTTTGGTAGAACAGATGTAGAAGTAACTTCGGATGTGCCCTAGGGATGTGTATTGGGACCCTTGCTGTTCATGTTCTGTATTAATGGTCTAGCGGAGAATGTTAAGAGTAACCTCAGACTTTTCGCAGATGATGCAGTTATCTATAATGGAGTACTGTCTAAAACGAGGTGCATAAATATTCAGTCAGGTCTCGGTAAGATTTCAAATTGTTCCAGAGCTCGGCCACTTGCTTTAAATATTCAGAAAGGTAAAATTGTGTACTTCACAAAACGCCAAACCGCAGTATAGTGTGACTGTAATATCAATGAATCACTGTTAGAATCGGCCAATTCATACAAATACTTATGTGTAACACTTCATAGGGATATGGAATTTAATTATCACATCAATTTAGTCGAGGGTAAAGCAGCTGGCCGCCTTCGGTTTATAAGTAGAATACTTGGGAAATGCAGTCAGTCTACAAAGGGGATTATTTACAAATCACTTGCGCAACCCGTCGAACAACATCGTACAACATTGCTCAAATGTTTGGGATCCGTTCCAAATATAAGGAGCCGTCAAATGAAAACGAGGCAGATAGAGAAACGTAAGGAAACTGTCCATTATTTCAAAAGTAATCGCCGTAACTGTCAATACATTTATACGACTCTGAGACAAGACGGTCAATGCTATCGTGGGAAAATGTTTGCGACTGCCTACGGCCACCATGTTGCCACGGTTTTTTCGAGTACGCTGCAGAAATTTCGCTGAGAAGTGCCTACACATGGTCCATCTCTCCCCATGCGATTCCCGTAATGTTGGAGCCCTGAAGAAAGTCATTCGTGGCCGTTGATTTCGAATGAAGAGGTGCACGCCTGGGCACAATTATGGCTCAGTAGGCAACTGCAAACATTTTTCTATGAACGCACTGACCTTCTTGCCTCACAGTCGAATAAATGTACACTCATGTTAAGAACAAAATAAAAAAAACACCTTGAACTACTAGAGATAGGGCGTTCATATCCACAGGACATGTACACTAGATTGTTCTACAGAAGTGATAAGCATTTCAGTCACATCGGTTCAGCATGTGTCCTGTTGCCTAGTAGGCACAGGGTCCGCCATGAGCCCAGATAACTTGTTCCATGAGTGATGGTATCTATGCCTACAATGTGTGAATGACGTTATGTGATACAGCCATCCATGTTGCATCCACGTGGTTCTTAAATTCATCCGTACTCGTTGACATTGTGTCACAGCGCTGCACCCGTCATTTCACCATACCCCACACATTTTCGATTGGAGACAAGTCTGGTGATCTGGCGGGCCAGGGCAAAAGGTTGACATCCTGTGACACCAAGAAGGCACGTGTTCCTGCAGCAACATGTGGTCGTGCATTGTCTTTCTGAAAAATGGCGTCTGGGGTGTTGTCCAGAGAGGGTATGGTTGTGGGTCGCACAATGTCATTCACGTAAGTCACAGTGCCCTGACACCCACCAGCTGTCATTTGTGTTTGTATCAAATAGCAAGTCACACCATAAGGCCGTGAGTTTGCGTTGTATGTCTTGCGCGAATGCAGTCACTGTGACGCCGCTCCCTCTGTCTGCGGCGAACCAAAATTGGGCCATCACAAACAGAATCTGGATTTGCCCGAAAATACTATCTGATGCCATTCCTGTCCCCACAGACATCTTTCCATACAACATCGCCTTTCTAGCAGGTTTCTGCACATTCGTTAAAGGTAGACCGAGAAGCGGACGACGCGTACGTAACCCATTCTGTGATAAACGGCGACTGACAGTCACTCCTGATGTGTACGATGTGTTACTGTTCCGCTGTTGCGCTAGAGCCGAGGAGGACGCAGATCTGTCCTGCAAAGCCATTCGGTTAAGGTGTCGATCTTCTCGAGAGATGGTATGGGTGGTGCGACCTGACCCATCTCGTCGTGTTCTAAGGCCTTCGGTGAACCATTCTGCACAAACCCATTACACAGTCGAAACACTTCGTCCTACTCGAGCAGCAATTTCCCGGATGTCACTCGTGCCAATAATACGCCCTCTTTCAAACTCACTGATTTGACAGTACAGATCGCGCATACGTCTGCGAGACATCCTGCACGTCTGCTCAAGTCACACTCATCCACTACCATCGGTTTATAGTACAACGTGAGCCGCAGGCACATTAACCAGCAGGGGGTGTTGCGCCACGATATCGATGTTGACCTCGAATCCGCCGGCCGACATGGTTCAAATACTAATCATTTTTGCAGAACATGCTAATGTACATTAATTGAAACTTCCGGGCTAAGAGGCCCTGGTAGAATAGTAGAAATTCTTCTTCCTGTCGTTTCGTTGCCAACTGAGGGCAGAATCTTCCGAGTTGAGCCAACGACTGCCTGCTACGTCCTGGTGGTCCCGCTCATACAGAGAGCATAGAGGGCGCCCTATATAAACGGGACCTCCACGGCTCACCTCGGAAGATGTTGCCCGCACTTGGCAACGAAATGTAAGGACAAAGAGTTTCTACTGTTCGATCACGGCCTCTTAGCCCGAAAGCTTTAATTAATGAAGATGCCGCCCGTGAAAGCCTACACGTTATGAATACTAATGTAAATGTCCTGTGAATATTAACGTCCTATCTCTAGTAGCTCAAAGTGTTCTATTTCTTCAAAACATGACTGTATTAGCAGTTATGGCCATTACGTTTGTAATAATAAACAGTTTAGTTGCTTTTTTTACCATGTGTGTCTTTTTAATTTAGCAGTGGATATTGTACGTATACAGAGAAGTGCAGAAATCCATGGGAGAGTGTCACAGAGGTACTGAAGAAAATGAACTAGCGGACTCTTGAGGGTAGGCGTACACTGCCCCGAGAAATCGTACTTACAAAGTGTCAAGAACTTGCTTTCAATTATGACTCTCGGAATATACTACAATACCCTACGTATCATTGCCGTAGGGGTGTCAGGACAAAATTAGATTTATTACAGCATGTACGGAGGAATTTAAAAAATCATTCTTCCCGCGCTCCGTACTTGAATGCAATGGAAGAAACCTTAATAACTGGTACAATGGAGCATACCGTCTACTGTCCAATTCACAGTGGTTTGCAGTGTATAAATGTACCTGTAGATGTAGAGAGACTTCGCCAATGAAGACGGGCCGTTGTTTCCCCACGTTCATGCATTTTGAATTATTTCAAACGAAAGCTCTTTCTGCGGCTGACGTTATTAAATTCTACAAATGTGCCGATACTTGATACGACAGTCTATTCACTGTCTGAAAAGATGAAAGTCATAAAGCATTATTTCCCTGTTGCCCTTGTCCTACTGTTGCGTCTTGTAGTTTTCACCCTCGTGGATTATTCCATTATTTTCGGGTGCCATTAAATTGTTGTGGGATATTGCCCAATAGCGAAACCGCTAACGGCTCAAGAAGACGAACAACCAGATGCATCATTCCAGCTGGCTATTTTGTTTGCGAGAACTGTTCTCAACGTGATGACCAAGCGGATGCGCCGTTTTTATTTTTATTGCTGTAACTTCAGGGAATCCGCCTCTAGTTGATAGCCTTGCATCCGTTACCTCGCAATACTAAAAGCGCAACGCCGACATAACTAGAATTCTGATACACAGAGCATCGCAAGGTGAAAGGTTGCTTTATCCGTGTTGCACGCTGGCTCTTTAATGACAATGTCTAAAGACAGGAAAGTAGACAAGTATATTGCATATTCTTCTGCAGAACAATTAAAACTGTGACCTTCGTCGGTTCTTACGCTTCTTTACTGCATCTTACGCCACAGAGAGCTGGTTGCCGCAGTGAATAGTAATTCATTCACCCCTTCCTCTTAGCCAACTGCCCTACTACGACTGCCTTTGTAGGTCACAACCGCAACTATTAACCCATACGCGGGAACCGCGGTGTGTATCATCTGGTCGTGAACTGCGTAACCTATCTTATGTGTGCTGATGTTACGAGCACGCGCGCCTCCACTTCAGCTGGCATTAATGAAATTACGCCCTTGCAGTCGAGCCTGTGTCCCTACAATTTTCAAAAGGTATTCGACACCTATGGACTCCGTCGAATGATAATCAAAGCACGATACTCACCTCCGTAGCCGAGCCCGCTAACACGCACCTGTTCGGTGGCGCTCGATTCACAGGTAGGTGGTTTAAATGCTAATCATGTAAGATTTTTCGCAGCCAGTATTTTGAGAGCAGCGGGGATGAGAGATTTCACCAGACTTCGCCTTAATGCTATTAATTGGACTGCAAAACCCTGCCCAGTATCTCATGAAGTGAGATGAGCGACACTATTGAAAGAGATCCGTCTGTCTCGGTTCGGGAGATTAACCCAGGCGATCCCTCTTGGTGCTGTTTAAGAAGAATGGGATACGTCCTGGCACCAGGTTTCACACTCTTCCTTCTCTCACCATCACACAACACCAATATGACACCACATTATACAGACATCTATTGAAGTCACCACATATACTTAAGACACAACTCTCGTATATCTTTTACGAAACAGGCATTGTGTGCGAAGGAAGAAAACGCCTCTCGATTACGCGGCTAAACAGCCCCTCCGGGTATCCCAGTCCACACTACCAAGTGATCTTTTTTTCCAAGTTATGACCATATAGACTATCTTTTCCCGAAGCCACATTACGCCATGCGCTGGAGCATGCTTCGTATACCTCTTACATTCCCCCTCCCCCGTTCTCCTGTTCCAAGCGCGAGCGGTGGTCGCGAAGAACGAGTGTCGGTTAGCTTCTGTATGAGCTGCAATTACTGTGATCTTACCGTCAAGGTCATTTTAGAAACAGCCAGTACATTATGACCACCTACGTAATAGTCGGTTTGTCCATCTTTGGCACGCATGACAGGGGCGACGCGTCGTGGTATGGAAGCAATGAGGCCTTGGTAGGTTTCTGGAGGGAGTTGGCACCACATCTGCAAACAAGTCACCTAATTTCCCGTAAATTCCGGAGAGGAGGGTGATTAGCTCTGACGCCACGCTCAGTCACATCCCAGATGTGTTCGATCGAGTTCAGATCTGGCGAGTTGGGCGGCCAGCGTATTAATAGAAATTTGCCATTGTGTTCGTAGAACCACACCACCACAATCCTGGCCTTGTGACACGGTGCGTTATCTTGTTAGAAAATGCCACTGCCGTCGGGAAACGTGATCTCCATGAAGGGGTGTACGTAGGCTGCAACCAGTACGATACTCCTTGGCCGTCACGGTACCTTGCACGGGCTCCACTGGACCCATGGATGTTCACCAGAGTATTATGGAGCCGCCGCCAACCTAACTCCGTCCCGCAGTACAGGTTTCAAGGAGCTGTTCCCCTGGAAGACGATGGATTCTCGCCCCCTATCGGCATGGCGAAGAAGGTATCGGAATTCATCAGACCATGCAACGCTCTGCCTCCACGCCACGTTCAGTGCCGAATATCACATGCCCATTTCAGTCGTAGTTCCGATGTCGTAGTGTTAATATAACACATGCATGGAATCTGCGGAGGCCCATCGTTAGGAGTTTTCGGTGCACTGAGTTTTCAGACATACTTGTACTCTGACCAGCATTAAAGTCTGATGTTAGTTCAGCCACAGTTCGCTGCCTGTCCTGTTTTAGCAGTCTGCCCAGCCTACTACGTCCGACATCCGTAATGAGGGGTGGCCGCCCTACCCCACGACGTCTGGACGCTGTTTCTCCCTGGTTTCGCCACGTGCTGAAGACACTCATCACAGGACTTCTCGAACACCCGACAAGTCGTGCACTTCCTGAAACGCCCACGCCGAGCCTCCGGGACATCACAATCTGCCCTCGGTCAGAGTCAGATAGATCGCGCGCTTTCTCCACTTCATTCCTCGCCAGGTGACGCTGCTATCGCCTGGATGGGTCATGCCGATAGTAGGTAGGTTTTCATAATGTTCTGGCTGATCAGTGTATAAAGGAAGGAAGTAATATGTTGCATGCCTATTCTTCGCAAATTTGTTCCGGAATTTTGGAATAATAATGGTCAACTGCGACGTTAAGTACAACTTACGTCTTCTAGCACTCCCACTGGAGCTGAATTAACATACCCGTAACGCTTTTGCATTTAACAAACGAGGCCATGACGAAGCGTGTTGTTTTTCTTGTCACCTTCTTTATCTTCTCTGTTAATTGTATCTGGTAAGAGGTCAACACTAACGAACAATACTCAATGATCGATGAAATTAGGTTTTTGAAAGCTGCCTCCTTTCTGGGCAAACAATACCAATCTTATAGCTAGTTTTATGGAGTCGGTCCACCTTCAGTCGCCCTGGACTCTTACTGCAAGAGATTTAGCACTAGTGAAACTTTTCAGTGATTAACCGCCGACCGTATAGTCAGGTAGTAATTGGTGTTTATGCCTATTTAAGTGCGACACTGCTCATTTGTTTAGGTTGCGGATCAACGGCTTCAATGCTGAGAGTAAAATTAACTTAGGAAAAATAATTCTTTTAACTACAAAATCAAATAATGCACCGTTATAAATTAATATTAAAAGACTCGAGAGCAGTATAACTTTCAAAAAATTCAGAATTTCGAAAATTAATTGTGTATGAAAAGCTTATGGGCAGCAGATACCTTAGTTTAGTAAAACTTCTTATTTCCCATTACCACTGTAATTGAGGCGGTTGCGGAAATGTTACAAGACTCGTTAACAACAATTTTATCGTAAATTAGTTAGTTTACTTTTACGAAACTTTGTAGTTTCCACTTACGTTCCGATATATACTGAAGCGCTCTAACAAGGAAAGTATTTGCGTTCGAAAGAACACATCTGTATAAAAGTTTAGCTACAGAACCATTAAACACTTCCCAATGTGATGGTTAGTATCTTTTCTGCAAGACTCTGCAAACGTGCTCTGAATGTCACTAAAGATGTCGTTGTACAGGGGAAACTTAATGCGGATATCTTAACTATAAATGCAGATGAGCATTTGCAATAAAATTCTCAAAGCCTTATGAATGACTACAAAACGCACAGTGATCACAAAACACGTTGATCGCATGTCAGAACTGCATATTTTATAATATCACGGCGGAACGCCGTCTCAAGGACGCATCTGAAGTTTTCCACACGTTCACCAATATCGTAGCTACACGTAACGAAATATTGGTGTATATACTTGCGCAGATTATAAATGATAGAATGCGTTTTCATGATCAGTAATGTGTCACGCAATTTTGGCTGCATGTTTCTGGAGCGTAGTTTAAGAAAGTCTGTTATTCTCTTGGCATATATTTTATATTGCCTGAAGAAATACACGTCCAGAAGTTGTCCTTATCTTTTACTGGCTGGAATTATTTTTAAAACTACATGTTTTCCTTCAGAGGGTTCCAGTAGTACTTGTTCATTCTTGTGCCTCTTGTGCCCAGACCAAGAGTCACGAAGTAGCTTACTAGTGACTTTGTCGGCAAATGTGGATTCACAACTGACAAAAAAAGTCTTCAGATGTTCTACATCTACATTTATACTCCGCAAGCCACCCAACGGTGTGTGGCGGAGGGCACTTTACGTGCCACTGTCATTACCTCCCTTTCCTGTTCCAGTCGCGTATGGTTCGCGGGAAGAACGACTGTCTGAAAGCCTCCGTGCGCGCTCTAATCTCTCTAATTTTACATTCGTGATCTCCTCGGGAGGTATAAGTAGCGGGAAGCAATATATTCGATACCTCATCCAGAAACGCGCCCTCTCGAAACCTGGCGAGCAAGCTACACCGCGATGCAGAGCGCCTCTCTTGCAGAGTCTGCCACTTGAGTTTATTAAACATCTCCGTAACGCTATCACGGTTACCAAATAACCCTGTGACGAAACGCGCCGCTCTTCTTTGGATCTTCTCTATCTCCTCCGTCAGACCGATCTTCACGCTCACACTTTCATCTGGGAAGACATTTGGAGTGAACCGTTTTTCCATTTATCCTGACACACGGGGTCCAAACTTTCCATTTGGTTCTTGCAGCATGTATAGAGTTTGTCTGCCAATCGTCCGTTCATTGATATAGCAACATCGATCGTGTAGTTGTGTGTTGCACTGTTAACTGATTGCAACATCAGAGCATTCTCTCCTGTTTCATAGATAGCGTTCTTTCGGAATAAAGGTCATACTTGAGTGGACTCTTATCAGAGTTCCATACAGAACCCATTTGGATGTTTCCTGCCGTGATATTCGGACTGACTTCAACTACAAATGTTTGAGATCTTTGAATGATATCTTCTTCGTCGTCCTTACCTTTTGCTCGGAGCACTGTTATCTTAAACTCCTTTTTCAAATTAGTAATAAATCGCAGTGAAGCTTTAACGTTTGTACACCCGAGATGTCTGGCTACGTCCAATGCCCAGAGTTGCAAATGTCAATAACGAACGGAAGAACCGCACTATCAAGCTTCATCAAATCTGGTCATCAGCCACTGCTAGGTGCTACCTAACTACAACGTACGATTTTCTTCGAAAACTGTATTGCCTTCTCTTTTCTTTGTCACGTAGTCCAGTACGCTTTTAATATTGCTTTTAGCCATCAGTTTTAGGTATCATTCCAGGAGCTTGTCATATGTTTTGAAACTTGTAACGCGATAATCATCGTATATGCTCTCTAGTGTGTTGTGATGACACTTGCGACTTCACTCTTGGTATAGGAGAGGGTTGGAATTCACTTTCGCTGCTTCCATCACCTCTTCTCGAACTTTCCGTATCACTACCGCTTGCAGTGAGCTGCTGATCATTATCGTCAGCCGGCCAGTGTGGCCTACCGGTTCTCGGCGCTCCAGTCTGGAACCGTGCGACCACTACGGTCGCAGGTTCGAATCCTGCCTCGGGCATGGATGAGTGTGATGTCCTTAGGTTAGTTAGGTTTAAGTAGTTCTGAGTTCTAGGGGACTCATGACCTCAGATGTTAAGTCCCATAGTGCTCAGACCCACCTTAACCATTTGAACGATTATCGCCACTAGCACCACAGCTATGTGTTAGTGTTACAACGGTATCCTTTTATAGCCTGCACTGTAATAGACAATAGAAAACTCGCGAATAATTCATCTTCTACACTAATACCATCTTCACGAAGTAGAGTTTGTTGTAACTTCATTTGATTACCAATCGCCGGTCAATCTGAAGCTTCGCAACACAAATAAGTTCACAAAATGCAACTTCACATACATACTGCACCGTCTGAATTTATCTCTACTCACGTCCCATACCGTTTCCCCAGTATTATTAAATTTGATACGTATTTGTTTGATCTCAGAGTGTACGTGGAAGGACAAAAAGAAGTGCAACATATTACTGTTGCAAAGGCTGAAACGTAGCAGATATCGTATTATAATTTAGCGCCCTTAAAAGATAAACTAAATACGTTGGAAAAAAAAGATCAAAAGACCACAAATGTGCAAGACACGGGATAAACTCTATTTTGGCCAATCTGAGATTTCTCACATTCAGCAAACAAAAAGTGCCGTGACTCTTTCACTTTATGGGTAATATTACTCTATTTCAGGGACTTACAGTTGATTTGTTCCAATACAATTATCCTATCGCTCTAATAGAGATTATTACTCTTATTTGAATTTAAATTTTAACACTGTCTGTTTGCATTGTTTATACGTTAGTATCTGACATAGTGGTGCTAGGTACGATTCTTTACGTAATCACTTGGTTAGTGATTTGTGAGTCACATCTGGTGAAAATATAGATGTAACTTGAGTTATTATATGCGGTTATCATTTTATGTTAGTTTTTTGTTTATAAACTTATACCTTGCGTGACAGTTTGTTTTCATCTGAGAGGAATTTTACGTTTCCATCGGGTTAGTATTCAAGTCGCCCACAATCTATCAGATAGTCATTTAGGCATTGTCGTGTATACAAATTTTAGAACCCTGAAAACGCTCATTATAATGAATCAGATGCGAATTTTACATACTTTTAACATAGGCTTTCTGTAGCTGTTCGCTATACAGGGTGAACGAGAAGTCCACCGACCAACTTTCGGAGGTGATAGTATGGATCAAGCAATAAAGGAACCGAAAGAAAAATTTGGAGTAGTAATTAAAATCCATTGAGAAGAAAAAAAACTTTGAGGTTTGCCGACGACATTGTAATTCTGTCAGAGACAGCAAAGGACCCGGAAGAGCAGCAGAGATGATAGAAGCTTTCAAAATGTGATGCTACAGAAGAATGCTAAAGATTAGATGGGCAGGTCACGTAACTAATGAGGAGGTACTGAAAAGAAATGGGGAGAAGAGAAATTTGTGGCACAACTTGACTAGAAGAAGGGATCGGTTGGTAGGACGTGTTCCGAGGCATCAAGGAATCATCAATTTAGTATTGGTGGGCAGCGCGGAAGGTAAAAATCATAAAGGGAGACCAAGGCATGTATACACCAAACAGATTTAGAAGGATGTAGGTTGTAGTAGTTACTCGGAAATGAAGAAGCTTCCACAGGATAAAGTAACATGGAAATCTGGATCAAACCATTCTCTGGACTGATCATCGCAACAACAACAACAGTATGAACCAAAATAAGAAGAAAATATCCAGTTGCAGCATTAGAAAATTGTAGCGAAATGCAGGAAGATCTGCAGCGGATAGGCACTTGGTGCAGGGAGTGGCAACTGACCCTTAACATAGACAAATGTAATGTATTGGGAATACATAGAAAGAAGGATCCTTTATTGTATGATTATACAATAGCGGAACAAACACTGGTAGCAGTTACTTCTGTAAAATATCTGGGAGTATGCGTGCGGAACGATTTGAAGTGGAATGATCATATAAAATTAATTGTTGGTAAGGCGGGTACCAGGTTGAGATTCATTGGGAGAGTGCTTAGAAAATGTAGTCCATCAACAAAGGAGGTGGCTTACAAAACACTCGTTCGACCTATACTTGAGTATTGCTCATCAGTGTGGGATCCGTACCAGATCGGTCTGACGGAGGAGATAGAGAAGATCCAAAGAAGAGCGGCGCGTTTCGTCACAGGGTTATTTGGTAACCGTGATAGCGTTACGGAGATGTTTAATAAACTCAAGTGGCAGACTCTGCAAGAGAGGCGCTCTGCATCGCGGTGTAGCTTGCTCGCCAGGTTTCGAGAGGGTGCGTTTCTGGATGAGGTATCGAATATATTGCTTCCCCCTACTTATACCTCCCGAGGAGATCACGAATGTAAAATTAGAGAGATTAGAGAGCGCACGGAGGCTTTCAGACAGTCGTTCTTCCCGCGAACCATACGCGACTAGAACAGGAAAGGGAGGTAATGACAGTGGCACGTAAAGTGCCCTCCGCCACACACCGTTGGGTGGCTTGCGGATTATCGATGTAGATGTAGATGTAGATGTTCTTTAGTACATAACTAAAGAGCTTTGAGCACTTATTCATCAACGAAATTGTGAAAAACTTCTTGTCTACTACAATCTCTTGCTGCCTTCCATATTTTGGGAGGCGGTACTAGGACAAAACAAGAAAAAATATCTAATAAACATGAGCTCTAAACTGCGTATCTTAAGAACCATGAGCACTTGTTCAGTGGAAGAGGTGTGTCTCACAGCTGCGAAGGTGGACAGGTGTTCATAGCTCTTAAGGTACGCGTTTTAGAGTCCATGTGTACTAGAGATTTTTGTCTTGATATATTCCATTGTGTATTGTGTGTATTGTGTATTGAACCGGGGACCTAGATACGACGGAGAGGCTTCGTCCCGCCGTAGCCCTCAGTGGTTCACAACACCACAACAGGCCACAACAGTCCACCCACCTCACCGCCGCCCCACACCGAACCCAGGGTTATTGTGCGGTTCGGCCCCCAGTGGACGACCGCTCCCTCCCACAGGGAACGGCTTATACCAGACGAGTGTAACCCCAAATGTTTGCGTAGTAGAGGAATTATGATGTACGCGTACGTGGAGACAGTGTTTGTGCAGCAATCGTCGACATAGTGTAACTGAGGCGGCATAAGGGGAACCAGCCCGCATTCGCCGAAGAAGATGGAAAACCGCCGTAAAAACCATCCACTGGCTGGCCGGCACACCGCACCTCGACAGTAATCTGCCGGGCGGATTCGTGCCGGGGACCGGCAGCACGCCTTCCCGCACGGGAATCAGGGCGTATGACCGCGCCGCTAGCCGCCCGGGCTTCATTTAGTCCTTACTACCGCCTCTGAATGTTTATCGGTGGAATTCCGGTTCACACTCTATGCTGACTTATTCATATGATTGAACAGTGTATCTTTGTTATTACGTTTCTCCTCTATTCTTTATACCGCCTCCAATGCCAAGGTCGCTAACGCGCGCCTTTGCTCGACTCGTAGGTAAGCGGGTTCGAATCCTAGTGGTGGAAAATTTGCACTGCCTTTATTTGGTCGGAAAGGTGAGGAGAGTTGGTGGCACAAAGTTTCTGATCACAAGTCCTGGACTATATTCCAAACTTCTGCGCAGTGTTTCACGAATTGAGAGCATGTGACACACTTGATATTTATCCGTCCGTCGGGGGTGGCCGTTAAGCTAGGCGGTGTCCTCGGAGCTATGCGAGAGGAGCAGGCTATGTGCCGGCACCTGGTTCCACCCTCTCCCTTCGCTTCATCCACAAACCCAACACTGCACTGTTCGAGCACTCGTCGCAATCATCCACACAACACACATACACATACACAACTTGACACTTGATAACAGGTCGACGGAAGTCAACGGCGAACCACCTACACTAGGTCCTTGCCTAGAACAGCGATACAGGATTCCTGCATCTGCTTCCCTTCGCTCATTGCCTGAGTGCTCGACTACTTTGACTTTTATATTCTTCAGCAACGATGCGCTACGCACCGCGAAAAAGAAACACAAACGACAATGACACAATACTTGACTAACAGTAACGTTACTAATGCCTAAAGTGGTTGCTCAGTGTATAGTACGCTGTGAGATGCGATATTACTTAATCAGCGGTCCTGCAACGAATTAATTCCATACGGGGTCGTTGTTGCTGCAATAGCAGCCAATTACACTGACTGAAATGAAAAGTGTTACACTATGAACACCTTTACCGAAAGCTGCCAAACTGATACTCCAATATTTCCACACTTGACAGATATATTGATTAAAATTTTATCTTTATGCAAGCTTATCTTCAGCATATTTTATGTACACTCTTTGACATAAGACTCGACCGGCGGCCGGCCGCTTCAGAGGCTAAGTCCGCGCCGATCGCGACATGGGACAAAAAAACCGGCCAACTCGCTAATTCTGTAAGTCCGGTTATCTGCACAATCTGGCAACACTGTACACTGCGGCACTTCCTGGAGGAAAACTTGTCTCATTATAGAGAAACCCTAGACTGATTACGCCTGTGGTCTAGCGGTAGCGTGCGTTGTTTCTGTTCATAATGTCAGTGGATCGAGAGCAGCTGGTATAAATTTTTTTTATAGCCTCTTCTGTCTGAATGCTGGAGACGTGAATGTAATGGTAGCGCAGATTCAATCTATTTCGCTTTCTGACACACCTATATCAGAATTTTATCCAGTAACGATTTTGCGGCAGATTTCCTGCAGACTGTCCTCCTCTGGACGCCTTATGCGGCAAAGCTCCGGGATCCACTGGCTGGCTAACGGCAGCGGCTGTGGCGACAGCAGCGGCGCTGCACTCCCCCGTTCTTTATCGAAAACGCCTGCTACCGATCATCGCTTTTGATGATTTAAAACGCTTTATTATTAAATGCTGCTCTACAGAAAATTTCTACAATTTCCATTCACGCTCGAAAGTAACGGAGACAGAAGCCCTGATTAGTAGGCGGGTATTATATTACATCAATCGGCAAGAGCTGAGTATGGCCCGAAATTAATTTTATGGACTGGGACGAAATTAAACCACCTCGCTACATTCGATGAATTTATAAATGCTTCATACCTCGTTTCTTTTCCTTTCAAACTCAATTATTTGTGCAACTATTGGTCAATGTTCGGATGTTTTCGTCAAGCCAGAGTGAGCGTCTGTGGTGTAAAGTGTATTACAGTTCTTGCTTCATTCCTTATGGTAACTCTATGCGATAAACTGTGTGAATACCTTGCAATGCATGCTCTGTAGCAGTGCAGGAGCGCTGCACATTTAGAGTTCCATATATGGGTTCATGAAGTATTTAATGTTGATCGGAAGTGATAGTTAAGGTCATCACATTTAAACCAGAAAAATTTGTCGTTTCAGAGAACGGAAAGGAATTGCTAACGCCGGTGTTAGAAAACGTCTACAGTTAAATGCTATTGCAAAAATCTAGAAGAAGGGAACTATATTAATCAACATGTGCCCTTCATAAACAACCTCCTGACATGTTAGACCTATATGGCGAACAAAGCTCAAATTTATATCGTTGACAGTTGTGTTGAATCTTTTCAGGATCTATTTTACAGTGAAGCACCTTGAAATTTGCAAAGCAGACATCCATGATATTAACTTAATTTACTAAGTCGAAATCGGACGAAGATTGATGTTTAAAGGCATTCTTCAGATTTCGTATAAGGAATTTTTACTAGCAGTTTGCAACTCCATTAATTAAAATAAAAAATAAAAGGTTGTAGTCAGCGGCTTCCACCGAGATTGGAACTGCTGTGTCATATAGTACGAGCACCGCAACGCACAACGGAACCTCTTTTTTTTTCAATCTTGCTTTTTTTCTTTTACTTTTTTTTGACGATTACCCCTTTTTTCTCTCTTATTTTAAAGTCCCTTAGGAAAATGGCACTAAGAAAAGAAACTAAGTGCCACCGCCACTATTCATCCCATAACAAAAAAATCTGGTCCACTTCAGGCGTTGGCTCCTGACTAAAACTACCCCAGAGAGCTGCCTATATACCAGGGGAAATATGGGAATTCAAGGTTAGGGCTATTCTTACAAACAAAACAAAATCTTCCTTTTTCTGAATTTTATTTTTATCTTCATTTCTTTTTTTGTTTATTTTTGTTGTGTAATTGATCAGACGCCTTCTGCGCCCCGCTGGTAATATGTTGAGTCACGTCTTCTCGAAATTGATGTGTTCCGTTCAATAGTTCAGAAATGTTCATTGGTTCAAACAGGAAACCTTCACTCTTGGCTTAACACATTCCAGCTGCGAGGCGGGTCGTGGAAAGCACTGTTCCTCTCCAATAATTTTTAGATTAGTTACAATAAGCTTACGCTGCAAAAGAATTCGCTTGTATTTTTCAATATGTGGTCTGTTGTCGGTTTGAAGGCCTTCCATTACTTCGGCAACGTAGTGCAACTCCACCGAGGGCTGTCTGGAGTAGGGTGGAGATAGCAATGTGAAAGTTGCGAGCTGTCGAAGACGATCTTCATGTTCCTAATGCGATTAGGACATCGTATACTCTTGACGACGTTTAGCATCTGTGCGGTCAGTCACCTAATTTCAGAATTCATGTTGAGTAATCCTGCTAAATTCCCATAATATTGTCTTTTTATATTGATGAGTAATATGGATAGTCGTCACGTTCATGTGCCGTCTACAACGCAAATTTAATGTTACTATCCTAGGAACTAACCTGCAATACGTTTTGTATTTCATAATCGGAACTATCTGCATTAACCGTCATCAGAGCAATGTCAGGGAACAGAATGCAGCAGTGCTTTGGTACCTACTTGGGGACCTGCTTGAGTCGTGTTCTAAGGAAAGGGTAGTTTCTGGTTCACATTATATTACACTAGCGAGGAGTACCGACTTTTCCTTTTCTCTGCAAACATCCAGATCTAAATTCAGTAGCTAAATGCTAAGAATATATTTGCATTGTGCCATCTCAAAAATCAATAGATATGGATATGGATATAGATATAGATATAGATTGAAACACGTATGTAACGTAGCAGCGATGGTGAGGCATGATAAAATCTTTGACCAGAGAGCCTTTATCGTGGTTAGTCTGCGCTTGACCGCGCGAGAGTTGCGAGCAGCACTCTGTCGGTAGCAGTAGCTCAGTTCAGTTGCGAGTAGTTCTCTGTCAGTAGTCGTCGTGCAGTGTACTCTGTCAGTAGTAGTCGTGCAGTACAGTTGCGAGCAGTCTGTCAGTGGGCAGTCTGTGAGCAGTGCAGTATGTCGGTAGTAGCAGTCCAGTGCAGTTGTGTGTGAGGAGTCGGCGGGCGTCGACATGGCATTCTGGTCAAGATTCAGGACGAGGTATATTATTTTTTGAACAAGGTAGTGAATCAGCAATGCCGCTAGCTAATAATGTAAATTAACTGTAACTAATTTGTGCAATAATCGCCCCAATAATAATTTTGATTTCAAAGCAATTTTTACAAAAGAACCTTTTAATTGAACCAATGATCTCCTTCCATTTCCTTTAAAGAACAGTTTCAGTTAAATTTCAAAAAAAAATATTATTTGCAATGCATTTCCTCCAAGCCGTGGCCAACAATAAGAGCAGAAATTTGACATGCAGTTATACTGAGGTAAGAAATTAATTCTGATTTTATGCACAGGGCCAAAGACCGACATTTCGGTTTAATTGAATTTTCATTGTCACTGAAGTTTCATTAGCATTGAATTGTCTCTCATTATTTTCGTGAGAGTTTACACCTTGAGTCAGATTGCGAATTTCACATTTTTATTTTTATTGTCATTAAATTCAATTGCTAGGGAGGTTACGTTTGGCTCCCATTTCTACTAAATAATATTGCTCTAAAAAAATTCTCCGGAAAGGTTACAAGATATAGATATAGATATAGATATAGATTTTTATATTTAAAGTCATTCTCGTTCTGCGTTGGAATAAACATCATTCATTATTTGCTTGTTCTTGTTACGGTTATTATTGTCATTCTCTCACGTTCAAGAGTTTTCACACCCCTATTTAGTATCGGTGCACATGAAGAGTGACTATGAAAGAAGGTATTACTGAATGTTACATCATGCACAATACACTCATTTACTTCGGCTCCTCGTGATCAACGCTACAGGAGAAGTGAGATACATAAAGTTGACAGTGTGAGGACAGACATGCTGGCACAACTCTGCAACTACACAGTGTTACCAGATAAAATGGTGCTGGGGAATCGAAAGTGTAGTACGGTTTTTGCCACAGTAGCAGACAGCTGCTAATTTCGGACGATGACCGTGGATTACACTTCGGTCAGTGCTGGTTAGAGTGTTGCAACTGTAAATGGAAGGCTTTGTTTGATAGTCTTGTGCTGATGCTGTCTGAATAAATTATGCCATTGGATGAAAAGCGGTTTAGTTTTAAGACCTAACCCATGAGGGGAGAAGGCACAGTGGTCTGCTTCAGGAATTCCAAGCAATAAAACACAAAAAATAACCCAGGAAGGGTTCGAACAGCTACTTTCATGCAGAGACATGCTTTTGGAATCTGTTCATCGTTACGGGGCCAAACAAGAAGGTAACATCACTGAAACAATGATCAGGCTACTTAGTATATAATAGAGCATACATATTTCAAGGAGAAAACGTATGAAGACGCAGACTTCCTCGTTATCAATATGTGCGGCATATCTTTCGTGTTAACGAAAGTAATATCCCGCTTTACCTCTTCTTACGTCTCAAATGAAATGAATGCCATGAGGAATCGAATATTTGTTGACTGCGTCTCTTCTTTCTTCCATCCTTACCAACATATTTCTTCATTCTCGTGGTAATCATGACATTCTATGTGTATGCTGCAAAAGATTGCACGTGGACAAATTCGACATCGGGATGCAAAGCGTTTGGTATCTTACATTATATTCAATTCGAATAAGCTTCCGATGTATTTTTACTTCGTTTGTATTTTTAGATGATTATGAACATTACGGAAAATTATCTCACGTGCTTTATGTTGAATGAGAAACATTGAATGATCCGTTTTGCTTTCCCTACGTTGAAATGATATAATGTCGGCGTCAACAGCCTTCTTCCACGCCGGAAGCTGAAACTTGTATCATTTTGGACTAATGATAATTGAATGTCTCAAATGTATACATAACCCAAAAGGCGACGTCAGAAACCATCAGGGGAGAACGCCGCATATAAACCAAACGTGCGCCCGCGTCTCCACTCTGAAGAACCGTATCGGAGAATCACGGCAAGCATTTCGCTGAAGAGCTGCCTCGTAAGAGAGCCGAGAAATGGCAGCGTCGTAGCAAGTATTTGTCAACACTCTGATAGTATTTACTTCCGGGTGTAGGCCGGCATTACCTCGCTAAATTCACTTGACATTCGTTTTCCACGTCGAAGACTCGTACGATACAATCCACTGTAAGATGAGACACTTAGAAAGTATATTTAATTTCTGGACTCCAAGAACGGCGTTCTTCACGTAAGTAACACCTGTTTGTGTGTTTTAAGGTTGCGTTTTGAGGCTCAGGCAAAATCGCAGTGACTATAGTCCGTCTGTTGTCGCCAGTGCGTCGTTAGCTCAGAGGTTATTCGTCGTATTGTGGCTTTTCTAACGCGGGACATTCTGAATCGGAATACTCCCCTTTCATTATTAGTTCCGGGACGTGCCTATTTTCCTCGGACAAAGACCAATGCTGTGAATTGGATTCGCGGATGTGCCATTCACTATCTATTTGGACAAACTATAGACTCTGTACTCGATTTTTGGACATACCTCAACGACTGTCATTATGTCGTTGTCCGTCACCCAAAATACAGACAACTTTTCCCGAACTTCCTTGGGAGTGCTTTCACGACCCGCCTCGCAGCTGGAATGTGTTAAGCCAAGAGTGAAGAAGGTTTCCTGTTTGAACCAATGAACATTTCTGAACTATTGAACGGAACACATCAATTTCGAGAAGACGTGACTCAACATATTACCAGCGGGGCGCAGAAGGTGTCTGATCAATTACACAACAAAGATAAACAAAAAAAGAAATGAAAATAAAAATGAAATTCAGAAAAAGGAAGATTTTGTTTTGTTTGTAAGGATAGCCCTAACCTTGAATTCCCATATTACCCCTGGTATATAGGCAGCTCTCTGGGGTAGTTTTAGTCAGGAGCCAACGCCTGCAGTGGACCAGATTTTTTTTTTTTTTTTTTGGTTATTGGGTGAAAAGTGGCGGTGGCACTTAGTTTCTTTTTTTAGTGCCATTTTCCTAAGGGGCTTTAAAATAAGAGAGAAAAAAGGGATAGTCGTCAAAAAAAAAAAGTAAAAGAAAAAAAGCAAGATTGAAAAAAAAGAGGTTCCCTTGTGCATTGCGGTGCTCGTACTATATGACATAGCAGTTCCAATCTCGGTGGAAGCCGCTGACTACAACTTTTTATTTTCCATTTTAATTAATGGAGTTGCAAACTGCTAGTAAAAATTCCTTATACGAAATCTGAAGAATGCCTTTAAACATCAATCTTCGTCCGATTTCGACTTAGTAAATTAAGTTAATATCATGGATGTCTGCTTTGCAAATTTCAAGGTGCTTCACTGTAAAATAGATCCTGAAAAGATTCAACACAACTGTCAACGATATAAATTTGAGCTTTGTTCGCCATATAGGTCTAACATGTCAGGAGGTTGTTTATGAAGGGCACATGTTGATTAATATAGTTCCCTTCTTCTAAATTTTTGCAATAGCATTTAACTGTAGACGTTTTCTAACACCGGCGTTAGCAATTCCTTTCCGTTCTCTGAAACGACAAATTTTTCTGGTTTAAATGTGATGACCTTAACTATCACTTCCGATCAACATTAAATACTTCATGAACCCATATATGGAACTCTAAATGTGCAGCTTTCCTGCACTGCTACAGAGCATGCATTGCAAGGTATTCACACAGTTTATCGCATAGAGTTACCATAAGGAATGAAGCAAGAACTGTAATACACTTTACACCACAGACGCTCACTCTGGCTTGAAGAAAACATCCGAACATTGACCAATAGTTGCACAAATAATTGAGTTTGAAAGGAAAAGAAACGAGGTATGAAGCATTTATAAATTCATCGAATGTAGCGAGGTGGTTTAATTTCGTCCCAGTCCATAAAATTAATTTCGGGCCATACTCAGCTCTTGCCGATTGATGTAATATAATACCCGCCTACTAATCAGGGCTTCTGTCTCCGTTACTTTCGAGCATGAATGGAAATTGTAGAAATTTTCTGTAGAGCAGCATTTAATAATAAAGCGTTTTAAATCATCAAAAGCGATGATCGGTAGCAGGCGTTTTCGATAAAGAACGGGGGAGTGCAGCGCCGCTGCTGTCGCCACAGCCGCTGCCGTTAGCCAGCCAGTGGATCCCGGAGCTTTGCCGCATAAGGCGTCCAGAGGAGGACAGTCTGCAGGAAATCTGCCGCAAAATCGTTACTGGATAAAATTCTGATATAGGTGTGTCAGAAAGCGAAATAGATTGAATCTGCGCTACCATTACATTCACGTCTCCAGCATTCAGACAGAAGAGGCTATAAAAAAAATTTATACCAGCTGCTCTCGATCCACTGACATTATGAACAGAAACAACGCACGCTACCGCTAGACCACAGGCGTAATCAGTCTAGGGTTTCTCTATAATGAGACAAGTTTTCCTCCAGGAAGTGCCGCAGTGTACAGTGTTGCCAGATTGTGCAGATAACCGGACTTACAGAATTAGCGAGTTGGCCGGTTTTTTTGTCCCATGTCGCGATCGGCGCGGACTTAGCCTCTGAAGCGGCCGGCCGCCGGTCGAGTTTTATGTCAAAGAGTGTACATAAAATCAGTCATACCTGCAGGTGAAGAATGCTGTGAGTACATTATATACCGACGTAAAAAAAGTCGTAACACCAAGGTGGAGTTGTGCGACATAAACGAAAGTTGGTAGGCGTGATTTTACATATGAAAGATGATGTCTATTTAGATTTCGCTCCAGTGGCATAAGAGTGGCGCTAGTAGCGCCTCTATGACGATGCTAATGAGGTTTGCTCTAAAACTTCGCTGTAACAGTCCTGAACATAAGGTACCTTTGCCCTTGGAAGTGGTGAGTTGATGTTAGTCAAGAACGCCTTTAAGGCGACAAAGACTCCAGTACCAGCATCTCAATGAGTTTTAACAAGGTCCTGTAATCGGGCTACGAGAAGCTAGATGTTCCTTCTGCGTTACTGCAGAAAGACCTGGGAGGAATATAGCCACTGTATATGACTGCTGTGAGCGGTAGTCACGAAACTGTACGGTCGCAAGAAGACAGGCTTCCGGACGGTAACGTGGAAGACCATCGTATTAGGCGTATGGCTCTGGCGCAACGAACTGCATGTACAACAGTAATGTGAGTGGCAGTTGGCACCACAGTGACACAACGAACTGTTACAAATCGATTACTTCAAGGACAGCTCCGTGCCAGACGCCTTCTAGCGTAGCTTTCCACCAGCTGCAAACCGTTGTCATTTGCGACTTCAGTGGTGTGAAGCGAGAGCTCATTGGAGGTCAGGGTGGAGGTCTGTTGCGTTTTTTGATGAAAGCTGGTTCTGCCTTGGTGCCTGTGACGGCCGTGTGTTGGTTAGGAGGAGGTCAGTTGCGGACCTGCAATCAACCTGTCTGCATTCTAGACACACTGGAATTACACTTGGAGTTACGATACATACGATTCGTATTGCAGCAGGAGCACTCTCGTGGCTGTCCCACGCATCCTCACTCCAAAATTGTATGTCAATCTGAAGAGTCGACCTGTTGTGTTGCCGTTCATGAACAGCATTCCAGGGGGTGTTTTCCAACAGGATAACGCTCGACCACATAGTACTGTTGTATCCCAACATGCTCTACAGAGTGTCGACGTGTTGCCTTGGCCTGCTCGATCACCAGATCTGTTTCCAATCGAGGACATACGGGACATAATCGGACGACAAAACCAGCGTCATCCACAACCAGCATTAACCGCCCCTGTAATGACCGATAAAATGGAACGGACGTGGAATTCCATCCCACAAACTGACATCCGGCATCTGTACATGGACGTTTGCTTGCTTGCGTGCAACATTCTGGCAGTTACACGGGTTATTAATGTACCAGCATTTCACATTTGCAATTGCTCATCTCGCGCTTACTTTAACCTCTGACCTTGCAATGTTAATCACTTAAATATGTTACCTAGACAGATGTATTCCAGAATTTCATTACTCTACATTAATTAGTTTTTGATGTTGCGATTTTTTCCGTCAGTGTAGTTATTGGATGTATCTAACGCTACTGTAACTTTTCAGGTTGAGGTCTGCACACATCGTGCCCAGAGGACGTGCAAGTCTAGTTTGTTGACATTTGTCATTGGCATGAAAGACATTGGGAGCATCAGATCGCACAGACAGATAGCTGCAGCGAACGACTGGTGAGGAGATGGATCTACAGGCGCCGGTTGGTCCAGAAGGACGCCACCACTAGAAAATCGTACATATTTTCGCCTGGATCTGACGAATAACGAATGGCCATCAGTGTAAGTGAGGGCAGACGTTACAGACAGAGCATCATCACGAACCGACGGGAAGAGATAAGTTTCTTTCGTGTCTACTGTGTAAGCCAAAGGCACCCACGGAAATGTATCGCCATTTCACAGTAGTACTGTTCTACATGTTCAGCGCCTTCTGATTTACTTGAAGTAGGGTCTGATACCGGCGCTTAGATGTTACAGACAGCATAAGGAAACACTTCATCTCGGGGCACAGGCAAATGCAGTGAAGATAAATTAGGATAATTTGTTTTATATGTAGTTTTGCTTGAAAGCCCTGCAGTATTTCTGATGCAGAATTAACAATGTGAAAAATGGGCTTTAGGCTCGCACCACACCACTGGAACAGTGAACGGCATTGGGGCGGCGTTTTCCTTTCAACCATTCGATAAAAGTGGCAGCACAGGCTACGCAGGCAATATGAAGTGCAAATTTTTTTTCCTGATCACAAACAGGTCAATCAAAATACAGTTTATATGCCTTCTTAACTAAATCGGCGACTGGCTTTGTTTTAGAGTTTGAGGTGACTTTCCCACACACATAGCGAAAGTTGTCGGAGAGATTTAGACAATAAAGGTATTTACGAGTTACCATTTTTACTAAGTATATTTTTCAGACTCCACAACATCCCATTACCTCACACAACAAACACTCACTGAGGCTACAAAAACTCGCAGCACACTGTTGCGCCAAGATAAGAGTGATGAGAACTGCGCTGAGCGTTTATTTCTAGTTCTGCTCGAATGCCCTGAGCATAATTATGAGAAAGCAATGTCAGTCTGAGAAATGGCCATTAGGCTCATACCACACTACTGAAGTCTCTTTCGCACTATGGATTATGTCGGCATCAGGTGAGTAAAGTTTATAATCTTTATTACACCTGCCAATTAGTGATGATTTGAAGATCTTCTAGCACCCCTAATAAAAAAAATTCTAAACAGACAGCTAAGGTAAAGAACAGTAAAGAGAGAAATATGGAAAATAAACAATAAAAAACTTTAAAAACTTAAAATCTTACGTGGTAGAACATTTTGAAAGGTAGATTCGGATTCTACACGCACCAAAACACACACTAATTGACATATCGCATCCCAGTTGCAAAATGGCTTTTGAGTGGTGTAATTATCGGACTCGTGCTTTCTGGTGTAACACAGTTTCCGTCACTGTATGGCGGAGACGTCAGGCTTCACTAACTGAAAGAACCAATCCAACGAAACAACCGTCAATATAAAATCACCGCAGCAGCATATTTAATAATAACGCATTGCTCGTGTTGTCTGCCGGACAGTGATGCAAGGCCAACCGCTAGCCGCTCAAAGCAAAAACGTGGCTCGCGTGTTTGCGATACGAGACCAGCGCGGCTGCCAGGTCGAAGGAGCAGAAGACGCATGCGATAAGCAGCGAAGGTGAGGGCAGAGGCCGCCCGCCCGCGGCAAGGATGCGGCCACGTTTCGACAGCGAGCGGGGCGCGCGATGTGTGAATCTCCAGGGCGGAGAAAGCTATCGTGACCGCGGCCGGCGCGTTAGCCAGCGCTCGGCAATCATTTACTGCCGCCGTGTGTGCACGACAGCCCGCTTGCGCAATGTTCACTCTAGTGTCGAGTCCTGCACCGAGCATATCGCGCGTGCTACACATCCTCATAAAACCTGTACTCCCTCTGTCGGTAAGCCGAGGTCTCTCTCGCAGTCGCCCCCGACCAGTCGACTGCCAGTTCTAATACTGCAGGCAGTAAAAATTTTCGTACTGGCGTGTTTTAAAACTTCCAGCCCGGTTGGCAATTCCGTTTTGGCTCAACGATTTTTGATGACTGAACTACCCGCCTTCTCCAGCTCCCATGTGCTATGATTTCACATGAGCTCGCTGTCCGTACTCTAGTCAGACTGTGAAACATCGTGATGTAGCGCCAATATCTGCAGCTGAGTTCTACAACATGCTTACCCTTTCTAGCTCATTTTTTTTTTCATCTGTGTCATTATTTCCATCCATGATTTCGTGCCCTGACAACTGAGATGAAATTTTGACAAATTTTATGCCGTATCGAAAACCTTCGATTGTTTTGCTGAGCTCTCACACCTCTGTATTAACCGTTCAACAGAAAATTCTATAAACAAAATTATGATGCTCGAGAGTAACGGTAACATTCTAAAAGCTCAAAAAATGTTAAAATATTGTTAAATATATTCCAGACACTGAGTGCAGGCAAAGGTAAAAACACACTGAAGTAAAAAAAGTCATGCAATAGCGATATGCACATATACAGATGGCGGCAGTATCGCGTACACAACATATAAAAGGGCGGTGCATTGGTGGAGCTGTCATTTGTCCTGAGGTAATTCATGTGAAAAGGTTCCCCACGTGATTATGGACGCCCGACGGCAATTAACAGAATCTCAATGCCAAATGGTGCTTTGGGACATTCCATTTCTGAAATCGTTAGGGAATTCAGTATTCGTTGTCAAAAGTGTGCTGGGGAAACCAAATTTCAGGCGTTAATTCTCTCACCACGGACAATGCAGTGGCAGATGGCTTTCATTCAATGACTGAGACCAGCAGCGTTTGTGTAGAGTTGTCAGTGCTAACAAACAAGCGAATCTGGGTGAAAGTAGCGCAGAAATCAATGTGGGACGTACGACGATCTTACCCGTTAGGGCAGTGAGGCGAAATTTGGTGTTACTGGGCTACGGCAGCAGACGACCGACGCGAGTGCTTTTGCTAACAGCACGATATCGCCTGCAGCGCCTCTCATGGGCTTGTGACGATATCGGTTGCACTGGACGATTGGAAAACCGTGGCCTGGTCAGATGAGTCCCGATTTCAGTTGGTAAGAGTTGACAGTAGAGGCCACGGATTCAAAATTTCAACAAGGCACTGTGCAAGCTGGTGGTGGCTCCATAAGGATGTGGGCAGGGTTTACATGGTATGGACTGGATTCTCTGGTCCAAATGGATCGATCACTGACTGGGAATGGTTATATTCGGCTATTTGGAGACCATTTGCAGGTATTTATGGACTTGACGTTCCAAACAACGATGGAATTTTTATGGATGACAATGCGCCAGTGAACGGACCAAAATTGTTCGAGATTGGTCTGGACAATTCGAGCACGCCCAACATGCGCCCCATCGATCATTTATGGGACATAATCGTGTACAGACTCCTCCACCGGCAACAGTTTCGCAATTATTGACGGCTATAGAAGCAGCATGGCTCAGTATTTCAACGACTTGTGAGTTCATGCCACATCGAGTTGCTGCACTACACCGGGCAGGAGGAGGTCCTACACGATGTTAGGAGGTATCCCATGAGTTTTGTCACCTCTAGACACTGACTTCAGGCACAAGTAGAAATACTTTCCGAACGCTCGTCTGAATATCACGGCACATTCGGTGGATTTCTGTTTCCTGAATTTCTGAATTTGGAATCATCAGACTGATCACTAGAATACGGAGTCATCTTACGATCCCTTCATTTTATTCCGTTCAGTAAGACCATAACGTACTACTAATACTGCTGCTTGGCAAATAAAGTCATTACGTAATGGGATTTTATTTATGATGACAGACTGCATCCAGGTACAATTATCACTTGATTTAAAAAGCACCGTTATTAGTACATAGCAATACATGCGTCAAGAAGACATTAATGTCATCATCTTGTGGAATACACCAAAAAGATATTAATTCAGGTATTTATTTAAACATAAACTCTATTTCTGTTATTATATCTGCGAATTTCAATCTGAATTTCTGTTTATCTCTCGATAACTGTTCTTTTAAAACAACGAATGATACTTTATTACACCATTTGAAAATGAGTGATCCAATTTGTTATTTCAGTAATATACACTGTCACCAAGAGCTACTCTTTTAATCAGCACTATGTTCTGCTCAATCACTTACTTGACTAATTGTTTTTACAAGTGTTTCCGTAAAGGTTGGAGTTCGAAAATAACATTCTTTGTTATAGCGACCTCAGTAACATGTATTTAATGCAGATAAACTTATCCATATGAATTAGGATTGCTTTTGATAGTTCTGTTACCTAAGCTGAAGTTGCATTCAATGAATACGTATTATTTCACTCGTGTTTCACAGTGAACGTTTTACAAAAACATATGGTTCTCTGCTGAAGCATGGTACAAAAAACAAAACTCTAGTGGGGTTACGAGCGCAGTTTACAAATCATATGTGCATTTAGTCCAAAATCATCCCATAGTTTAAAAAAAAGAAGTTACGTCGCACGGCAAATTTTTCAAAATTGTCGAACACCACTTCGAGCCCTTCATAATGAAGATAAATGTCAGATGGCTCCACACCACCACCAAGCTACACACAACATGCATAGCAACAGGAAGCTTGTGGTTCTGATAACTAGCAGCTATTAACTGTAACAATTATCAGCTGAAATTAGGTAGTTGGTTTAATGATATGCGGATTCTATTGTTTGAGGAAAAGAATGTTTTGATTACAAATGATATTTCTGTATGGAATTCCAAACAGGAAAAATTTCCTGCCTGAAAAATTAACGTAATATAAAATAGATTACGTCATTTTCCCCTTCGAACTACACCCTTCGACTTTTACAAAAATCTAAATAAAATTTATCCTCATAAATGGAAACAACTTTAAAGAAATGTGTGTAGTGTGGACAGGAGAAGCCACTCAGCAAATGTCATTTGCAAATGAGTAAAAAAGATAAACATCATAACATATGCAAAGAATGTGCAATAAGATCTTCTAGAAATAGATATATTACCAACAAAAACTAACCTCATCCATGAAAACTGATGTAACAACAACAAAAAATGCAACATGTGCCAAGAAATTAAAGATATTGACTGTTTTCATCCAAATCCATCTGCAAAGGACAGGAATGCAAGATGTGTAACTTGTGAACTAGAACCTAGAAAAAGTAAAGTGATGTGTGAATGTGAATTGAAGTAAATAAGCGCACTTTTGGAATGCATTTACTATCGAACGAACACCGAAATTTGATAGAAATTGTCAATTAGTATTCTTCATTTTAACTTGAAAAATCTTCACTGTTGATCTTCGACTTTTAAAAAACCTAATATAATTTTATCCTTATAAATAAGTTGTCAGCTTGCTGTTGATCTTCAGCTTTTAAAGAACATAATAAAATTTTATCCTTATAAATAAGTAGACAACTTAGTGTTGATCTTCAGGTTCTAAGAACTTAATAAAATTTATCCTTGTAAATGAGTAGCTAACTTGAGCACTTTACTGTCATCGATCTTCGCTCCTTATGTAGGAGAGAAGGTTGGAGAGGATGTAGTAAGATGAGAAAGGATTAATTAATTTTATAATTGAACAAATCATTCAAAAAAGAACGACTAATAGAAGGCTCTGGAGAAAACTATCTTTCTCTATAACTGAAAGTACTGATGATATTTTCAAAAGTGTCGAGAATAAACCATTGAAAGAAATATTTTCATTTTCTACCAATGTGTTCGAGAGACAAAGAGAAAGAACAACAGTTAACCAATGTCAAGTTAATAAAGTATTTGCAAAGAGATTGCAAACAATAAATTTCGAGAACAATCTAAACTTGCTTGACCCAAAATTCTTCTTGAATGCATGGAAGCCCAAAATCATGAAAACTGTGAAGGATGAACTAAAAATTCATAGGGGAGTGAAGGTTAATTTAATTCTCTTCTGCGATTACCAGATGCAAACAGATCGAAAAATTATGGAGTTTATATTTCAAACACCATACTTCATGATCAGTACAGAGGGGAATCTCCCAAAAAAATTCAACGATTGGAAGCAAGATATTCTAGCAAAAATGTCTAATTTTCAAGCATGTGGATCAGGATAGACATTAAATAGAATTATTGGTTTACAACTAGGAATTAACAGACATGTTACACTGAAAGGATCATCGTATATTGACCTACCAGAAAAAATAAGAGCCAAACAAACCTGCATCAATGTGAAAAATAACTATCGAAAAAGCTTCCTATGGTCAATAAAGTCTGCATTGTATACAGCAAAGAAAGATCCGCAAATGGTAAGTAAATATCAAGGCATTGGTATTGAAATTGATGAAAAAATCGAAAATTTTGCATTTCCTAGAGAGGTTGATAACATTCTAAAAATCGAGAGCAAAACTAATGTATATAACAATGTCTATTCGTTTGATGAAAAATATCAAATACATCCTTTAATAATTACGAAATGCAAGAAAGGAAAACCTGTAAATTTACTTAATTTAAAAAAGATGTAAATTCACACTATTGTTGGATAAAAGATTTGTCTCAACTTGTTTCAGCTCAGATAACAAAGCATAAAGAATTAAAACTTATGTGTTACATGTATCTTCTCCACTTCAATAGGAAAGAAAAATTAGATGATCACACACCAAATTGCTTAGTTGACAAACCATTAAAACTAGAATTATCAAAGAAGGGCTCATATGTAGGTTTTAAAAATTATCAACACACACAGAAAGTTCCATTCGCTATTTATGCAGATTTTGGGAGTATACTCCAAAAGATGGACAACTGTCGACCAACCCCAGAAGAACCATACACTATGAAATACCAAAAACACGAGCCTCGCGGTTTCTGTTAGTACATCAAGTACACTAATGCATATTATAAAGATCCAATTGTTTGTAGAGGACTAAATGCTCAAACAAAATTTATTGAGTTTATGAAAAAAGAAGTTGAAGAAATCGGAAGAATTTACTCTGAAATCAAATAAGTGAAACCGCTTACACATGAAGAACAATCAAGGCACAAAACAGCAAAAATTTGTGAACTTTGCAGATGTCACATTCAAAACACAAACACAAAAGTCCATCACCACAATCGTGTAACTGCAAAATACATTGCCCCTTGTGGAATAATTGTAATTTGAAACTAAAGCTTCCCAGCATTGTACCTATTTATTTGCATAATTCATCTGGATACGATTCTGCCGTCCACAGTGTCCGAGCGGTTCTAGGCGCTTCATTCCGGAACTACGCGACTGCTATGGTCGCAGGTTCGAATCCTGCCTTGGTCATGGATGTGTGTGATGTCCTTAGGTTATTTAAGCTTAAGTGGTTCTAGGAGACTGATAACCTCAGATGTTAAGCCCCATAGTGCTCAGAGCCATATGAACCATTTGATACGATTCTCATTTGTTTATAAATGAGGTTGGTGATGATGGAAAACAGATTTAATCCCCAACAATAAAGAGAAGTATATCAGCTTCGGCAACAAGACAGAAAATTTGAAGATGAGGTTTACTGACACATTTAGGTTTATAGCTTTATCACTTAAGCTTTCATCTAACCTGAAGAGAGATCCAATGAAGAAGTTAGAACATTTTTTCCAGAAGAGTTCTTCAATCTAGTGATGAGGAGGCGTGTATATCCATATGATTACTTGGATTCTTGGAAAAAATTTGAAGAAGAGCAGCTTACACCAAAAAGAGAATTTTACAGTATACTGGATGAGTGTGACATAACTGATAAAGACTACAATCTTGCACAACTGGTGTGGAAAAAAATTAATATCAAAAATCTTGGTGAATATCATGATCTCTATCTTAAAACTGCTGTTTTGGTATCGACCAAAGTGTCTGAAAATTTTAGAAAAACTTGTATTAGAGCTTATAATTTAGATCCATCGTGGTATTTTACAGCACCTGGTTTACCTTGGGATTCAATGTTGAAAATAGCTAAACAACCACTAGAATTGTTACATGAATACGATATGATTCTTATGGTTGAGAAGAAAATAAGACTTGGTACATCAAAATGTTGTAAAATATGTCAATGCAAATAAAAAAGATATATAAGATTTCGATCATAATAAGCTATCGAATTATTTAGCCTATTTAGATGCAAAAATTTTATATGGTTATGCTCTGAGCCAATATTTACCATATGGTGGATTTGAATGGGATGGACCAAATAATTTTGATTGTACAAAAATAAGTGAAATATCAGATTCTGCTAAAATTGGGTGTATTTTTGAAGTAGATTTAGAACAGCCAAAAAATTTACTTGATCTACATATGGATTTACCATTAGCTCCTGAAAATAAAACTGTGCCAGGAACTAAGGAAAGCAAATTCTGAGCTACAGTGAATGATAAAAATAATTATGTAATTCATTATAGAAATCTCAAATAGTTTTAAAATTTGAACAATCAGATTGGTTGAAGAAATATATAGATAAGAATACTGAAATGCGAACTAAAGCAGAAAATAAATTTGAAAAAGTTTCAAGAAGCTAATGAATAATTCAGTATTTGGAAAGACAATGGAAAATATAAGAAGTCGGGTGGACATAAAAATAGTTTCAGATGTAACGAAACGTGAAAAACTCATTGCAAGACCTAAGGCCTAGCAATATTTCAAGGAAACGCTTTTGTCATGCACCTTGATAAGACAAAAATTAGTTTCAATAAACCTATATATGTTGACATGAACATACTCGATCTATCTAAAGAACTGATGTACGATTTTCGGTATAGAGTTATGAAACCAAAATATGGAGGAAATATTGAGTTGTGTTATCAAGATATGGACAGTTATATCTACAATATAAAACTGAAGATATCTATGAAGCCATGAAATAGATGATTGTTTACTTTGATAAAAGTGGCTATCCAAAGGATAATATACACTGAAAAGCCAAAGAAACCGGTACACAACTAATATCGTGTAGGAACCCCACGAGCATACAGACGTGACATGGACATGACTAATGTATGAAGTAGTACTGGAGGGAATTGGAACCATGAATTCTGCAGAGCTGCCCATAAATTCGTATGAGTACGAGGGGGTGGAGATCTCTTCTGAACAGCACGTTGCAGGGCATCCCAGATATGCTCAATAATGTTCTTATCTGGGGAGTTTGGTGACCAGCGGAAGTGTTTAAACTCAGAAGAGTGTTCCTCGAGCCACTCTGTAGCAATTCGGGACGTGTGGGGTATCGCATTGTCCTGCTGGAATTGCCCAAGTCCGGTGGAATGCACAGCGGACATGAATGGATGCAGCTAATCAGATAGGACGCATACATGCATGTCATCTGTCAGAGTCGTATCTAGACGTACCGGGGGTCCCATATCACTCCAATTGCACACGCCCCACACCATCACAGAGCCTCCACCAGCTTGAACAGCCCCCTGCTGAAACGCAGGGTCCATGAATTCACGAGGTTCTCTCCGTACCCGTACACGTCCGTATGCTCGATACAATTTGAAACGAGACTCCTCCGACCTGGCAACATGTTTCGAGTCATCGACAGTCCACTGTCGGTGTCGGCTGCCCCAAGCAAAGCGTAGGGCTTTGTGTTGTACAGTCATTAAGGGCCTTTGGCTCCGAAAGCCCATATCGATAATGTTTCGTTGAAAGGTTCTCACGCTGACAGTTGTCGATGGCCCAGCATTGAAGTCTCCAGCAGTTTGCAGAAGGGTTGCACTTCTGTCACGTTGAACAATTCTCTTCAGTCGTCGTGGGACCAGCAGCTGCAGGATGTTTTTCCGGCCGCATCGATGTCAGAGATTCGATGTTTTAGCAGATTCCTGATATTCACGGTACACTCGTGAAATGGTCATAAGAAAAAATCCGCACTTCATCGCTACCTCGCAGATGCTTGTTCCATCGCTCGTCGACGACTATAACCACATTAAAACTTACTTAAATCTTGATAACCTGTCACTGTAGCAGCAGTAACCGATCTAACACCTGCGACAGACGTTTGTTGCTTTACATTAACAAAATTACAAACGCCAAAGATTTGACACCTGAAATTTTATTATTTAAGAGGGATTCACTTATACCCATGGCAATTTTAAACAAATGAAGGAAAGTATTTCACTGATGTTTTATCCTTTCTCCGTGCTATTCCAGACGTTAAATATTTAGTAGCTGAAATAAACCCCTTGTGTTCGTCCTCTTCACAAAAATTCAACATTTTTTCTCAGCTGTAATTACAAGGAAAGTTAGTGATCGCAATTGTAGATTACTGAATTTGATTCATTATGGAATTCTAGTGAGGGAATTGTCACACTCTGTAAATTTTATAGTATTCCAAGCACCAAAGATTCGATGCCTGAATTTGTATCAAAACATTTAGGTATCGATAATCTGTGTTTTTAAAGTATTCGTATACAATACAAATTTCATTACCTTTCAGATAATATAAATAATTCGCATTCTGATCTGAAACATCCTGGGAGATTAAACCAGTGTGCCGGACCGAGACTCGAACTCGGGACCTTTGCCTCTCGCGGGCAAGTGCTCTACCAACTTTTTTTGTCATTTTGTTCAGTATGTTTCGTTAAATTTGGTTTGGGCGGACGTCACAAGACATCCGTTCAAGTTGGTCGTTGATTCCTTCACTCAGTTTTTTTTTATTACAGAGGGCGAACAACCATTTGACCGAACACGCTGAGCTACTGTGCCGCCATGAGCTACCCAAGCACGACTCACGCCCCGTCCTCACCGCTTTACTTCTGCCAGTACTCCGTCTCCTGCCTTCCAAACTTTACAGAAGCTATCCTGCTCGCATTCTGATTTGTTAACTGAGTTATGATTATAGATGTATCTTCATTTGAATAAGATATGGCTAGAAAAAATGAAAGTGGAAGTTTTTTCATACCTAGTGTAGCAATTTACATATCAAAAATATTATGAATGAATAAAATTATTTGGTAGCTATTGCAAGTACATCTATTGCAGTTGTCGCAAGTTCAGAAATACATATGATGAATACATCTGAATTTATTCAGAAAAAGAATCATCCATTAAATTTAGGAAATTGGTTTAGAGATATTTGTTTCCCTTTGTTTGAAGAGAAAAATGTATTAATTACAAATGATATTTTTAACTTTGTTCATTATGGTAATACAACTCTTCTGAGTAGAAGACATGAAATGAATAATCAAATTAATTCACATTTCATTAAATCCTTAAAAAATTACAATCCAGAATACATACAAATAAAATATAATAATCCATTAGCTTTAGAATATGATTAAATTTTATCTTTTCTGTACAATATTACAGACATGTAAAAATCCTACACATATAATTTTGCACCAATTAAAGGGAATAGGTTAGAATTCTCAAAGAAAATTAAATTTCATAAACAGAAATTATGTGTGATAATCCATTAGCTCCAGAATATGGATTTATTCAAAATGAAATTAAAACTTTAAGGCCTAATAATATTGTTCAAAAGAAATGGATTTTAGCTTTTCTGTATGTACTTTTAGGGGGGAAATATTTCCCCCTGAAAATTTTAAACAAATAACAAAAATTTCTTGCATTCAATTAAAAATTATATCCTAGAATGTATAGACGCAAAATATAATGATCCACCAGTTTCACAGATGTCGTAAATTACGAGCACTGGAATTTTTTCATTATAAGTTAGTACCCAGTAATTCGTCAGGGCTTAACTATTAGGTATAGATTATATTTAATGAACATTTCTGAGGCATTACTTTAACCACTTATGAAAATATATTTTTCATGTGACTAAAGATTTTAGCTATATACAGGTTTTTTTAAAAAAATAGTCTTTCACCTGCATATTTCCTTCAGTTGCTTTCAAATAATCCATGATTCCTTCCTTAAATTTTTCAATTGCATCAATAACCAGTTGATCTTCTTTTATATTTTTCATATTCTGTTCTTGGTTGTTTTTTCCATTTTTTAAATTCCTTATTAATTCTTCCTTTATCTTTCGATTTCGTGTAGTCTTTTTCACAACCTTTGAGTCTCATTTTGCAAACATTTATTAGAGAAGAAAAAACATTAGTCAATTGTTTTTTAGTTGCTCATTCAATGTGTTGATCAGTTAGTTAGCTGGTCTGTCAGTGGGTTAGTTGGTTAGTTGGTCAGTTACTCAGGTGGTCAGTTAGTTAGTTGGTCAGTTAGTTAGTTAGTTGGTCAGTCTGTTAGTTGGTCAGTTGGTTGTTTTTGAAATTACTAAACAATTTTTTTCTTTAATAAATCATGAACATAGTGAAGAGTTATCAGTTCTACTTATTTCCTATGAATGAGAAGACTAAAAATAATTTAAATTCCACAACTAGAACACAGAGATTAATATAAATGTTGGCGATAGTTGGGTTCACCTTAACATGCAAAACTTTATATAAATGTTAATACTGTTGATATAGATGGTAATGATTATCGAACTTATAATGGAAAATCCAATAAAAAATTTATCAATGATGTTGCAGCAAAACTTTTCGAAGTTATCACCTTTAAAAAAGGGAAAAATATGTTGTCTATGATTGCGAATGCTTTCATTTCTTCATCTCCTCTTAACTGATTGACTTTATCGCAGGCTGATGACTTAACTATGGAAGGTCATATTCTTAATAATGGGAAGATAAACCGTAAGAAAAATGATGTACTTTATCCATTCGAATTTGGCGGATTTTAAAAAATTATATAGAAGTTATGTGGGAAGAGCTATAACTGTAATGTTTACTTGGACTCCAGCTACAAAAGATGCCATTCTTCGAAGGAGTGGGAAAAATGATTCTGGAATTGAAATAAAACTACTCTTCCAAAAGAAGGTACAATTGCAGCAGAATCGATGGAAATTCGTGTTCCTGTGGTTAGATATGACCCAAAATATTCGCTTCAACCTGAGCAAGAAAGACTACAAAACCCGAAGTTCTCTCATCCTTCTTTGAACTACAAAACGTCGAGAGTGCTGAATTGGAAGGAAAGAGTAATTTTGAGTTAGATATCACTAATTACTATAACTCTGCAGAATTTTATGTGACATATATTAATTTTTGTTTTATAGGTGAAAGGAAGAAAATCAGTTGATTGACTCATCTTTATTTGATCACATCAGACTGCAGAATATCTAGGTAAAGAATAGTAGGAATGAAGTTTTTCCTCAAGAAATTTGGAATCTAAATCCACCAAATAACTTTTTGAAGGCTTATGATGTTTTCTATGATTTTAGGAAACTCACACAATTTAATGTTGATGTTAATGTGAGTCCATTCAGTTTTACTCAAAATTATCCTATTGTTGTTATAAATATGACATGAAGAATAAATGTTTTAACTATACAAAAACCAACAATGAAATTTTGTGCCAATTTACATGAGAAAATTCCGAAAGATACACTTCCCTATACAGTCATGCTCGGCAAGAAAATTTTGACATATAATATACAACACAGGATTCTAACAGAAAATATTTAATTGTTGTTTTTATGATAAATTTCTTTACTTATTTATTTATGCTTTTTTGTATTTTTAAAAATAAAGTTTATTAATCAATTTTTAAATGATAATTTCTATGAAATTTCGATGTCTGATTTCCATTATTCAAACAGAAAAATGTTTTGATTGCAGACGAAATTTTATGTTTTATTTATCAAGATTTCTTGCGATAATGCAGATTTTCATCATCATAAAAGACAGTATTTGACTTTTCTACAGAAAAATTAAATTTCATATTCCATGCCACGACCGTAAGCACCTGCTAGTTATCAAAACCACAAGCTTCCTGTTACTATGCTTGCTGTGTGTAAATTTACCGTGAACCGCGCACACATAACTTGGTAGTGGTGTGGCGCCATCTGATATTTATCTTCATTATGGCATGCTCGAAGTAGTACTCGAAAATTTTGAGAACTTTGCAGTGCGACAAGACTTTTTTTTTTTACTATGGAAGGTTGCTCAGTATATGGACATGGACATAAAAAGCGTGACTCCAGTGCTTCTACTTCTCCCAAATTGTTTATCGAGTTAACTGTTTTTCGCCAAGTTCTCCAGCTACAGGTCTACAAGGTGCTGCAGTGACGTTACTTAATTCTCAGACTTATGTGAGTTTAGGCTCCCCGCCATTGACACTGGTCACGCGAAAGCTGGTCAGTTATAACAAACAGAACATTGTGTTGTTCGGACAATATAGACATCTGCCTCTTACAAATCAGTGGTTCGTTCGATTACATTTTTGTTGACTAAAGATACCGGTGCTGAGAACTTGTTTGGGATGGACGGATTTCTGGCATTTGGATTTTCTATCAACGATGCAGTTCACCTTGTGTTCGGTCAGGTACCGTATTCGTGATTGGAAACATTGTGTGATGAGTTTTCGGACTTGTTTTCGTAAAGTATAGATTGTGCTACGAATTTTTCTGCTCATATTTGTTTGAAATCCACAGATCAGGCCTCTTTTTGTAGTGCGCATCCTATTCCTGTCCCCCTGAAAGATCCTGGCGAAAATATCGGGTGGCCAGTATTTTTCTAAAATTCATTTGTCTAAATCGTATCTGCAGGTTCCTGTGGATGAAGAGTCTCGGAGAGTTCTAGTTTTGAATACTACTTTTGGTCTCTATCTAAATTTGCTCATACCTTTTGGTGTGACTAGCACCCCTGCTATTTTCCAACGATTTTTAGGGCATTTGACTTTGCCTCTCCCGAGTTGCATTAATTATCTGGATGATATTGTTGTCACGGGCTCCTCCGCGGCCATCAACTGAAAAAGTTTCACGCTTTGTTTTCTGTCTTACAGTCCGCAGGCTTACGTGTTACCTCGCGAAATCTCAGTTTTTTCAACCTGCTATTGTTTATTTCGGGTTCGAGGTTTCGCATAGTGGGGTTCGCACTCTGCCAGATCACGTCACCGCTCTCGTCCACGAAGGAGCTACAGGCCTTCCTAGGGAAGATAGACTTCTAACATAAATTCCCGCTGGGGGTGGCCACATTGGCCCACCATTGCACACCTTGTTACGCAAGAATGTACTTTTTTGCTGAAGCCCGGATTGCGAACCTACTCTTCAAATGTCGAAATCCGTACTACTCTCGGCCACCTGTTTAGCTTTGTTCTCTGCGGACCAGCACATAGTTTTAGTGACTGACGCTTAACAGTACGGCCTCGGCGCAGTCCTAGCGCACAAATATGACGACGGCTCTGAACGACCTGTTGCTTTCGCCTCTAAATCTCTCACTCTGGCCCAGCAGCATTATTCTGAGGTGTAAAAGGAGGCTCTTGCCATAGCTTATGCTCTCCAGAAATTTCATGTTTTTTGTGTGGCTCCAAGTTTCAAGTATTACTGACCATAAACCCTTCGTTTCCTCTTCTAACCCTAATACTTTGTCGCCTGACAAGTCAGCACACCGGTTACAACACTGAGCCCTGTTCTTATCCTGCTATAACTACGAAATTCACTTTCTACATACGTCTAAACATGCCAATGAGGACGCTTTGTCCCACCTTCCTGTGGGTCCTGATTCCGATTTCGATCGCTTTGCAGTCATGTGCATATTGTGACGTAGACCGCAGTCGAGGTTTCCCAATGACAAGCTCGTGCATAGCAGCTGCCGTTGCCACCTACCCCGTTCTCGGCCAGGTAGTTTGGTTTACTCAACAAGGCCAAATAATCGAGCATGGATCTCTGCACAGTGACTTTTCCTTTTGGTATCGCCTCTCTGTTTTTTACGGTGTTTTGCTGTTGTCTACGGAAGACCTCTGTCCCAGAGTAGTCATTCCCCGTGCGTTATGGCTCGGTGTTCTACGCCTTCTTCACCTAGGAAGTTTCGTGCACTAAACTGTTAGCTAGGGGACACGTTTTCTGGCCAGGTATTGATGGCGAAATTGTCCGTTTTGTTGCGGCTACTGAGCAGTGTGCCTGACAACATGCAGCTCCCAGGGTGCCATTCCCCTGGCTCACTCCATGCCAGCCATGGGAACATATTCGTATACTCTTGAATGACTATTGGCTCTCGATTGTGGATGCATTTTCCCGCTATACTTAAATTCTGCAGTGTGTGTTGACGTAGGCTGAGGTCACAATTTGGATGCTTTTTTTATTGTGGGGTTGTCTTGTACCTTAGTTTCTGATTCGTTTCTCACACCTTTTAATTGTTTTGTTCCGGTCATGCCATTCATCTTACAGCTTCGCCTTTCCACCCTCAATCAAATGCTGAGGGTGAACGACTAGTTTTATGTCGTCTCTTTAAAAAACTCTTGTAGGCTCGTACCGAGGGAAGCGAGGAGAGGATGTCGATTGGTGGCTGGTATCCTCTTTCTATAACACAAACTACACACATATATGAACTGGATTCTTTATTCATAAAAACAGAAAGTTAGTTAACTCAATATAGCCCTTGTGGTACAAGCTGTCTGTAATAGTCCACATTAGTCTCACTGCTGGGGAAGTACAAGTCTGCTATGTACACTCCTCTGGTAACTATGTGCTGCCTGATTCTGAGCTAGAGTTGTGACTGTGGCTCCGACTCGATGACTCGCTGGATAACAGACTGGAACTCACTGAGTGCGATAGACTGGCCCTCCAGTCTGCAGCGGCGATCTAAATACTGGCGGCCGAGAGGACGTCGGCGGAACGTTTGCTGCGAGTCTGTCGTTGGCCTCTATCGACATTCTCGCAACCTCTTTACTGCCTCTTGTGCTGGCGCCAGTTTACGCCAGCATAACTAATGCTGTTCGAGTCCCAATCAAAAAGTTTGTCGTGGATTGTTCGTCGGACGACGCCCTTCTCCATTTTCTGAGCACCTATCGCTTCACGGCTGTGGGGGTGCTCAGCTCATTACCAGCAACCACACGTGCTCCTCCACCTTCCGTGGTCTGTGCCCCACCTGCCAGTCACGTTCCTCCCGCCGCTTGGCGTCGGAATCGCCTGTGTGGGCGCGAGGGTTCGGTCGCCGTCCCGAGTGGATACTGGGCACCGTTGTCAGCCACCGGAGACGCCGTCTTGGTGTCATCCGTACGGCTGACTGGCTGGTGGCGAGCCCTTGTACTCCTGCTCCCGGTTCGCCAGTGCGGCGCTCGTCGCTGCTGCCCGCCCCACCGCCCTCCGCCCCGAACTTGTTGTCGAGGCGCCCCCCGTCCCATTGGCTGCCGTGCCCTGGGATTACAGCTTCCCGCCTCCGGCCTCGGGTCCGCTGTTCCGGTCTGGCCGCCACTTCGCTATCGTCGCCGGTGGGTCCGGCCCCGTCTCCTCCGACGGAGCCCTCCTGCCAGGTGCTGGCCTCGGTCGCCGCACGTACCTACCGCCCTCGGGCGTGCCTACGTCTCCGCGCGTTCCAGCCCTGTGCTCCGGTGCCCGCCCGGCACATCGTCCCGCGCCGCCGCCGCCGCTGGCTGTCGCCGCTCCGGTTTCGACGGATGTATCTCTCGTCAGGCTGCCGGTGTCTCCTCCGTCGCGTGGGCGCCCTCTTCGCACGGGCAGAGGTGTCTCGTATCCTGCGTGTGAGTGTGAGTGAGCCCTTCGTAGTGTCGCCGCGCCTTTGTACTTAAACAACAGCCAACTGTACGAGAGCGGCCCGGCCATTACAGGTCGCCTGTAGAAAGCGGTCTCCGGGGCGCCCTGTACCGGCGACTCGAGCCTATATACGCGCGGAGTACGGCTGGCTCACTCTCACTATGTTCTTCTAGTTAGAACCGCTCACATCAGTTGTTCTGTGTATCCCTTAAGTAGCACCTTCTATATGATTCTTTTGCCCCGTTACGCGTGGAGTCACGAGAGGCTTATTTCCGTTATTGTTCAGAGGTTTACGAGTAAAGCCATCTTTGTGTTACTTGGACTGGTTTTGTATATTACTAGGTTACTACAGGGTGCATCCAGTCTTCGCCTTTATGTCGGCTTTAACTCTGCCGGTGGTACTTCGAGTGATGTGTCTGAATGTCTGTGAAAGTATGGCAGTCCAGCCTTGCTGAAAAGCCGAAACTAGAAAACGTAGAGACGTTGGACGCTGGGGTATGGACCGAAATCGACGTTCTAACTCATCCCAAAGATATTCTGTTCGGTTCACATCGGGCTCTACGCACGCCAGTCCATCTCAGGAATGTTGTTGTCCGTAGAATATTGCTTCACAGATGCCGCTTTATGACAGAGTGGATTGTCGTGCGGATACTAACATCGTATTCTCCGAACTGTTCCTCTACTGCACGCAGTACACAGTGCTATAAAATGTGTTGATATTCCCCGGCATTTATCGGTTTCTTACGCACAATAATGGGATTTCAATTTAATCACGGGAAGCACGCATACCGTAACACCACCTCCTCCGTATTTCACTGTTGGCTCTACACGTGACCCAAACACATCGATCGGATTTCCACAGGGTATAGCGTGATTCACCACTCCGTAGCCGTCGTCCACTGTCCACTGATTTCGTTCTTTACACCACCTCAAGCGTCGCTTAGCATAGAGTACTGAAAAGTGTGACCGATGAGTAACTACTCGATTATTGTAACCCATTGTTTTTAATACCGTGTGCAAGGTCACTGTGTCAACGGCACTGCTGGTAGTACTTTGGAACTCACGAGTAATTCCTTCCACTGATTTCGTGCGATATTTTACGACCAGCAACGCAGAGCTAACACACCTCGAAAACTGTCGTTACTTATTTTCCGAATAGACCACGGACATTCGAACATTACAGGAGTGCTTTTCCCACACATTTTCATTAACTTACACTTTTTCACATTCAGAGCAAGTTTCCGTTCATCACATCGAACAGAAATTCTGTCTGCTATTTTGTACCCTCCCAGAGTCACTCAATGACGACACTTTCCCGCACACTACAGCAAGGAACTGCAGATTGCTGCTCACCTTTTCTACCAGATCATTTACGTACATAGAAAACAAAGCGGTCCTGCCACACTCGTGACGATATCTTTGTCTCTGATGAACACAGACAACGTAGTGGGTTGTATTACTTAAAATATCTTCGAGCCACTCACCTGCCACCGAGCGAGGTGGCGCAGTGGTTAGACACTGGACTCGCATTCGGGAGGACGACGGTTCAATCCCGCGTCCGACCATCCTGATTTAGGTTTTCCGTGATTTCCCTAAATCACTCCAGGCAAATGCCGGGATGGTTCCTCTGCAAGGGCACGGCCGACTTCCTTCCCCATCCTTCCCTAATCCGATGAGACCGATGACCACGCTGTCTGGTCTCCTTCCCCAAACAACCAACCAACCACTCACCTGCCGGCGAATCTATTCCGTGTTCTCGGACCTTCGTTAACAGTCTTCGGTGTGGCGCTGCGTCAAACGTTTTCCAGAAGTGAAAGTAATTGGAGGAAAGAATAAGAGAAGCCCACCTTTTCAGTCAATTTAGCCCAAAAACGTCGGAACAATCCTTGGAGAGAGTGAATGCTAAGTTTTTATAGTTGGTTCTTGTCCCGCAGTACGTGGTCTTGGTCCTTCACTTACATCTTCATCTACACACATAAGAACAAAATTATTTTGGCGTAAAGCTGCAAAGCGAGATGAAATGAAACGACCGTGTAAGGTTGATCGTAGGGAAGGCGAACGATCGATCTCGGTTTATTGGGAGAATTCTAGGGAAGTGTAACTCGCCTACAAAGGAGATCGCGTACGAAACATATATGCGACCCATTCTTGAGCACCTCTCTAGTGAGTGGTATCCCCACCAAGTTGGATTAATGGAAGATCTAGAAGAAGTGCAACGGCGTGCAGCTAAATTTGTTACCATTATGTTCAATTAACACTCGAGTATTACGGAAATTATCCGTGAACTCACATTCGAATCCCTAGAGAGGAGGCGACGTTCTTTTCGTGAAACACTACTGAGAAATTACCTGTGGCCATAATGACTACGTTTGAGGACCGTGACTGTGTGGAATAATTACTTACTCGCATTTTTGGCTATCAGTCACTTTCATTTGTTTTTATGTTTAATCTAACATATTGCAACGCGTTTCGAGCAGGTTCAACTAATCAACTAATCTTCAGGCGTTTATACACACACACACAATTGTTACTTAAAGATAAAATGTCTTAAACTAAACTAACATAGAAGTTTTTGTCAATTTTTCGTTGCTGGTGTGGCTGTTAGATGATTGGCACGACAGCGATTTTGGCGTCCCAAAGCTTCGTTTGCGTCACTGGTGCACTGATGGACCTGTTTTGAGACATTACACTATTTACCTTGACACCGTTTTTCGACGTAATTCATTGCACAATTTTTAAGCAGCAATTTTCTGCGTGTATAAATGACTGAAGATCGGCTGAACATGCTCGAAACGCGTTGCGAAACTTTAAATTAAACATAAAAACAAATAAAAATTACTGGTAGCAGAAAATACAAATAAGCAACTACTGAGAAATTTTAGAGCACGGGCTTGTGCGATTGTGCTACAGACGACAGAACGATTCAGCTGCCACGAAAGTTCACCTAGCATAAGGACCGCGAAGGCAAGGTAAGAAAAATCAAGGCTCGTAAGGAAGCAAGTAGAACGTCGTTTCTCCTTCGCTCCATTTGCTAGTGGAACAGTAAAGGGAATGAGTGGCAGTGGTACAAGGTACCTTCCGTCTTGCACCGTATAATGGCTTGCGGAGTGTGTATGTAGATGAGGACGTAGATTAAAAATCTCGTCACATATTATCCGATCTGTGCCATCTGTCTTCTAATCACCGTCTCGTCTAAGTGTATGATGTATGCCTAAGTTCATAACAACCCGAAGTGCCTAAGGTGGTCATTGAACCATATCAACAACCGGTCGTAAGACACGCTTTGCTTAAATCGGGATGATAAGCCAATTTATAGCTAAGAATCAGCATAATTATTAATTAATATCATCCGTGGCGGCAAGTGGTGTGTAACAGCAACAGCAAAAGAATAATGTTACAATCACTTATACAGTATAACACGGACGATATCATGAGAGTGTTATTGCGTAAGATAGTAGAGGAGCTGAAAGACGTGACCATTCTTATTAACTACAACATTTTTTAAATCAAAATTGTCGACAGACAAATACGACCATGTTTAGTGGGGGGTAAGGAGGTGGAGTGAAATGATGTTTTCTGCTGTTGCCTTACAATGTGCCAATGCTTACAGAGAGCTAATATAAGGAACGTAACCCGAAGTATTACAATATTCGTTGAATGTGACAGCCACACACAGCATAAACATCACATTCACAGGAGATGAAAGTAAATAAAAAGAAAAATTAAATTTTAATTTATTTACCTGCGGTGCATTAAAGCAGTAATGTCACAGGTTACGTCACTGCAAACAACGCATTTAACGTAAGGCTACTGTGTCAAGCTAAAAGCAATAGATAGATATTGTTAGTGCATCAAGATGCGATAAATCGGTTGATATACAGGGTGTTAAAATTGTCGAGTAGGTTTAGACATGGTAGTATCCATCAAAACAAGAAAGGAATTCCAGTAAATATGGGATCTAATATACATTCCAAACCTTTTCGGATCTGGGACGCACAGTTGTGTGGATCCTCTTTTTTAGGGTTGTAGTGTCTTATTACTTCACTATGTCGTTGAGTCCTAAGTGAAACAGCTGTGTAGGAATTGTTACTTCGTATAGAACTCAAAGCATATTGAAATCTTCTTACATATCCGAGATATTTTGTTTTAAACTTCTGAAACTGTCAACATAGCTGCTCATGTGCTCCTCCATCGAGAAAAGCCTTAATTGTGCATCGTTTATTGCGTTTTGACGTATGAAATAAAAGTGTTTTAGGATCTTAAAGGTCTACAGGGATAATTAAAAATTACTTCGCCACTGATGGAAAAAAATCGCAACACCAAGAAAGAGTTGTGCGACATAAACGAACACCTGAAAGATGATGATGTCTATTCAGATTTCTCGTCAGCCGCATAAGAGTGGCTCTAGTAGCGCCACTATGAGTATGCAAAACAGGTTTGCCTTAAATACATGCTGTAACGGTCGTCAGCGTTAGTTACCTTTGAGATGGGACGTGGTGATGTTAGTGAAGAATGCATTTAAGGCGACAAAGACGCCATTATCAGTATCCCACTGAGTTTGAGTAGGGCCGTGTAATAAGCCTACGAAAAGCTGGATGTTCCTTCTGCGATACTGCAGACAGACTTAGTAGGAATATAGCCAATGTACATGATTGCTGGCAGCGGTGAACAGTTGCGAGAAGACCGGAATCCTGACTGCCACGTGACCCTACACAGCTGCGAGGCCGGCGTATTGCTCTGGTGCATCTACAGCAGCGGTTAGAGGGTAGTGTGGAGGTCTGGTTGTGCCAGTGGTGGCCACGTGCTGGCCAGTAGAGGGCCTCCTAGACACACTGCAGATGTGATTTCGTATGATGCCAGGAGCACTCTCGCGGTTAATTCACGCACCCTGACTGCAAGTCTGATAATTTGACCGATTGTGCTGCTATTCATGAAAGGCATCGCGAGGGGTGTTTTGCAACAGGATAACTCTCGCCCACATACCGCTGTTGTAACGCAACATGCTCTACAGAGCGTCGACATATTTTCTTTGCCTGCTCGATCACTACATCTGCCTCCAATCTAGCACATATGGGACATCATTGGACGACAACTCCTGCATCATCCGCAGACAGCATTAACCGTCTCTGTATTGACCGACCAAGTGCAACAGGCGTGGAAATCCGTCCCAAAAACTGACATCCGGCATCTGCACAACACAGTGCATGCATCTTTGCATGTTTGCATTAAACATTCTGGCTATTAATGTGCCAGCTTTTCACATCTGCAATGATTTACCTCGCGCTCACATTAACCTGTGGTCTTACAATGTTAATCACTTAAATACGTTACCTAGATGAATGTATTCCCGGAATTTCGTTACTCTACATTAATTATTTTTTGGTGTCGCGATTTTTTCCGTCAGCGTAGTTTCATAATTATAAAGACTAACTTCCATACACACAATTGTACATATTTAGACTATGTTACTGGCGTATGCTCCTTTCAGCTAATGTCTGAGGTTAGGTTGCGGAACGGATTACGGAATTGGTATGTCGTCTTACCATTAGCTTTAGTGCGTTAGTCTTTTTCTTCTTATTTTTAGTGACTGCTAATGAGGAAATTCTAGCTTTATTAGATTAATCCAAAGTGGAATACTTCAGTGGTTCCCGACAAGTCATTGGAGAAGCGCTAATTTCTTAATTTTCTATTGAAGAATATGTAAGTAGATCTGATGATGAGTCACCAAACAAAATATATAAACCAGCGAACAATGTGTTATGACAAGCAGCTGCACAGGAGTCAGCACTGGTCTACTGTTGATGATTAGCACTCCTCTCATTGCTGCAGGTAAAATAATTGCTAGAAGAGGACAAGAACATGATATGTGGAGTATAATATTTATCTCGTTTGTCAAAAATATAACTGTTTTGAGAAATATCACTGTAAGGAATAATTTGAACGTGTAATGTAATCCTGATCCAAACAATCGTATGGGTCCTAAATTTTAATGAAAATGAAAAACTAAAGCTTTATTACCCATTAATATATCATTCTATGAATATTTTTTCTGTAAAATAACATTGATTTCGAAATTTCAATTCCAAGTTTAGCGGGGAATCTAAAAGGGATAAGATCTTAAGAGTTGTGAGCATTTGTTCAATACAAGAGATATGTTTCACAGCAGCGAGGATGAACACCTTCTCATACCTCTTAAGGTATGCATTTTAGGGCTCATGTTAACTGGTTTTTTTCCTCATTTTGATGGGTACTACCACCTCTCAAAATATTTGACTTTTTTAAACACCTTGCATAGGAGTGATACCACAAATTATGCCAGACAGATGTGTGCTGAGAACAGAAATAGGAACGTGCCAGAAAGCCATTGTAAGCTGTCCTAATTATTTACTAATGTTCTTATTCAACCTTGTATTCGGTGATTTAGTCTGTTCATTCACGACGTCACTCTGCTCTTTGTTCAAATATGAAAAATTTCTAATAATTTTCAACAATGTGTAGCCCCGTCAACAACTGTGATAATTGAACATGTAACACGTCAGCCTCAGCTGCAAATAGAAACCAATCTTTACCCAGGCTTCAGCCAAAATAATTTGGCCTTCTTCAAAAGCCAGTGACACTAAACTACTGCATGCCAAAGTTTGGCCGTGTCAAATATAAAACTGTACCACCGTAGTAACCAGTCATAAATCTACATTACTTGGCTGAAGAGAAACAGCAGGCCCCACTGCGCGGACGACGTCGGTAGGCCGCGAGAGGATTTACGTGAAGCGCCGGCCGTGGTGGCCGTGCGGTTCTAGGCGCTGCAGTCCGGAACCGCGGGACAGCTCCGGTCGCAGGTTCGAATCCTGCCTTGGGCATGGATGTGTGTGATGTCCTTAGGTTAGTTAGGTTTAAGTACTTCTAAGTTCTAGGGGGACTGATGACCTAAGATGTTAAGTCCCAGAGTGCTCAGAACCATTTGAACCATTTACGTGAACCCCTTTTAATAAGGCCTTCCACTGCGACGTGGGACTTACAGGAAGCAGGAAAGGTGTGGACGGGGCCTAATCAGTTACCGTTGGTTGTACAGAAAACACACACACTTTATTTTTAAAAAACAAAACTCTCAACGATCATTTTTAAAAGATTTTACTACGCTGGCGGCTGAAAGCCTTATTAGAAGTATTGCAAGTTATTTTCGGCTGAAAGCCACAAGCAATGTTACAAACAATTAACGGCTGAAGGCCAGCAGCAATTTCAGAATACACAACGGCTGAAGGCCTGAATTACAAGTGTGGAAGGCAGAAGGCAGTTACACATTAACAAATACTAAGATATTTTCTTCTTAACAGCCAAAACGGTAACAAGCTATAGCAACGGCTGAAGGCCTTATTAAGAAAAAATTGCAGATTATTTGTCGGCTGAAGGCCATAAGCAATGTTACAAACAATTAACGGCTGAAGGCCGGAATTACACGTGGGGAAGGCAATAACATGCTAAAACATTTGGGTAAAATTTAAACAATTATGACAACTTGCCCAAATAAGACGGAGTGATCCACAGACAGTGCTCCCTGGAAAATTATGAACATAGACCTGATCTCCTGGCCTTCCCCTAAAGGCTCGCCGATTACAATTGTAATCCTCAACTTGCTTGTTATGGGCCCTGAGAATATTACGACTGGCACGGTTCCAGTTCTCCTTCACGACCTGAGGGGTAATATCCGCCGGAATTAGATCTTGAAGTTCGAAAGGGGGCAATTAACAGGATAGGCAAGGATCAAGGAGGCCGGAGTAGCTTTCAAAGCCTTTCAAAGCCTCATGATTAGCGGTACTGAAAGAAAAGCTAAACAAAGGAAGACTAGAATCCCACTTACTAGGCGTCTTCTGATGGAAAATAATCAATGCGGATTTAAGATTTCGATTGACCCCATCCGCGAAAGAGCCCTGCGGATAATATGGTGTAGTAGTCACATGCTTGACACCGTTTTGAAAACAGAACGCCTTGAAGGGAACCGAAAGGCAGGCCAACGCGTTATCGTTAACGATTTGTTTGGGGGTCCAAAAACACCGAAAACATTAGTTAAATGCGAAATAGTGGTGGTAGCAGTTACGTTGCGACTCGGAAGGAGCCAGGTAAATCTCCAAAACGCATCAATAATAACCAATACGTACCGATGACCTCTCTTAGTACGAGTTAAGGGCCCCACATAATCGATATAGTTTGTGCATAGGACAGGATTCACGCTCAGAGCTCAACAGACCCTGTTGAAGAGCATTCTTAGGTTTGGCCACATTACACAATCGACAACGAGAAACCATCTCTCTGACGTCACGGTCCATGGAAGGCCAAATAAAATGCTCCTTAATTTTTTGCAAGGTCTTATAAGTTCCTGAGTGCCCACCATCCAACCAACCATGAAAGTAATGAAAAACCGGGCGCACCAGAACTACTGGTAAACAGACATTGAATTGCTTAGCACGTCCCACCCTTTTACAGAAAATGCCTTTCTTGATAATGTAATCATCCAATAGTTCCCCAACCAACAGGCGTTGCTTAACGGGTGCCCAAGTAGGGTCCTGATCCTGATGCTGAGCAATATCATCAAATAAAAGAGGAATCTTGCCTAACACGATACAACTAAGACTGCCTCCCTCTATTTCCCGGGTGCCCTCATTAGATGTATGTTCAGTGAACATACGACTGAGGACTTCCGCAGGGAAATTTTCAGTCCCTTTCATGTGTTTGACCTCAAATTGAAATGCAAAAATGCGTACTGCCCACCTGGCGATACGGCCAGTTCTCCGTAGCCTGGCTAACACCCAGCTTAATGCCTGATTGTCGGTTTCTAGCTGAAATACCCGATGCTCAAGGTAAAGGCGGTACTTTTCCAGTGCGAACAAAACGGCCAGTGCCTCACACTAGTAGACAGAATATTTAAGTTCGGCAGTGGTTAACCGACGAGGCGCGTACGCTAATGGCTGCCTCTGACCTTCGAACTCCTGGAGGAGGACAGCCGAAATACCCGCATTAGAAGATTCAGTTTGGACAACGAACTTTTTATTACAATCCGGTACTTCGAGAATGGGAGGGTTGGCTGCTGCCTTAATGTGCACAAACGCGCCCTCTTGCGCAGGTCCCCATTCAAAACGCACTCCTTGCCGGCGTAATTCACTTAAGGGAGCCGCCAACTGAGCAAAATTAGGGACAAAACGCCTACAATAATTCGCCATGCCTATGAACCTGGGAATTCCACGCTTATCAGTAGGCGGAGGCAGAGCTCGTAATGCCTTAGCTCGTTCCTCGTCGACGCGGATACTCTGACCTGATACTAGGTGACCTAAAAAGGACACCTGCTGCCTGGCTAACGTCAATTTACTGGGTTTAACAGTTAACCTGGCCCCTTGCAATCTCCTTTCTTAGGGCGCTGATGACCTCGATGTTGAGCACCCATAAGTCCCAACACACACACACCCTTGCAATCTCGCAAAAACTTGCTGGATATGATCCAAATGCTCCTGAAACGAACGGCTATAAATCACCAATTCGTCCAAATAATTATAAACACAGACTACTTTCTAGTCGCCTAAGATATTACCCAACAAACGAGTAAGAACGGCTGCACCAGTAGCCAAACCAAAGGGAACCCTGTTAAACAGATTACAATCAGTACTAAATGCTGTAACATGTTTACATTCTTCAGCTAAGGGAATCTGATAATAGGCTTGATTCAAATCAAGTACAGTAAACCAGTTAGCACCGGCAAACCAAGTAAAGGAGTTATGAAGATGAGGTAGAGGAACAGATTCAAGGACAATCTTGGTGTTCAGGCGCCGGTAGTCAACAATAGGCCTAAAATCCCACCCCTGATCCTTAGGGACAAGGAATATGGGGGAAGCATAGGCAGATGTAGAAGGCCTAATAGCCCCTTGCTCAAGCATTTTGGATAGTTTAGCGCTTAGTTTCTTCATCTTAGGGGTTGAGAGACGATATGGGGACTGCCTAATAGGAATGTCGTCAGTAGACGGATACGGTAGTTAAGAAGATTAGTAACATCCAACCTATCACAAAGAAGCTCAGGGAACCTCTGTAACAAATCCTGTAATTGAGACACCTGATGTGGTGAGAGATGGGTAAGATCGAACTCATTAGGCACGGCCTCAACATGCAGGGTGCCGGCATTTCGATGCACAGTGCGTTTAGCACACTCGCAGAAACCAAACTTCTCCGCAGGAGCGAACTTAAAGACGATGGTGTGCGCGGAATAATCCAAGACTAAACCAGTTTTATTGATGAAATCACACCCCAAAATTAAATCGACCGGGAGCTCCTTGACCAAGGCTAATGACAAAGGCCAGGAGAGATCCTCAACCGATATACTCTCTAGGACCGAAACATGCAGAAGCAACTCCTGGCCATTGGCCACCCGACATCTCTGCACCGGAGAAGGGACCGACCGAAGTTTCGTGAGATGACCAAATTCAAGAAACCATTCCAAGCTCAATAGCGAAAAGGAGCTACCAGAATCCAAAAGAGCACAAATAGGTTCGGCACCTACTCGAGAACAAATATAAGGCATGGGAAGTGATGGGGGAGCGACAACACGGGTACGCCAAGATTTAAAGGCTCGATCCCGAGTCGCTGCCCAGCCCGGCGCCATTTATTGGCTCTGGGCGCGCGAGGTTGAACGCAAGAGCGCTCCAAATGAGCCGTGCTACCGCACCTAAAGCAACGCCCGGGTTCCCTTTTAACGGCCTCAGCCGATATAGACAACTCAAAATTTCCCTTGACAACGCCCGTGGGCTGAGCCTTAACTTCACGACATACATCGTCCGCAAGCGGCAACGCAGATATCACTACAACAGTGGCACGAAGCTCTTCCAAGTTTTAAGGACGATCACGAAAAATAAAGTGCGATTTATCCGCCGCTCGCATCCCCCTGAGAACAATAGACAACTCCCGTTCTGGCAAATCGATCAACAAGACCAAGCAGACCGTCTTAACTCAGTCCACATGCTAATGTAACTCCTCTTTATCCTGCTACATCTCCCAAGTGTAACGATACTCAAGCTGTTTCCGAACTCCGGTGGTCAATCTCTGGTCAATGACAAGCTCCTTCAATTGCTGCAAGAAAAACCCTTGTGTCGTGGCTCGGGATACGAGGTTCCTCAACTCAGCTCTAGCTAACGGTTACAATAGGGAAAAAACTATTTGGTACGGAACGCGAAAGGCAGCAGCATGTTGTTCAAGACGAACCAACTACCATAATAAGTTTTCAACCTGCTCAAGTCGATCTACAACTAATTCAGTAATATCTCGAAAGAAATACGCCAGAGGATTACACAATTTGGCAAACGCTGCTTTTAACTTCTCAGAGGATATAACAACACCACTCCCGGGCTGTCTCCCAGTTCCCCCTTGATATAGCTCTTCAATCCCCTTCCCATCCAGTTCTAAACATGTAAGCTTAAACTGAAATGGATTAACCAAAGATCGCAATTCGGCGGTAAATTTTTTATGATGATCCTCCAAGCCTAACATGCCTAAATCAGCTATCCGATTGGTTAGATGCACTAACTGACTGCCATTAGGTTGAGTGCCCTCCAAAACATAAATGGTGTCCTCAAGGCCCCTAATAGCCTTAACTAAAAATTCAATGGCTGCTTCTGTCTGCCCCACCACATAAGGCGTGACGTCAACCGGGTGAAGAACTGTAGCATGCAATCGGGCTGTTAAGTCCGGAACACTACCCTCAATAGGTTGGTGCCTTATCGCCAGCTCATAAATGAGGTGGTCCCTCCTCAACAGGCACTGTCTGACAGCCATTAGCATTAGTCACCTAAAATAACAAAATAGCAGACAAATGTCATGTTACAATTCAAACCAACGGTAACTCTAATGGGAATATTACAATCGCAACCACGCTCTGCTCTCGTGGCTTACCGACGTCCGCGCAGTGGGGCCTGCTGTTTCTCTTCAGCCCAAGTAATGTAGATTTATGACTGGGTACTACAGTGCTACAGTTTTATTCTTGACATGGCCTAACTTTGGCATGCAGTAGTTTAGTGTCACTGGCTTCTGAAGAAGGCCAAATTATTTTGGCTGAAACTTGGGTAAAGATTGGTTCCTATTTGCAACTGAGGCTGACGTGTTACATGTTGAAAAATTTATATTTCCTCAAATGTTAGTAAATTACCCCTTATCTCTTTCATGCAACGTCCTTGCGTTTTTGCTTGTGGTATGCCACTTACCTTCGAGGTACGGTACATGATGAAAGTAGATGGATTACAGTGACTTTTATAAGTAAAACTAGCCTCTACCCCACAGCTTCGCTCGCGCACACGTTCGTCACATCTCATCCTACGCCCTCCCGTCTGTGTCCACCTCCTCCTCCACTGGTATCTCTGTCCACCTCATCTCCTCACCTCCATCTGTCCTTCTCCTCCTCCCTAGCCTCTCTGTCTCTCCATCTCCTTCACCCCCTCTCTCCAACCATATATTCCTTTCACTCCCTCTGTCTCTATCCTCCTCCCCACTCTCTGTCCATCTGCTCTCACCCCCTCTTCCTTTTCCACCTGTCCACTACCCCTGTACATCTTCCTCCATCTGCTTCCTGCATCTCCCCTGGTCTACCAGTCTCTCCCCATCGCCTTCTCCTACCTCTCCGCCGTTCTCTTCTTCTCCCTCTTGCTGTCCATCTCTTCCTCCTCCCCTCTCTGTACATCTCCTCCTCCTCATGTCTCTCTGCATGTCTGATCCTCCCCGTCTCTCCATGTCCATCACCTCCTCTCCCCTCCTTCTGTGTCCATTTCCTCCTCCCCTCTTTGTCTGTTCACTAACTCTTCCCTGCCCTCTCTCTATCATCTCCTGCCTCAGTCTCTCCTTCCACCACCTCCTGCCGCCATCTACCATTCCCCTATCCTCCTTCTTCTCCCCCTTTCTCTAGCACTACTCATCTTCCTCTCTTTCTTTGTTTATACACTCCTGACCCCTCTTTTCCTATCCAGCCCCCAGACCCTCCTGTCTTCTGTCTGTTCATCCCCTCCTCCATCCATCTCAACATCCCCCAGCTAAGCCCATTCGCAGGAGTAGCTACTGCAACACAGATCGATGAATCAGGCCGATACTGTTCCCATAACACAGCTCTTGTGCACAGGAGCCTACAAGTCAGAGGCTTGAGAACCATTTTTTACCCCTGATTTAGTGACTGCCCTGGAAAGCAGGTTGATAAGGCTGGCTGATACAACTCGAATACAACAGGGAAGCCTATATGTCTTGGACTGGAAAACTGCTCCTTGCCCCCCGACATGTAGGTGGCCCTACAAAGTAGGTTGATAAGACAGGGAGGATACTATTTCCAAATACACTCCTGGAAATTGAAATAAGAACACCGTGAATTCATTGTCCCCGGAAGGGGAAACTTTATTGACACATTCCTGGGGTCAGATACATCACATGATCACACTGACAGAACCAAAGGCACATAGACACAGGCAACAGAGCATGCACAATGTCGGCACTAGTACAGTGTATATCTACCTTTCGCAGCAATGCAGGCTGCTATTCTCCCATGGAGACGATCGTAGAGATGCTGGATGTAGTCCTGTGGAACGGCTTGCCATGCCATTTCCACCTGGCGCCTCAGTTGGACCAGCGTTCGTGCTGGACGTGCAGACCGCGTGAGACGACGCTTCATCCAGTCCCAAACATGCTCAATGGGGGACAGATCCGGAGATCTTGCTGGCCAGGGTAGTTGACTTACACCTTCTAGAGCACGTTGGGTGGCACGGGATACATGCGGACGTGCATTGTCCTGTTGGAACAGCAAGTTCCCTTGCCGGTCTAGGAATGATAGAACGATGGGTTCGATGACGGTTTGGATGTACCGTGCACTATTCAGTGTCCCCTCGACGATCACCAGTGGTGTACGGCCAATGTAGGAGATCGCTCCCCACACCATGATGCCGGGTGTTGCCCCTGTGTGCCTCGGTCGTATGCAGTCCTGATTGTGGCGCTCACCTGCACGGCGCCAAACACGCATACGACCATCATTGGCACCAAGGCAGAAGCGACTCTCATCGCTGAAGACGACACGTCTCCATTCGTCCCTCCATTCACGCCTGTCGCGACACCACTGGAGGCGGGCTGCACGATGTTGGGGCGTGAGCGGAAGACGGCCTAACGGTGTGCGGGACCGTAGCCCAGCTTCATGGAGACGGTTGCGAATGGTCCTCGCCGATACCCCAGGAGCAACAGTGTCCCTAATTTGCTGGGAAGTGGCGGTGCGGTCCCCTATGGCACTGCGTAGGATCCTACGGTCTTGGCGTGCATCCGTGCGTCGCTGCGGTCCGGTCCCAGGTCGACGGGCACGTGCACCTTCCGCCGACCACTGGCGACAACATCGATGTACTGTGGAGACCTCACGCCCCACGTGTTGAGCAATTCGGCGGTACGTCCACCCGGCCTCCCGCATGCCCACTATACGCCCTCGCTCAAAGTCCGTCAACTGCACATACGGTTCACGTCCACGCTGTCGCGGCATGCTACCAGTGTTAAAGACTGCGCTGGAGCTCCGTATGCCACGGCAAACTGGCTGACACTGACGGCGGCGGTGCACAAATGCTGCGCAGCTAGCGCCATTCGATGGCCAACACCGCGGTTCCTGGTGTGTCCGCTGTGCCGTGCGTGTGATCATTGCTTGTACAGCCCTCTCGCAGTGTCCGGAGCAAGTATGGTGGGTCTGACACACCGGTGTCAATGTGTTCTTTTTTCCATTTCCAGGAGTGTAACAAGAATGCCATGCAGGGCAGCAAATATGGTAGGAGCTGGAAAATACATTTCTGTCAATATTAGTGGACTATAAAACCCTCAGTGCCGACACTCGTGAAGTTTGCTACACGTGAGCCAGATTTGGTTGAAATCGATCTATGGGTTTGAGAGGAGTTCCCAGAATATATATACGGGGTGGTCCATCTGAAGTTTCTGATGAGAGTATCTCAAAAACTATACATCGAGTAAAAATAGTGGGTAAGACAGGTTTCTAAGCTCAGAGGGGGACATCAAATAATACTACATGTGACCTCCAGTCCCTGCCCCTTTGGGTGGGGTGGGGGGCAGCTTTTAAATCTTAAATGGAAACACCCATTTTTATCGCAGATTCGGATTCTCCATAAAAAAGTAATCAAGTTTTGTCTGATACATTTTTTAAAACCATTTACTGATGGCGCTGAAATCGGGAAAAAAGTAAAATTGGGGAAGAACTCTGATTTATTTAGAATTATCCGAGAAAGACGCATCAAATCGATAAGAAATGTGCACCAATTCTTTCGTTACACCAGATTAAGCTATTTTTGTACAAAATGTACTGTATCCTACTTTTAGTGTTACCCAGAACAACGACATGGACGTAGTAGAATGATGTTCCCATGGGGTGCTTCATTAGTGTGAGTCCCCTTGCCTCTCACATGTTGGGGTGCTTCATTAGTGTGAGTCCCCTGACCTCTCACAATTTGGGGTGCTTAATTAATGAAATAAGCCACGAAGAAATTGTTCAGAATTATCCCTATTTGCTTCAATGCATAAAGTCTACGAAAGTTGTCCACAGTTTTGAGGAGCACATCCCGTGGTATGGCTGCACACGCTCTTCGAATGCGTTGCTCCATATCGTTTCAGGTTGTGGGCTGGCTTTCATAAGCAATATCTTTTAAATAACCCCACAAAAAAAAATCAGGAGATGTTAGGACTGGTGAACGTGAAGACCACTGAATTGGTCCGCCGCGTCCTATCCACCGACCAGGGTACCGTAAATTTAAAACGTTCCGCACGTTTTTAGCATAATGGGGAGCTGCTCCGTCCTGTTGGAACCACATTTCTTGCCTTGTTTATAAATCTTCCATTAGCTCCAACAAATCAGCGCGGAGAAGATGTAAATAAGATTCCCCAGTAACATTTCGTTCAAAACAATACCGCCCTATTAAGTAATCGTTTAAAATTCCACACCAGACCATTAACGACCATTTGTGTTGATTGTCAACGGGTCTGTGCCAGTCTGAATGACAGGGGATTAATAATGGCATACATGACGATTTAATTCGTCATTGTTTTTGAGTGTGGTTTCATTGGCGAACATAACGCATGTAAAAAAATCATTGTGACCTCTTATCATTTCCAAGGTCCATTGGCAGAAATCCTCGTGTATTTGCATATCTTAATGCCTGTGTCAGTGTGATATGATACGCATGATATTTATGTGCCTTCAAAATCCTCAAAACAGTTGATTTTGGTATTCCAGTTTGTCTCTGAATCGAACGACTACTCATTTCGGGATCCAGTTGAACACAGGCGAGAACGGTAATGGTACGAGCGTCATTTTCATTGTATTCCCGATGACGAGGTGTACGGCGCATGTATCCATTTCCAGCTCGTTGAGTGCTATTTCGAATAATGTTTTTGCTGGGATGTCGTCTGTTTGGGAAACGATCCGCATGCAATTGCGCAGCTGCAGCGTAATTGTTATGGCATTCACCTAAAATTAACATCATATCAACAATCTATGTTTCGCTAAAGAATAATTTACTTTCTTCAGTTGATGTTTGCGGTTCACAATCTGAAAGTGAAGTGTCGTCTGCTTTTTAAATAGAGATGGGGCCCCTCCACGCCCGCACCAACGTGGTGACCAAACCAAAAGTTCTACTGTCACCTCCGTCAACATGTTAGTTATCTAGTAAGTGGATCACAGAATGCTGGGCTGTGATGTTATCCGTGCGTCTGGGTAAGACTACGCATTAATACGGTCCATCAGGATAGTGGACGAAACGCGAGTGAAGGTAGCGATTTGAAGAGCAGAGGGAAAAAAGAGCCAAGGCTCGTGCCGTGGGAAAAAAATCTCTGCGACGGTGGGATGGGTAGTAAGAGCAGTAGTGGCTTACTACCTGCGATGTTCATGCAAGGTTAGATTTGTTAGTATGGGTATCATGCATCATTACCGTGGCAGGCGATGGCGATGTATCCCAGTTGCTGCAGCCGCTACATTGCTGGAACAATCAAGATCGACATATAGTAGTGGGAGATCGGCCCATAGATCATCTCACTGTGTGGGGGATGTGTGGAGCTTGTATGCATGCAGTGTACGGTACGGCTTCCCTGCGTGGTGCCAGTTATTCGGCAGTGTATTCCAGCTGGATATCCAGTAATGGCGTCTGATTAACAGGGGCTCATCTGTACCGTTGTGTTTGCATGTGCTTGGCCATCGATGTTAGGTCCTTACAAGTATGTCTTTTGGTCTTTTATGTTTCCATCTATGGTTGTGGTCGTAGTTCCCCAGATTCAGAATAAACGGGCTCTGCGAATGTCTGGAGTTTCTGTATAGTCTTGTGGTGAGTTTGTGGAATACCTCCGTGAGAGTCTCAAGTCGGTATTCCTGGTGAAGGTCCGCGATGCGTGTGTATCGTGGAGCATTGCTTATGATTTTGAGTACTTTGTTTTGTGTGAGCTGCAGACGGCGCAGGCGTGTAGGCGCAGCGTATCCCCAGACAGGAGCTGCGTACGTCATCAGGGGTCGAATAAGTGTCTTGTACATGGACCTCGACACCCTTCTGTTCAGTGTGCTACGCCTGTTGAGCATAGGGTAGAGCTGTTTGAGCCTCGCGCTAGCTCGGTTGGTCATGTGCTGTATGTGGTCCCCCCAGAGTAATTTCCGGTCCAGCCAGACACCGAGGTATTTGACTTTCTCACGGAAACGTATTGGGCGTGCATGTAGAGTTATTGGTCTGCAGTGTCGGTGTTTGCGCAGTTGCTTCGATCTTCTAGTGTATAAAACGGCTTCGCACTTGTCGACGTTTACTCTAACACGCCATTTCTCCAACCAAGGCTCAGCCACTCTGAGTGCAGTCTGTAAGCGTGACGTAATGTTTGATGGTTTACAATCTTGCGCGAGGATGGCTGTGTCATCCGCGTAGATTGCCATCGTTGTGTTGTATGTGGTTGGGAGATCGTTTATGTAGAGGTTGAACAGTAGGGGCCCTAGGATGCTTCCCTGGGGTACTCCCGCGTGTATACCGTGTCGTGTTGATTGTTTTCCCTGCACGTCAGTGTTGAAACTCCTGTCTGTGGTCGCATTGCACCGACCTTTATACTGAGCCATGGTTCGTAGTTTGGCCATGGTAGCGCCACAGTCGGGTGAGTAATGCAATTGTGAAGAGTTCCCTAACGAGATTTTAATACCATTCCGCCTCCCTCCATCAAAAACTGTGGTGGGTGGGACACATTTTGTAAAAAAAGAGCTTAATTTGGCGTAACAAAAGAACTGGTGCACATTTTGTATCGATTTGATGCGTCCTTCTCGGATCATTCTAAATGAAGAGTTCTTCCCCAACTTTACTTGTTTCCCGATTTCAGCGCCATCTGTCAACGGTTTAAAAAAATATTTCAGACAAAACTTGATTACTTTTTTATGGAGAATCCGAATCTGCAATAATAAATGAGGGTTTTAATTTAAAATTTAAAAGTTGCCCCCCCCCCCCTGCCCCACCCAAGGAGGCGGGGTCTTGGGGTCACATGTAGTATCATTTGATGTCCTCCTTTGAGCTTACTAACTTTTCTTACCCACTATTTCCACCCGATGTACAGTCTTCGAGATAATCTCATCCGAAACTTCAGATGGACCACCCTGTATATACAACCGGTTTCATTAACATAATACTTTTCGCAGTCATCAACATACATTTGGTAAATACAAGGTTGTAAAAGCTGGTGTACTTTATTAATCTAATGATTAACATTCAGCCACAGAAATGGATGTATGTAAATCAACCTTCAGTATAGTTTTAAAAAATATCTATGTGCCACCATAAGAGATGCTTCCTAGATATGGCTGTATCGAAGAACGTGACTCCTTCTTACACGCTATTCTGTCTAATGTTAGTTTATCATCAGTGTTGTTACATGTAGCATTTAGTTTATTGTTAAAAATTTTATCAACCACAATGAAACCTAACTGTTGTTGAGCACTATAGTTGTTTTCTGACTTCCTCATCAAATAAGGGAAATATGATTACCTCGTTCACCACAGAATGAAAATATGTTTTTAATGAACACGAGAATACCTGTAGGTACCAAGTGTTACAAAAATCTTAATTCTGAGTTTACACTATTTACCATTATTTTTCTGGCAGATTGTCATTCGTGATATGTCAACCGAATATGTTGATGCTCCCATTCATCCGAAATTCAACTGTAAATTTTATGTCTGGATACCTCTACTGACCCCCCCCCCCCCCCCCCCCCCCCACCATGAACCATGGACCTTGCCGTTGGTGGAGAGGCTTGCGTGCCTCAGCGATACAGATAGCCGTACCGGAGGTGCAACCACAACAGAGGGGTATCTAGCCGTACCGGAGGTGCAACCACAACAGAGGGGTATCTGTTGATTGTCCAGACAAACGTGTGGTTCCTGAAGAAGGGCAGCAGGCTTTTCAGTAGTTGCAGGGGCAACAGTCTCGATGATTGACTGATCTGGCCTTGTAACACTAACCAAAACGGCCTTGCTGAGCTGGTACTGCGAACGGCTGAAAGCAAGGGGAAACTACAGCCGTAATTTTTCCCGAGGGCATGCAGCTTTACTGTATGTACTGCGGCGTGTATGACATTCATTACGCCAGAGATTGCAATTGTGTGTAGCAAATGATGGCCACCACATTGAACATCTATTGGCCTGACATGTCGGGACACACTCTATTCCACTCCGTAATTGTAAACGGAATCCACGTGTGTACGTGTACCTCACCCCTCATGGTAATGTACATGTGCGTCAGTGAAAAAATACCAATAAAAAGGTGTTAGCATGTGGCCGTAATGTGCTGTTCCAGTCTCTTCTGTACCTAAGGTCCATCACCGTTCCCTTTGGATCCCTACGTAATTCGGTGCTCTCCGATACACACGATCGAACAGCGGAGGAGTGGTACTCAAGCGTCAACTTTAGGTTACAATATCTCCGGATGTAATTAACATTTTACAATGCAACAAACGGCACTGATTACGTATTTGTTTATATGTTCAGATGTGCTAACAAAACTAACGGGGTTCCATTTAAAAAAACGTAGGTTTGTGTTAAAAAACATACTTCCGTGCATTTTTGTAGGGTTTGTATTAAACAATTACACTAGCCCCTCTCCTCACGTTCGGTCTGTGGAATCGGTTCGTCAGTATTTGATGTGGTTTACGAAATATATCCAGCGGTAACGTTAGGTGACTCACCCTGTATATTGAGATGACAAACTGTGGAACAAAACGGTCACTGTAGAAACACAACACATCATAAAAACCACACCATGTGGTAAAAAAGGTATGAATTCGTAATTTATGTGTTTTTCAAATATCTGTAATTACGATTTAAAAACCAATAGCTACATGTATACAAACAGCAAAGAACACTCTTTATCTTTATCAGATGAAAACTAAAAACCCACTGAAGATGCTGCAACTGCAGTGAAATATGTTTGAGTTAAAAAACAAAATTGTGTTTTGCTGAAGGCGGACCCTATCGAAAAACATACGTATTTCTACTGCTATCTAATGTTCGTACACTTTTGCTGGTGTAAGTGACAACTCTCTTACGGGCCTGAGTGATAGGGTGTACCAGCTTTCTGCTTTCCTTCTCCATCTTGCAGCACTCCAGCACATTATGCACCATTTTACCAGCATGACTTCGTACTACAAATCTTCCTTTCCTTTTAGGCGTCACGGGAGTCGTACTCGAACCATGTGATGGACGTGGAACAGCGTCTTCACTCATTTCAAAATACGAGACCAGCAACAAGCAATGCACAACACAATGCAAAACAAAGCGCAGAATACACTAGCTATTCTGTAATGGTTGGCAGTGCTGTAAAAGCGGTGGGACAGGACTGACCTCTACCGATAACTTCAGCAACTGTAGATCAAAACACCCCCACGTAAAACTGCCACGATATAGTGTCCGAACAATAGTCACGAGAAAAATAAGATATACCTCTCATTTTTCTACTCTGCAACAAGTCATAAGATGTACAAATAACACGAGTCAAATCTGCCATGCATGTTTCAATCAGTTACACAGGGTGATTTTTTCCACTGTGTTCAAACTCTGGGGATTGATCGATGAGAGGATACGGAACAAGAAGGGTCTAATGAACTTATGTCCGGAAATGCTGGTTCCCATGCTAGAGACCAATTATTCATTCATGCGAGCACACTGTTATATAGACTGTGGTGTAATACGCGCTGTGCTGTGCAGCCACAGTCACAGTACATGTTGAGAACGGTTTCCATGCGCCTCAACGCATGCGTGTGTGCGCCGTAGTATGTTCCGTCTCACACGTTCATATCGGCCAGACTGCATCCGAACAGTGTCAAAGGCAGCATGAATACGTTGCTCCAGTGTTTCCACATCTGGAACGGGCTCTGCATACACCATACTTTTGAGATGGCCACATAGCCAGAAATCGCACGGGTTGAGATCCGGTGAACGAGCAGCCCCTGCAGCTGGACCCCCTCGTCCTATCCATCGGCAGGGGAATACACGATTGAGATGCGTCCGGATGTTAATGGCGAAGTGGGCTGGAACACCGTCATGTAGCAGCCAAATAACCCTTATAATCATCAATGGCACTTCTTTCACCAGGTGAGACAAAGTCACCCGCAAGAAATGCCGATAGTTCTGGCCTGCTAGGTGAGGTGGAAGGAAGACTGGTACCAAAATAAGGTCGCCAGTTATCCCGACCACACATCCCGGCTGTACCGATGCTGATGACTAGCTGCCACCATACCATGGGGGCTCTGCATACTATCCCACAGATGACTGTTGTGGAAGTTGACGATACCACTCTGCGTAAAGGTGGCCTCATCTGTGAGTAGGATGGATGAAACAAATCACCGAATCGTGGTTGCCTGGTGAAGAAACAAGTCACAAAACTCCTCCCGATGTGGAATGTCTGTCGCTAATAGAGGCAAAGGTGGAAAAATGGGCCCCTGCAGGTATTATGGGCCCCCTACATATTTGGAAGTACACGCCACGAATTCTAGTGGAGAGCACATGAACTACTAGAACTAGTTGCTAAACTTCACTGTAGAGTGTGCAGACGTAGTAGCTGTCATGGTTTGTGAGTACTTGTGCTGTGAATTTTTTCGCTGTCATCGAAAGTTTGAAAGGTTAGTGTTTCTTTGAATAAAAGTCAAATTTCTAACATGTTATTACTAAAACTAAGGTAAGGCACGTATTTGGCTTATTGTTGGGATGCTGTTTTACATTAATTAACGTCGGTTGCGAACCAAACTAACCGTAGGCAAAATCCTTTTTCCCAAGGTGTCGAGGGTGAATATATGGGCCCCTTTTGCTGCTGGTATTATGGGCCCCATAAAATCCATCAGATTTTATGCGACCATTTACAAATATTGCTACTCTTTATGTTTCAGATGCCCCTAAGACATCTTGTACCTTAAAAAAAAATCGGAACGGCAATCGTGGGACAAAGCAAATATGTCAAATGCTATTGTAGCTATTAAAGAGAAAAAATGGGGTTGGAAAAAGCGGTTAAAGTGTACTCTGTCCTTCTTTCTACGCCCCAAAGGCTTTCACGAATCGATAAACCGGTCGAAGAAATAGTTAATATTAAACTGGGCCGTCCACCGGTTTTACCACAGGGACTTGAGGACGAACTGGTTAAATATCTTCTCATTATGGCATCCAAATTCTACAGCCTTACCAGAAATGACGTCAGGTGCATGGCCTACCAGCTTTGCACAAGAAATAAAATTCCTCATCCATTTGCAAAAGGCGAAGTTTCTGGTCGAACTTGGTTTGACCATTTTATGTCACGGCACAAAAATATTCTGTCTATTTTGAAGCCACCTGCAACTTCGATTTCACGTGCTAATGGGTTTAATAAACAAGCTGTCGACAATTTCTTCAGTTTACTTGAAGCTGCGTTCAGTAACTACAAATATCCTGCGGACAGAGTTTTTAATGTAGACGAGTCAAAAAATGGCTCTGAGTACTATGGGACTTAACTGCTGAGGTCATCAGTCCCCTAGAACGTAGAACTACTTAAACCTAACTAACCTAAGGACATCACACACATCCATGCCCGAGGCAGGATTCGAACCTACGACCGTAGCGGTCGCGCGGTTCCAGACTGTAGCGCCTAGAACCGCTCGACCACCGCAGCCGGCAGACGAGTCAGGTCTTAGCGTCGTTCAAAGAAAAATTTCTCGTGTCATCGGCCTGAGGGAAAAAAGGCAAGTTGGTGCATTATCTGCAGCTGAAAGAGGATCACTTGTAACGTGTAAAAAGATGCTTATGTGCGTGACTATTGTGAATACACTAGACATGGGCTGTGAAAATCATCCCACCAGTAGACTAATTAACAATGTTCAGAGTGAATCTTTCTTTAATTATACACAAAAAATAAATAAAATTTTTCAAATTTTGGTTTCTTTTTATTTCATACTACCTTAGGGCCCATATTACCATCACAAATTCTTGACGCAACAAAATGCAGACTATCAGGAAAAATAAAATTTTGTTTTAAATGTTAAAATGTTGAAACTAAACACGTCGTAACTATTTGCAGGACATACTAGAGAAATGTTTTATGTTAATTTCAGGTGATTATACTAAAAATAAATGGTGTTATATAAAAAAAACAAAGTGGGGGCCCATTTATCCACCTTTACCTCTAAGCCCTGCACGCGCTGTGATAAGGGTAGTAACAATTGTCATGGAGAATGTTCCACACGGTCTTTCGGCTTATCCTGTACCGGCGGGTCAACTGCCTGACACGGCAATCGCCTTCCAAAGTGTTAATCACATTTTCCTCCAAGTCTGGTGTTAGAACACTTTGGGTAAGTCCTTCATGATTTCCTGCTTCCTGAAACGACCTCGTTTCAGACAAACGGCGAAACACTGTTGGAAACACTGAATGCTGTGGTTGTTGTCGGCGGGGATAGTCTCCTGATACAACCTTGCTGCCCGCTGCCCGTTGCCATTTGCCTTTCCGTAAGTAAACACCATGTCGGCAAGATGTCGACTCGAATACGGAACGCTTCTGTACAAAGCTGTATCACATACACTACAAGTTGAGTCAACAAGAGATGTGAATCGGACACAACTTTAGGGCGAGGTGGCGCAGTGGTTAGCACACTGGACTCGCATTAGGGAGGACAACGGTTCAAACCCGCGTCCGGCCATCCAGGTTCAGGTTTGCCGTGGTTTCCCTAAACCGCATCCGGTAAACGCCAGGATGGTTTCTTGGAAAGGACACGGCCGACTTCCTCTCCCATCCTTCGTTTATCCGATGGGACCGATGACCTCGCTGTTTGGTCCCCTCCCCCAACTCAAGCAACCAGCCAACACAGCGTTGCCAATTACTATGGCAGGAGAGGGCGCTAGGGCATGATGTATGAGGAACAGTACCACCTCTATGAGGAAACCATGAATACTGTAACTGTGGCTCCATGGTACAGCGGGTATTAGACCGCAGTCTCTCTAACAAAGTACGATTGAGTAAATGGTCTCTAGCAAGGAAATCACGCTTTTCCGGACATAAGTTCATTAGAGCTTTTTCACTCCGTATCCTTTCCTCGACCAGTCCCTAGAGTTTGTGCACGGTGGAAAAAATCATCCTGTACATAGAATGCAAAGAGATCCTAGAGGTCGTTGGTGCATGCATAACGTACAAATAGTTATAACTTGAATGGTACAACAAGAACTGTAGCCAAGAGAAAGCAACGTGGAACTACGAGTAACCTGCGCTATCTGGCGACGATCACTGTACTTCCCTACTTTCCAACTATATATTATGCTATTATTTATTTTAATGAAACACTCTTGCAGTTTACTTCTTTTCGTTACTTTACATCCGTCGTTGTTCGATTTTCATTCTTATTACTTACTACTCAAATCAAAACATAAACTGGAATATGAGAAACAGGACAATATGCATGTTCTCGAATTTTATTCCGTCTTCTTCCCTTTATAACACTAATTGTAGAGCCATCACAACAGCCACCCACCGCATGGATGCCTTCCTCGTCAATGAAACCTTCCTCCAACCCCACCACACCGTCCACGCATCACCCTACCTCCTCCACCGCTCCGATAATCCCCTCCCGATTGCGCGTGGCGGAGTTGCCATTGGTCACCACCGCCAGATCCCCGTTGGGCTCCAACCTCTCCTTCCCGACCCCACCAAACACCTGATCCTTAGTCTCTTCTTCCCTGGCCTTACCGTTACCTGCGCCACCATCTATGTCCGCCCTAACGCCCCTATTCCCTTCGACTTCCTCTCCCACATTGACCGTACCTTCTTCTCCTACGTGATTGCCGCCGACCTCAACATCCATAGTCGTTCCGCCGCCCAATTACGGCGGTGGCATCGGTTCCTCTCCTCCCTTCAAGGCGACCTCCTCCCCATCCCCCAGCACACCCGTCCCGAATCCAACTCCACTCCCGATGTTACCCTTTCCTCCCCCAACCTCCTTGGCCGCATAACGGTGGGTGTCCTGGAGCCTATTGGTAGCGACCATCTCCCTGTCCTCCTCACCGTTTCAGACGGTCGTCGCCCCCGCCCTGACCCTCGTAATGACCCTCCCCCTAAGTACATCCATGACTATTCCCATGCCAACTGGAATGCCTACCGGGATACCCTTTCCACCCAGGTCGATAGCCACCCCTTCACCTACCACTACCCTGACCATGTAACCCATGCCGCCTCCTTTCTCCAGCAGACCTTGTCTGAGGCCGTGGAGGCCCACATCCCTACTGTCGCCGTCCACCCCCACCATCCTCCTCATCCGTGAATCCCGCCGTCTCTACTGTGCCTTTCTCTGCACGCGTGACCCAGACACACTACGACGCCACCCGCAACTCCAGCGACACATTCGTAATTTGCTTGCGGCTAAGAAACGCTGGGACTGGCGACAGACATGCACCCGTTTAAATGCTACCCTACCTATAAACTCGTCCAAGTTCTGGTCAGCCTTTCGTCACCTTACCGGAACTAAACCCTCCCCCTACTATCCTCTTCTCCACGATGATCACCCCTTCCCTGACTCCCTTAGTAAGGCAAATCACTTTGCCTCTTACCTCTCCGATGTCTTTTCCATCCCCGATGATCCCCAGTTCGATTACTCCCTCTTCTCGGACGTCCGCGATCGAACTGACACTTCTGTCCCTCCCCTCGCTCCTGGTTTCCAGTACTTGGACAACATTGCACACACAGGACTCAATGCCCCTATCACTACACAGGATCTCATTGCTACACTCCGCACGAAACGCAACACCGCTCCTGCTCACGATCGTGTCACCTACCGTCACCTTCGTGAAGCTCCTGTCTCTTTCCTCTCCACCCTGGCCAGGATCTACAATAGTCCTGTCCACCAGTTACTACCCCGACCTGTGGAAAACCTCCCGTATCCTGACGTTCCTTAAACCTGGCAAACTGCCGTCTACCATCTCCTCCTACTGTCCCATCAGGCTTACCTCGGTCTTCAGCAAGGTCCTGGAATCTATCCTCACCCACCGCATCCACCAGCATCTCCGCCAGCACCACCTCCTTCCCGTTACCTAGTGTGGCTTTTGGCCGTCCTTCTCTTCCGACGATCTTCTCCTTCACCTCACTCATCTCCTTTCCGACCAGCTTAATTCCCGTCGCTCCGCAATCTTCCTCTCCCTGGACCTCGAACGAGCTTATGACCGTGTATGGCATTCCGGTCTCCTCTTCAAGCTCCAAACCTTCGCCCTTCCCATTAACTACGTCCGTCTGATCGACTCCTTTCTCTCCCACCATCCTTCCTACGTCACCATCCATAACACCGACTCCTACACCTTTTTCCCCTCTGCCGGTGTGCCCCAAGGCTCCATTCTCTCCCCCCTTCTGTACCTTTTGTATACGACGGACATGCCTCTGCCGTCACCCCCCATCCACCTCCTCCAGTTTGCCGATGACACCGCCTTCCTTGCCCTTGCCCCCACCCTGCAGCGCTCCCAACACCTTCTCCAATCCCATCTTGACCGGTTCACCACTTTGTGCAACCAGTGGTTGCTCAAGGTCAATCCCTCCAAAACCCAGGCGATCATTGTAGGCAAAACCACCCCTTCCTTCCGCCTCCTTGATTTCTATCTCACCATCTATGGCCGTCCTATCGCCATCACTCCCACCCTTAAGTACCTTGGCGTCACCCTCGACCGTCGCCTCTCCTGGACTCCCCATCTCCGGACAATCCAAGCCAAGGCACACTCCCGACTCCGTCTCCTCAAGCTCCTTTCCGGCTGTACGTGGGGTCTCGACCCCCCCCCCCCCCCCACCATCCTCCACACCTATAAATCCCTCATCCGCCCTATCCTTTGTTACGCCCATCCAGCCTGGATCTCCGCCCCCCTACCTTTTATAAATCCCTCCAAATCCTTGAACGCCATGCTCTCCGCCTCACCTATCGCATCCATCTCCCCTCCCCCACGTGGATCCTGTATGATCTCATCCCCTTCTCCCACCTCCTCCTCTTCCTTGAAAGGATACGGATCCTGTACACCTCCCGCAAACTCAATCCTCCTCATCCACTTGTCTCACCAATCCTCTCCCACCCCCGCCTGCTGCCGCGCCTGTATTCCCACGTCCCACCCGGTCTCCATCTCTCCACCCTCCTTACCCTCTCCCAAGGTGGCTTCTGCCAGCTCCTCCTCCCTGATGATGTCTTCCTCCCCTCCATCTACCCCTCCTATCCACTTTGATCCTCCCCCCCCCCCACTTCCTGTGTCCTTTCCTTTAGGCACCCTCCCTCCCTTCTCTTCCCTTCCCTTCTCTTTCTTTTTCCCCCAACCCCTCCCTCTTCCCCTCTTTCCCCGGGCTTCCCGTCCCCCTTCCTCCTTTCCCCCTATCTCCCCTGCCCTTGGCATCTGCTCTCCCCTCTCCCTCTCCCACCCCCCCTCCTCCTCTCTTGGCAGGTCCCCAGACTCGTACACGGTTAGTGAACATTCGCGCGCCAGAGATCAACGCCTCGTGTCCTGTGTGTGTCGTCGTTTTGTGCTTCAGTGGTTCAGTGTTATTCGTTTTTGTGCACCTACGTTCACGTGTGACAATATTCGTCTCTGTCCAAGTGTCTGAACAAATTTTATCTTGGACTCTACGCCCGTGAACGGCTCCATGTATTTTAAAAAGTGTTTGTCTCCGTTTCTATGTCCACCATGTTTTTTTTTCTCTCGATGTCTTCATTTGTATCTCGTGTGTTCTCTGCGGCCAAAGAGCGGCGTAGCATGCTGCTGCTGGCCTGCCTGTTAACAGGTTTGGAAATAACAATAAAGAAAAAAAAAGCCATCACAACACTCTACCTCAATCAGTTCACCTCCCGGTGCAACCAGTGGCTCCTGAAAGACAGCCCTGCCAAAACGCAGGCAATAATTACAGGCCACAGTTTCCGCCCCCACAAATTTACCTTACTATTTACGACTGTATTATCCAGCTAACTAACAAACTAAAATAGCTCGGAGTAACATTTGATCGCCGACTAACAAGGAAGCACCATCTACTAATTATTCAACAGAAAGCACACAATAGACTAAAATTACTAAAACTACAAACCAGCTGGACATGGGGCTTGCACCCTTCCACGAACCTCTGCACCTATAAATCCCTGATCCACCCCATCCTCTGTTATGCAAATATGACTTGGACTTCCGCTCCTGCCTCCTTTTATCATGACTTCCAGACCCTCTAACATCATGCACTCCGCCTAGCCTTTGGGATGCGCTTACTCTCCTCCACCCCTCTACCAACTTTTAAATTCTCCTCCTTGCACGTCCATCTTGGACACCTCTGAGTATTCTACCTTATCCACAAACTTCGCACTACCCAGCCGCTAGTTTCCCCCCCGCTCAGTGATTCTGGCACTCTTCTGCGCCTCTACCACCACATTTCCCCAGCCCTACACCTCCACACCCTCCACGTCCTCTCCCAACGAAACTTAAATTGCCTTCTTTTACTGGGCCATGACCATGAAAACGTCAGGCGTTCACTACACGCAGGAAGCGGCTACAAGGTGTAACACCATAGATTAAGGGTCGATCTGCGACAGCAATCGTACAACTTGCGTACGGGCCGCTAGACGCCGCCACGAGTGCATTGCGATCGCTGGCGCGCGTGTTGCGTAAGGGCCGCGAGGTGCCGCCACGGGCGCAACCGTATGTAAGTGCCGACGGAGTTCGGCCAGCTCTCATTTTGTTGGCATCTCATTGTTGCCTATTCTCTTATTTGCTTAGTTGCTTAGCTGTTATTCGTTTATGGCTCATGTTATTGTGCACTCTTTCAGCCATTCTAATTGTTTTGATTTACTTCCAATTGAGAAATGCTCATTTTGGCATTTCACTTTTGCATATTTCTCATTTTGCTAATAATATGCTCCTTAGCTTTTTACAGTTGAATTGATTAACATAGTCTTATGTACTGTTTGTTCATTTCAGTCTGTTCATATTTTGATGTTCTTTAAATACTGTAATAATTATCGGAAGATCGGAAGCATTTCTTCCCTTAAACTTGTGTAAAGTAATCTCGATGTAGGATTTGTTCTGTGACACAGGTGTAAGGTTTTGAATATAAATGATATACGAAACTGTGCTTTAAAAGGAATTTATTTTTTCAGTTTGTACTACATCAGACGACAATTTTGTGATATGAGGGAGAAATTTGATGGGCGAACTCATGGAAATAATTTTAAGTGATCCCCTTTAAAAATAAAAATTTGCGTGACACTGAAAGACGTGACACTGTAGGCACCGAAAATTTATATATATAAAATTATACGTCACAAAGGGTAGCGGAGTACGTGTGGAGTGCACATGTGGGTTTTTTAGATAAGAGAATTACCTCCCTAGGCCCGAAAAGACGCCTCCTGAGACGCAACAAGGTAGCAGTAGGCATAACGCAACAGGGAATAAAAATATTAATGTGGTAATAGTAAACTGCAGGAGCGTCTATAGAAAGGTCCCACAACTGCTCTCATTAATAAACGGTCAATATGCCCACACAGTACTAGGGACAGAAAGTTGGCTGGAACCAGATGCAAACAGTAATGAAATTCTAAACTCAGATTGGAATGTATACCGCAGAGACAGGCTGGACAGTGAAGGGGGAGGCGTGTTTATAGCGATAAAAAGTGCAATAGTATCGAAGGAAATTGATGGAGATCCGAAATGTGAAATAATTTGGGTGAAAGTCACGGTTAAAGTAGGCTCAAACATGGTAATTGGCTGTCTGTATAGGCCCCCTGGCTCAGCAGCTGTTGTGGCAGAGCACTTGAAGGAAAATTTGGAAATTGTTTCGAGTAGATTTCCTGACCATGTTATAGTTCTGGGTGGAGATTTTAATTTGCCAGATATAGACTGGGAGGCTCAAACGTTTATAACGGGTGGCAGGGAAAAAGAATCCAGTGAATTTTTTTAAAGTGCATTATCTGAAAACTAACTTGAGCAGTTAAATAGAGAACCAACTCGCGGCGATAACATATTAGACCTTCCGGTGACAAACAGACCCGAACTATTTGAAACATAAAACGCAGAATAGGGAATCAGCTATCATAAAGCGGTTGCTACATCGACGAATTCAGCCGTAAATAGAAATATTAAAAAAGTTAGGAAGATTTTTCTGTTTAGCAAAAGTGACAAAACGTAGATTTCAGAGTACTTGACGGCTCAACACAAAAGTTTTGTCTCAAGTACAGATAGTGTTGAGGATCAGTGGACAAAGTTCAAAACCATCGTACAATATGCATTAGATGAGTATGTGCCAAGCAAGATCGTAAGAGATGGAAAAGAGCCACCGTGGTACAACAACCGAGTTAGAAAACTGCTGCGGAAGCAAAGGGAACTTCACAGCAAACATAAACATAGCCAAAGCCTTGCTGACAAACAAAAATTACACGAAGCGAAATGTACTGTGAGGGGGGCTATGCGAGAGGCGTTCAATGAATTCGAAAGTAAAGTTCTACGTACTGACTTGGCAGAAAATCGTTAGAAATTTTGGTCTTATGTCAAAGCGGTAGGTGGATCAAAACAAAATGTCCAGACACTCTGTGACCAAAATGGTACTGAAACAGAGGATGGCAGACTAAAGGTCGAAATACTAGATGTCTTTTTCCAAAGCTGTTTCACAGAGGAAGACTGCACTGTAGTTCCTTCTCTAGATTGTCGCACAGATGACAAATTGGTAGATATCGAAACAGATGTCAGAGGGATAGAAAAACAATTTAAATTAGTCAAAAGAGGAAAGGCCTCTGGACCTGATGGGATACCAGTTCAATTTTACACAGAGTACGCGAAGGAACTTGCCCCCCTTCATGCAGCGGTGTACCGTAGGTCTCTAGAAGAGCGTAGCGTTCGAAAGGATTGGAAAAGGACACAGGCCATCCCCTTTTCAAGAAAGGACGTCGAACAGATGTGCAGAACTATAAACCTATATCTCTAACGTCGATCATCTGTAGAATTTTGGAAAACGTATTATGTTCGAGTACAATGACAATTCTGGAGACTAGAAACCTACTCTGTAGGAATCAGCATGGATTCCAAAAAGACCATCGTGTGAAACCCAGCTCGCGCTATTCGTCCACGAAACTCAGAGGGCCATAGTCAAGGGTTCCCACGTAGATGCCGTGTTTCTTGACTTCCGCAAGGCATTTGATACAGTTCCCCACAGTCGTTTAATGAACAAAGTAAGAGCATATGGACTATCAGACCAATTGTGTGATTGGATTGAAGAGTTCCTAGATAACAGAACGCAGCATGTCATTCTCATTGGAGAGAAATCTTCCGAAGTGATTTCAGGTGTGCCGCAGGGGAGTGTCGTAGTACCGTTGCTATTCACAATATACATAAATGACCTTGTGGATAACATAGGAAGTTCACTGAGCCTTTTTGCGGATGATGCTGTAGTATATCGAGAGGTTGTAAAAATGGAAAATTGTACTGAAATGCAGGAGGATCTGCAACGAATTGACGCATGGTGCAGGGAATGGCAATTGAATTTCAATGTAGACAAGTGTAAAGTGCTGCGAATACATAGAAAGAAAGATCCTTTATCATTTAGCTACAATATAGCAGGTCAGCAACTGGAAGCGGTTAAGTCCATAAATTACACTAATGGCCATTAAAATTGCTACACCACGAAGATGACGTGCTACAGACGCGAAATTTAACAGACAGGAAGATGATGCTGTGATATGCAAATGATTAGCTTTTCAGAGCATTCACACAAGGTTGGCGCCGGTGGCGACACCTACAACGTGCTGACATGTAACCGATTTCTCACACACAAACAGCAGTTGATCGGCGTTGCCTGGTGAAACGTTGTTGTGATGCCTCGTGTAAGGAGGAGAAATGCGTACCATCACGTTTCGGACTTTGATAAAGGTCGGATTGTAGTCTATCGCGATTGCGGTTTATCGTATCGCGACATTGCTGCTCGCGTAGGTCGAGATCCAATGACTGTTGGCAGAATATGGAATCGGTCGGTTCAGGAGGGTAATACGGAACGCTGTGCTGGATCCCAACGGTCTCGTATCACTAGCCGTCGAGATGACAGGCATCTTATCCGCATGGCTGTAACGGATCGTGCAAGACAACAACCATCTGCACGAACAGTTCGACGACGTTTGCAGCAGCATGGACTATCAGCTCGGAGACCATGGCTGCGCTTACCCGTGACGCTGCATCACAGACAGGAGCGCCTGCGATGGTGTACTCAACGACGAACCTGGGTGCACGAATGGCAAAAATTTATTTTTTCGGATGGATCCAGGTTCTGTTTACAGCATCATGATGGTCGCATCCGTGTTTGGTGACATTGCGGTGAACGCACATTGGAAGCGTGTATTCGTCATCGCCATACTGGCGTATCATCCGGCGTGATGGTATAGCGTGCCATTGGTTACACGTCTCGGTCACCTCTTGTTCGCATTGCCAGAACTTTGAACAGTGGACGTTACATTTCAGGTGTGTTACGACCCGTGGCTCTACCCTTCATTCAATTCCTGCGAAACCCTACATTTCAGCAGGATAATGCACGACCGCATGTTGCAGGTCCTGTACGGGCCTTTCTGGATACAGAAAATGTTCGACTGCTGCCCTGACCAGCACATTCTCCAGATCTCTCACCAACTGAAACGCCTGGTCAAGGGTGGCCGAGCAACTGGCTCGTCACAATACGCCAGTCACTACTCTTGATGAACTGTGGTATCGTGTTGAAGCTGCATGGGCAGCTGAACCTGTACACGCCATCCAAGCTCTGTTTGACTGAATGTCCAGGCGTATCAAGGCCGTTATTACGGCCAGAGGTGGTTGTTCTAGGTACTGATTTCTCAGGATCTATGCACCCATATTGCGTGAAAATGAAATCACATGTCAGTTCCAGTATAATATATTTGTCCAATGAATATCCGTTTATCATCTGCATTTATTCTTGATGTAGCAATTTTGATGGCCAGTAGTGTATCTGGGAGTAGGCATTAGGAGCAATTTAAAATGAAATGACCATATAAAATTAGTCGTCGGTAAAGCAGATGCCAGACTGAGATTCATTGGAAGAATCCTAAGGAAATGCAATCCGAAAACAAAGGAAGTAGGTTACAGTACACTTGCTCGCCCACTGCTTGAATACTGCTCACCGGTGTGGGATCCATACCAGATAGGGTTGATAGGAGAGAGAGAGAAGATCCAACGGAGAGCAGCGCGCTTCGTTACAGGATCATTTAGTAGTCGCGAAAGCGTTACGGAGATGATAGATGAACTCCAGTGGATGACTATGCAAGAGAGACGCTCAGTAGCTCGGTACGGACTTTTGTTGAAGTTTCAAGAACATACCATCACTGAGGAGTCAAGCAGTATATTGCTCCCTCCTACGTATATCTCGCGAAGAGACCATGAGGATAAAATCAGATAGATTAGAGCCCACACAGAGGCATACCGACAATCTTTCTTTCCACGAACAATACGAGACTGGAATAGAACGGAGAACCGATAGAGGTACATAAAGTACCCTCCGCCACACACTGTTACGTGGCTTGCGGAGTATGGATGTAGATGTAGAAATGCGCCTCGATATGCGAGGATACGCGTCCTAGCAGATCTAAAAGAACCCCCCTCCCCCCCCCCCCCCCCCCGCCTGGTCAGCGCTCCCTTCCTCTCTGGTCCACTCCAACCACATCTTAAGGCTTGGGCCGAAACAGCATCCCTCTTCACTCTCCCAAATCCCTCTTCCAAGTATGTACCCTCTTACGCATTATCCCCACCGCTTCGCAGTCTACCTCCACTCACCACTTCACTCGTCTTTGTCTCTATCTTAATCAGTCAACACATCGGATTTTACCTTTTAACTCATCCTCCTCAGCCCTTATGTAACGTAAATGCTACATCCAAATTTTATTTTTTACTAGCTCAGGTAATCAGTCAAACTCCATGTGCCTAATTACAGTTTTTACTTTACACTATGTGGTTTCACCGCATCACTTGTTTTCGTCTCTGCATATTCCCAGTAGATAGTAGCATCTGGTTAAAAATGCTGTTTACTGCAGTGTAAGTACATCTTCGAAAAATAAAGGTAGTTTCTGTTAGTTTCCAGTAATTTTGGATTATAGTGTGTTCAGACCATACTGTAATATGCTAATATATCCTGCACTATCGAATAAGTGATTGTTTATTTCATTAAAACAATATAGCCATGTACTGTTTTTTATGTAAGAGGGGGCTACGTTTAGCAATGACTTGTATTTTGGCACTCAAGTCATGTTATTTCCGTTATTTTCCGGCTTTTAATATTGATTTTTCTAAGTATTGCACATATTTCAGTTATTTTCTAACAGTAATGGTATATACTTTGAACATATTCAAAAATTTTTACGAATCACAGCAAGTTTCTTTAATTTAGTATTTCATTCTTATTTTGCCTAATAACAATGCACCGATCACCAATATAAACTTTTCCTTCATCAAATCTAAGCTCAGGACTGAGGAGGTTATACAACTGTTCACCTGTCTTTGATATTTTGTGAAATATTCATCTCCTATTTCATCTGTGTCAATATTTTAATTAAGCAACAATCAGCCTTTTATATTTTAACTTACGCAACTGACAATCTGTCCAACATTCATTTTTTGTCAACCGCCATGTCCAGTTTTACAATATGTTTTAAAATTTTTACAATCATATGGCTCAAGAGTGGCGACTTGTATCCACTGACCGCCCACTCCTCGCCCATGTGGGGGAGGGTGATGAAATAACATTTAGGGAAAAAAACACAATGTATCCAATTTCAGAATTTCTGTAATCAGTTCTTATTTTGTAGGCATTTTGATACATTCTGACCTGCTTTAAACTGTCAGAATACCGATGCATAATTCAGACGGTTAAACATTTTTAAAAGAATCCTTATATGCAACTGAAAACATTTTAAATACCTCTACTTCCAAATAAATTCCTTTTAATTTCTTAGTGTAATTATGTACAATGAAGCGCCAAAGAAACTGGTATAGGTATACGTATTCAAATTACAGATATATGTATGCAAACAGAATACGGCGTTGCGGACGTCAACGCCTGTATATAACGAAAAGTGTCTTGCGTAGTTATTAGATCGGTTACTGCTGCTAAAATGGCGGGTTATCAAGATTTAAGTGAGTTGAACGTGGTGTTATGATCGGCGCACGAGCGATGGGGCACAGTATATCCAAGGCAGCGATGAAGTGAGGATTTTTCCGTACGACCATTTCACGAGTGTACCGTGAATATCAGGAATCCGGTAAAACATCAAATCTCCGATATCGCTGCGGCCGGAAGAAGTTCCTGAAAGAACGGAACGAACGACGACTGAAGAGATTCGTTGAACGTGATAGAAGTGCAACCCTTCTGCAAATTGCTCTAGATTTCAATGCTGGGCCATCAACAAGTGTCAGCGTACGAACCATTCAACGAAACATCATTGGTATCGGCTTTCGGAGCCGGAGATCCACAAGTGTACCCTTGATGACAGGACACAAAGCTTTAGGCCTCGCCTGGGCCCGTCAACACCGCCATTGGTCTGTTGATGACTGGAAACATGTTGCCTGGTCGGACGAGTCTCGTTTCAAATTGTATCGAGCATATTGACGTGTACAGGTATGGAGACAGCCTTATGAATCCATGGACCGCCGGCCGGTGTGGCCGAGCGGTTCTAGGCGTTTCAGTCTGGAACTGCGCGACCGCTGCGGTCGCAGGTTCGAATCCTGCCTCGGGCATGGATGTGTGTGATGTCCTTAGGTTAGTTAGGTTCAAGTAGTTCTAAGTTCTAGGGGACTGATGACCTCAGATGTTAAGTCCCATAGTGCTCAGAGCCATTTGAACCATGGACCACGCATGTCAGCAGGGGACTGTTCAGGCTGGTCGAGGCTCTGTAATGGTGTGCGTGTGCAGTTGGAGTGATTTGGGACGCCTGAAACGTCTACATACGACTCTGACAGGTTACACGTACGTAAGCATCCTGTCTGGTCACCTGCATCCCTTCATGTCCACTGTGCATTCCGACGGACTGGGGCAGTTCCAGCAGGACAATGCGACATCCCACACGTCCAGAATTGCTATAGAGTTGCATCAGGAACACTCTTCTGAGTTTAAACACTTCCGCTGGCCAGGAAACTCCTCAGACATGAACATTATTGAGCATGTCCTGGATACCTTGCAATCTGTTGTTCAGAAGAGGTCTCCACCCCCTCGCAGGAGTCATGGTGTCAGTTCCCTCCAGCACTACTCCAGACATTAGTCGAGTCCATGCCACGTCGTCTTGCGGCACTTCTGCGTGCTCGCGGAGTCCTACACGATTTTAGACATGTGTACCAGTTTCTCTGGTTCTTCAATGTAAATGTTAGTCTTACAGCAACAACCTCTGCGATCGCTTTGCAATGCAGCAGAATGAGAAGTATATCATCTTTTTGTAGTAACTACCACCATTTATTTTTTATCTTTTAGTGTAATAGCTAGTAATGCACCTTGTTTTACTTTTATTATAGTTTCTGAAGATGCCTGGTGCATAGCCGAAACCAGTAATTTTATCCAAAAATATCTGCAATCAAGACAATTAAATAAAATTATAAACAGCTAAAATTTTTACCTTTTTGTTGCAAATTTTGCCGACCAACAAAGAATTCCAACTGTTGTTGAGCACTATAGTTATTTTATGCCTTCTTCACCGAATAAGGGAAATGTGATGACACGGTTCACGACAGAATGAGCATACTTTTCTTAATGAGTACGAGAATGACACCAACCACCAAAGTTATCTGCAAAGTTGGTATTCACGGTTGTTTAATTGAATACGTTGATGCGCTCATTCGCCCCAAACGGAATGGTAAATTTGTTGTCGGGATACGCATCGAAACGTATTGAAGTGTAATTTACATGACACAGGTAAAACAACACTTTGTCAGCTATTTTCGCTTAAGAACCTATTCCCTTAGCGGTCTATGAAAATATTTGGTAACATCCCTTCCAAACAGTTAATTATCAATAGCTATCTATCAGTGCATTCACTGCCTCCTAGAAGTAATTAACAACCAAACGAATTTTAGCAAATCGATAAGTTGTCGCACGTCTACTTGTCTGGTTTCGCCTTACTTGAGCTGGTTATTTTTTATTATACTGAATATTTCCCAAATCTGTCCGTTTTAATATCACTATTAAAGCTACCAATGCAGATTCAAATTACTAAGGCTTCCTTGGTGACTTACTCCCAGTAATTTTAAAGGATTAAGCGTTGTTTCCTCGTGGTCTAGCGGTAGCGGCTTTGATTCATAATCAAAACGTCTTCTGTCCAGGGTGCGATCCCCGCCACTGCCTAAATTTTGATAAATAATCAGCATTGGCGGCCGAAGAGTTCCGGCATAAGAAGTCAGCCTCATTCTGCTAACGGTCTTGTCAAAGAGGGCGGAGGAGCGGATAGAGGTTCAGGGCACTCTCTTGTCCTACGGGTGGGAAATTGCCCCCAAAGGCGGAAGAATCAGCAATGATCAACGACATGAGAATGCAGAAGGCAATGGAAACCACTGCATTAAAGACACGTAACGTGTATCCACAGGACATGTGGCCTGTAATTGAAGAAGTGTCATGATGATCTCTCCATTGGCAAAAGATCCCGGAATAGTAACCCATTCGGACTGCCAAGGGGGAGGTTACCATGAGAAAAAGATTGAATAATCAACGAAAGGATAACGTTCTACGAGTCGGGGCGTGGAATGTCAGAAGCTTGAACGTGGTAAGGAAACTAGAAAATCTGAAAAGGGAAATGCAAAGGCTCAATCTAGATATAGTAGGGGTCAGTGAAGTGAAGTGGAAGGAAGACAAGGATTTCTGGTCAGATGAGTATCGGGTGGGTAATATCAACAGCAGCAGAAAATGGTATAACAGGTGTAGGATTCGTTATGAATAGGAAGGTAGGGCAGAGGGTGTGTTACTGTGAACAGTTCAGTGACCGGGTTGTTCTAACCAGAATCGAAAGCAGACCAACACCGACAACGATAGTTCAGGTATACATGCCGACGTCGCAAGCTGAAGATGAAGAGATAGAGAAAGTGTATGAGGATAGTGAAAGGGTAATGCAGTATGTAAAGGGGGACGAAAATCTAATAGTCATGGGCGACTGGAATGCAGTTGTAGGGGAAGGAGTAGAAGAAAAGGTTACAGGAGAATATGGGCTTGGGACAGGGAATGAAACAGGAGAAAGACTAATTGTGTTCTGTAACAAGTTTCAGCTAGTAATAGCGAATACCCTGTTCAAGAATCACAAGAGGAGGAGGTATATTTGGAAAAGGCCGGGAGATACGGGAAGATTTCAATTAGATTACATCATGGTCAGACAGAGATTCCGAAATCAGATACTGGATTGTAAGGCGTACCCAGGAGCAGATATGGACTCAGATCACAATATAGTAGTGATGAAGAGTAGGCTGAAGTTCAAGGCATTAGTCAGGAAGAATCAATACGCAAAGAAGTGGGATACGGAAGTACTAACGAATGACGAGATACGTTTGAAGTTTTCTAACGCTGTAGATACAGCAATAAGGAATAGCGCAGTAGGCAGTACAATTGAAGAGGAATGGACATCTCTAAAAAGGGCCATCACAGAAGTTGGGAAGGAAAACATAGGTACAAAGAAGGTAGCTGCGAAGAAACCATGGGTAACAGAAGAAATACTTCAGTTGATTGATGAAAGGAGGTAGTACAAACATGTTCCGGGGAAATCAGGAATACAGAAATACAAGTCGCTGACGAATGAAATAAATAGGAAGTGCAGGGAAGCTAAGACGAAATGGCTGCAGGAAAAATGTGAAGACATCGAAAAAGATATGATTGTCGGAAGGACAGACTCAGCATACAAAATGGTTCAAATGGCTCTGAGCACTATGGGACTTAACTTCTGAGGTCATCAGTCCCCTAGAACCTAGAACTACTTAAACCTAACTAACCTAAGGACATCACTCACATCCATGCCCGAGGCAGGATTCGAACCTGCGACCAGAGCGGTCGCGCGGTTCCAGACTGTAGCGCCTAGAACCGCTCGGCCACTTCGGCCGGCTCAGCATACAGGAAAGTCAAAACAACCTTTGGTGACATTAAAAGCAACGGTGGTAACATTAAGAGTGCAACGGGAATTCCACTGTTAAATGCAGAGGAGAGAGCAGATAGGTGGAAAGAATACATTGAAAGCCTCTATGAGGGTGAAGATTTGTCTGATGTGATAGAAGAAGAAACAGGAGTCGATTTAGAAGAGATAGGGCATCCAGTATTAGAATCGGAATTTAGAAGAGCTTTGGAGGACTTACGGTCAAATAAGGCAGAAGGGATAGATAACATTCCATCAGAATTTCTAAAATCATTGGGGGAAGTGGCAACAAAACGACTATTCACGTTGGTGTGTAGAATATATGAGTCTGCGATATACCATCTGACTTTCGGAAAAGCATCATCCACACAATTCCGAAGACGGTAAGAGCTGACAAGTGCGAGAATTATCGCACAATCGGCTTAACAGCTCATGCATCGAAGCTGCTTACAAGAATAATATACAGAAGAATGGAAAAGAAAATTGAGAATGCGCTAGGTGACGATCAGTTTGGCTTTAGGAAAAGTAAAGGGACGAGAGAGGCAATTCTGACGTTACGGCTAATAATGGAAGCAAGGCTAAAGAAAAATCAAGACACTTTCATAGGATTTGTCGACCTGGAAAAAGCGTTCGACAATATAAAATGGTGCAAGCTGTTCGAGATTCTGAAAAAAGTAGGGGTAAGCTATAGGGAGAGACGGGTCATATACCATATGTACAACAACCAAGAGGGAATAATAAGAGTGGACGATCAAGAACGAAGTGCTCGTATTAAGAAGGGTGTAAGACAAGGCTGCAGCCTTTCGCCTCTACTCTTCAATCTGTACATCGAGGAAGCAATGATGGAAATAAAAGAAAGGTTCAGGAGTGGAATTAAAATACAAGGTGAAAGGATATCAATGATACGATTCGCTGATGACATTGCTATCCTGAGTGAAAGTGAAGAAGAATTAAATGATCTGCTGAACGGAATGAACAGTCTAACGAGTACACAGTATGGTTTGAGAGTAAATCGGAGAAAGACGAAGGTAATGAGAAGTAGTAGAAATGAGAACAGCGAGAAACTTAACATCAGGATTGATGGTCACGAAGTCAATGAAGTTAAGGAATTCTGCTACCTAGGCAATAAAATAACCAATGACGGACGGAGCAAGGAGGACATCAAAAGCAGACTCGCTATGGCAAAAAAGGCATTTCTGGCCAAGAGAAGTCTACTAATATCAAATACCGGCCTTAATTTGAAGAAGAAATTTCTGAGGATGTACGTCTGGAGTACAGCATTGTATGGTAGTGAAACATGGACTGTGGGAAAACCGGAACAGAAAAGAATCGAAGCATTTGAGATGTGGTGCTATAGACGAATGTTGAGAATTAGGTGGACTGATAAGGTAAGGAATGAGGAGGTTCTACGCAGAATTGGAGAGGAAAGGAATATGTGGAAAACACTGATAAGGAGAAGGGACAGGATGATAGGACATCTGCTAAGACATGAGGGAATGACTTCCATGGTACTAGAGGGAGCTGTAGAGAGCAAAAACTGTAGAGGAAGACAGAGATTGGAATACGTCAAGCAAATAATTGAGGACGTAGGTTGCAAGTGCTACTCTGAGATGAAGAGGTTAGCACAGGAAAGGAATTCATGACGGGCCGCATCAAACCAGTCAGTAGACTGATGAAGAAAAGAAAAAAAAAAAAACGATCCGTCTTTGCTTAAACCGTGTCTTGTGCTCATTCATAGGGTTGTGTTCGCATCCGCAGTATTTTCCTAGAGTTTTGTACTTGTGGTGCTGGTTTGCAGCGCACTGATGGGATACAGTTCCTGTCCCACGTAGCTACTAAGGTACGAAATACTGCGCGATCGACTAAGGCTATGTATATCCTTCACAGACTACAATACCTCTTCGGTTTTTCTTACGCTATCGAAAGCAGTATGAAGCCGCTATCTGTTTCATACTTGTCACCGTGTGCCAAGCGTCTTGTGTTGATTGACTCGATGCAAGTTTCATTTCTCAAGGACCGCTGACCCTACGTCATGTGGTAAAATTTCTTCCATAGAATTCTGGGATGATTTCCGAAACAATGCCACCAACGACTTCCTCTCCTCCCTCCCCCACCTGTCCTATCCCCCCCCCCCCCATCCCCAGTCGTTATTCAATCCAAAAAATGTCACGCCTCTTATGATCTCTGAACATCCTTTGAGCGATATAATGCACCAGAGACTATAAGCGTTACGCTAAGATCGATTATAATGTAAGCAATAAATAAGGTGTTTAAAACCATTCGATTCCACAAGTTGATATGTTCCCCATGTACAAAGATACAAACTTGGGGAGAATTTTAAATTAGCTTCAAAATTAAAAGTTTACCTCGGCACCAGTTATAAGCTGGCCTTTTATTTGGTTTCCAGTAAGAACTTCCTCGTGTGGTGTGGCAGTGGAAGATATCAAAACGAAAGCTGATGTTTCAAATTTCGCTTTTAAGAAATCGTTCACACAAGAGAATCGTACAAACATACCGTCGTTTGACCATGGTACAAATTCCTGCTTGGCGGACATTGTTTACGTCGGGATCAATTGTAAGTTGACGAATTATTTGGTTGCCGGTAGGGACTCCCTTGTGACCAGCCTTGTGTGTCAGTAGAAGACAGTAAAAGGAAATCCGACGTTTTAGATTTCACGTTTAAGGTATCGTTCGCGCAGGAGAATCGTACTAACATACCTTTATTTGACCCTCTCACAGACTCGTATAGACATAGTAGTAGGCATCCCTGGCATAGAGAAACAACTGAAAGAGTTGAAAACAAGTAAGTCGCCAGGTCCGGATGGAATCCCAGTTCGGTTTTACAAGGAGTACTCTATGGCGTTGGCCCCTTACTTAGCCTGCATTTATCGCGAACCTCACGTCCAGCACTAAGTCCCAAACGAATGGAAAAAAGCGCAGGTGATTCCTGTATATAAAAAGAGTAAGTGAAGGGACCCAAAAATGCACAGGCCAATGTCCTTAACATTCGTTTGTTTCAGAATTTTTGAACATATTCTCATTCTAAATATAATAAATTTCCTTGAGATGGCATCGCTCGTGCAAACTCAGCTTGCCCTTTTCTCACACGATACTCTGCGTACCATGGATGAAGTGCAAATGTCAGATTTCATAGTCCTAGATTTCCGAAAAACATTTGACACTGTGCCCCGCTGCAGATTGTTAGCATAGGTACGAGCATACGGAATAGTTTCCCAGATATGTGAGTGGCTGGACGACTTCTTAAGTACCGGAACCCAGTACGTTGCCCTCGATAGCGAGTGTTCATCAGAAGCAAGGGTGTCGTCAGGACTGCCCCAGTGAAATGTGATAGGGCCTATGTTATTTTCTGTATTCATGAATGGTCTGGCGGACAGGGTGAGCAGCAATCTATGCCTGTTTTCTGATGATGCTGTGGTGTACGGGAAGGTATCGTCGTTGAGGATACAAGATAACTTAGACAAAATTTCTAGTAGGTGTAATGAAAGGCAGATAGCGCTAAATGTAGAAGAATGTAAGTTAATACAGATGAGCAGGGAAAGTAGTGTGCTGCTTGACCCATTAACGTCGATTAAATATCTAGGCGTAACATTACAAAGCTACATGAAATGGAACCAGCATATAGGGGTTGTACTACTGAAGCAGAATGGTCGACCTCGGTTTATTGGGAAAATTTTAGGAAAGTGTGTTTCATCTGTAAAGGAACCGCATACTGGACGCAAGTGCGACCCATTCTCGTGTACTGCCGGAGTGTATGAGATCCGTACCAGGTCGGGTTAAAGGAACACATCGAAATAATTCAAAGGCAGGGTGCTCGATTTGTTACAGTTAAGTTCGAACAACACGCAAGTATTACGGAGATGCTTCGGGAACTCAAATGGGAACCGTGGAGTGAATGTGACGTTCTTTTCGAGGAACACTACCGAAAAAATTTAGAGAACCAGTATTTAAACTGACTGCAGAACGATTCTACTGCCTCCGACGTACATTTCGCATAATGATGACAAAGACATGGCCGCCGGTGCAGATTGTATGGCAGTCAGGTTCCTTTCATAGTATGTTGATACAGTAGCTCCAGACGTAGAATGTGACATTCAACCTCTCGTTTCTCGGAATATCTACCTAAAGACTGGAAGTTACATAAGTCACACGAGTACTCAAGAATGTAAATAGAAGTAATCCGCTAAATTACAGACACGTATCACTAATGTCGATCTGCAGTTGGATTTTGGAACATATGCTGTGATCGAACGTTATGAATTACCTCAAAGAAAACGACTTATTGACAAACAGCCTACACGGATTCAGAAAACGTCGTTGTTGTGAAAAACAACCAACTCTTTATTCTCATGAAGTAATGAGTGCTATTGATAGGGGATGTCAAATTGTTTGCGTATTTTTAGACTTCTGGTACCGTCCCTCACAATTGACCTCTAACCAAATTGCATGTCTATGGAGTATCGTCTCAACTGTGCGACTGGATTTGGGATTTCCTATCAGGAAGGGCACAGTTCGTAGTAACTGACGAATAGTCATCGAGTAAAACGCATATAATATCTGGTGTTCCCCAAGGAAGTGTTATAGACCCTCTGCTATTCTTGATCTACATAAACTATTTAGAAGACAATCTGTACAGCTCTCTTAGATTGTTTGAGGGTGATGCTGTCATTTACCGTCTTATAAAGTCATTAGATGATCAAAACCTGTTGCATAATTATTTAGACAACACACCTGTAAGGTGCGAAAAGTAGCAATTGATTCTAAGTAATGAAAAGTGTGAAGTCATCCACATGAGTACTAAAAGAAATCCGCTAAATTTCGGTTACACGATAAACCACACGTATCTAAAGGCTAAAAAGGCAGAATACGGAGCTGCGCTCGGCAACGCTTATATAAGACGACAAGTGTCTGGCGCAGTTGTTAGGTCGGTTACTGCTGCTACAATGAGGGGTTATCAAGATTTAAGTGAGTTGAACGTGCTGTTATGGTCGGCGCACGAGCGATGGAACACAGTATCTCCGAGGTAGCGATGAAGTGAGGATTTTTCAGTAAGATTATTTCACGAGTGTACCGTGAATATCAGGAATCCGGTAAATCATCAAATCTCCGACATCGCTGCGGTCGGAAAGGATCCTTCAAGAACGGGACCAACGACGACTGAAGAGAATCGCTCAACGTGATAGAAGTGCAACCCTTCCGCAAATCGTTGCAGATTCATCGATACGGGCTTTCGGAGCGGAAGGCCCATTCGTGTACTATTGATGACTGTACGACACAAAGCATAACTCCTCGCGGGGGCCGTCAACACCGTCACTGGACTGTTGATGACTGGAAACATGTTGCCTGGTCGGACGAGTCTCGTTTCGAATTGTATCGAGCGCGATCGATGTGTAAGGGTATGGAGACAACTTCATGAATCCGTGAACCCTGCATGACAGCAGGGGACTGTTAAAGCTGGTGGAGCTCTGTAACGGTGTGGGGCGTGTGCAGTTGGAGTGATATGGTACGCCTGATACGTCTCTATACGAGTCTGACAGATGACACGTACGTAAGCATCCTGTCTGGTCACCTGCATCCATTCATGTCCATTGTGCATTCCAACGGACTTGGGCAATTCCAGGAGGACAATTCGACACCCCACACATCCATAATTGCTACAGGGTGGTTTTAGGACCTCTCTTCTGAGTTTAAACGCTTTCGCTGAGCACCAAACTCAGGAGTGTCTCCAGAAAGACTCTTCACTCTCCTGCGTTCAAACGCTGCCGCTGGCCAATAAACTCCCCAGGCATGAACATTATTGAACATATCTACGATGTCTTGAAACTTGCTGTTCAGAAGAGGTCACCACCCCCTGATACTCTTACGGGTTTATAGACAGCCGTGCAGGATTCATGGTGTCAATTCCCTGCAGCACTACTTCAGACATCAGTCGAGTCCATGCCCCATCGTGTTGCGGCACTTCTGCGTGATCGCGTTGCCCTACACGATATTAGCGAGGTATACCAGTTTCTTTGGCTCTTCAGTGTACATGTCCGGCGTCTTCTGGAGTATTGCTGTGAGGTGTGATATCCGTATCAGATTGGATTGACGGAGGACACCAAAAAGTTCAAAGAAAGGCAGCTTGTTTTGTATTACCGCGAAATAGGGAAGGGAGTGCCACGAATATGCTACGCGAATTCAGTGGCAATCATCAGAACAAAGGGCTTTTGCGTTGCATCAGGATCTTTTCATTAAACTTCATTACCAGCTTTCTCCTCAGTGTGAAAATATTTTACTGGCGCCAACCTACATACAGAGAAATGATCGCGATAATAAAATAAGAAAAATCAGAATTCACACTGAAATATTTAATTGTTCGTTTTTTCCCGCATGCTGTTGGAGAGTAAAACAGTAGAGATATAGCTTGAATGTGCTTCGATGACCCTTGTGCCAGGCACTTAACTCTGAACTGCAGGGTAATCGTGTAGATGTAGAGGTTAGTGCGCGTGAGGAGACATATAGATAGTCGTTCTTCCCTCGCTTTATTTGTGAGTGGAAGAGGGTACCCTCCACCATGGACGGTAGTGTGGCTTACGGATTAGATCTTTCAATGTCCAAGGTGTGCTGAGTCGAGATGACGAAAACTAAATTAAAATGATCGTTTGGCTTTGGTAGCCGGGAGGCTCCATCCGGGGAAGCCTGACCGCCGAGTTAGAAGTCTTACTTCAGGTGACGCCTCATTGGGCGACTTGCGTGTCGGTGATGATGAGAGGATGATGGGAACAACACAACACCCAGTCCACGAGCGGTGAAAATCTCCAACCTAGCTAGGAATCGAACCCGGGTACGCTTCATGGTAGCGTTACCACTCAGCTAAGCAGGCGGACCATGGCGATAATAAAGCAGCAAAAGACGGTTTGCGTTCCCCTTTTCATAAGATGCAATTCAGCTGTAACAATGTGGCGAGATTTTCGTTCAGAGTACGACACTGCATATCATACAGAGTAAGGGGCATAAGGGTCTCGCAGTGCACTGTTGACTTCCTAGATCGTCTGGTACGCAGTATGTCATCTTGTGATTTTTTGGGTAGCTTGGGGGGGGGGGGGGGGGGCAGGGGGCTTAATGATTATTAAAGACTATGTGCCTCTCCTTAAAATAGCTTAGGTTGAACTGCGACGCAGCATAGCGGAAGCAGTGAATCCACTGAGACCTGACGTATGCATCTTCTGCTTGGATCTCACTTTTCGTCCGTTTTTGCTTTCGAATAGCGGTATAACATTATAAAAGTGTTGTTCTGACGTGAGGCAACAGAAATCCTTCTTGTTTAACAGCCAAACACGTTTCACTGAAGTTTCACCATCGTCAGTGGGTTCGTTTATTTTCCGTCAAATATCAGCGAAATAAATTTTGCGTGATAATATATACGGATTTCATACAAAGGAATCAGGGAGCCAACCAGTTGCACGTCAAAAGTTTATTCAAGCCTTTACCTAGGGTTCGACAGATACACTCCTGGAAATGGAAAAAAGAACACATTGACACCGGTGTGTCAGACCCACCATACTTGCTCCGGACACTGCGAGAGGGCTGTACAAGCAATGATCACACGCACGGTACAGCGGACACACCAGGAACCGCGGTGTTGGCCGTCGAATGGCGCTAGCTGCGCAGTATTTGTGCACCGCTGCCGTCAGTGTCAGCCAGTTTGCCGTGGCTTACGGAGCTCCATCGCAGTCTTTAACACTGGTAGCATGCCGCGACAGCGTGGACGTGAACCGTATGTGCAGCTGACGGACTTTGAGCGAGGGCGTATAGTGGGCATGCGGGAGGCCGGGTGGACGTACCGCCGAATTGCTCAACACGTGGGGCGTGAGGTCTCCACAGTACATCGATGTTGTCGCCAGTGGTCGGCGGAAGGTGCACGTGCCCGTCGACCTGGGACCGGACCGCAGCGACGCACGGATGCACGCCAAGACCGTAGGATCCTACGCAGTGCCGTAGGGGACCGCACCGCCACTTCCCAGCAAGTTAGGGACACTGTTGCTCCTGGGGTATCGGCGAGGACCATTCGCAACCGTCTCCATGAAGCTGGGCTACGGTCCCGCACACCGTTAGGCCGTCTTCCGCTCACGCCCCAACATCGTGCAGCCCGCCTCCAGTGGTGTCGCGACAGGCGTGAATGGAGGCACGAATGGAGACGTGTCGTCTTCAGCGATGAGAGTCGCTTCTGCCTTGGTGCCAATGATGGTCGTATGCGTGTTTGGCGCCGTGCAGGTGAGCGCCACAATCAGGACTGCATACGACCGAGGCACACAGGGTCAACACCCGGCATCATGGTGTGGGGAGCGATCGCCTACACTGGCCGTACACCACTGGTGATCGTCGAGGGGACACTGAATAGTGCACGGTACATCCAAACCGTCATCGAACCCATCGTTCTACCATTCCTAGACCGGCAAGGGAACTTGCTGTTCCAACAGGACAATGCACGTCCGCATGTATCCCGTGCCACCCAACGTGCTCTAGAAGGTGTAAGTCAACTACCCTGGCCAGCAAGATCTCCGGATCTGTGCCCCATTGAGCATGTTTGGGACTGGATGAAGCGTCGTCTCACGCGGTCTGCACGTCCAGCACGAACGCTGGTCCAACTGAGGCGCCAGGTGGAAATGGCATGGCAAGCCGTTCCACAGGACTACATCCAGCATCTCTACGATCGTCTCCATGGGAGAATAGCAGCCTGCATTGCTGCGAAAGGTGGATATACACTGTACTAGTGCCGACATTGTGCATGCTCTGTTGCCTGTGTCTATGTGCCTGTGGTTCTGTCAGTGTGATCATGTGATGTATCTGACCCCAGGAATGTGTCAATAAAGTTTCCCCTTCCTGGGACAATGAATTCACGGTGTTCTTATTTCAATTTCCAGGAGTGTATAAACCTGCCTTCCTCAGAAGAAGTTGGTTGGTTGGTTTTGGGGGAAGGAGACCAGACAGCGAGGTCATCGGTCTCATCGGATTAAGGAAGTCGGCCGTGCCCTTTGAAAGGAACCATCCCGGCATTTGCCTGGTGCGATTTAGGGAAATCACGGAAAACCTAAATCAGGATGGCCGGACGCGGGATTGAACCGTCGTCCTCCCGAATGCGAGTCCAGTGTCTAACCACTGCGCCACCTCGCTCGGTCAGAAGAAGTAACAACACCTAAAAGTAGGACATATTACAACCAGCACATGGAAGTCATAGGCGCAGCAAAAAGAAACAACAAAAATTACATACGGTGGAAATATAAAATAAACTTACGTGTCACATATTGCATGAAAAGAGAAACGAAGTCATAAGACTCGGTCACCAATAAAATGTTCGTATAAAAATATTCCATAGCCGTTAGGCTTAGTCAACAGTAAAAATGCTCCATGCAGAATCTAAGGTAAACGTGCATTATACACACAAACAGACAACCAACAGGACAGAAGAAATAAGCCAACAAGAAAATTACGTGCAGGTGGCGCTCACATAAGAAGCGGTACCAACCACAAAACACACCTGATATACTGATAGAATTACGTTAAAATAACATTAAATAAAGAGCAACATGATAAAAATTTAAAAAGAACATATAAACCTATGCAACTAGTGAACAAAACTACGATGCACACTAAAATAGGATAACGATGGATAGCGTCTTTGAGAAAAATAACATGCCTCAACAGCGCGAAAAACCCTATACAGCTGCTATTTCAACTTAAGAACATGCCGAAAGTTATCGAAAACGTTTCTGTTTTTCAGATGTAATTAATCATTAAGAATAAAGCCCCTATGACGGTTATTTTGCATAGCGAAGAGAAGGGTTTCAGATATTTAAGCACAGTTTCAATCATAGGGGCTTTATTCTTACTGATCAGTTACAGATTAAAAACGGAAACTTTTTTGATAGCTTTCGGCCTGTTCTTAAATTGACATAGCAGCTGCATCGGGTTTTACGTGCTGTTTCAGGATGTTATTTTTTTCAAAGACGCTATCCGTCAGTATCCTATTTTAGTGTGAGTCGTAGTTTTGTTCACTATTTCCTTCGGTTTATATGTTTTTTTTAAATTTTTGTTATGTTACTGTCTCTGTAATATTGTTTTAATGTAATTTTATTAATATATGAGGTCTTTATTAATATGTGAGGTGTCTCTTGTGGTTGGCACCGCTTCTTATGTGAGCACCATCTGGGCGTAAGTTTCCTGATGGGTTGTTTCTTCTGTACTATTTGTGTGCAAAATGCACGCTTGCCTTACATGTTGCATGGATCATTTTTACTGATGGCTACACCTCATTTTTTGTTGACTAACCCATATGACATCGTTTCTCTTTTCACGCAATATGTGACACGTAAGTTTACTTTGTATTTCGATTCTATGTAATTTTTTATGTTTCCTTCTACTCCACATCTGGGTTTCATGTATTGGTTGTTACATATCCTATTTTTAGGTGTCATTACTTCTTCTGGGGAAGACGGGGTTATATCTGTCAAAACCCAGGCAAAGGTTTAAATAAACTTTTGACGTTCAGCTGGATTACTTTATGGTTCCCATTGTATCCATAATTCTACAGTTGCCGATTGCTGCCATGTTCAACATTTTATACATATTTAAGAGTATAGTACTTATATTCATAGCATCATTAACAGAAAATATATACCTTAATGTTACATGTTGATGTATATGGGGATGTCTGACATTCTCAGTACATTTTGATCCAGCAGTCACTATGAATTAAGACACAAAGGAATTACAGACATTGGCTGCACGAGGGCATTGGTTTAAATCAAAGGGGAAATTAAAAACTTGTGTGGGACTGGGATTAGAACTTGAGTCTCCTGCTTACTAGGCAGATGCTCCGAAACAACAGACATCGCATATATATAATTAAGACCTTTGTTAAAGCTAAATGAAATTTTAGCCGTAAACGTAACAGCAAAAGTAACCCAAGTTGTAGGTGCGTGCATGTGAAAGATATACCCTTGAAAAATGAAATGGTTCTTTTGGAAATAAACTTCGAAGTCCACCGTGTAAGTTAAGATTCATAAATAAAAAGTTTATATTTTCATTCTTGTAGAAGAAATAGTGTCGTGAAATCCGATAAATCTTGTTGAAACAGGCAAACAGAAAAGCAGATAAGGAGTTTTAGGGTTTACTTTCAGGTGGAAATATAAGCGAATACCAAATTTCTAATTTTAGTATTCATGTATACGGGGTGTTACAAAAAGGTACGGCCAAACTTTCAGGAAACATTCCTCACACTCAAAGAAAGAAAATATGTTATGTGGAAATGTGTCCGGAAACGCTTACTTTCCATGTTAGAGCTCATTTTATTACTTCTCTTCAAATCACATTAATCATGGAATGGAAACACACAGCAACAGAACGTACCAGCGTGACTTCAAACACTTTGTTACAGGAAATTTTCAAAATGTCTTCCGTTAGCGAGGATACATGCATCCACCCTCCGTCGCATGGAATCCCTGATGCGGTGATGCAGCCCTGGAGAATGGCGTATTGTATCACAGTCGTCCACAATACGAGCACGAAGAGTCTCTACATTTGGTACCGGGGTTGCGTAGACAAGAGCTTTCAAATGCCCCCATAAATGAAAGTCAAGAGGGTTGAGGTCAGGAGAGGGTGGAGGCCATGGAATTGGTCCGCCTCTACCCATCCATCGGTCACCGAATCTGTTGTTGAGAAGCGTACGAACACTTCGACTGAAATGTGCAGGAGCTCCATCGTGCATGAACCACATGTTGTGTCGTACTTGTACAGGCACATGTTCTAGCAGCACAGGTAGAGTATCCCGTATGAAACCATGACAACGTGCTCCATTGACCGTAGGAGGAAGAACATGGGGCCCAATCAAGACATCACCAACAATGCCTGCCCAAACATTCACAGAAAATCTGTGTTGATGACGTGATTGCACAATTGCGTGCGGATTCTCGTCAGCCCACACATGTTGATTGTGAAAATTTACAATTTGATCACGTTGGAATGAAGCCTCATCCATAAAGAGAACATTTGCACTGAAATGAAGATTCACACACTGTTGGATGAACCATTCGCAGAAGTGTACCCGTGGAGGCCAATCAGCTGCTGATAGTGCCTGCACACGCTGTACATGATACGGAAACAACTGGTTCTCCCGTAGCACTCTCCATACAGTGACGTGGTCAACGTTACCTTGTACAGCAGCAACTTCTCTGACGCTGACATTAGGGTTATCGTCAACTGCACGAAGAATTGCCTCGTCCATTGCAGGTGTCCTCGTCGTTCTAGGTCTTCCCCAGTCGCGAGTCATAGGCTGGAATGTTCGGTGCTCCCTAAGACGCCGATCAATTGCTTCGAACGTCTTCCTGTCGGGACACCTTCGTTCTGAAAATCTGTCTCGATACAAACGTACCGCGCCACGGCTATTGCCCCGTGCTAATCCATATATCAAATGGGCATCTGCCAACTCCGCATTTGTAAACATTGCACTGACTGCAAAACCACGTTCGTGATGAACACTAACCTGTTGATGCTACGTACTGATGTGCTTGATGCTAGTACTGTAGAGAAATGAGTCGCTTGTCAACACAAGCACCCAAGTCAACATTACCTTCCTTCAATTGGGCCAACTGGCGGTGAACCGAGGAATTACAGTACATACTGACGAAACTAAAATGAGCTCCAACATGGAAATTAAGCGTTTCCGGACACATGTCCACATAACATGTTTTCTTTATTTGTGTGTGAGGAATGTTTCCTGAAAGTTTGGCCGTACCTTTTTGTAACACCCTGTATATTGGAATACAAAGAGATATATCTAAATGCCTCGTTATCATTCTGATCAGCGTTTTCAGAGTTAAAAATATAATTTCAGTCACCAGCCTAGAAGGGAAAAAATATTCACACACATTTCAGGCCTAAAGTATTTAAAAGAAAACTGTGCAGCGAGGCAAGGAAGCGTGCGGCCATCGTTCTCTGCAGGGCACAGCAGTCGTCCAAGGAAGCGCGGCGCGGCCTTTGGCTTGCAACAGCCGGCATGCCTCGGCCCATCTCTTGCCTAACAGCTCGACTCATCCAAGCACGAAAGACCTTTTGTGGAACAAGATTTAATAAGACGGCTGTCTGAAACTAATATAAGCCCTTGTTTATAGCTACAATAAAAGCTATCGCGCAATAGATTACTGACACGAATTCGCGCGCATTGTTTCGCCTCTTACCCTTTTCTAGAGAACGGACAGGTATTACAAAGATCTTCAGCAATGCGGACTAGATTGATTAGTTCTGTAGTCAGTAATCACACATACTCTGATGAGCCGAAGCAATACCAGCAATCGCTTAATAGCTTACCCCTCTTTAATATAACAATGAAGTAGCGACTGTCCGTAACATAGATTTAACAAGCGCTTGGTGAGTTTTCCGGAGCTATGCGGCACCAGATGTCTACGCAGAGGTCACGAAATTCCCGTAAAGTACGAGACAGTGGGTTTTTGTAGCGGAGCTGGCGCCCGATAGCGTACTACGTACGTTCCGTCCCGTTCGCATCTGGCGAATTAGATGGTTCAAACCATTGCAGTACGATTCTGGTTCAAATGGTTCAAATGGCTCTGAGCACTATGGGACTTAACATCTGTGGTCATCAGTCCCCTAGAACTTAGAAATACTTAATCCTAACTAACCTAAAGACATCACACACATCCATGCCCGAGGCAGGATTCGAACCTGCGGTTCCGGACTGAGCGCCTAGAGTACGACTCTGGCTTTGTGACTAGGACTGCTGACACTTTAAAAAATATCGGAAATCCGATGTATCGACATTTAAAAAAGAACGTCCTTATCTGCCATGATCGATACGTCGAAGGAAAAAATATCGACGTAACTGAAAAAAAATCAACTGCACATTTTAAGTATACTGCTAGTTTTAGAGCCGTATATTTAGGTATTGGTTTATTATGAGATATTACGTGTATCAACAAACTAGCAGCCTGCTTATCCCCCTTAGAGCAAGAATTGAAATGAAAACGATGCATGTTCACGCTTAGCGATAACCACATTGGTAACTGCAGGTAGGTGGTACAATAAAAGGTGTCCGAGGGGTCCATTGTTCGGTTTAGACACATATGGATTTGTCTCGAACACTTGATGTCAACTTCCCTGTTCTTTTTATTTTTTTCGCTAGCGACCTACCACTTGCAGTGTCAAAATTGCGTTATGAAGTAAAACGTTGCCATTTCTGTTGGTAGCGCCGATTACGTCAGCATTTCCCCTCATACGTCTCCGCCCACCGCAAAGACCAATGTTGTCATTTAGATTTTTGTTTGCTCACCAGTTTCAGCAACTGTTTCCGAAGAATGTCTGTGTGAAGAGACAGTACACTAGTTGCGTTAAAAGTTGTTTCTTAAAGAAACTGGTTTGCTGTTTATTCACATAGGATATTTTGTTATTCCACTCACGCCGCAATCTCCCAGCGCAATCGCCCTTCTTCTTTGTGCCATCTACACTTGCTTCACACAGTCAAAGCCAGCCGGTGTGGCCGTGCGGTTCTAGGCGCTTCAGTCTGGGACCGCGTGACCGCTACGGTCGCAGGTTCGAATCCTACCTCGGGCATGGATGTGTGTGATGTCCTTAGGTTAGTTAGGTTTAAGTAGTTCTAAGTTCTAGGGGACTGATGACCTCAGATGTTAAGTCCCATAGTGCTCAGAGCCATTTGAACCATTTTGAACCTTATTTGAGACGCGGACAGTTATCCCACTGGAAGATAGCATCGCCGGTTGGGAAGAAATCAAGTGTGAAGGGATGCAGGTGGTCCGCAATAAGGTTCGTATCGTCCACAGCTGCCGTGGTGTCCACCATAGCATCGGCTTATGGTCGTGATTCGGTGCAGCCGTGCGCCTGAGTGACGGCATATCTGGACACGACCGTCACCTGGTGTAACAAAAACCATGAGTCATCCGACCGCCCGACACGTTTCCATTGATCTGCGATCCAGTGTCCACGATACCGTATCCAATGCGACCGTAATTGACGATTTAGTTGGGTTAACTTGGGAACAGGTACGGAGCCCCGTGTTCTCAACGTTGTGCTCCGCAACACTTGTGCCTGCACCGGTATTTTACTCTGTCGTCAGACCTTTTACATCTTTCGCACTTGGCCGCCTATGCTGCTTTACGGAGTGGGCAAACCTCCGTTCTCGATGTTCTGTGATGAGGCGTGGACGTCAAACATCTTCTCGCCTACTCTTAGTTTCACCGCCTCGAACCACACTCCGTAGATGATGACGACAACAGTACACGAACAGCATACCAGCTTCACCGTTTCCGAGGTGCTAGCTCCCGTGCGCTTTGCCATAAAAATTTGCCTTTGCTCAAAGTCGCTTATGTCAGTGGATTTCACCATTTGCGATCCTTATTGTCGCTAGAATTATTACCCTTTCATCTTGGCTCAATATTTACTAAAATGAAACGTCGTGTGGCGAGCGCCTCCCGTCGGGTAGATCCACAGCCTGGTGCAAGTCTTTTCAGTTGACGCCACTTCGGCGACTTGCGCGTCGATGGGGATGATAGGACGATGAAGACAACACGACACCCAGTCCCTCAGCGGAGAAAATCTCCGCGCCAGCCGGGAATCTAAGCATTCCGGCGCGCTGGCCACTGAGCTATCGAGGCGGATTACGTATTTACTTTTTCCTTAACACGGCGCATGCTCGCAACGCCAACAGACGGCACTAGATCTTGGATTAATATATTGGCATACCAGTGTATGACGGACATAAAGTCTCGTATCATCGTTTACATCAAAGTCTTTACGCCAAACATTTCTCGTTAGCCGAGCTCACTGGAGCACACTATTGTGATGGTGATTCCCTTGAGAGGTAGACATTTCAAATCTCGATTGAACGAAATTTTCATTGGTAGTATTTCATCGGCAAGAGGAGAAGAAGTGGTGGCATTAAGTTCGTGACTACAAGAGTTTGCCCTAAAATCTTACGTACAATTCCAAACATTTCCGTAATTTTTCACGGAATGATATCAACTACCATAAAACGTGGATGAGGTCGGCAGCACCCTCGTCTCTGTTCGATAGGACATCTGATTTCATTCTACCTCTTCCTTTTATATTCAACCGACACGACACGGCCTTGCACAAGCACTCGTCACTTGGTTCAGATACATACCTGACACATCATAAAAGTTTGGAGGTGGACGTCTAGGAAGGTGGTGCAATATCTAAACTACTTGACTTGCATTCGGACAAGTTGACTCATTTTCATAAGTCATCTACTGAACAGGATCCACCTCTCTAGCTGAGAGGTCAGTATGGCCGACTGTCATGAGGAAGATTTGGATGTTTCTTTGGTGGGAATACTGGAACGGGATGTACTCAGACTTGGAAGGGTACCTGAGAAGCTACTCTAGTGACAAGTCTGCAAAGCCGGAAATATCCGGGAAAAATGTGTGCTTACCCTCCATAGCGCATTCAACTGGCGCTGTATGGCGGATGACGACATGGCGGTCTGTGGGCGTCTCGCAGTCCTCTGGGCCTAATTGCAGAGTTGGTTTGTTATCTACATTGCTGGCAATTAACACTGCCACACTGCGAAGGAGGCAGGAAACAAATGTTTACATTACATGCCAACTTGATGTCTGGATGGACAAATGATTAACATTTCAGCGCAGCCACACAAAGCAGGTAGCAGTAACTTAGCGACAATTAACGTAATCTATATTCTGTATTAAACGATTACGCAGCGGGTTTCTCATTCAGCAACTGCATTTGAATGTGGTTTGTTTCTGCAAGATTCTGCTATACCTCGTGTAAGAAATAGAAATATCTGCCAACACGTGTGAGAATTCTACACAGCGCCGTTGCTAGGAGTTTTGCACTCCTAGGCTAGAACTGGAAAATGACACCCCCTCTTTTTTACTACCATCGGTCACCGCGATATGCTCCCTCCACCATCACCAACATCCAACGACACGACAATGCAAACCTTGTCTTATACTTTTAATCATTAAACTAAGGTGACCAGACGTCCTCATTTTCTGGGGGCAGTCCTCAATTTTCATGTTTTGTCCTCATTTCATTTAAAAGTGATTGAAGACGACAAATTTCCTCAGTTTAATATATTTTGTCCTCAGTTTTTGAAATTCCCCAAAATAACTGAAATCGGAAGAATGTGCTGAACATTTTAAACTAGAACTCAACTGAATATACCATTGTAACCAAATTTTGCGTCAATTACTTACTTTATTTGATTGCACGAAAATGGACTAATAAAGGCGTGAAACTATTCTCTGGTGCGGATGAATTTTTCCTTGCATTTATAAATGACGTTATACTGATGGGCGACATGCCGAAGCAAATACCAATCGGAGGGAGGGGGGAGGGGGTGAACGTACTTTATGCCCACCTTTTGAAAATATTGAAATCTGGTCATCTATTTTATATTTTAGAACTCTCCTAAAGACCTATTCAAAAATGTATCACAGTGTACCACTCACTGAAACACAACGTTATTAATTACGTAACACAACACTGACTTTGAGCCCGGGATCACAAACTCGTCCACTTGCCTGAGTTGTCAGAAGGCTAATGAAAACCAAGTAAAAACACAACACAAAATTGACTTTGACTCTTCTGTACCATTGCCCAGGAGTAGAACATTCGAAGGTGCTCAGAGGGGTGACCCTGGACACCGATACACTGGTGCACTCGTTGAATGATTTACTGCTTCCAGTGTTGCCTCCTGAATAGAATTACAAGCAATCACGATACGTTCCTGCTTGCCCTCTGGAGTTACTGGAATATCGCGATAGACAACGTCTTCAACGCATCCACAAAGAAAACAGTCCAGAGGATTTAAGTCAGGAGACCTAGAAGGCCAAGTAACTGTTCCTCCTCGACCAATCCATCTGGCAGGATACCTTTGGTTCAGAACACGACGTGCACGCAAGGCATTATGTGCTGGACATCCATCATGTAGATACCGCATAAGCATTCTGGTTCTTAGCGGCACGAGGAAGTTGGCATAAACTGTGCCGTTTAGACTACCATTGATGAAGTAAGGGCCAATAATTGTAGTACCAAACATCCCATACCAGACGTTAACTCTCCATTGGCGCTGATGTTCCACCTGTCTAAGCCATCGTGGGTTGTCGCTGGACCAATAATGCATGTTCCTTGTATTTACCTGCCCTGTTTGAGAAGGAACATTGGAGAAGAAGTTTGGGTTGGCGAGGCTTTGCTGCTGTGCCCACTGACAGAACTGTACACGATTCTGAAAATCATTCCCATGCAATTATTGATGTAGGTGTACATGGTAAGGATGGAACCTGTGACGTGTAAGAATACGATGTACACTGGTTTTAGGAATGCCAATCTCGTGTTCAAGCGGTCGTGTGCTCACATGTGGATTCATAGCAACGGAAGCGAGAACAGTAACTTCGGCAGCTTCATCTGTGCGAGTTTACGACGATTGCGTTGTCGCAGGTTGAAACTTCCCGTTTCCTGAAGCGTCGCAACAAGACGAGAAAACATCCGTCGGGAAGACAGGTTCTTGTCAGGATATCGTTCTCTGTACAGTTGTGCTGTCTGCGTAGCATTTCGCCTACCTTCAACAACAACAACAATAAAAGAAACGTTATGACGATGCAGTTTGTTCGAAGGACAGCCTTTACTGTATGCCTACTCTACACAACAGTATTTAAAAGGACTAAACTACTGTACAAAATGTACTCGTACATAAGAAAACATTATTGCAATTACTGTTCTGCTAACTTACATTCCCCACAGATGAGTAGCATTTCTACCTTCTCTTCGTTGGTGTACATTCTATTCACACCGCTCTTCAACTCACGATGGTTGGCGGAATGACGGGTGCGCATTCTACTTATGTTCACATTTGTCCTCTGTCAACGTCAGCACGTGGATGTGTTTCATTACCCCGAGTACTTGTACTAAGCGCTGGGAGCGTCAACGTCAATGTTGTGTTATGTAATTAATAACGTTGTGTTTCAGTGAATGGTACACGGTGATACAGTTTTGAATAGGTCTTTAGGACAGGAAATTACCGAATTTACCGAATAAAAAAATACAGGGTGCCATTTAAAAAAGTCATACCGCTGTTCATATCTTTGTAAACAAACAAAGCTACAACGCAGGCAATCATGCTGATTGATGTCCTCCTGACAGCTAAAGAACATTTGCTTGAAACATTTTGCAATTTGCATCTGGACAAACAGTTATTTAGGGAGGTCAAGATAAATGGGACACCCTGTATATACCAAGTTTCGCTGCCATACGATGTTTATAGCCCACGCTAGACCTCCGTGAGTAGTTGCAACTTTAATTACAACCACCCGGTAGCTGCCGCCAGCAGTTAAGGGGTCAGCGAACAGTTCGGCGATGGAGAGGGGTGGACGTGTGTGTCTGGTCAGACAGCTTCCTTCAGCCAGCCGCTGGCGATGCTCCTTGGTGTCCGAGGTTCGACGCCGTTGGGGTGCTTAGTGCAGTCGCTCCGGCATGCAAGATTGCTGCGCTACCTTCAGCTGGCGCTACTCAGTACGTTGTCTTCCAGCGGCGTGTGGCACCTTCACGAATGACCGCCGCCGCGACGCTACGACGCTCCAATGATGCGAAGACGCAGTGGATCGACACCAGAGTGCATCCACTGGATTAGGGTACACACCTGTACCTTCTCTAGCTTGATGGGTAATCAGTAGCTTTTCTGAACTCCGTCTATCTTACTGCAGCCACCTCCATCAGTAGTAGAGCAATAAGGACGTCACCCCACTCTCCACTGTTGCCAAATTCATTCAAGATGGCGGTGATAGATATGGCAACGTCGCAATGATGTCATGGTGAGAAGTTCAAATTTTGGTGGGAAGATAAGTCAACTGGGCTACCTCCACTAACCTAACCCCGTCCCCCCCTCCCCACAAAATGGCGGGAAGTTCAAATTCCAGCAGAACAATGCAACACATCATGTCTACCTCCACTAACGTAAGAAAATGGCGGAAAAAGAGGTCTCTTGATCTACCTCCACTAACCTAAGTCATCCGACTGCCACCTCTTCCCAGAAATTGGCTGGTACAGGGCTCAGCCTCTGCTGGATAGGATGGACATAAGTCCTTATTTTGCATGCAGTGTTTATTTAAGCAATTTGAGGCAGTACCTCCATCCACTGTGTCTATTATGAGGTCCGGAGTCCAACTGACCTAGTACACAGTACTGCCACCAGAGCGCACTTTCATCCCATGGCGGTCTGGAGGGAAAAAATGGCGGGGAAATAACTCAGCCTGTGCCGGACTGCTGGAGACAGGGAAGACTGTACTTTATTTATTTTCGAGCAATTCGTTAAAAAAAATACGGAATTGAGCAATGAGTTTGCATCGCTACTTTGTCTACAATGCATAGATTTTCAGAAAGCAGTGGACCCAGTTTCAACAAAATCTCTACTGATAATTTGGATTCTCCATGTGTCAGCGTCATTCACTACCCAATTACGAAAGTGGCAAGGTCGAGATGACGCAGTGCATAACATACAAAATTCACATTCGAGAGGAATAGTTTTCAAACCCAATCTCAGATTTCTAATACATGTTTCTCACAGTCCCCCTCAAATAACAACAGGCAAATGTCAGTATAGTTCCCTGAACGTAAGCCGGCCAGAGTGGCTGAGCGGTTCTAGGCAAATCAGTCTGGAACCGCACGACTGCTATGGTCACAGGTTCGAATCCTGCCTTGGGCATGGATGTGTGTGATGTCCTTAGATTAGTTAGGTTTAAGTAGTTCTAAGTTCTAGATGACTGATGACCTCAGCTGTTAAGTTCCATAGTGCTCAGAGCCATTTGTACCATTTGAACCTGAACATACCTAGGGTAGGTATCCTCTAATGGTACTGTCTGTAATGACTTTTCTCTGTCATTAAATAGTTGAATTCTGTTATTCCTTCCTTTTCAATTCTATTCCTGATCGACAGCATTCTGCTATAACCTGCCACATGGATACATCTCAGATCTTATCCTCTGTTGGATCTTAAATAAATCATTACACAAAACATTGAACCTTTCCCAGTCTCCATCTGAAAAGAAACTGATCTGTACGACTAACCAGAGAGTCTGTGTGGAATCCGAAAATGTAAAAGAGTAATAGCGGTAGTGAGGCGGGCAGAGGAGACGTGGATGACTAACAGAAAACTGTAAGATCTACGATCAGCAGTGCGCGTTTAGTCAGCCACATACATTCCCCAAAGATTGTATCCTTGCTACATCTCTGTTTAACTCACAGACACTTTCAATCAAGTTTATACGCACATACTGCTTATAGATGAAAAACCGCCTACGTCCTGCTATTTACTATGCAGATAGATAGTAGCTCGTCATTAATGGCCGTGATGACTTAGTCTTAAACCAGTAAATGAAGGGAAACAATTTCTCGCAGCCACAGCCTCCTAGGCAAAAACTGCGTAATGACACAGAAAAACAAAATAAAACATAATTACTACGTCAGCGTGAGCCAGTCTTTTTTTTTGCGGCTGGCAGTACAAAATGTCGTTACTGGAAATGAAGAAGTAAATATTAGAGCTCCCCGTCCCCTCAATACAGCGATAGAATAGCAGTTGTAATTGAACAATAACAGAGGACGTAATAGGGTATGCACTTTTCTAAAAAAAACTCTAACAGCGTTAGCGTTATATGATTTTAAGAAACCACGAAGCATAAAATTGTATGGCCAGGCGGCGAATAGACCTCGCGAGTGGAAACCAGTGTTATTCACCCGTTTTAATCTCTTATTGAAGACGTCGTATCAGTCAATGGGCAATTATTTAGAGATTTTTATGCTGTGGACATCAGTGAGCGATCAAAATTGAAGCTCTTACATACTGTGTACGTGACGATTATGCTAAGATTGCTGAACAATTTAAGTGGAATCATTGGTAAACTGAATGTAATAGAGAATTTATGCTTTTATAAATACGCAAATCATCCAAGATACATAAATCTTTCACGTATTTAAATCACTAATTGTCTGAGCTAATCAATTATTTCTTCAGCAAGTACACAACGCACTCTAAACTATTTGATCGTCAGCGGGTTGTATTACGAAAAGAAAGGGGATATCATAAATAGCACCGTTATATATCAACATATCTGACTATATAAGTATCGCTATAAATTAGCATTAGAAACATACAACCTATTTTTGTGCACGTGATTTGAAAAGTAGCAAATCTGTAAGACATTATTTCAGAAGACTAAAGAAACACAGGGCCTGTTTTCGGTTACTTATCAACGAAATTCGGAGTAGACGAAACAGCTAACTCTTACAATACCAAAACCAGAGAGTAATCGGTGTTTCACAACGCTGGTCTATGTACATTTGCGTTAGTTTCATAGAAATGGTTGGAGACCTCGGGTGAAGGCTATGATGTTTTTAAACATCACACGTTCTAGTGCGTTACTGCTAATCAGCGCTAATGATACATCATTTTAGAGCCTTGGATTGGTGCAGATGCTGGCCTTTTCTAACACTGCTGTTGCGTCAGTCGTTTTTCAAGGAAATCACAGTAGGTCACGAGACGGATTCATCGGTACACACACTAAGGAGTATCTCCCGGATTCTTCTTTGACCGCGTAACTTTTTTTCTGATACTGTTTTTCAACTAAGAAAGGTGTTCATACATTAGAATGATGATAGACGGCTAGTTTCAGGGAGCCTAACAAGTGGTCTATGTAAACATTTTATTTTGAGAATATATACGTTTAACATCTTGTATAAACTACTATTTTATTAGCCTTCTTGTCCTTATATATAAAATTCTCGTGTCACAGTGTTAGTTGTCATACTCCCCCGAAACAACTCGATCGATTCTGATGAAATTTTACATGTATATTCGGTAGGTCTGAAAATCGGTCGTAATCTATTTTTCGTACCCCTAAGTGATAAGGGTGGCCCACCCGAAAATTTTTTTTCTTTTTCCTTTTGGACAGAACTTTTTATTTTCCTTTTTTTTGTGGTGTGACGTTACAAAATACACGCAACACTAAATTTTCTCTCTTCTACCACCAACCTCTATTTTTTTAATAGCGATTTTCGTAATTTAATAATTTTCAACCCCGGTCGATAACTGATCAATTATCACTTGATCAGTTATCCCCGACAGGTGTCTACCGGTGATAGTCTTTCACTATTCGATTGATAGGTAATTGAAGAAAACGTACCAAAGGCAACGACTCGAATATCCCTCTTTGAATCGACGTAACTAGACTGAGAAGTTTAACTAGGTTGCACCCGTCATTCGCCAAACCGACATTTAGGCCTAGAGCACACGCATCGATTTTTATCGTACGGAAATATATCGTACGATCAAATTCTTTTATTGGAACAAAGAAGTTCTCCTGCCCTTCTTTGTTCCTCTAAAAGAATTTAATCGTACAATATTTTTGCGTATGATAAAAATCGTATTCTTAATGCTGGCGAACACGTTTCGACACGAAATTGCCGCTTATGTTTGTCTGCTCATGGACGAGCCGTGTATCGGCAGCAATTGTTAAATCCGCGCGATCTACCGTAGAAACGCTAGAACTAACAGTGGCCGATACTGCCGGACTTCCCCCAAGCCTTTTCTCACTTCCTATACAGTCTTCGGCCTATAACATTGTGTTATACGTACACATTATTCTTATAGACTAGAGATAATTTATATCCCAGAACAACGTTTGCCGGGTCAGCTACAACATATAAAGATTTTCAGAGGTATTGCTAGCTTTCCTATAAAAGAGACATTTGATAACGAGTTTTGACATTTGGAATCCGATATTGTTTTAGTAAATGATTTTCGGTGTTAGCTGCTGGATAAATGATTCAGATTAATTTCCAAGATAAATGCATCATCATGGCGAATAAGATCGTATATACACTCCTGGAAATTGAAATAAGAACATCGTGAATTCATTGTCCCAGGAAGGGGAAACTTTATTGACACATCCCTGGGGTCAGATACATCACATGATCACACTGACAGAACCACAGGCACATAGACACAGGCAACAGAGCATGCACAATGTCGGCACTAGTACAGTGTATATCCACCTTTCGCAGCAATGCAGGCTGCTATTCTCCCATGGAGACGATCGTAGAGATGCTGGATGTAGTCCTGTGGAACGGCTTGCCATGCCATTTCCACCTGGCCCCTCAGTTGGACCAGCGCTCGTGCTGGACGTGCAGACCGCGTGAGACGACGCTTCATCCAGTCCCAAACATGCTCAATGGGGGACAGATCCGGAGATCTTGCTGGCCAGGGTAGTTGACTTACACCTTCTAGAGCACGTTGGGTGGCACGGGATACATGCGGACGTGCATTGTCCTGTTGGAACAGCAAGTTCCCTTGCCGGTCTAGGAATGGTAGAACGATGGGTTCGATGACGGTTTGGATGTACCGTGCACTATTCAGTGTCCCCTCGACGATCACCAGTGGTGTACGGCCAGTGTAGGAGATCGCTCCCCACACCATGATGCCGGGTGTTGGCCCTGTGTGCCTCGGTCGTATGCAGTCCTGATTGTGGCGCTCACCTGCACGGCGCCAAACACGCATACGACCATCATTGGCACCAAGGCAGAAGCGACTCTCATCGCTGAAGACGACACGTCTCCATTCGCCTGTCGCGACACCACTGGGGGCGGGCTGCACGATGTTGGGGCGTGAGCGGAAGACGGCCTAACGGTGTGCGGGACCGTAGCCCAGCTTCATGGAGACGGTTGCGAATGGTCCTCGCCGATACCCCAGGAGCAACAGTGTCCCTAATTTGCTGGGAAGTGGCGGTGCGGTCCCCTACGGCACTGCGTAGGATCCTACGGTCTTGGCGTGCATCCGTGCGTCGCTGCGGTCCGGTCCCAGGTCGACGGACACGTGCACCTTCCGCCGACCACTGGCGACAACATCGATGTACTGTGGAGACCTCACGCCCCACGTGTTGAGCAATTCGGCGGTACGTCCACCCGGCCTCCCGCATGCCCACTATACGCCCTCGCTCAAAGTCCGTCAACTGCACATACGGTTCACGTCCACGCTGTCGCGGCATGCTACCAGTGTTAAAGACTGCGATGGAGCTCCGTATGCCACGGCAAACTGGCTGACACTGACGGCGGCGGTGCACAAATGCCGCGCAGCTAGCGCCATTCGACGGCCAACACCGCGGTTCCTGGTGTGTCCGCTGTGCCGTGCGTGTGATCATTGCTTGTACAGCCCTCTCGCAGTGTCCGGAGCAAGTATGGTGGGTCTGACACACCGGTGTCAATGTGTTCTTTTTTCCATTTCCAGGAGTGTATATATATTCCTTTCTGTCATTTCTTGTTAACAATATTAGCTTATTCCCAAAAATAAGCAGCTTTCACTCAGTTAATACTCGGCAGAAATCAAACATGCATTTATATCGGACTTCCTTAACTCTTGTGCAGATAGGTGTGCAGAATACTGCTGCATCTATTTTCAGTAACCTACCACAAGAATTTAAAAATCTTAGCAGTAATCCACGCGCTTTCAAATCGAAACTTAAGAGTTTCCTCATGGGTGACTCCTTCTATTCTGTCAAGAAATTCCTTGAAAACTTAAGCTGATTCTTGTTGTGTTCTTGACTGCGTTTACTTAAACTTATGTCGTCACTTTATTCGGATTCATAAACATTTTATTTTTATCTGTTATTGGCTCTGAGCACTATGGGACTTAACTTCTGAGGTCATCAGTCCCCTAGAACTTAGAACTACTTAAAACCTAACTAACCTAAGGACATCACACACACCCATGCCCGAGGCAGGATTCGAACCTGCGACCGTAGCAGTCGCGCGGTTCCAGACGTAGCGCCAAGAACCGCTCGGTCACCACGGCCGGCTTCTCTGTTATTACTTTTATGTCAATACTTCACGTATTGACACGTTCCTTGACCTTGGAGATTTGCTCCTCAACTTGGTCCTATGGAACTAGACGTCTAAATAAATATACCATTCTCAGTGGTACTGCGTGAGTGTGGAGGAAAGGAAGAGTGAAACATGGTACCAGAAGTGTTAGTCCAGCCACAAAGTACTAATAAACTTGTGAGGATTGTGTTGTGCTCTCCGTTATCATTCCAGTGTACGTTGTTTCAATTTCTTTCTCTTACATGTGTACCAAACTTACGATGTGTGCATATTATACATTGTAATACTACTTTAGATAATCTTTTGTCAACATGGATGTAACAGAATTCAAAACTAGTGAAGATAAATATGCCATATCTCAGTTTATAAACAGTGGTTGGAGTGTGATGTCCTTAGGTTAGTTAGGTTTAAGTAGTTCTAAGTTCTAGGGGACTGAAGACCACTGATGTTAAGTCCCATAGTGCTCAGAGCCATTTGAACCATTTTCATTGCACCATCAGTGACTTGTCTCAGCAGTTATCGTGACCGCGAGCCATTCGGAATGCGCCCAGACGTGACTTCAGCAACCCCAATATAATCGGCTTTTGCGAGTGTAAGTGCTGGTCATTTGTCCAAGCAGGTCATCAAAGCATCTTCACTTCATCGAGTCGTCTACGACTGTATGTTGGCTTCCGCTGCGAGACCCCCAATGTACTTCCACCCCCACACGGTTGTTCAGCCGCAGCCTCGATGGGGGCGATGGTCGAACTAAGGTCCCCCCAGCACCGAGCCACTGAGGTACGCAAGCGCCAGCCACCGCTCTCCAATCAAATGTCTGGGGTTTGACCGTGGGCAACACCACCGGCTACCGGTCTGGAGGGGGAGTTCCGAGGGCTGTGACCGGTTCGCGCCGCTCATAGATGAAGCGCTGCCACCTGACAGCAGAGAGGCAGCTTGCAAGGCGCAGTTCTCGAGGCCGCAGCAGAGGCGTGTGACGAGGAGGCTCGCACCGGCAGGTGTTTGCCAGCCAGCCTCACTCTGCCTCCTGTGGGTACAGTATATCTAACTAGAAAGTCTATTAATTATTTCTTCAACCACTGTTTGCGGTTATCATATCGGCCTTTTGGCTAAGATCAAAGTGTAGTGCTGTTCTTATCAGCTTAATCGCTCGTACGATGCAGTGCTGTCTAACACTAATATGCGATGTATTTTTTTTTAGACCCTTCTTTTTTCAAAGGGAGTCGATGCGGTAGCCCTGCCTACGCGAAACCAGTCCGAAGAATCCTGCTGTCGAAATGGCTATGGCAGATTGTGGGACTCCGGCTGGCTAGCAAGAAAGTCGCATGCGGCCCACCTCCCCTTTCCTCCTAGCCGAGGCGTCCAGACGCCGGTGTCGCCTCTCATTGCGAGTGGCTGGCCACCCTCACGGGGCGTGCGCCCGCAATGGTGCACACTCGTATTTCTCTCCCCGGCCAGCCCTTGTGCTGGACTTCTACCGGGGCTAACCTAAACATATGTCCTTTTATCTCGGCCGGAGTGTGCCACTGCACTCCGGATCAACCCGAGATCTCCCATTCTCTCGCTTAGATAATTCTTAGTTACAAGCACAAGCCCAGTGCCAGCTAGTGAGTTACGACTCTCTGGACAGATGACGTCGGCCACGAAACTGGTACTCCGGCTCGGTTCCTACCTGAAGTGTAACCCATCCTGAGTTCCTTCCCATTTAAAGAATATCCTCTCGAGTCTAAAAAATCTGTTCTTATCTGCTTAATATCTGATACGTCCTGCATCGCAGGACCAGAATATTAAACTCATTTTTGGCACATGACGGAGTGCTAGGGGCTTGCTCCACCTCTGTCGCGGGTTGGCCCGGCATTGTAGTACCGCCAGGATCGGCCTACCAGTCTGCCACCGGCAGTGCTGCGAGGCGGTCACGTGCCGAGCGCTGCAGGCGAGGCGCAGTAAGTGCCATTTTCCTTCTAGACCACCATGGCGCACAACTATCGGAAGATGACATTACGTTTCAACTTTTGTTCCGAGTTCGCCCGACCCAAGGCCCGGGAAGCAGAACGATTTATTCGCGATGAAGTTAAAATACAACCAACGGATCTAATTGGTATCCACTTGTCCATAGTTAGCAGTACCGTCTACGTCAAAATGATCAACGATGCGGCGTGCGACAAGGTGCTTCAAGAGGCAAAAAGTGGACTGCGCTTCTGTCATTCCGACGGCAACGTCGGACCCGTTACCGTCGATCACGCAGGTCTCGGCACACGGACGATAAGGATCTTCGAACTGCCGTTCGAACTACCTGCAGACGTCGTAATCGCGGCGCTCCGTCCCTATGGCAACGTTCTGGAACATGTTGCCGAACGATGGGTTGTCCATAGTTAGCATGGGCCGACGACGTTGAGGAAGGTACGCCCCCTCTTCCGGATGAGTTGCCTCCGCCGGACGAGGCTACCTGGTAACATCAAAAGCGAGGCACTGCAGCAGATGGGACGGGACTTCCTGTCGGTGCCCTCCTCATACTTCCCTTGGTGATGGTAGATGCGCGTCCACCACCACTGAAACAAACCTATCCCGTTTTAAACGGTGTCAGACAGGTCCGCATCGAGTTGCAGAAACACGTGCCTTCCTATCTACGTATCGGAGGCTGCCGTGCCATTATAATGTACGACGGCCAACCTCGGACCTGTTCCGGTTGCGGGAAAGAAGGTCACCTACGGTCTGAATGCATTGAACGACGTGTCGCGCAGCTCCCGTTGTCGGAAGCGTCCGTCACACCCACGATGACCGCCCTACCGGTCACTTACGCAGCGGCTCTTGCCACGTCTACAGTTTCGTCCAGTCCGTCGCGCGGTCCCTTCGATCGGCACGTCCCACCGTCCCAGTCACCGATGGACGGTGCGGACGTCCCACCTGACAATCTTGCCGCCGAACAGGCTCCCGCACCGGACGCTGACGAGACCAGTACTTCTTCACAACACCTTTTGACAACTTCATTGTACCCACCGACGCCTTCGAACCAGGTCGACGCTCCTCCTTGCCGTCGTCCGACACTGAGGAACACGTGCGCAAACAACGCTCGCCACGTAGGCCCAACGACACCCAACCAGCCGACATTTCCACGCAGAGGTCGGCGGACATCTTTCACGATGAACAAGACGATTCGCAGGACGGCACCACCGTGGAGGTCGCCACGCACAATGAAACCATCGCTGCGCAGGTTGAGACGCCTGTCTCCGCGCCGACAGAGCTCTCTCACCACGATGCAATTCCCATGGACATTGGACAGACCCACGGCACAGGAGCACGGGCCGACGACGTTGAGGAAGGTACGCCCCCTCCTCCGGATGAGTTGCCTCCGCCGGACGAGGCTACCTGGTAACATCAAAAGCGAGGCACTGCAGCAGATGGGACGGGACTTCCTGTCGGTGCCCTCCTCATACTTCCCTTGGTGATGGTAGATGCGCGTCCACCACCACTGAAACAAACGTATCGGTTCGCCACACTGAACATCAACATGATCGGCATTGCACCCAAGCTGAAGCTCCTATATGACATGCTTCGGGCCTCTGACGTCGACGTCGTCCTTCTTCAAGAAGTACGCGTTGCCACACTACCACCGGTCTACGGCTAAAACTCATACACGTCCACATGTGATCAATCATGGCGTGTAGTGGCTTTCTACATATGCGAAGAAATCCCACTCACGGACACGACAATCCTTCCCTCTGGAATGGGCATGGCTGTTACCATCTTCGAGACGCGCGTCATCGATATCTAAGCTCCGTCTGCCTTACGAACCGTCGGCAGCGGTCCACTTTTTTCGAACATGATGTGGCGCCCTTCTTTTCTGGGCGCTATGATCGCCTTATCATGGGAGGCGATTTCAACTGCGTCCTCCATCCGCAGGATCAAATGCCTGGTTATTCGCCATGCCCGGCGCTGCTCACTTATAGTCGAAGATTTTCATCTAGTGGACGTTTGGGAGAAAATTCATGGCAATACCCCCGGTTTTACCCATTATACAGCACATTCTGCGAGCAGACTGGACCGGTTTTATGTCTCTGCCCAAATTGGCAACGAAGTCTCCCAAGCAGAACGACGGACCCTTGCATTTTCGGACCACTGCGCCGTCGTTTGCTCCCTGGCTTTGCCACCTCAGTCAGTACGGCGCAGCACAGGTTACTGGAAGCTTAATACATCCCTCCTTAGTGATCCACACTGCCGACAATGTATTGCCACTACATGGGCGTCTTGCGATAGACACCTCCCGCAGTACACATTCACGTTCCATTGGTGGCTCAAATGTGCCAAACCTGCGATCAGAAAGGTCTTCATGCAATGTGACAAGGAAGCAGCAGCATGGCATCGAGACACCACAAATTTTCACTACGCCGTCCGTGAGCTCGATGCGCTCCCTCCATCACCTGAAACCCATAGGCAACGACAGCGTACTAAAGCTTGTCTCGTGTCTCTCCAACATGCACGACTGTATGGAGTCGTGGTGCGTTCTCAAAACAGGACCTCGTCCACGACGAAACGCCATCCACAATCCATGCCGCATCCGACCATCGTCGTCGACGTCGACTATTCGTCCCTAACATCACGATCACCGACGGTGTTCACCCCACAACACAGGCGGCAGTGGTGTCTGCCTTTGCTGAACATTATCACCAATTTTATGACGACGAACAGATGGCAACGCCAATTCCTGATGATCTCTGTCCTTCCCCTGATCGGACCCTCACCGTAGCGCAGTCAACGTCCATGATGCCTGCAATCACCGCAGAAGAGGTGATAGATGCGATCAACAAGGGGGCCAAGAACAAATCATCAGGACCGGATGCTCTCCCTGTGGAGTTTTACCGGGCGTTCATCACGTTAATGCTTCCTCGCTGGACGGAAATGATTCAGGAACTCTTTACTCTGTCCTTCCCAATTCCACCTGAATTCGTCACTGGCATTCTTCTACCTGTGCCAAAGCCAAAGGGAGGGTCTCATGTCTCTGCATATCGCCCCCTTACATTAATGAATGCAGACTATAAAATCTATGCACGCCTCTTAGCAGCACACATACGCACCATCTTACATACGGTCCTTTCACCGGAGCAGTGGAAGAGCAGTGTAATTCAGTAGGAGTCTTTCCGTATTTAACGATACGTAGGGTATGCAGTGATATATTGTTGGGTCGCATATCGGTTTCATATTCTAATATTCAAGCCCCTGTCCTCGGTGGGAGAGCAGTGTAATTGAGAAAGAGTCTTTCCCTATTTGACGATATGTAGGGTAGTTTGTAAGGTTTAATTGCCGATGCAATATGGCGATCTGTGTAAAATAGCTTTTTACTGCTGAAAGTCTGGTCTGCAGATATAAAAAAAGAAGGTGAACGGTGCTTCCACACCAGCGGCATCAGAAATTCAGAGGGTAAATTAAATTCGATAAGAGCTAATCATAGTGCTCCATTCATTTCACAAGGCATCCTTTGTGCTGGAATATAGGAGTCTACATAGCGGTGAGAACGTTTGCGTATGGCGAAAGCAGGAAGGGTAACATGTGATGGATGGGGTACCACGTTAGGACCGGAAGGAAGAATGCATTTGACGTTATTCTGCGCTATTTTCGTAAAAAGGTTCCGTTAGGGCAAGAATTTCCATGCATACAAGCCGAGACGTCTAGTAAGCTCCTACAAAAGCGAGCATTAACTATTTCTGGGACACTATACATTTTCCGAGAGGTTGACTTGGTTCTTATTCTACATAGCCATGTGATATCAGTTTAAGATTGAGAACCTTGTTAGATGCGCTTGCGATGGTTTGTAGATACGCGAGCGCATTTCGTGGCATTGTGCCAGTTATGCTGGGCAGTTTAGCACTGCTAGACTCATCTCGCATGTTCTGTTAGGACCGCGCAGAACAATGCAACCTGTGCTATTGTGGAACGTATTTCTGCAGCGTCTGCAAGGGTGAGTCGCTTGGAAATTAGCTCTTTGCCGGACCGCAGGTAGAGAGAGGGATCACACCAGCAGCAGTGAACACACACACGCGCTGCCCAGAAGATGACTTGGCGCTTATTTAGATAGACCTGTGATGTCGGTATAACACTCGAAGAACGTCAACTGTAGAGGTGACTTTGACATGCCGTCGGCAGCGCTCCTGCGCTAGCTTGCATCCAGCTGGCCCAGCAGAGCTCGTTGGACCCTGTGATAGTTGCAGTTGATGGTAGTTCAGAAGTGTACTTTATGTGCACTGAGTGTTTGTGCACTGGATAATTTTCGGCTGTTTAAGCATTGTGAGCGTAACACATGCATTATCTTTTGACGTATTAGAGCTGTTCCGGTGTTTGTTGATTTATGTTGCGAACAGGTGTGCAGTGCTTGATTTCTACACATGACGGTTAGCAAACGTGTTAGGGATGCCACCGCCTCATCCTTGAGAGATCCGAATGGGCACCTGTGTGTGGCTTGGCAGCTGACAGTCACGGAGGCTGTCGATGCATCCCGACTTCAGAGAGCTTGTGTGGCAGCCCCCTGTGCAGTCCAGTAGACAGGGGGCGGCGGGTGGTGATGTGCACATTGTTTTCACGTCTGTGCTTTATTTTGCGAGCAGATCTCTAGGCTGTCTTATGCGTTATTTGGACAGTATAAGAGTTCTTGGGTTGTCGGGAGTTCTGCCGGATATCAGAGTCGTACTTGCACGATATTTCGGTCACGTAGCTCGTGGCCTTCATCAGGTGCGACCTGAGACTACTCCTCGAGTGGACCTGGTCCAGTATTTATGCCTATGGCATTCCTCCTCCACCAACGGCTGCAGGCGCTTCCTCTGTGGTCCGCGCCCATTCCCTGCGACCTGTTGGAGCGTTGCCGCTCCGTTTTACGTCCGCTGCGGCTCTGGATGTTCCCTCTGCGTTCCGCGCCCACCAGTCCCCCCCCCCCCCCCCCCCGTCACTGTCCTTGGCACCCCTGCCCCATGGGCTAGGACCGCCAGATATCTGGGGGTCACCCTGGACAGGGCCGTCACCTGGCGTCCCCACATCGAGGACATACGGCGCAAGGCTTTGGGGCGTCTCGGTCAGCTCTATCCCTTCATTAACCCGTCCTCCTCCCTTCCCCAGCATCTTGGCGTCCTCCTCTACACATCCCTGATCCGCCCCATCCTTGAGTATGCTTCCGTTGTGTGGGGCAATGCCGCCCCTACACATCTCCACCGTCTCCAAACAGTACAGAACCGTGCTCTCCGCCTTGCCCTCCGCCTCCCTTACCATTTCCCCACCCGTGAACTTCATTTTCTTGCTGGAATCCCCCTCCTTCGCGAACGCGTCTGCTCCTCTGCCATTTCCTTCTATCACCACTCCCGCCAGTCTGCCAATCCTCTTCTCCTTTCTCTCGGCACTCGCCTCCACCGTCTGGCCACTACCCGATGGCCTGACCTCCTTGCCGCCTGATCACTGGTCACCCCCCCTTTTTTCCCTACCCCTCCTCACTCCCTGTGTCCCCTTCCTTTCTTCCTCCCCCTTCCCTTCCAACTGCTCCTTGCCTGCGACCCCTCCATCTACGAGTGTCTGCCTCACCAGCAGAGTCGCCAACCGGCTCTGCTGGTCTTCATTTTTATAATCTTCATCTCTCATTCTCACTTCTGCTTCCCTTCCATCTCATCAACGACCGGCTTGTCAATTGAGCCTTTGGTCTTCCTGCTTCTCTTACTGTCCCTTCTACTATCCTTTTCTCTTTACAAAAAAAAAAAAAAAAAAAAAAACCACACCAGGCCAGCCATATGAGGCCTTTCCATTTCCACCACTTCTACTGTCTCTCTCTCTCTCTCTCCTGTCTTCTTTGGGTAAAAAAAAAAAATAAAAAAAAAAAATAAAAAGCAACATGCACACCACCAAGCCATTCTCTACCGCCAAGACTCCGCTCACCACACCGCCATGAGGAAGGCGAAGCGCCCCGGCGCTAGAACTTCCGTCTCAAGCCGAGGGTCAACCCTCACCAGTGCAGCGTCAGTGTCAGCGCCCACCAGTCCCACTTCTGGGTGTTCCCATCTTCGGTCTGGTGCGCCTGGCAGTCCGTCAGGGGCTCGTTTTCCATCTCCATGTCTCTGGTTCTTCTGTTTGTCTAGTGTTGCAGCTGGCCTCGTTGCTCCTTTAACAATTCCAGAGCCGGATCCCAGGCTCTGCTTAGCTGGTATCCTGTGTCACGGTTCATAAGCTCGTCAGCCATTTTAATATCTATCGATCCTCTTATAACACTGTCCCAAAATCTGGGTGTTTGTGCTAGAATCTTGGTATCCTCATACTTCATGGCATGGTCTAGTTCTAGACAGTGTTCAGCAATGGCTGACTTAGTCACCTGTCTTAATCTAGTGTGCCTCTGATGTTCTTTGCACCTAATCTCCACAGTTCTTGTCGTCTGGCTAATGTAGGACATGCCATATTGACAAGGTATATTGTAAATCCCTGGTTTTCGTAACCCCAGGTCGTCTTTGACACTCCCCAGCAGTCCCCCAATCTTGGATGGACAGAAAACACACTTGATATTGTGTTTACGGAGGATCCTACTGATTCTGGCAGAAATAGAGCCAGCTTAGGGCAGATATGCCACCTTCCTTGCTTCACCTTGGTCTTCTTCAGGAACCTGTGGTATAGTGGCTGGTTGGAGTGCCCTCACAATTTGTCTGTCCGTGTATCCATTCTTGAAGAAAACTGTTTTGAGACGTTCTATCTCTATAGGTAGATTCTCTTGGTCTGACAGGGCACGTGCTCTGTGGATTAAAGTCTTCTGAACCCCATTCTTCTGTGCAGGGTGGTGACAGCTGCTCTCCTGCAGATATAAATCAGTGTGTGTTGGTTTTCGGTACACACTGTGGCCAATTGATCCATCTGCTTTCCTCTGGACTAGTACATCCAGAAATGGTAGCTGGCCGTTCTTATCCAGTTCCATGGTGAACTTGATATTAGGGTGGCATCAGTTAAGATGTTCAAGAAACTCATTGAGCCTGTCCATCCCATGTGGCCACATCACGAAGTTGTCATCCACATACCTAAAGAAGCATGTGGGTTTAAATGTGACTGTCTCCAATGCCCTCTCCTCAAAACTCTCCATAAACATGTTGGCAACCACAGGGGACAGTGGGCTTCCCATAGCTACACCTTCAGATTGCTCGTAATATTGGTTTCTGTACAGGAAATATGTGGATGTCAGTGTATGACTGAACAGGTCCAACAGAGAACCGTCAAATTTCTCTGCAATCAGTTCTAGTGAGTCTTTCAGTGGGACCCTGGTGAACAGCGATACCATACCACATCAAAACTAACCATGGTGTCCGAATCTGTGATGTGCAGTTGCTTGAGGCGTTGTAGGAAATCCTCTGAGTTTCGGATGTGGTGAATACATTTCCCCACATATGGAGACAGGAGACCTATCAAGTACTTGGGCTGTTGTGTACGTAGGTGCCCCAATATTACTGACAATAGGTCGTAGGGGCACGCCCTCCTTGTGTATTTTACGTAGACCATACACTCTAGGTGGCACTGGCGCTCTTTCCCGTAGTTGTCTGATATCTTATCGGGCATCCCTGTTTCCTTGTCTTCTTTGCCACCTTGTCCGTGGGGTCACACTCCAGAATTCTGTATGCAGGGTCCTCCAGAAGTTGGCGTACTTTCTCATCATAATCCACCCACTGCAAGATGACAGTGGAGTTCCCTTTGTCTGCTGGCAGTACCACAATGCTGTTGTCTTCACGTAGTTTCTTGAGTGCAAGCCTCTCCTCAGTTGTGATGTTCGTTTTCGGCGGCCTGGCCTTGGTGAGGGCCCTGCAGGTCTCTCGGCGTACGTCCTCTGCCACATTAGGTGGATGTGTGGCTGCAACTTGCTCTACTGCACTGACGAAACCTGAAATGGGTACATTTCTAGGGGTCGTAGCAAAGTTGAGACCCTTGCCGAGTACCTTTAAGGTTGTATCATCAAACTGTATGCCACTCAGATTCGTCACAGTGCGTGTCTCTTCCATCTGCTGTGATTTCTTACTCATGCGGTCAAACTTTGCAGATTGGCAAGATGAGGCATTCCTTCTAGCACACTCAGCTAAAGACCAGGAGGCACCGTCTACCCAATCCCAATCTTCTCTTGTTAAGGAAGCTGCCATGTACAGATGAATGTGTAACAGCTCCCTGGCCACAACATCTAACCTGTGGCGCATATCTCGAATCCTCTCTCTCACCAGTGCCATGTTGGCTCTGCGTTTTATCTTGTTCGCCGCTCTGGAGTTGATGTGGTGTTTAATTCTGGCAAATACTGGTACCACTTCTCCATCTCGACACCTCAGCAAAAAACTGAGAGAACACAGTATCTTCCCTTTCTTCTCCTGTAGCTTGTCCAGCTTCTTCATATTCTGATACATCTCCTCCCCGTGGAGACTTTTGATGTAACTCTTCAGGCTTTCCCGGCGATCTAATGACATCTTGGGTTGTCGGGTGTTCTGCCGGATATCAGCGTCGTACTTGCACGATATTTCGGTCACGTAGCTCGTGGCCTTCATCAGGTGCGACCTGAGACTACTCCTCGAGTGGACCTGGTCCAGTATTTATGCAGATATGCCACTTTCTTTGCTTCATCTTGGTCTTCTTCAGGAACCTGTGGTATAGTGGCTGGTTGGAGTGCCCTCACAATTTGTCTGTCCGTGTATCCATTCTTGGAGAAAACTGTTTTGAGACATTCTATCTCTATAGGTAGATTCTCTTGGTCTGACACCTGCAGCCGTTGGTGGAGGGGGAAGGCCATTAAATACAGGACCAGGTCCACTCGAGGAGTAGTCTCAGGTTGCACCTGATGAAGGCCACGAGCTACGTGACCGAAATATCGTGCAAGTACGACGCTGATATCCGGCAGAACACCCGACAATCCAAGATGTCATTAGATCGCCTGAAGAGTTACATCAAAAGTCTCCACGGGGAGGAGATGTATCAGAATATCAAGAAGCTGGACAAGCTACGGCAGAAGAAAGGGAAGATGCTGAGTTCTCTCAGTTTTTTGCTGAGGTGTCGAGATGGAGAAGTGGTACCAGTATTTGCCAGAATTAAACATCACATCAACTCCTGAGCGGCGAACAAGATAAAACGCAGGGCCAACATGACACTGGTGACAGAGAGGATTCGAGATATGCGCCACAGGTTAGATGTTGTGGCCAGGGACCTGTTACACATTCATCTGTACATGGCAGCCTCCTTAACAAGAGAAGATTGGGATTGGGTAGACCGTGCCTCCTGGTCTTTAGTTGAGTGTGCTAGAAGGAATGCCTCATCTTGCCAATCTGCAAAGTTTGACCACATGAGTAAGAAAGCACATCAGATAGAAGAGACACGCACTGTGACGAATCTGAGTGGCATACAGTTTGATGATATAACCTTAAAGGTACTCAGCAATGGTCTCAACCTTGCTACGACCCCTAGAAATGTACCCATTTCAGGTTTCGTCAGTGCAGTAGAGCAAGTTGCAGCCACACTTCCACCTAATGTGGCATAGGAAGTCCGCTGAGAGACATGCAGGGCCCTCACCAAGGCCAGACCGCCAAAATCGAACATCACAACCGAGGAGAGGTTTGCACTGAAGAAACTATGGGAAGACAACAGCATTGTGGTACTGCCAGCAGACAAAGGGAACTCCACTGTCATCTTGCAGCGGGTGGATTATGATGAGAAATTACACCAACTTCTGGAGGACCCTGCATACAGAATTCTGGAGTGTGACCCCACGGACAAGGTGGCCAAGAAGACTAGTGCTCTCTTGAAGGAAACAGGGATGCCCGATAAGATCATCAGACAACTACGGGAAAAAGCGCCAGTGCCACCTAGACTGTATGGTCTACCTAAAATACACAAGGAGGGCGTGCCCCTACGGCCTATTGTCAGTAATATTGGGGCACCTACGTACACAACAGCCCAAGTACTTGAAAGGTCTCCTGTCTCCATATGTGGGGAAATGTATTCACCACATCCGAAAGTCAGAAGATTTCCTGCAACGCCTCAAGCAACTGCACATCACAGATTCGGACACCATGGTTAGTTTTGATGTGGTATCGCTGTTCACCAGGGTCCCACTGAAGGACTCACTAGAAAAGATTGCAGAGAAATTTGACGGTTCTCTGTTGGACCTGTTCAATCATACACTGACATCCACATATTTCCTGTACAGAAACCAATATTACGAGCCAACTGAAGGTGTAGCTATGGGCAGCCCACTGTCCCCTGTGGTTGCCAACATGTTTATGGAGAGTTTTGAGGAGAGGGCATTGGAGACAGCCACATTTACACCCACATGCTTCTTTAGGTATGTGGATGACACCTTCGTGATCTGGCCACATGGGATGGACAGGCTCAATGAGTTTCTTGAACATCTTAACTGATGCCACCCTAACATCAAGTTCACCATGGAACTGGATAAGAACGGCCAGCTGCCATTTCTGGATGTACTAGTCCAGAGGAAAGCAGATGGATCAATTGGCCACAGTGTGTACCGAAAACCAACACACACTGATTTATATCTGCAGGAGAGCAGCTGTCACCACCCTGCACAGAAGAATGGGGTTCAGAAGACTGTGGTCCACAGAGCACGTGCCCTGTCAGACCAAGAGAATCTACCTATAGAGATAGAACGTCTCAAAACAGTTTTCTCCATAAATGGATAAACGGACAGACAAATTGTGAGGGCACTCCAACCAGCCACTATACCACAGGTTCCTGAAGAAGACCAAGATGAAGCAAAGAAAGTGGCATATCTGCCCTATACTGGCTCTATTTCTGCCAGAATCAGTAGGATCCTCCGTAAACACAATATCAAGTGTGTTTTCTGTTTGTGATGTCCTTAGGTTAGTTAGATGTAAGTAGTTCTAAGTTCTAGGGGACTGATGACCTAAGATGTTAAGTCCCATAGTGCTCAGAGCCATTTGAACCATTTGAACGATTGTTATTTCGGTAATTGAGGAGTTGTTTGCGTGTCTGCAGAGTGCCATTTCGGTAATTTAGGAATAGTTTACAGGTATGTAGGCTGTGTGGTGTGACCCCAAGCATGTCAGAGCGTGTGTTTTGTATCAGTGTGATAAATATACTATCTCAAATCCATACCTAAATAAATTGTTTCAAAATAAATAAAGTACACTCCTTCGTCTCTCCAACAGCCCAGTGCAGGCTGAGTCATTTTTGCCCATCTTGTGTTATGTCACGGAACAGTCGACAGCACCCTCTGCTGGTGGAACTGTGTACTAGGTCAGTTAGACTCCAGACCCCATGGTGACCACACTTTTTCGCACCATTGCGCCCCCCCCCCCCCCCCCCACTGACCCCAGACCGTCATCTTGGATTACGTAATGGGAGTAATGACAGTGCACTCTGGTGACAGTAATATGTACTAGGTCCAGACCTCGTGGTGAACACGCTGTTTCCTGCCAAAATCCTCCATCCTGGATAATGGTTCTTTTGTCATCAGCTGATGTCATGGCCGCCATCTTGGGCTATATCACGGAATGGACAACAGTTCCCTTTGGTGGTCGTACTGTGTACTAGGTCAGTTGGACTCCAGACCCGATGGCGACTGCACTTGATGGTTGTAGTGCCTCTAATTGTTTAAATAAATAGTGCATGCAAAATAAAGACTTATGTCCAGCACAGGCCAAGTCCTCTTCCCGCCATTTCCTAGGACGAGATGGCGGTCGGATGACTTAGGTTAGTGGAGGTAGCCCAACTGCCCTTTCTTTCCTGTCATTTTCTTAGGTTAGTAGAGATAGCCCAGTTGACCAGTAGGCCTCACTGGAAAATGAAGTTTATGGGTTTTAAGTTGATCTCTCAGTCTCGGAGCAGTGGTATTCATAGTAATGTATGTCCTTGCTTATTGTTCTGTGAACAAGAAATTGAATGTATTAACCATTTTTCTGATTTTTCTTTGGAATTATACTGTTGGATCTCGTTTAAGCTCAGTTATGTTGTTTTCAGAAAAAAAAGGTCAGTGTCTTAGTGATGTACTGCAGCTTTCTACATCTACATCTACATTGATACTCCGCAAGCCACCCAACGGTGTGTGGCGGAGGGCACTTTACGTGCCACTGTCATTACCTCCCTTTCCTGTTCCAGTCGCGTATGGTTCGCGGGAAGAACGACTGTCTGAAAGCCTCCGTGCGCGCTCTAATCTCTCTAATTTTACATTCGTGATCTCCTCGGGAAGTATAAGTAGGGGGAAGCAATATATTCGATACCTCATCCAGAAACGCACCCTCTCGAAACCTGGCGAGCAAGCTACACCGCGATGCAGAGCGCCTCTCTTGCAGAGTCTGCCACTTGAGTTTATTAAACATCTCCGTAACGCTATCACGGTTACCAAATAACCCAGTGACGAAACGCGCCGCTCTTCTTTGGATCTTCTCTATCTCCTCCGTCAACCCGACCTGGTACGGATCCCACACTGATGAGCAATACTCAAGTATAGGTCGAACGAGTGTTTTGTAAGCCACCTCCTTTGTTGATGGACTACATTTTCTAAGCACTCTCCCAATGAATCTCAACCTGGTACCCGCCTTACCAACAATTAGTTTTATATGATCATTCCACTTCAAATCGTTCCGTACGCATACTCCCAGATATTTTACAGAAGTAACTGCTACCAGTGTTTGTTCCGCTATCATATAATCATACAATAAAGGATCCTTCTTTCTATGTATTCGCAATACATTACATTTGTCTATGTTAAGGGTCAGTTGCCACTCCCTGCACCAAGTGCCTATCCGCTGCAGATCTTCCTGTATTTCGCTACAATTTTCTAATGCAGCAACTTCTCTGTATACTACAGCATCATCCGCGAAAAGCCGCATGGAACTTCCGACACTATCTACTAAGTCATTTATATATATTGTGAAAAGCAATGGTCCCACAACACTCCCCTGTGGCACGCCAGAGGTTACTTTAACGTCTGTAGACGTCTCTCCATTGATAACAACATGCTGTGTTCTGTTTGCTAAAAACTCTTCAATCCAGCCACACAGCTGGTCTGATATTCCGTAGGCTCTTACCTTGTTTATCAGGCGACAGTGCGGAACTGTATCGAACGCCTTCCGGAAGTCAAGAAAAATAGCATCTACCTGGGAGCCTGTATCTAATATTTTCTGGGTCTCATGAACAAATAAGGCGAGTTGGGTCTCACACGATCGCTGTTTCCGGAATCCATGTTGATTCCTACATAGTAGATTCTGGGTTTCCAGAAATGACATGATACGCGAGCAAAAAACATGTTCTAAAATTCTACAAGAGATCGACGTAAGAGATATAGGTCTATAGTTTTGCGCATCTGCTCGACGACCCTTCTTGAAGACTGGGACTATCTGTGCTGTTTTCCAATCATTTGGAACCCTCCGTTCCTCTAGAGACTTGCGGTACACGGCTGTTAGAAGGGGGGCAAGTTCTTTCGCGTACTCTGTGTAGAATCGAATTGGTATCCCGTCAGGTCCAGTGGACTTTCCTCTATTGAGTGATTCCAGTTGCTTTTCTATTCCTTGGACACTTATTTCGATGTCAGCCATTTTTTCGTTTGTGCGAGGATTTAGAGAAGGAACTGCAGTGCGGTCTTCCTCTGTGAAACAGCTTTGGAAAAAGGTGTTTAGTATTTCAGCTTTACGCGAGTCATCCTCTGTTTCAATGCCATCATCATCCCGTAGTGTCTGGATATGCTGTTTCGAGCCACTTACTGATTTAACGTAAGACCAGAACTTCCTAGGATTTTCTGTCAAGTCGGTACATAGAATTTTACTTTCGAATTCAATGAACGCTTCACGCATAGCCCTCCTTACGCTAACTTTGACATCGTTTAGCTTCTGTTTGTCTGAGAGGTTTTGGCTGCGTTTAAACTTCAAAATCATGGCTTTATTACTGTTCAAATTCATGGTTATACTGTTTACAAGTTTCCTCTCTTGATAAACTGCTTTAGGGGCTTCTCTAAGGCTTTGTCTTCCTCAATGATTTTATTTATTTTGTGCACTAGTACTGTTTAGGTCAGGTAAGTCATCTGCTTTTTTAAAGAGTATGATGAGCATTTTACAGTAGGTTAACGTTGTTTAAGCTCGGTTTGACATTTTGCTGTAGCCCTTTCCTGACGAAATGTTCTTTTTCACTGACGGTGATGTCAATTTGACTAATGAAAATTTCATAAAACAGTGCTTCGTCTTTTTGCCTCCCCATCCCATGCGTTGGGGTAAACAGCCACACCACATAGCTCTAGCAGTGAATTCATGTAGAATATACACCCTTGTACACTTGCATGATTCTTTTGGAAGTAGCCTAATAACTTTTTAATCCTATGTATAAGTTAAACTCCACCTAAGATTCTGTTTTCATGCATGTAGAAGGTATGCCTTTTGAAGTCAGGCAAATATTTTAAAAATATCTTGTAGTGTTTACTATATATGAAAGTGTGAATCTACTTGTACTTTCTCACAGAAATGCCGTCTCTGTTAAGCAATTACAAAACTAGGACGGTGTACAGCAAGGAAACGTCTAAGATGGAGAAAGAAACGAAGCATTTTGTTCCCTCTAATTGCGTCAATTCTTTGCATCTACATTCGAATTACTCTTGTGTCAGTCGCTTTTCTCTTACTGGACGAAGAGAGGGAATGAACAAGATGTAGACATTGCATTCGACAGCTTCATACTTCAAATCGTGCTACAAGTCCTCTAGATGTATGCTTCCGTAAATCGATTTAGGTTAGCGCCGAACGGCTCCATCGGCAAAGCTCAGGCCATTCCTCTTCCACATCCTTCTTCACGTGTTCTGCAGTTTCGTCTCTAACGAACTCAGTCACAACGGGTCAGTAACTGGATTCTCCTTCCACTTAGCGTTTCATTGTGTATATTCTCACTTACTCAACTGAATCTTTCAATTTGATTACAAACTACTGAGTCACACTCTACGGTATCACAATAAACTTTACAAATATGACAGCAAATTACTGCAACTGTCATTTTTTCCACATTCAGAAACCAAATTGTTGTCTGAAAACATCTTTTCAGCTCCGTTCATCTTTATGAAAACCATTTAACTCCGGAACAAGACGACGAGCATGAAACCTTCCATCAAAAACCAATCTTAACTTCATGTATCGGCTATTCAGCATACTTATCCGTTTTTTGTTGCATTAAAGCGTATCTTCTGTGAGTTCACATACCCGTATAGAATAAATCAGGTCCCACGTCTCATCTGAAAAAATGGTCAGAAACCATCGACCCACGCTGGTTGTCTTCGAAGCTTTAATTTACTCCCAACAGAAGTTTTTTTATGGATAAAGGGACAGGCCTTATCTTGTCTACATTTCTGATACGACGAAATGTTAACACACTCACGACTATCAAGTACTGAGTTATTGTGGGGTGATTTTGGGGACTATCCTTTCACCTAATACGTGTTTTCTGATGTTTGAATCAATTTCTGATAGTTTTAATTATCTCTTTGCCGTTACGGTTGTATAGTTTGTTCGTGGTTTTAGGGGTTTGAAAGGCTATTGCTGTATTGTGCTAGTGCGTAATGTTCCGTAACTTGTGGGATCCAGAGGACCAAGATCTGCTTTCTAATGCTCCGGCACAACTAAAGTTTAACCTCTGTGCCCTGTCGCTCATCAGATTTAGTTTCATTTTATAGTAAATACAGCTATGGAAAAATAATTAATGTTCACAGATGACTTGGTGGTTAACAGACTCTGTTTGCTGTAAGTCTTTAATATATTATTTACTCTTTGTAGTGAACAGATCATACACAGTTTAAATACAGGTTTGTGATTCATAGCCTCCGTTTTCTTCCGATGGAGTCTAATATTTTAGTTGCGCAGGGGCAGATGAACCTTTACCAGTGGCAATGCGAGAGGCCTGGTACCATCCTGTCAGCGGAATTTCGTCGTGTCGGATACCTTCCACCTTTTTACAAAGAGCTATTGTGTCTCTCTAAGCCCTCGCTAAGTCTGGTGCGCCTCTTTCTACAGGCATCTCCCAGTTTCAGAAGTTCCAATAACACCTGACATTAAACTGGCTGTCTCCTTATTTATTTGTTTCGTTCTATTATACTGTTTAGATTTCTTTGCCGTTAAATGCCGAAACTACTTTTCGCGTCAGAATTATTCCAGAGGCCTGCATAAAACTAAAGCTGATGGCATGTATTACATGCTCTTATTGTCTATGTGGTTTGTTACACATCCTGCAGACTCCATCTCTGCTGTTATCATGTTCATCCGTCTGGTATAGCACTGAGTCACAAGCCATTCGTGTGAATTAATATGCATGACATTCTCTGTTACCGCGCCTGTTACTGTGCACAAAGCGATAGCTGCGTCCTCATACTATACGTAGTTTGGAGAAAGTAAGTTTCCTATCATATCAAAAGATGGAAGGATGTGCAGTGAGAAAATAAAATGCAGATTCTACAAGCTCGGTAGTGCAGGCGATCGGCATGTGCAGAATCACGTACACAATCCTACACCTTCTATAGGATTTTGTATGTGACTGTGCATGTGCCGATCGCCTGCACTACCGAACTTGTAGCGGCTGAATTTGGCGGTTGTGATTCTTCTTCTCGCTAATTGCGAGTTAAGACCTATGATCAAATTTTCCGACGCAAATATTCGTTGCGCATCTTTCGCTATCATACTGGAAACACATCAAACGCTGCCATGGTAGTACAGACGACTTTCCGAATTCGCCGAAATATCCTTGACGAACGTGACGATGAGCGGCTGTCCCTGGTGTTGCAGCGTATTGTGGAGAACCGTCATTTATGACTATCAGACATCTCTCACTCGGATAACGATCCTGAAAATTGCAGTCGAGTATTAAGAATTAAATGTGCATGATACTCAACGCAGGTGTTGTGCAGATACACATATGGCTCGATATGCAACACATTCTCTTCATCGTCCATGTTTCACTATCTTACAATGCTATGCTCCAGATAAATATTTTCAGGACATACTCCCGAAATTTGAAATTACATTGGATGTTAACAAATTTCTCTTTTTAGTAAGGCTGGCCTTGCTAGTCCCAATCTGTATTTTATATCCTATCTATTTAAACCATCATCTGGTATTTTTCTGCTCAGGTAGCAAAACTCGTCGAGTACTTTCAGTGTATCATTTCCTAATCTAATTCTCACAGGATCACTTCATTTAGTACGTCGACATTCTATTACTATTTTCCTTTACTTTTGTTGATATTCAGCTTATAACTTGTATTCATGACTCTATCCATTCCATTCAACTTCAGTCTCAAGTCCTTTGTGTCTCTGACGAAGTTACGTCATCGGCCAACGTCAACAGTTTTTCTTCTCCGTTAACTTTAATTCCCTTTCCACATTTCTCCTTGGTTTCTTTCGCAGTTTGCTCAAGGTACTCATTGAATAACACTGAGGATAGTGTAGGATACTCCAGACAACAGTGTTAAAAGCTTTCTTTAAATCTACAAATTCTATAAACGTATGTTTGCCTTCCCGTCACCTATCTTCTAAGATAAGTCGTAGGGTCAGTATTGTCTCACTTATTAGTTTTTCCACTCATCTGTAAACAATTTGTCAGTTTTTTTGCAATCACGTCTTAATAAACAGACAGTTCAGTAATATTCGCGCTTATCGGCACCTGATTTCTTTCGTATTCGAATTAATATTTCGACTTTGCACTTTCAGTGCTCTGTCCAATTCTTCTCGCAGTATCATATCTCGCATCTCATCTTCATTTATTTCCTCTTCCTTTCTACAATATTTCTTTCATTCCTCTTGTATAACCCTTCCAGATTAACCTTCTTTCCTTGGTACTGACTTGCCCACTGAGCTCTTGGTATTCACACAACTGCTTTATTATTCTCCAAAGTCTTGTTAATTTACCTATAGGCAGCGTTTGTTCCTTCTAGTCACTTATGTTTCTACACCCTTGCAATTGTCGTGATAAGTCATATTGCACTTTCTATCAATCTCATTTTTAGTCACTTGTATTCCCTTTTGCCTGATTCATTTACTGCATTTTTATATCTTCTTCTTTCGTCAATAAAAGTCTTTGATCTTTTGCTGCCTACAATGACGAAAAACCTACAGGCAGCTGCCACACATTGGTTCCAGTCCCAAGGGGGCGTCACTTATAAGGACAAGAAGATCTTTACCTTCTCCGGACACTACTTTCCTTAGGCAATAATGTAGAACGATGCCACGGTATCCGTGTCACCGTTCTGGTGACCTGGCGTCCAGCTACCTGTTGCAGCCATATTCTGTGTGTAACGTTCTCGATCTTCCAAGGCTGTCACGGTCAATGAGTTTACTGTTTCACCTTTGGGACCTCTTAATGATTCGCTCACTTATCTTGTTTCCACGTTCCTATGCGCAACTGTGTACGCTTGACATTTGGACGTTTACTGCCACTGAACTATTCGGAGAACGCGGCGGAACGGGGTTGTGTTTGCCGGACGTTTTTCTGCTTCCCTCCATTTGTCACGGGCGGTAGACTCGTCGGCTCTTCACCGGTAATGGTCTACGATATTGTAATAGCTCGTAGATGGAGCGAGGAGTAAATTGTACTCCAAGACGCTTTATTAACTGTTACGGTGGCTAAAAATTACCAGGTCATAAAAAACGACGTCAAACGGTAATGCTCCGCAGCTACATTCCGGCAAAAATCGGTGCGATTTTCAGTGTTATACGACGCTACTGCTTTTTCCTAGAAAAAGCTGCAGCTGTTTCTTTTCTGCAATTTACAATGGCTCTTTAAAGGGGGAACAGCAATTAAGTTGGGCAACAGTAAGGAAATTAATCAACTGTTAAAGGAAGAGGAACGCGATGCATTCGACTTGACGTGCACGGAAATCGGGGACAACCTTAATCAGGATGGCCCAGGTGGGATTTAAACACAGTCCTTACCGAATTTGATATCGGTGGATTATTCTTGCGCTACGTTATTAGTGCCCAAGTTTTTCAACGATTCTTGTCGACTAGGCTCCACTGAAAGCGGATGTGCATTGGAAGAACGACTGGACCCATGTTTGGAGATCCAGTATAGGGTCCAAACTGATACAACATTTCCGTACTTTACCTAATCCATTCCTCGAGAATACTACAATACTTCTAGTCAGTCATGCATCATGCGCCGTAGATCCCTCGACTAAGAAGAGCCATTAAGATGTGGAATCAGCCAAGGTACCCATAACGTGAGAGAAGCAGTGCTTAGAATCTAATTTTCTTCAGTGGATTAGCCATCAAATTTTGCTAAAGTACTAAATGGTTCAAATGGCTCTGAGCACTATGGGACTTAACATCTATGGTCATCAGTCCCCCAGAACTTAGAACTACTTAAACCTAACTAACCTAAGGACATCACACAACACCCAGCCATCACGAGGCAGAGAAAATCCCTGACCCCGCCGGGAATCGAACCCGAGAACCCGGGCGTGGGAAGCGAGAACGCTACCGGACGACCACGAGATGCGGGCTAAAGTACTAAATATTATTTCCACTTACAAAAGTTAAATGAACGTTACAAATCAGGAGAAAAGCTGCTACTTTATACAAAGTCTCTTCCTCACTTATACAAAATCGTTGCTGTTTATCTGCTACTAAAAGACTGCTATTTACATAACTATACTGCAAAATAATGAATAATAGCATTTATATACTTAATGTATGAATACTCTGCGGATAAATAACATTGTTATGACACATATTCATAAGAGAACTATATGATTCTTGAATTTAGATAATCATATCCTTTATAAGTGTGGCTTATAACACAAGAATTCTAATTTATTTTAATATTTGACTGATGCCTAAGTCCTTGCTTTGTGTGTACTAGCAGATGGTAAAAATATTCGCAGAAGAATGCAAACATCCAACTCTAAAACTTACAGAAGGAGGCAAAGTTTATAGAGAAAGTATTTGTACTACTTGTCTTGATGTTGTGTAAATAATAGTTAATCTCAAACTAGGAATCAGATACGGGTTTCCCCCCCAGGGGGTCCACAACTCTTTTGTGGATACGTGCGTAGCGAGCACGGGACCCCGAGCTAATGCGGCCCTCCTTCCTTTCCGGGCTGCATACCTTACTTTTCTGCATTCTTCCCTATCCCCCATCTTCGCCCCCCCTCCCCTCACCTCTTGCTCTTTCCTTCCCTTTCTCCCCCTCTGGGAGTATGGTTTGTGCCTACGTCCGGAGATGGACGCTCGTAAATGTAACGCATTCTTCGCCTTCTCTGCTTGTATGTCTTCATCCATCTTTTGTCCATCTCTTTTCCTTACCTCTTCTCTTTACCCTTTCTCCGCTGTGGCGTTTGAGACCTCTCTTCTTTCCTTTCCCTTTCTTTGTTTTTCCCTTTCCCTTTCTCTTTCTTCCTCCCTGTGCGTGTCTGAAGGCCGACCCACGCATTTTTGTGCATAGCCGGTGACGGGGTAACGCGTAATTCCCCGCCCCGGGTAGACAGGTAGGACACGTGCGTACTCCCTGGTAACGGCCAGGCCCAGGGAGGGGTGATTACCCGAGCTGATACCTTCCAAAAGTGCCGATTGGTCCCTCCGTCCGTTTCTCGGGAGGTGTGACCGGGGTGTGAACAATCACCTAAGGCGGGAGTGCCCTCAGAGAGGGCCCCCACAAGGGAGGAGCGCGCCATCGGAGACGCCGGTAATCATGGGGGATTCTTCCGCAATGGTTTCCTCACCTTCCACTATGTCTGCTCACAAGCGTAAGTTCACTGAGTCTCAGTCACAGACAGTTCTTCCATCGTTGCCACAGTTTCTTGTTGTTTCTCGGTCTGATGAAGGTCACGACTTCTCCACGGTCAACCCTTTCATTATTCAGAAAGGTGTCGACGCAATTGCAGGTCCTGTAAAGTCTTGTTCCAGATTACGGAATGGCACCTTGTTGTTATAAACAGTCAGTGCCCTCCAGGCAATAAAATTGCTGTGTACTTCACTGCTCCACACCTTCCCTGTCCGGGTTGAAGCGCACCGCACTTTAAATTCCTCGCGTGGAGTCGTTTATATACGCTCCCTCGATGGATTGTCTGACGAAGAAATTCGGCACTACCTGTCTGACCAGGGCGTAACGGCTGTTCATAGAGTTATGAAAAGGGTTGACACAAACATCATTCCAACCCGCACTGTCTTCTTGACATTTGACAAAGTTCAACTCCCATCGAAAATCAAAGCAGGCTATGAGATAATTTCCGTTCGCCCTTATGTCCCAAACCCTATGCGTTGCTATCGGTGTCAGCGGTTCAATCACACCAGCCAGTCCTGTTCCAATCCGGCCAAATGTGTTACGTGTGGCAAGGATGCCCATGAGGGTGCTTGTCCACCTCCATCCCCGTGCTGCATCAATTGTGTGGGTGACCACGCTGCTTCCTCTCGAGATTGCCCCGTTTTTAAAGACGAAAGGCTCATCCAGGAAATCAGAGTGAAGGAAAAGGTGTCGACCTTTGCTGCTCGAAAATTATTCGCCAGTCGACAGCCCACCGTGCCTCAGACAGGAAAATACAGCAATGTCCTTGCTTCTCCTTGGCCAACAAAGGAGGCGGCCACGCAGACTTGCGACCTCACCTTTAGTGCCACGGTCGTCAGATCCGCCAGCGCAAAGATCGCCCATTCAGCCTCACCACTTTCGCCTGCCCACTCTATGGCTCACCCTTCATCGGGTTCTGCTAAATCTCGAGCCCAAAAGTCAGACACCAAGGTTTCGAAAAAAGAGCTTACTCGAGAAGATTTTTTACGTACCCCAACTTCACAACTATCGGTTCCTCCTTCATCTAAACATCATATTTCCAAGAAGGCTACTAAGAAACCCAGTTCATCTCCTTCTCCGCCAAGGCGTGTCCCATCTACAGCACCACCTGGCGGAAATCGCCCTCGGCCGTCTTCTGTGTCGCCGAGGCGCACTGCTGGCGGCCGATCAACCGGCCGATCGCTAGTGGCAGGAACTGCTCCAGAACAATCTATGGATCAGGATCTTCTGCCTTCGGCTGAATGCCATTCCATGCTGTCGGTCGCAAGCTCTGAGCAGTCGATGAGTTGACAGCAACCTTGACCACATTCCTCCTTTTTCTGTTCACCCTATGTCCATTATCCACTGGAATATCCGCGGCATTCGAGCCAATCGGGATGAATTGTCGATCCTCTTACGTTCCTACTCGGTGGTCATCTTCTGTCTTCAGGAAACTAAGCTGCGTCCCCATGACCGCTTTGTTCTCCCTCATTTTCAGTCAGCCCGATTTGATCTCCCTTCTGTTGAAGGCACTCCAGCCCATGGAGGACTCTTGATTCTTCTCCATGATACTCTCCATTACCACCCAATCCACTTAAACACTTCCTTCCAAGCTGTCGCTGTCCATCTTTCCCTTTCTGGATATACCTTTTCTCTTTGTACTGTATACATTCCATCGTCCACACCAATGGCACGAGCTGATCTCCTTCATCTTCTTGGTCAGCTTCCACCCCCCTATTTGCTGGTTGGGGACTTCAATGCCCACCACCCGCTTTGGGGATCTCCACATCCTTGTCCACGTGGCTCACTATTGCTAGACGTCTTCCACCAAGCGGATCTAGTTTGCCTCAACACTGGGGTCCCTACATTTTTGTCTGCCTCCACCACAAATTTCTCTCACTTGGACCTTTCGGTCGGTACTGTTCCGCTAGCTCGGCGCTTCGAATGGTTCGCCCTTGACGATACACACTCGAGTGACCACTTTCCATGTGTCCTTAGAGTGCAGCCTCAACTGCCATATATGCGCCCGCGACGCTGGAAGTTTGCCCAAGCCGATTGGACACTTTTTTCGTCTCTAGCGACATTCGATGACCGTCACTTTCCCAGTGTCGACGATGAGGTCACACATATTACCGACGTTATTCTTACAGCTGCGGAACGTTCAATACCACGCACCTCCGAATTGCCCCGGCGCCCCCCAGTTCCTTGGTGGAACGAGGCGTGCCGTGACGCAATACGTGAGCGGCGACGCGCTCTTCGCGTTTTCCGCCACCATCCTACTTTGGCCAACTGTATCCGCTATAAGCAGTTCCGTGCGCGATGCCGTCGCGTCATCCGCGATAGCAAGAAGGCAAGCTGGGACTTCTTTACTAGCTCATTTAACACCTTCACTCCCTCCTCGGAAGTTTGGAGTCGGCTTCGGCGGTTCTCAGGCGCGCCTAGTTTCTCGCCGGTCTCTGGGCTCACTGTCGCGCATGATACATTAGTGGACCTTGTCGCAATTTCTAACTCATTAGGTCAGCACTTTGCTGAGATTTCGAGCTCTTCAAATTACCCGCCAGCGTTTCTCCCGAAGAAACGTCCAGCGGAAGTGCGACCTCTTGCTTTCTCCTCTCAAAATCGCGAAAGCTACAATACTGTTTTCTCCATGCGGGAATTCCAACATGCACTCTGTTCTTCTCGCTCCTCCGCCCCAGGACCGGATGGTATCCACGTCCAAATGTTGCTGCATTTACCAACCCATAGTCTGCGTTACCTCCTTCGCCTTTATAATCGAGTTTGGACTGACAGTACTTTTCCCAGACGATGACGGGAAGCTATCGTCGTTCCTGTTCCGAAACCTGGAAAGGATAAACATCTCCCATCTAGCTATCGCCCCATTTCTCTCACGAGTGGTGTATGTAAGGTTTTGGAGCGTATGGTGAATTGCCGCTTAGCTTGGTGGCTGGAGTTCTGCAGTCTTTTAACACCTGCCCAATGCGGATTCCGAAAGCATAGTTCTGCAGTTGACCATCTTGTTGCTCTCTCCACTTATATCATGAACAATTTTCTCCGGAAACGCCAAACAGTAGCAATATTTTTTGATCTGGAGAGAGCATACGATACCTGTTGGAGGACAGGCATCCTCCGCACACTGTTCTCTTGGGGCTTTCGAAGTCGGCTGCCCCTTTTTCTTCGCGAATTTATGGCAGAGCGCACATTTAGAGTGCGGGTGAACACTACTCTCTCCCGTACTTTCTCCCAAGAAAACGGGGTACCCCAGGGCTCCGTGCTGAGTGTTGCACTGTTTGCCATTGCCATAAATCCAATTATGGATTGTCTCCTTCCTGATGTCTCGGGCTCCCTCTTTGTGGACGATTTTGCGATCTACTACAGCTCTCAACGGACCAGCCTTCTTGAACGACGTCTTCAAGGATATCTCGATCGCCTCCACTCTTGGAGCATCGAAACCGGCTTCCGTTTTTCTCCCAGTAAGACCGTTTGTGTTAATTTTTGGCGACGTAAGGAGTTTCTTCCACCCTCCTTACACCTAGGACCTGTCATCCTTCCGTTTTCGGACGTCGCTAAATTCTTGGGTCTTATGTTTGACAGAAAACTGTGCTGGTCCTCCCACGTTTCCTATCTTTCGGCTCGCTGTCTGCGATCCCTCAACACCCTCTGTGTCCTGAATGGTACCTCCTGGGGAACGGACCGAGTGGTCTTTCTCCACCTCTATCGCGCCTTAGTGCGCTCGAAATTGGACTATGGAAGCATAGTTTACTCCTCTACTCGGCCGTCTATTCTTCGGCGTCTCGACTCTGTCCACCACCGTGGATTACGTTTACTGTCTGGAGCTTTTTACACCAGCCCTGTGGAAAGCCTCTATGCTGATACTGCTGAACCTCCGCTGTCCAATCGGCGAGCAGTCCTTCTGAGTCGTTATGCTAGCCATCTGTCTTCCATGCCTGCTAATCCAGCCCATGACATTTTTTTCGACGCCTCCTTTGATGTAGGGTATCCAGGCCGCCCCTCCGACGTACTACCAGCGGGAGTCCGCTTCCGTCAACTGTTCCATTCTCTTTCCTTCCGCTTTCCTAAAACCTTCTTGACAACTTGGGGTACAGCACCGCCTTGGCTCCGTCCCCGGATCTGCCTGCTCCGTGACCTTTGTCAGTTTCCCAAGGATGGTACCCCTTCACTTGTTTATCGTCGGGCATTTTCTGCTCTATGTGCACAAATGACGGAAGCCACATTTATTTACACAGATGGCTCAAAAACATCGTTTGGTGTAGGGAGTGCCTATATTGTTGGCGACACCCCAAATCAATTTCGGCTTCCCGACCAGTGTTCGGTTTATACTGCGGAGATTTACGCTGTTCTCCAGGCTGTCCACTACATCCGCCGCCATCAGCGGATACAGTATGTTATCTGCTCAGATTCTCTCAGCTCTCTCCTCAGTCTCCAAGCTCTTTACCCTGTCCACCCTCTGGTCCACCGGATTCAGGACTGTCTGCGCTTGCTCCACCTGGGGGGGCGTCTCGGTGGCGTTCCTCTGGCTCCCGGGACACGTTGGTATATGTGGAAATGAGGCGGCCGATATGGCGGCCAAGACTGCAGTCTCTCTTCTTCGGCCAGCTATTCGCACGATTCCCTTCGCCGATCTACGGAGCGTTTTATGTCGTCGTGTTGTTCTTTTATGGCACGCACATTGGTCGACACTTCCCCATAATAAATTGCGGGACGTGAAAGCTCTTCCTTGTCCTTGGACCTCTTCCTCCCGAACGCGTCGTCGGGAGGAGGTAATTTAACTCGACTCCGGATAGCGCACTGTCGTTTTAGCCATCGACATCTTTTAAGCGGCGATCCTCCCCCACTCTGTCCCCACTGCTCTCAGCTGTGGACGGTAAGACACCTTTTAATTGAGTGCCCCTATTTTACTCCGTTACGCGCCCGTCTACAGCTGTCGCCTGATATATCGTCAATTTTAGCAGAAGACACGCGCTCAGCCGATCGCGTTCTTGAGTTTATTAGTGCCAGTGAAATGACGTCAGTCATTTGAAGCTTTTTTTGGGGACAACCAACCCCTTTCTGAAGTGGATTTTTAAGCCTTCCTTCTGCTTATAGTTTCTCCAATTTTTTGAGTTTCGTTCCCATTGTTGCTGGTTTCCATTTTCGGTTTTTTACTGTTTCCTAAGTCACGGACCGGGCGCTAATGACCATAGCAGTTTTGCGCCCTAAAACCAAAACAAACAAAAAAAACAAAACAAAAGATACGGGTTTCTGTATTCTGATTCCAAGGCGTTAACTAGTTCACTCTAGATAGAAAGCAATAAATTCGAAATCTTTACAGATTCAAATGAAGATAGTATCAAAGCATATTAGCTTCTTCTTTTGCAAATTATGAGGTTATCAAGATCCTAGGAGCGGTCAACACCCTAAATTTGCAATCGGGACTTTTCATTCCATTCTCCATCAATATTGTCTTCGAATCAGCTTAAAGTCATGGCTCTTCGTACTGATCAAGCTCTTAAAGACCTTAGATCGTCCTCTGTATTTTTCTCCCTAAAATCTTATGATTCCCAGCATGACCACTGTGAATTACTTTCCATCACATTATCTTTAGATCCATTATTTACCCAAGTATTTATTTCGTGGGTCTTCTACACTATTGCGTGGTTCGGTTATCATTCCCCACGTAAGCTGGAGATTACATGTCTGACAAAAAAGGGAAGTACCTTGAAGACATGGTTGGATGTCAATGCAACTTCATAGAAGTGCATGCCACAGGAGGGTATGTAAATGATAATTCAAATTCTCTGTGGCAGGTAGAATGGTCAACGAAGTGCATTATAGTTCAGATCAAATGAATTCGCAATTGCGAATAAGGAGTACCATCAGCTGCAGAATAAAATGACGACAATGAAAATTTGTGTCGGACCGGGACACGAATACGGATTTCCCGCCTACCGCGAGCGGTCGCCTTACCATCTGACTATACGTACAGGACTCGCGGCCACACCCAAACTTTCATATGTCGTCAACCATACGTCGACCACGCACGGATAGCCAAATGGTAAGATGACCGCTCGCGGTAGACGGGCTGGCTCTGAGCATTATGGGACTCAACTGCTGAGGTCATTAGTCCCCTAGAACTTAGAACTAGTTAAACCTAACTAGCCTAAGGACATCACAAACATCCATGCCCGAGGCAGGATTCGAACCTGCGACCGTAGCGGTCTTGCGGTTCCAGACTGCAGCGCCTTTAACCGCACGGCCACATCGGCCGGCGGTAGACGGGAAATCCGGGTTCGTGGACCCATCCAGCACAAATTTTCACTGTCGACATTCTATTCTGCAGCTGATGCTAGTCCTTATTCGCAATTAAGAATTCATTTGATGTGTTTCGTAACGGCTGTGGTCGCTGCAGTGCCTGTTCCTTTGGACATGCATGAATGTCCAAAGGAACTTTACATCGTAATCTGAATAACACAGGCACTGCAATATCGTATGCATTGTAGTTGTTCGTGATTAGTATTCTTACTAGACTTGGTAGAGTGTTTAAGGGGAGTGCATAGCGCCAGATGGTGAGTGATCGCGAAGATTCCAGATACTTGTGTGACACTGCGTTATCAGCTCCTGGTAAAGTTAGAATGGGGTCTCATTGTGGATCTTCATTTGGCCGGATGGTCGAATCGTGCAATATTTAGATTTGTTGGGCATTCGGACGTGACAGTGGCCCGATGCTTGACGACATGGGAACGTGAGGGAAAGCAAACTCGTCGTAAAGGTTCTGGTCGATCACGTCTAACAACCACAAGATAAGATCGCAGTACTGTGCACCACGCACATCCTAACCGCTTCGCATCTGCCCCTGCCGTCCGAGAACAGGCAATGGACTACGTGCAACATTCTGGGTCATCCTACACCATTCATCAGAGACTTGCCTCACGCGTAGGCCAGCGTTAACACCACCACACAAACGACTGTATTTGGAGAGGTGCAGTGATTTGAGGGAAAGAATTGCTGATGAATGTCGTCGTATTGTATTCAGTGATGAATCGCATTTCTGCACATCCCCGAATGACCACTGTCGGTGAGTGTAATGACTGCCTTGGGCAAAGTTTCCACTCTTACAATGTTTTGGAGAGGAACAGCTGGTTTAAGTCTGCTGCTGCTGTCGTGATGTGAGCCATTGGGTGTGACCTCAGAACACAGTTGATAGTGAGTCAGAGAACTCTGACGGCACAACTGCGAGTCACGTATCTTCTGTGTCCTCATGTGTTACCCCTCAAGCTACAATAACGTATCATTTTTCAGCAGAATAATGCTTGTCCAAACATGGAACGTCTCTATGAACTGTGTATGTGACGTTGCAGCACTCCTGTGGCTAGCGGGATCTCTTAATCTGTCCCAGATAGGAAAGGTGTGGGACCAGCTTGGTCGTCAATACCATCCCATTGCCAGTATCCAGAATATCAGAATATCAAGGGCCAATCAAAACAGTTGTGGGCCATCTTGCCTCAGGAGAGAATACGAAGTCTTTATGACACCCTTCCCAACCGAATGAGGCTGGAGGGGATGCAAGACCATACTGATTAGTGGACTCATACAGCCAAGTTCTCTGTAAGTTTGAGTCTATTTTATAATCACTGAAATAACACCACAAACCATCTCAACCCATGACATATCATTTCGTTTCCTCCTTCCCTTATGGGTGTATCACTTTTTTCATCGGGCAGTGGATACTGAAAGTGGTTGATATCTATGCAGAATCCCTGTCGATAATCATTATCCAAAATGACGCTGATTTCGACAAGATGTGGTTCAGACAAGACGGAGCTCGACACCATCGAAGCAAGAGAGTGTTTGATGTCCTGGAGGAGCACATTGGAGACTGCATACTGGCTCGGGGGTACCCAGAGGCTGCTAGCATGGGCCTCGATTGGCCGCCATATTCTTCGGATCTGAACACATGCGACTCCTTTTTGTGGGGCTATATTAAAGAGAAGGTGTACAGCAATAACTCCAAACCACTGCTGAGCTGAAAACAGCCATTCAGGAGGTCATCGACAGCATCGATGTTCCGACACTTCAGCGGGTCATGCAAAATTTCGGTATTCGTCTGCGCCACATCATCGCCAGCTATGGCAAGCAAATCGAACACCTCATAACCTTAATACAAATCTCTGTAGTGACGTTTACATATTGAATAAAATGTGTGTACGGCGTAGTTAGTAACTGATTTACTCTTTTTTTCGTATAGTTCAATAATTGTGATCCTGTAGCTGAGAAAGGATACAAGTTACGAGAATAATACCGACTGAAAAAAAAAGGTGGGCAAGCCAGTTCGGGAAGGTAAGTGGAACAGTCAACAGACAGCTTTCGTCGTAGTGAACGTCTCTAATGACCTCGTTGTCGACGGGACGTTAAACACTAATTTCCTCCTCCTCGTCATAGTGAGGCAGGCAGAATGGCGGACATGGGGTAGCTGTGGTGGAGGACAGACATGATAGGATGCGGGCGCGAGTGCTTTGGCGTCGTAGTACAAACGTTTATTAGCAGTTAAAGATGGCGTAGGTGTAGTGGTTCGAGAGCTCTCAGAGACGTGGTTGTGCACATTTTGAAAAACAGATTTCGCGTTCACACATCTTACAAAACGTTCGACAGAAAGAATGATTTTTCATACGCATTATATAAGCAACACCGTGAACTATCTTGTGGCAGTAATGTAAAGTCTATGAAACGCTAAGGAACTCAGTAAAAGTCGTGCGGGGTTAACTTCAACACCTAGTTAAATAGGTAGTGTTTTATTTATCCACGGGGAACTGCCGAAACGAGTTAACACAACTGGTGATTTGACGTTGACGGCATTTTTGTATTGATTACTGAGAGTATTATCATCTACTCACAACTTGGTTATACACCTCCAGGCTCTTTTTAAAGGACATTTCCAGTGCGCATGTTAAATAGACGTTGAAAAGTAAGGACTAAGGAGTACATGGGGGGGGGGGGGGGGTGAGTGGAGAATGGAGGGTAGTATGTAGTAGTCGCCGATACCAACTGTGCTGTGTCATCGAGATCGCCTAGCAGTGAGCGACATCCATCGGAAACAGACTGGTACCAAGAGAATCAACGTTTAGTACCGCACTTATTGAGTTAATACTTCATGTTCGACTTAAAAGCTGACGAATACCAGTTTCTGTAAAACAGTTCAATCTGAAAAAAACTAATTTAATAGCCGTGAAGGTCTGAGAAACTAAAAGACTTGCTTTAACTGCCACTGTTCCAAATACCCTAACCACTGGGTTGCTTTTTCCCTTTCTTTCAGTTTAGTACTTAGATTTTTCTCTGTTTATGAACATGCATGTGGCTCCAGAGTTTTTCAGGTCTGGAGAATATCTGTAGGTGTTGCTACTGTTGGCATTACAACTTATCCAGCGGAATCAAGTATTTTGGAATGCATTGTGCCAGTGACGTTTTACAAATTACGATCGGTACTTAGTTTTTGACAACTAAACAATTATTTAGTTAGCCGTGGCTGCCAGCAACGTGAACATTTCAGCTACACATCAAACGTCATGGATAGAAGGCAGTCACTCATCTACGCCAGGGACGACCAAGAATATTTGTCTCATGCGCCATGTCCTGGTACGAGTGCCATAGCTCTCAACCTCGCAATACATTTCCCCCATGGCCAAGGCGCGCTGTCTGAGCGCAAGTAGGCGGAAGAGAGGAAAACTGTGAACGCACCGTATTTAAATGGCAGTACAGTCGCACAAATTTTCATTAGTATTTAATTATCCTTGGGGCGCTGAAGACATAATACCATTTTTATCTTGTAGGGATTGTCGCCATACGGACATATGCAGAGAATTTCACAGATTTTCGGACTCAGTTTGGCATGTAACCGTTATTTATTTAGTGTCATAATCGAAAAAAGGTCTTTCATATAAATATGCCGATCGGAATGTTGTAGCACTTATGCAACCTCATTGTGGAGACATGGAAACTACCTGAGGAAAGTAACGTAGACGTCCTGGACAGTTTTCGCATAAAAGGACTTGCCACTGAAATGGGAATTGCCTTGCAGGTGAATCAGTTACATCTGCACATGCACAGGTGTGCTTTCAACTGAAACGGCAAACGATCTCGAAATCAGCCCGAAAACAAACGTAAGATTGGCAGTGACTTCAAAACGTTTAGGAAACTATGCTTGTAATTCTTTCAAGACTACAATGATTTCTTCAAACCACAAGTTTTCTTTAACGATAGTGAGCTTACAGAACTGGACTGTGTTTGTCAGACTGTGTCTCTTCTGTAAAGCTATTTCTCTCTAATGCACCCCTATCAAATTAGAAAGAAATTGTGCCTCACCTTTTTTCCTTGTCTTGTGGGCAGTGTACAGTCAGATCCACACAAAATGTTATGTCTACAATCCATTCCATAGGTTCTAATTTTCGTTCCTCCACTCGGTTTTCGTTCATAAATTCTAAAATACCGAGTTTTAAAGGAAAAATCGTTCCAGACATGCCACTTTACTTAATCAACGTACTTCGCAGTAATAAGTATAGTCTCCATACTTCTTGTTCAGTTCCATCGAAAGCTGTTGCAACTGACAGCAGAACAATACGTGCCACTTCTTTCGCTATTGGCACCACCAATTTCTTCACGTGCAGCACGCCTGCAAATTTAGCACAAAATGCTTCTTGATGTACAGAACAATGAATCCCACCTGTCGAAAGTTGTAAGTTTTTGCTCTTTCATTGTCAATTAAATCTTTAAGTTCTTTCAGCGTGCTATTGTAATATCATTTCATAGCAAACTTGCAGTATCCGCCGCTTATGCGACTGCATAATGCATATTGAGAATTTTTATCCCTCTCTTCTGCATTCCTACTCACTGCTGGTAGAACATGCTGTGTGTGGTTTTCATGAACAATAAAAATGCCGGAAATGATGTTTATGTTGATCTCTATTCCAACTTTCTCTGCACGTTCCGGAACTCTCGGAAGCGAGGTGTTGCAAATATTTCTTTTTATGTGTGTATTAAGATTAGAAAGATACTGAGTTAAATGTTACGAAAGAAAGATGGGAAAAGCTAAAAGGCAAAGGATTGACAGTGGCACTGGGTGATAATTACTTCCCTAATGAACATGGGAAACAGGGCTCAGGGAGTTCACGACTTCAGTGAATATGCATGTGATTTTGTGAACATAACTTCCCAAGTTGTTTGCAGTTTTCTTTCAGTCATGTTTCTCGAACTGCAGTCTTTTAACTCTACTACTATTCTGTAAATCTGTTATTAATCTTTTACTTTAGAACCTATCTCAATAACTGTCCTGAGAATACCCAGGAGGATGTGATAGTAATAACGGAAATCGACTGGACATAAAAAAGGGAGGAAAGTACAAGAGAGATTGTTTGGGTAGAAAAAATTGTCTGCAGCATCTGGAGCATAGGCTGAATAATGAGTTAATTGAAGGTGAAACGGGGAGAAACGAAAGAAAAGGGAAGAAACTAATGGTATCAGCTGTATCGGGACTTTATGTGGAATCAGCGGCGACAAGTGAAAACTTGTGCTGGACCAGGACTCGAACCCGGGGCAGTTGGAAACAGTGCGCAGACTATCCCGGCACGCTTCCTGGCCGACTCAAATTCCCACCTATCCGCATGTCCTCCATGCTCGACACTTTTAGATTCCCGCTGGAGACTGAACGTATATGTTCATCCGTACTGAAGGTTGTGAATTGATTGTCCACCGAGGCGAATCTGTTATATGAATGCGTGGTGTCTGTCCTTTCAGACATCCGAAAGAGCAGATGCCACGTGGCAGAAAGGATAAGAGAAAGTTTACATACTGGTAACATGGTGCAAGTAAAAAAGCGGAAGTATTCATCGATAAGAAAACGAAATAGCACTGCAGTCTGTTATGAAAGTATGGATGGGAACCTTATTAGAAAGAAGTGTTATTGGGAAATAACGGTGAGAAATACAGATTAACGTTAGTCTTAAGATGAAAAGTAGTCTCTGGATAAAGTCTAGGCAACTTCAGTAATAAGGATGTCGTAATTAAGGTGAAAATGCAGGTTACAGAGAAGAAAAAAGGACGAAAGTGAGGATAGGAAGTTTGAAGAACTAAGAAGAAGTAAAAAGTGGTATAATAAAGTGTAAAAGAGGAATAGGGAACTACGAAATAACGATGATAGAATCGATGAGCATACCAGAAGATAATCTGAAGAAGGAACTGATCTGCAGAGGTGAAATAAGGGGTAAAGGAATAATGGAAGTTCCACAAGGGAAAGGAAGGAGTCACAAAAAATGCATTTCAGAATGTAGGTACAATAAAAGTAACAGACATGGGAACCATTGCAGCAAGAACTATGGATAACACTCACTGAGGAGATAGCGATTAACAAACTTCGATTGCATTATACAACAATAAACATAACAGAAGAGTCTTACTAATGGCAGAACGTACTAATCCGAGAAATTAGTCAATATTAAATGTACGAATCGAAAAATGACAGAACAAACGAATATCTGGAGTAGGAGTCCAAAAAGCAAAACAAAAGCCCCTCACTTAAAGTAAACACTCTGCAGGGAAGACTAGTTAACAATGGCTAAACCAAAGTGCCGTATGAGGGCATGGGATGTTTAATTTGCAGCAATCATACGGCGTGTTGACTGAAAAAAGACCGGAATATTAACGTCATGTTGGAATAACAACTAGAGTTACTTTTACCATGAGTATTAGCTATAACTAGTGTTTCATACGATGACTATGAGAGACGAAAGTGATACCATGTCAACAACTTGGCAGTGTCGAAGTTATACAGTTAAAGTGACGGGTTTATGTCATGTAGGCTAGATAGGTTGAACAAAATATTCGTAATGGAAGTGGTATTAAAGATTCCGAAGTTTTCTGTATAATCAATAGTTAACGATTTGGATTTCACAGTACTGAATATTGGTGAACGATTCATCAGCCGTTCTGCGGCTTGTACTACTGGCTGTCTATGACCGTTCATACCCGTTAAATTTCCAAACAAAACCTGAATTTGTATTCTTTCTTTACGTTCTTCAGCATTATGCTGTATCAAACCTACAGCATATTTATTTATTTATTTCTCAAGTAAAGATCTGCTGCCTGTTATTATATAGCAGGTCGTACATTGTGTGATTTTACATGTTATATCATACAAGTTCAGTTTTATTAGTAGTATTTTTATTACTGAAAATATTACAAAAGTATAAATTTAAAAAAATAACAGAAAAACATATATATACTTAAGTACAAATGCATATACAGAATTTAGTTTAAACTTGTTGCTAACTTAGATAATGATAATAAGTAAGTTACATAATAGGCTGTGGTTATATTTTAAATTTATTAAATGTGTATTTAATGGAAGAAACAAGAGATGGAAAGTTGACATAGATATGATGCAACAGTTCTTTCCTTTATACCTTGTTCGTGTATGGTTGTCTGTTACATATGTTGTCTTGACATTGGTAATATTTAATTTTATTTATTTATTATTTAGGTTATAATGTGTTCCGAACTTAAGGTACCAGTGGAGATCGGGACTTGGCTGCACCAGGTGCGAGGGCTCGGTAAAACTTCGAGCCAGTCACAGCTGATCCAGCGAAAAAAGAAGAAATGTCACAGCCTCAGATAATATTGCATGCTACGGAATGGTATAACAAACAACTACATAGAGAGTTACATTTTCAGATTTATTCGATTTAGTATTGTAGAACCTTCCCTTACTTTTGCTATGTTTGTATGTTTATCTCGTCTTCACTTCCTGTGTGTGATAGAACATCCGATTCCGTGTCTGTGTCGTTTACTACGAACAGTCGATCTGTCAGATGTGTAGCCTGTCTTATTCTAGCGTATGGTCTCTCCTGTTTGTATATCGCATACAGTATACCTAAAGTATATCCGTTTAAAAATATCTTCTCAAAGCGATTTTAATCGTTGTAGAATTCGACGAGTGTAAATAAACAAGAGTACCAATCTCCGTAGCCGAGGTCGCTAACGCCAGCTGGTGATGTGGCACTCGAGTCGGCGGTACGCTGGTTCGAATCACGGTTGTAGAAAATTTTCGCTACCAGATTTGAATGGCAGTGGGAGAAGGAGTCGTGGTGTGAAGTTCCCGATCAGCAGTATTTATGCCTATGGCCGGGATCAAATTCCAAACCTTTTTGCAGTATCTCATTGAGTGTGGCCATGTGAAACTGTTTATGGCGATCCGTCCGTCGGGTGGAGACGTGAAGCTCGGCGACCCCCTTTGTTCTGTGCTGGCACTGGGTTTCGACAATAACAACACACACGCAAAACTACACTATGCAAGCACTCATCAGTCATCCAGTCGATACAGATACACAAAGGAAAACCAGCTCCACTAGGACCTCGCCTAGAACGGCGATGCAGGAGTTCTACATCTGCTCCCTCAAGCTCATTCCCTGAGTATGAGACTTTTAAACAGAAAGCACTAGATCATACAGATTATTTTGCGAATCCCACTGTGATGGGGCACAATAAGTCTTGTGCAGATACTGCTGTGACAGAGAGAAAATTAATTGTTGTTATACAGTGATCACATCTTACGGAAGACAACTCCAGCTGAAAGGGAATAAGTTGTGGTGCTTTATAAGCTTGTACAGGTGTTTTAAATTTGATTAATTCCCACATTTTATCTATTCTTATTGTACTAAACAATGACCAGTTTTTTTCTATTTTTATGGATTTCATTGCTTTCCTGGTTTTCTATTTTTTTTCCTGGGTTTAATGAACACCAACCGGATGTCTATTCTTTTGTGTATAGTTAATACCATGCTCTATTTTTGGTCTAATTAATACCCAGTTTTTCGATTTTTACCGATACTAATTAATACCTATATTTTTCTTATAATTTTTGTCTAAAATGTCTACAACATTTGTATCCTTTTAACTAACAGCCAACAATTTCATTTTTTAAAGGATTTGAAAAATGGTGATTGTATTCTTGTTTGGGTAAGGTTACAGTTATTGTGGTTCAAATGGTTCAAATGGCTCTGAGCACTATGGGACGTAACATCTTAGGTCATCAGTCCCCTAGAACTTAGGACTACTTAAACCTAACTAACCTAAGGACATCACACACATCCATGCCCGAGGCAGGATTCGAACCTGCGTCCGTAGCAGTCCCGCGGTTCCGGACTGCGTAAGTGGAAGCAATGGCCATAGCAATGCAGGAGGAGACGAGTGGTGGTGTGCAAACGTGTAGTTCACGGAGAATTGCCCGAACACTGCACATACCTGTGTGCATGGTGCGTAAAGTTCTACGAAACATCCTTCTTTGCTATCCATTCAGAATTACCCATGTGCACGAGTTGCTTCCTGTTGACCGCGCGAACAGTGACAAGAAGCCTCAGACCGAACGGCTACCCCTCGCGGCGATATGCCTCTCCTGAATTATGCAGCCAGCAATAAGGACTCAGCCACCACCACCGTGACTACCACTCTGTCAGATACTCAGCCACTCCTCACCTATAACAAGGGAGACAGCTTCATTGTGCGCAAGTCGGGGAGAAGAAATTTTTGTTTGGCAGAGATAGGTGCACTGGGAGGCACCAGAGCGGATAGAAATGGCCTCACAGCAGGGGGCTCTGCAGCAATGTGTGTGTCCTGACTGTCAGTCTCAAATTACCACTAAGTCACATGGATTTGTCCAATGGAGCAGCATCATGAATAAGTTACATATGGCTCTACTGAAATACACCGAGGAAAAAAAAGATGGCGGAAGAATAGCGTATACAAGGTATAAAAGAGCAGTACATTGGCGGAGCTATCATTTGTACTCAGTTGATTCATATGAAAAGGTTTCCGACAGGATTGTGGTCGTACGACGGGAATTAACAGACTTTGAAAGTGGAGTGGTAGTTGGAGCTAGAGGCATGGGATACTCCACTTCGGAAATCATTAGAGAATGCAATATTCCGAGATCCACAGTGTCAAGAGTCTGCCGAGAATACCAGATTTCAGGCATTACCTCTCACTAGGGACAGCGTAGTAGACGACAGCCATCACGTAATGGCCAAGAGCAGCGCCTTTTGCGTAAAGTGTTCATGCTAACAGAGAAACAACACTGTGTGAAGTAACAGTAGGAATCAATGTGGGACGTACGACGAACGTTTCCATTAGGACAGTGCAGCGAAATTTAACGCTAATGGGCTATGTCAGCAGACAACAGACGCGAGTGCCTTTGCTAACAGCACGATGTCGCCTGCAGCGCCTCTCCTGAGTTAGTGACCATATCGGTTGGACGCTAGACGACTGGAAAACCGTGGCCTGGTCAGATGAGTCCAGATTTCAGCTGGTAAGAGCTGATGGCAGGATTCTTGTGCTACGTTAACCCCACGAAGGCACGAACACCAGTTGCCAACAAGGAACTGTGCAAGCTGGTGGTGGCTCCGTAATGGTGCGGGCTGCATTTATATGGAGTGGACTGAGTCCACCTGAACAGAAATTTGTTATTTTCTGCTACTTGGGGAACATTTGCTGCCATTCATGGACTTCATGTTCCCAAAGAACGATGTTACGTCATCGGACCACAGTTGTTCTCTAGTGGTTTGAAGAACATTCTGGACAATTACAGTGAATGATTTGGCCACCCAGATCGCCAACATAAATACCATAGGAGATTCGTGGGACATTATCGAAAGGTGAGTTAATGCACAAAATCTTGCACCACCAACACCTTCACAAATTATGGATGGTCACAGAGGCAGCATGGCTCAATATTTGTGCAAGGGACTTCCAACGACATTTTGAGTCCATGCCACGTCAAGATGCTGCACTATACCAGGATGTCCGACACAGTATTAGGAGGTACCCCAAGACTTTTGTTACCTCAGTGTATCACTTGTTTAACTTTCACTACTCTAGCTTCTTTTCTCATCTATGACCTGGATGATTCTTGCATATGACTTCTCTTACAGTCACCAGTTATTCCAATGGACATTCTGCACACATAGTATAAAATTGGGTTATGACTTGGGCTAACGTGGTTTTCGATTCAGAAGGACTCAGGTTCTGCTGATGATGATCATTGTTTAATGCCTGTCATTTTGTGTACCACAGTGCAATGCCAACAGAAATTCTTAATCTGTTCTCAGCCCACGTCTGCTAACACAGTCTTACGAGTTTCTTTCGTTTTAGAGCTGACTAGGCCTTTCAAGGCTTTGAAATTTAATATTTCCCTTTCTTTCAGTTAAGGACATTTGCATCAATCCCTGTGTGCAAGTAATTAGCATTCGATTATTTCGTTGGTAATACATAATTGCTGAATGTAATTTGTTATCACGAACACTTTTTAAGTTGTTTTACATTAGATAAATAGTGTGTTATGCTGTAGTGCCCAGGTATACTCTCACAGCGAAAGAAAAGCTGTATTAGGAGCTGAATTCTAATTATTATCTATTGTAACATTGAAGTGTAGTTTCGCCAAAGCTGATGTCTTTTATTTAATGAGTATAATTTGGCATATTGCAGTGACAGTCAAAGAATAAGATGAGTAGAATAAATGGGATCTCAGCTGCAATGGATAATCATTAATTTCCTTACTTTTAAATAATAATGTAATACACTGCCGGAAAAAAAAATTAGTGCACTCTTTCAGCGGCTTCCAATTCACTCAAGATTTATTGTTCCAACAGTGTATATGGAGTACATGAAATGATTACATTTACAGATCAACAGCACAAGCTGTTCTGAGGTACCATGCTGAAACACCCGTATTAATACGTGGTGTAGCCTCCACAGGCGCTGACTCTGGCATCCAGTTGACCTTGTACATGCGAATACTGTCCCCTACCCCTTCTACGACGTCACCGCTGTAAATGGCAAGAAATGGTCAATTATGCAAAATTAACTATTGGAAACAGCAGGAAACGGCAATTCTGTAAGGATGTAAGGCAGGGTATTTCACTTATGTATTTTGGATAAGGTTATCCTGATGGAAAATAGATGAAAAGTGAGGCAAAGCTCGCTTTATCATAATGATTGCTCCTAATTACACAACCAGTGCCTAAAATCGCAAATTGACGAAGGTGTTATCCTGCTGTAAAAATCACAAATAGTAGCTGGTAGAGTCGAAATAGGACGCTCCCCTCACCTGAAAGTCGAAATAGGCCTCCTCCTTGAGTTACAAGTCGAGAAACATACAAAGACGCTCAAAAAATGGTGTTATCCAACTGCAAAAATCGCAACTAGTACCTGTCAGACTCGAAATAGACCGCTCGCTTCACCTATATGTCGAAATAGGACACACTCATCATCTACAACTCGAGATAGGAGGTTCCGTTCACCTACAAGCCGAAATAAACGTCTCTGTAGGACGCCCCCTTCACCTACAAGTCAAAATAAATAAATAAATTACTCTGTAGGACGTTCACTTCATCTACAACTCTAAGTACATCTAAGGAAACACCTCTAAATCCATCGCTTAAAAAGACTCTAGAGCCCTCTTTCCTTCACTACGGCAAATATTGTCAAAAAAAGATCGCATGAATCACTATAGACGCTTAATAAAATGATCGCTAAATGCACTCCCACAATCCACAACTCGAAATACTTCGCGTAAATCAGCTAAACACATTTAATAAAAACATCGGGAGGACCGTAAAGGCTACACGCTCACTCTAAGTTCCGGGCCGTTGCGTCTCCTTCTGTTCGACTGGCGGCAGAGGCGGTGAGGAGGAGGCTGGGGCTTCCCTCCACCCTCTAGAACCAGCGTGCGATGTCTTTGTACTGTACAGCTGTGGCTCCCAGGCCTTTTACCGTCGGTGCAGTTCACTCTTCCCAAAAGCCCGTGGACAAGTGACACACAATGCGCTGGAGGCGGTTTCAAAGACAAGAATTGTTGGTGGTAAGTTACTAAATTTCTTCTGGGGGCTGGTATGGTCGCAGGTGTCTGTCGCTGTCCTTAGGAAACGAGACAACTGCACAGCTATATTCCTGCCACAAATTTTGGCAATTTCCAGAAACTCCTCAGCTCACGAAATTCCTTGTAAATGTTTCCCACGAGACGGCACAGCAACATTTCTATCCATACCACCGCAAATTTTGGAGGCACTTTCCATCAACCGTAAATCCTGATTGGTTGTCTATTCAAACTGGTTTGATGTTTCTATGTCAAAGCCTGCTGGACAAAGCCTGTACTGATCTGGCTGGGTGTTGGAGGCACAAAGGCTGCAGCATGCTCAGACCTGCATTCATCCACAGGTTTGAATGCTGCGCTCCTGTTGGTCCGTCCAGTGGTAGTGGAGGTGGTGGGGGTGAGTATATATAAACCAGACGCCGCCCTCCCCATCCTCATTCCGTACTTGTTCGTGGTTGTGCCGGTGTGCTTTGTCACTGTTTGGTGTGCAGCCTTTGTTGTTGTTCGTGGGTATTTTTTACTTCTCTACAATGAAGCACAGCACCAGAAGCAGCAAAAACTTCGCGAATAGCGGTTAGCACTCTAGATTTGCGGAACATAACGAACTACAACATACGTAATTTTTGTTTTGTTTCTGTAGATTTGTGAGAAAAAACCTTTGTATTATATTCCATTGTGAATGTCTCATCAGTAATTCCATTTCTTTCCATCGTTAAAGTTTACCTCCAGGATTTTACACTGGAGTGAGATGAGAAGGACAAGGCCAGACCATGGCAGACTCTCTGGCCTTCTGAGGAAATCCACAGCCACTACTGCCCTGTAAGAAAAAAAATTGTGTAGTTTGTTCTGATAGTACTAGTAGTAGTAGTAGTAGCAGGACTGCCCTGTAAGTATAAAAAACTGTGTTATTTGTTCTTGTAGTAGCAGTAGTAGTAGTAGTAGCAGCAGCAGCAGTGGTTTGACGCTTGATTTTTTTTTCTTGCAACGGCCTACATGCCAGGAATGCTGGCTGAGCTGGAGGCAATGCTGGAGGAGGAAAAGCCACAACAGCCTCCAGCTGTGGAACAGACTCCAGCCATGAATTCGCCTCCACATCAGTCATGTATGTATACATTATAATTCCAAAGTGGTTGTTATGTAATCGTTTTAAAAAATCTTACTTCTTTTTTTTTGTTATAGCGTACATCATTGACTTCTAGATGAGATTAACCATCAGCTGGAAGCTGCTCAACAGTCTCCAGGAACTGCTGAATCATCTAACTAGTCATGTAGTGTAGAAATAAATTTTACGTGTGTGTGTGTATGTGTGTGTGTGTGTGTGTGTGTGTGTGTGTGTAGTGCAGGAGGTGTTATTTTCTCTAACAAATCGGTATTTTGTTACAGCCTCGGATATCACTAGATTTGACATTTGGCTGAAGGGTGCTGGGACTCGGAGCTGTCTGCAATAGTCAATGACTAAGGGCAAGCAGGGCTCAAGCTGCCCATGTCTGAATGGCAGACGCAGTACCTGATGACCTCAGTGAGATGATAGCCTCCTGGCACCAGAATGATGACTAGTTGCACTGCTGACTCAGGTAAATTATTATATTCACACGCTTTTTCTCCATCTTTATTTGTAGAATCAGCATATTTTTTCCCTTCCTTCCTCTACAGCCAATATGACTGTGTGTTTAATTAATGTATTTTTGTTTCATTTTGCAGCTACTCAACCAGCAGCATTCAGTGGTGGGCTAGCTCCTCACCTGACACCTGTGCGAGTCCCACGTAGGTGGCCCATGCGGAAGCCAATGGCAACTATGAGGGACAGGCCCGCACACCACCATCCTGAGAAACAGAAGCACTAAAACTTGCAGTCGCGGTCTTCTTCCCTGCAGCCAGGCTGTTCTGGCCAAGCCAGGGGCCGGCACTCCACACCGACATCCTATGCCTACACCACCAGTTAGTTCTACTAGTAATAATAGTGATGTGGCTGGTAGTAGTCCGCTCTCTTGTCCTATCATTGAGCATCAGATGACAAAGGATTGAGAATGAGGCAGGATGGTACAAGGTTGTCACAAGTTTCCTGTTGGCGTGCCACACCGTCGTGGAGAGAGAGAGCTCGTCAAGCTTGTAAATGATCCACGATAACCCTCCACAAAATGCAGTCCGGTATAGCGTTGTGAACTTTTGCATCTCCCCAAAGAGAAAAGCACTGACAAGGAGAAGAGTATTGTCCAAATTTGGGGAAAAAACTGTGTGATATAGTACAGCACCTTGATCACTGTCCAGCTATATCGAGCTGCCGAAAGATATAGCTGATGAGAAGGTGTGTATTAATGTCAAGAATAAAACAGACGACCCTTGTTTTGTGTTGTCAAACCTGGCTTTTGAAAGAAATTTTAAAGTTCATCTGGAGTGTCCAGACAAATACCATGTTTGTGATATTAATAAAAGTTACAACTTTGACATTAGAGTGTTCCCTGTTAAACTTCAGGTTACACCCAAATTCGAGAGACAGAGTATTTCGGTTAACAATTTTGGCCTGAAGAGCAACAAACCAGATGACAGTGGTAAAATCCCTCACAAAGTCAACAGACCCCTTCGTTTATCCAATTTCGTAGGTCAGCTCAAACTACATGTTAACACGCTGTTATTTTCCGATGAGAATGAAAACTTGCATTACGTGTGGGTCAAGGACATGTTCCACCTCCCTTTCTCCCAGTAGAGTAAACATGGGCATAGACAGCATGTTTGCATCATGTGCCTCAGTGCGATTTTCTCAAGTGAATATTTAGTAAAACATCAAGTTCTCAACCACAAAACTGGTACATATTGAAATATCAGCAAAGGAAAACAAATTCTTAAGGTTTAAGAACCACCGCCACCAGGAATGATGTCCCTTTGTAGTGTACGCTGACTCTGAGGGCCTCCTCGCTCCTATGACTTGCTGTAAAGGTACTCCCACTGCCTCACGCACCACCTTCACAAATAATTACATACAGTGTGCAGTAGTGTGAAACATTTTATGTTCGTACGATTTCAGTCTCAGTCCTCACAAATCGTATGTCAGGGATAATCTAGTGATTTGGTTGCTCACTGAGCTCGATAAATATTCGTGGAAGGTTGGTAATCTTTACAACAACATTTTTCCCAAGACCAAGTCAAAAGGGAATTTGATAGTCATATCTGTGGTCAACAGTTAGATTAGGAAGCTGGAACTCCCCATAAGAGCCATTGCCACCTAACAGACATATTCTGCAGTGTGGCTCACAATGCATGCACGTGATGTCTCAAATACCGTGACACATATCCGTTTTCTTCCATAATTTGAGTGGGTATCACGCTCACTTTCTTGTCGAGCACTGGCCTGATTTTGGTAAGATGAATGATCGAGTCAGTGTCCTGCTTGAGAGCATCAAGAAATGCATATCATTCTCCAAATCAATAATGCCTACAATTATGCTGCACTTCCATGACATGCTGCATGTTATGCAGGCACCATACCACAAACTCATTGAAACAATGTATCAATGTGACATGCACATCACTCGAGGAGCATTTCCTGATGATGCAAATTTTCAACTTGTGACTACAAAAGGGATTTTTCCACATGAGTATCTAGACAGTATGGCAAAACTCCACAAAAAGAGACTACCCAACATAGCTGCAATCTCCATTAATCTCATGGATGATGCCATAACGGATGCGGAGTAAGATCATGCTGTGAATGTCTGGAAGGAATTTAACATCACAACTTTGGGAGAACACACAAGACTATACGTGGACACAGACATGTGCTTGCTTGTGGGACTGTATGCATGAGCACATGCAAACTCGACCATGCCTTTCAGTACACAGCACCGGTGTTGTCTTGGGATGCAATGCTCAAGAAAATGAAGAAAACCATCAAACTATTGACTAATGTGGACATGCTTCTTTTCTTCAAGCGAGAGACCCATCGGGGTTTTGCCAATGTGTCCATAGGCACGCTGAGGCAAATAACCCACCGAAGGGTGCGATGTCCAGCACATCCATTGAGTATGCTTATATCACGTATTTAGATTTGAATAACTTATAAAGGCATACCATGCAACAATTGTTGCTGATTTGTGGATTTAAATGGGAGTCTAAGGATTATCTCAATCGATTAGGTGAAGTTTTTAAAAATGATGGCATCACAGATGATTTGGATGTAAGGTACAATGTTGAGGTAGACCTTACATACCTTATTAGCATGCATGATACACATGCTGATTTACTGTTATGTCCAGAGTGACTACTTACATGAGGCATAGGTTCTATCACAAAGCTGATGACAACAATGGGGGACAAGCAGACATATGTCATTCAGTACCGTTGCCTCCAATGGTGTCTTTGGTTAGGGATAGTTCTGGTTGGAATTAGGCACATATCTCCTTCAACCAGGGTACCTAGTTTGAGTATATTGATTTAAATACAACACAGAGGGTTTCCATGACATGTGAATTTGAAAAAGGTTTTTTGTATTAATAAACAACCCAATTTTCGACAAAACTACAGCGAATTTAAGTCACAACTATGATATTCCTATCAGAACCACACGAGAGAGGCGTTGTGGCATAAAGAAATAAATCAGCAGACCAAATTTCAAACATGTCACTGTATTCAATAAGAACTTTGTCACTGTGGAGATGGCAAAGGTTGCAATAGAGTTCACAAAAGCTGTCTATGTGGGGATGTGCATACTATACCTACTCAAACCCCTCATGTACCATTTGCATTACGAGTTCACGAAATCTCATTCACTAGGCTGAAATTACTTTATACAGATACAGATAGCTTCATCTAATGTCTAATGGATGAAGAACTGTGATCCATATTAAGTAATTAGGTACCATAGCAATGACTCTGACATGTCCTCATAGTATAACCCAATCATTATAATCTAAATGGTAGTAGTAGACTGCATGCTATGTGTGCCATAGTGTAAGTAGTTTTTTCATGCACACCATACATGCCATGTAAATAATTTGTCATGCACATCATGTGTGCTCTGTAAATAGTTTCCATGTTCACCATGTGAGCTCTATAACTGTATACAGAAAAGAAACTGTTGGACAGCATGTCCTATATACAGAATATGTCTGTACCAGGTAAACATATAAATAGCGTAGTTTTATGTTTTGCCTGCTACTAGCGATTCTAGTCAAATTAGTTTTAGTACTCTTTTTTCCCACAGTCCAGTGCCATTATTGTATGTCCAATGCCAATACTGTACCATCCTCCTGGATACATCCAGTGCTACTATTGTGAATGGGTACATAATGCAGTAAAAAATATATTGCCATGTTGCTCAAAATCCCTTGGACTGTAGGTTATAGCTATTATTAGTAATAGTAGCAGTGCAAGGAAAAACACAGCTCTGCTTGACTGTTCAAACTTATTGAAAAAAAGTAACAGAATCACTTGAATGTTTTTCTAAAAGCACCTCTGCTCGACTGTTTAGTCTGTGACACTTTGATGTCACCTGTTCTATTTGGGTGTCCATACTCTGCCAAGTACAGTGTCGATGCGCTAACTGTTTCGAATGAACAATCCCCCAATGTCCTTGGTGAAGTAACATGAACACTTTCTTTTGAAAGGCTTTAGGGATCGACACACATGACTGTCCACTGTCATTTTGAACAAGAATTACGCCTTTTTGCACAGCGAGGCTATGCCAGTTGCCAAAGTATCGGCACACTACAGAGTTCCTTATGCTATGCAAGGAACGAAGCCAAGAAGTGCGTATATATGTTAGCAAAATGTTCAAATCTGGATCAGCTTCCATGGCCTATGCAATTTTCCAATAGTTCACTGGAAAAGACTGAAGCAATTCTGAAACCTGGTGACATCAAAGTGTAACAGACTAAACAGTCGAGCAGAGGTGCTTTTAGAAAAATATTCGGGTGATTCTGTTACTTTTTTTTCAATAAGTTTGAACAGTCAAGCAGAGGTATGTTTTTCCTTGCACTGCTACTATTACTAATAATAGCTATAACCTACAGTCCAAGGGATTTTGAGCAACATGGCAATATATTTTTTACTGCATTATGTACCCATTCACAATAGTAGCACTGGATGTATCAAGGAGGATGGTACAGTATTGGCATTGGACATACAATAATGGCACTGGACTGTGGGAAAAAAGAGTACTAAAACTAATTTGACTAGAATCGCTAGTAGCAGGCAAAACATAAAACTACGCTATTTATATGTTTACCTGGTACAGACATATTCTGTATATAGGACATGCTGTCCAACAGTTTTTTCTGTATACAGTTACAGAGCACACATGGTGTACATGAAAACTATTTACAAAATACTGTTTACAGAACACACATGGTGAACATGAAAACCTCATGATTGAATACTAGTTTGCTGCACCATGTGTTATGACTGTGGTGGCGCACCACAAACACCACCATACAGGCACCGTAAGTAGTCTTCAACCGCAAGGGCCCTTGATGCACCATAATGAACACCTTTAGTCCACCTCTGGATGGCACCTCCCAATTTGCAATATACACATATTTTTGCTCGGAGACCTACAAAGTCCAAAATCAGCAATCCATTCGCCTCACATTTCATTCGGCTGAAACAGTACCATAAGGATTAGCGGCTGTGTATGAGGACATGTCAAATTCATTGTCATGGTACCTAATTACTTAATATGGATCACAGTTCTTCATCCATTAGACATTAGATGAAGCTATCTGTATCTGTATAAAGTAATTTCAGCCTAGCGAATGAGATTTCGTGAACTCGTAATGCAAATGGTACATGAGGGGTTTGAGTAGGTATAGTATGCACATCCCCACATAGACAGGTTTTGCGAACTCTACTGCAACTTTTGCCATCTCTACAGTGAGAAAGTTCTTATTGAATACAGTGAAATGTTTGAAATTTGGTCTGCTGATTTATTTCCTTATGCCACAACGCCTCTCTCGTGTGGTTCTGATAGGAATATCATAGTTGTGACTTAAATTCTCTGTAGTTTTGTCGAAAATTGCGTTGTTCATTAATACAAAAAGCCTTTTTCAAAATCACATGTCATGGAAACCCTCTGTGTTGTATTTAAATCAATATACTCAAACTAGTTACCCTGGTTGAAGGAGATAGGTGCCTAATTCCAACCAGAACTATCCCTAACCAAAGACACCATTGGAGGTAACGGTACTGAATGACATATGTCTGCTTGTCCCCCATTGTTGTCATCAGCTTTGTGATAGAACCTATGCCTCACGTAAGTAGTCACTCTGGACATAACAGTAAATCAGCATGTGTATCATGCATGCTAATAAGGTATGTAAGATCTTCCTCAACATTGTACCTTACATCCAAATCATCTGTGATGCCATTATTTTTAAAAACCTCACCTAATCCATTGAGATAATCCTTAGACTCCCATTTAAATCCACAAATCAGCAACAATTGTTGCCTGGTATGCCTGTATAAGTTATTCAAATCTAAATACATGCTATAACCATACTCAATGGATGTGCTGAACGTCTCACCCGTCGGTGGGTTATTTGCCTCAGCATGCTGTAGCAGGACTTTGAATTTCGCCGCGCTACACTCGTTCCCTCAGATATAAATTATATCGTCGCAGCTGTATGAGCGCTCGACGGCAGAGAAAATATTTAAAAGAAACTGAAGGTACACAAATTGTTACTCTTTTTGTTTCCTACCCGCTCTTGTCTCTTGAGAGCGGAAGCTTAACTTCACTTATTCGCTAGTCTTCATATGATTCAGACGTAAAAACTTATTCGTTTCTCTTGGTCTGATTAAGACGTACAAACTTATTGATGTGCAGACATATTGTATTGTGGAAGCTTGTATGAAATTTGGAGGATGGAAGTAGCCGTAAAATACATTGCATTCAATATCAAGATGGTTTTAATTGGTAGACATTAGTAATTCGTGGACGATGAAATTTACTGCAAGATTTTGGATAAGCTACGACTTTTTTATGCAAAAATGAAGCAGGAGATTGTTGGAGAACAAGACCTGAACGCCGCATGAGAGAAGACATATTAACTTGGTAATGAATGAACTCTTATCTACGCCATTTCCCCCTGTTAATCACATTTTGTTATTCTCTGTTCTCTTTCAAATAATTTTTCTCGTGGAAACTGGTTTGACTTTTGCTCAGAAACGCCACAAGGACCACCCCAAAAATAGCTTTTCCGAATCACGAAGTCCGATAGCTTTTCTGTAATACGAAGTCGGATTTGCATTTCATTCTTCCCCTTTTTCACGGTCATTAACGATTTAAAAAACCCCTATTTATTCACCATTTCTTCCTACATTTTCAACCTTTTCTTTTCTTCTCTTTTTCTTTTTTATTAACCACTACAACTGGCTCCCGCGACAGGACGCATTTTTCGGATGTGTCGTCTTTGAGTAAATTTAAAATTTTAATTTGTATTTTTTCCCAACAGAGAATAACCAAAAATCCTGAAGTTTTAAGGGTAACTAAAAGACCAACTTTGTTGTACCTAAGAAAATGATTATACAACAATATTGTAAAGAATTTTTGTAACTAATTCAATCTGTTTTTCTTTTCATGGCATATATTGATGCAAAACTGTTATTTTGACACCTTTTGGTGATTATCCGATCGAGATGTATTAAGGAAATCCATATTTTGACGAATACGATTTACGCAGAAGTGATTCACCAGCTGCTGCAGGACAGAAAATTTAATGGTGAGTCACACAATTATATTTCATTCAAACATTCAATAGCCGACTGCAGAATCCATTTTTCCCTTCCCACACATCCTGTAGTTTTCTTCTAGATTTTTCCAAAATTATCTATCTCTATTGTAGTTTGTGGTAATTATAGTATTGTTGTAGCATATGAAGATCGTGAATTTGACCGCCAAACAGTCATTTGTTACGAAAAATTTTGCCCGCCCTGCTGCATCTTTCTCAGTCCATTGTTGCAATAGAGCAATCATTTATATTGACGAGAAAATATTTCAACCTAAATTTGAGTCAAATATTTATAATCAGACTTATATTATTCCCTTTTTGACTAACGATTATACATCCTATTACAATGGAACGCGGTAAGGTCGAGATAGTTTCCGCAGATGAGTTAAGCGAACTAGATTCATCGTTCAACCAACAAGAAAGTCCAGCGTTTCCCTCCATGGACGAGTTCACAGATCAATGCAATGATTTTGCCTCAAACTCGCAACATTTTTGATAGTACACAGATAGCGACTTTAAATGACGAAATGTGGAATGGATGCGAGACTAGACCGTCAGCGCCATTGTTAACATCAATGTCAGAACCGAATATGAGACAAATTCAGCAACGTGGCACAAATCGGACACAGGAGACTGAGAAACTGGACCGACTATTGGAGTTATGTGCAGACATGAAACGAGACGTTGGTCAGAAAATTGACGTAAAACTGGACGCACTTGGTCAGGAATTTAAATAAAGGCTAGATAAAAGCGACGAAAAATTTGACGTATTAAACCGTACTATGACCGAAAATTTTGAACGAACGACAAAACAGATGACAGAATTAAATAACACCACTCATCAGCTCAGCCAGCGATTTGAGACATTGTCCGACCGAGTCACTAAACAGGAAGAAACTTTGGTTACATTCACACATGAAACAAAAAACAGTATCACCCGATGTGAAAATCAGTTAACTCAAATAGTTAACCCGTGTGGAAGAGTTAGCTCAGGCCCACACTTCAGCTAGCTCCACCCAAGAAAAGCTGACTGAAGAAGTGGGAAATATTACCCAACAGCTCACAATGATAGTTCTTGAACAAACCCACCTCAAAGAAAAGATAAAAAATTAGAAGACCGAGCGGAACTCACGTCACTAAACAACGACACCAACATGGCCGAAAGAATCGTACATGATTGTAAATTGTGTGACGGCTATCTGGACAAAAAACTTGAAACAATTACACAGTACATACTTTCAAAATCAAAGACACATGTTAAAGACGAGACAAAACACATAGAAGACGAAGTGACAAAATTACGAGACAATGTTGTGCCGTGTTTGGCGACTGGTGCAAATGCATCGTCAGGGAACGACAGAACAGTTAAAACCATGGCTAATGACACAGAGAGAACACCTATTGTGGAATCACACATTTCCAATCAAAATTACAATGTGCCGCTTTCTTTCCCACCAAACGAGCAATATTACGGTACAACACCTAGAGTAGCAAATGACACAAACCACATCAATACAGTTATGCCAACCGGCATGGCCGACGACACGTTTGTAAGGCATGGGTATTTCCTACTTGGTCAGAAGTCGATAAAATCAGATACGTCACCAATCTCATGAAAGGGCGAGCAGCTAAGTGGGGTGCCGCTATGAAACGGCGGTGCCTTACGTTTGAACAATTCGAACAAGCCTTCCTGGACGAATTCTGGTCCAAGAATGAGCAACAGAGTGTAAGGAGAGAACTGTGCAACTCCGAGACCTATGACCCTAAAAAAGAGACATTAAGACAATACTTTGAGAGGTACCTAGACAAGACTCTGTACTGGTCAAAACCAGCCGACTTGCCAGCCATAATTGACACTTTAAAGAGCCACTTACCCTTTCCATACCGAGACAGATTAATAGGAGTACCGGAGAATGACATTAAGACTTTCTTAAACTTCTTAGACCAAATGGACGTAGTTTACAGAGGCGATTCACGCCATTCAAATTTTACTCATATTAGTAACCAAAATCAGCACCCACCCCAAAGGAACCGTAGTGACGGTGGTTGGTGGAACCATCCGTCCGCGCCGCGACACAATACGATGCCTGCGCGCGAAACATATTCAAATGGAAACGTGTATGATGGTAGGAACAACCGCATAAATTCGTAGAATAGTAATAATAATAATAATAATAATAATAATAATAATAATAATAATAATAATAATAATTATCACCCATATCAAAATGGTAACTACATGCAAAATGATAATCACAGACAGTACAACAACAACCGCAATAGGAGACGTGAGAATAACCGGTACAACCCGGGTTACTTTGACAGGAACATGCCATATAACAGACATAATTACCACCAAAACAACAACAATCCCAACAATCACACACAAAATTCACGCATGACAAATCATAACCCTCCACGGAATCCGCCGCCGTTCTCCAGTACAGTTATGCACTCTCCGCCACGAAGTAGCAATAACAATTGCGGCGCGCCATCAGTTGACGCGTGGGCACCAACCGACCGGAATGTAAACATAGTGGAGCTGGTCAATGAACCCAGCCAAACTCAGCAGACGACGGAAAACAGTCGACGACCGAGCTAAGCGCTCGTGCTTCGGTCGTGAGGTGTTGTAAGAGCGCAACGTCTGAGACGGTTTGTTTCCTCAGATACGACGACAAAATGACAGCAGAACAGGAATTAACCGACGAGAAAAACATTAAATCAGAAAGTTGTGTTAAAGAATTCATACAAGCTACGGCATGGGTTAAGTTTAACGATTATGATGTACAAATTTTATTCGATACTGGTGCTGCTGCAAGTGTGATGTCAACCACATTTTATAATGAATTGAAACAAATTATAAACATACCTACTTTACCCGTACAGAATTGCCACGTGGTTAGTGCCACAGGTACTAAATCTAAGAACATACGCATGCAAGCACTTGTTAACTTCACATTTTCCAATACACAGTTCAAGTCTAATTTTTTGATTGTAGGCAAGCTTATTGTACACTGCATCCTAGGGATGGAATTCTTGAATGAACACAAAGCAATCATAGATTTAAGTAATGGCATATGTCAATTATCTGTAGGAGAACAACTAATCAATGTTGAACTTAACAAGACGATTGAACCACGACAAAACATTACGAAGTAAGTCAATTTCAATTGGTATATCCTACCATAGTTAGTGTATGTAATTTAACACTTGAAGATTCAGACTGTCAGGAGATTGAGCAGGATTTATTATATCATAAATGTGTCGAATCTGACTATTTAACGAAACAACAGCAAGAAGAATTGTACAAATTATTATGTAATTATGCACTAGTTTTCAGTGAGAGGCCTGGTGTAATCAGAGATTATAGCTACAAAATGGATTTTAAGCCACATAAGACTTATTGTAGGACACATACCATTCCATGGGCGAAGAAACCTGCAGTTTTACGTGAAATCAAGTTTTTAGGCCATATTATCTCACCGGAAGGCATTCGTCCCGATTCTAAGAAGATTGATGCTATTCGTAATTTCCCTCCTCCACAAAACCGCAAACAATTGAAAGCATTATTAGGATTGTCTTCTTTCTTTCGGAAGTTTGTTTCACAACAGCTCTCACCTGCTAACTCTACTGAAAAAGAACGCAATTTGGAGATGGACAGAGTTTTGCCAAGCTGATTTTTAGGCTATTAAAGATGCATTGGTGAACGCACCCCTCCTCTGCCACCCTGACATGACGTCAGATTTTTGCCTAGCCACGGATTCGTCATCATACGGCCTTGGAGCTTTTCTATTTCAAATTCAATCGAATCAGGACAATCTGTCATCAAACCGATAAGTTTTGCGAGCCGCACGCTCACTGAGTGCGAGAGGTCGTACTCGGTGACGGAGTGGGAGGCTCTTGCCATTGTTTGGGCATTCAGTAAGTTTCGCTACTTTCTTTGGGGTAAACATACTCGCATATACACAGACCATCAAGCCCTTTCTTTCTTGCTATCATGCAAATTGCTTCATTCACGGCTCAGCGGGTGGTGCCTTTCACTCCAAGAGTACAGCTTCGAAATTATTTACATTAAAGGTGAATCAAACGTAATAGCCGATGCCCTGTCCCGTTTGCCGCAAGGCATACAGGATTTTTCGGAGCTTTCCGAGCAAACATCAGACTTTAACATCTTACTTATGTACTATGGTACGTACGCCCCATACTACCGCATTATGTGCAAGAACTTTGCTTCACTTCAGGACAGCGACCCCAGGTGGTCAAACATAAAAAAGAAATTACGTACAGATCCTTCTTCCCACTTGCAAAAATATTACAGAATAGCAAGCATACCTCACCGAGGTTGTTACTCACTAGAATACCCATTATCTCACAAGCCAAGGGGGCTGCATCTCCACTGACATTTCAAACCCTTTGTGCACTAAAACAATATAATATAATGACAACTAATTTGAACATGAGCAAGTCGTCGTGAAAACGGGATTGTAAATATTTGTATTGAATACACGAACATTAAGTGATACAGCCTAAGAACACAAACGTTAATTTATGGAAATTATATACTGCAGTTACACTTGTACACATAATTATGAAGAGAATGTAAACCCAGGTAAGTACACTTGCTGAATGAGAAAAGATATTCATATAGGAATGAGATCTACGCAGGTTACATTTGTTGTTAATTGTAAATTATAAGGTGAATCAACAACTAGTTAGTTATTTCAATGCACTCTAATGAGAGGAGATAATAGCTATTGAGATCAGTAATGACATAGGTATGTAGCAGAATGAATGAGGATGTAAGAATGAATGAGTTAATATTTAGGTTAATATAAGAAGGTAAGTTACTGTGAAGTAGTTGATGGAGACAAGAGATTATTTGAGGAAGATATTATTGGAGTTTTATGAGAATGGAAGTGCCAAATGGCCCCACGTATGTGATATATAAATGTTTGATGAGGAATACGTTTAATGTATAATGATGAATAAGAGAAATATGTGAGTACGGAATGAGTGAGAATGTTTTGGTAATATTGTGCTACATAGAGAAGTGAGTAAATAGTCTACATCTTTAAGATTACATAAGAATTTCAGTTTGAAAGAAAAAATTTGTGATGAGTTAGAACACGTAAGTACAAGACGTTAAATGTGAATCTATTTTCAGTGCCCTTGAAAATGAACGAATGCAGGAAAAGCAGAGTGAACATAATGATGATTACAGCAGTTGAAATAAGTGTAATAAGAATGTAACTTGGAAACACATTAGCTTTAATTTATTTCAGAAGTGTAACTTAGTAACCTTTCGTTACGTTTTGTTAAGCCACTGTGTGGAAGAAAACATTTATAGTTCGTGTACAGACAGGAGAATGATATTTTAAGGAATTAAGTTGAAATATATTTTTACACAGCGTTCATGTGAATACATTTGCATGGAAAAAAATTACGAAAGTGAAATTTAGTGCTACGTCAGCCTTTATTATACTTACACATGACAGAAAACCCTGAGGAAGCAAAAGATAGGAGAGTTATTAAGGCCGTTTTGCGACTCGTACACCTCCACTAAAGCTAGTAGACGACAAAATTACACCTACGTTGAAGACAGCATTTGACTTTTCAGGCTATGCAAGGTAAGTGCAAAGGAGCAGTGACCACCCGTGCAGCCGACGTCGAGCAACGGACACTGAGAAAGGGATATTTTACTGTCAATTACAATACTATGTTCTTTATTTATGTTTTATAGAAAGAAATAGTATATATATGATGTTTAGCCTTCACTAAAGTAGAAGGAAGTTCATGGTTGAACTCTTGGGAGGAAATTTGGTACGTTATTATATAGAGCTTCTGTAAAGTTTGGAAGGTAGGAGACGAGATACTGGCAGAAGTAAAGCTGTGAGAGGGGGCGTGAGTCGTGCTTCGGTAGCTCAGTTGGTAGAGCACTTGCCCGCGAAAGGCAAAAGTCCCGAGTTCGAGTCTCGGTCGGTGCACACAGTTTTAATCTGCCAGGAAGTTTCATATCAGTGCACACTCCGCTGCAGAGTGAAAATCTCATTCTGGAAACATCCCCCAGGCTGTAGCTAAGCCGTATCTCCGCAGTATCCTTTCTTTCAGGAGTGCTAGTTCTGCAAGGTTTGCAGGAGAGCTTCTGTAAAGTTTGGAAGGTAGGAGACGAGATACTGGCAGAAGTAAAGCTGTGAGACCGGGCGTGAGTCGTGCTTCGGTAGCTCAGTTGGTATACCCTACAAATGATAAAAAGTACGCAATACATTTAGCGGATTCGCCCTTGTGCCAGCAATGTGGCGAGCTGGACGACCATCGGCTGGTCTGCGGCGAGGCATTGGCTATCTGGACTCTCGCAAGAAAGATAATAGCGTTCATGCGGCGCACTATCTATACAGCAGTCTGTTCTGACATAGTATTTTTTCCAGAGGAAACGTATTTTCCGCGTCATAAGACGAACGCAGTGGCGTGGATCACAGGTATGACGGCCCATTACATCTATAGAGACACACGTACGAACTTGCTGAACGTCCTGGATTACTGGCAATACTTGCGAGATGGACACACAAAACTATTACGGCTACAAAAGTACAAGGATTGGTATGCCAATTTCCTAATAACGGTTTTTGCGGACCCGCCATATACTTGGGGTGTGCCGGGTGTGCAAAGATGAGCGGCGGTGCTTTCGTTGTGAAACCGACCAAGTAATGTGATCGACTAAGAACAAAGAACACTATGCGAGTATGCGACCTACGAAACACTCACGCTTGAACAGTTAGCAAATGGCTGTACTTCAAATTTTGTTTTCATATCCATAAATACTTTTCTTTAGGGTGCCGGAGGTGGCCCCACTGATTTTGTTGTTATTTCATGCTGCATGGTAGGACGGCAGCGAGGTTCCTTCCAGGACAGTTATCATGTGTCAGGACGTACTATGTTTATTTTGTGAATAATAAAGGTTTCTATTTCTCCTACCTTCCTTCATATAAAATAAATAAATAAAAAACCCTCACTCCCAAAAAAAAAAAAGTTGGTAGAGCACTTGCCCGCGAAAGGCAAAGGTCCCGAGTTCGAGTCTCGGTCGGTGCACACAGTTTTAATCTGCCAGGAAGTTTCATATCAGCGCACACTCCGCTGCAAAGTGAAAATCTCATTCTGGATTACAAGCCTGGTCAACATCTAGCCAGATATGGAATCAAAAGAAAGAAATGAATCATATATGAAGGAAAGCCCGTGCTTTAAATATTAAGTCTGATATCCCTTGGCACGCCCATGCCTGAATAAAGAAACTTAAAATGACCATAAACCTCAATAAAAGAAAGCAAATGGGACTTACTACAATTTTTAATGTAAATATTTCACATGCATATTCTTGTAAATTTATATGTATTTTTATATGTGTTAAATCTTTGCATATTGTCAACATATCTTGAAATGTGACCACGAAATTTAAGCTTTCATAATTAACGATGTAAACATGCTTGGACAAAGTGAACTTTGTTAAAATGTGAATATGGCAAAAGTGTTGCAAACTGTGAACGTTAAGAGCGACGAATTTTGTGTTATTTGTGAAACTTATGGTGCATAAACCAGATAATTGTTTGTAAACCGATATAAACTGCAATTTACTTCGATGATAATGAGGATTTTCACACTGCAAATGAACGTTTGTTGGCGAGTGTAAACAACGTGATGAAACACCTACCTTTGCGAACTTCTACGCCGTTGTTCCTGGGCGGCCTTCAGATGCTTTGGAGACAACAAACTCAGCACCTGTCGTAGGCGATATGGAGCCTAAAACTACATCGACCACATATGTCCCGGGAACAACAGTCATGAAAACTCACAAGGACCTGTAGTGTTGTGTCGTAACAGAAGACATGGACATTGCTTCACGCTCAATCTTATGGTGTCACTGGACTTAACACGCCATTTACGCTGGAATAATAACTTGTAATGAACACTATGTGAAAGTGAATACTATGCAAGACTGTTATAACACAGCGATTTTGAAACTGCCGCACGCGACAATACAATGATGCTATTGCGCATGCGCAAAGACTACGTGCTGCCAGAGATGCATTGGGAAACCAACGCTGGAAGCATACAACATTAACTGCGCTGGCGAGCAGCTCGCTCAAACAAACTTTATGTAAATATATGTATATTAATTTTGTAAAAAGGAACAAAACTGTAACAATTGTATTTAGTGTATAAGTTTAGAAAGTAAGTATTGACGAATATTATCCCCTATGAATGCACGTGGTCATATATTGACATTTACGGGCCGGCCGCGGTGGTCTAGCGGCTCTAGGCGCGCAGTCCGGAACCGCGCGACTGCTACGGTCGCAGGTTCGAATCCTGCCTCGGGCATGGATGTGTGTGATGTCCTTAGGTTAGTTAGGTTTAAGTAGTTCTAAGTTCTAGGGGACTGATGACCACAGTAGGTAAGTCCCATAGTGCTCAGAGCCATTTGAACCATTTGACATTTAGGTATTAGAGTTGGGCAACACGATTCTTTTTCCCGATTCGATTCCTACGATTCAATCTCACATTGCGAATCGATTCCTACGATTCGTTCACGGTTCTTTCACGATTCATTCTAGTCTGCGATGGCACGATTCTTACTGAATGCAAAAAGTTCTACATCTTACTCACAGATGGCAGGACAGGTCTAAACTTGTCAATGGGGTTAGAATCGAACTGATAAGATACGCCAGAAATAGTTTATTTATGAGTAAACATGCATATGACGTTACAAGTGTGATTCTCGATTTATACGTGTAATGCCTTAATTGTTGAAAGGTCACGTTTGATTTGATTGCATCTATTGTTTTATTTCAGTATGCCAGGAAAGAGGAGTCGATTTGTGCGGAAGGTGGTGCAAAATTACGTGGTATGCCAGTTTGGTTGTGTGGCTTGAACGCGCCTAACTACTGACGTCTGTTTTATAATAAAATCTAGCAGTGAGGCAGACGTGGTTTGGCTCATATCATTCTAAGTTTTTCTGTGCTAAGATGTCTTTCCAATTCCACATCACCCTTGTAATTCATAACGCAGCTGACAGCCCTCCCACACATCAAATTTAGCTTAACTTGTATTTCTTCTAAATACAAAGCATAGGTATTTGGCTTTTAATTTGTCGGAGAACTTGCCGCTGTCACTACTATTTACGTGAGAAGACGACATACTTCTAAACAACAGGATTCAATCGTATACGTCGACATTACTTCACTAAAATTTAATATGAATCTGAACAGGATAACATTCGAAAACTCGAACTGGAAATTATTAATAAAAAAGCTTTTGTTTAAAGACGGTATTACACGGCGATCCGCCAAGAAAGGTATTGGTTAGAGTGCCTACATTCTCTCTATATAGGCTCTGTAATATTGGTCTAGTGCGACAGCCATTTAGTGCCGGGACTGGTGGAACTAACAGAATTGGCAAATTAGCAGTGAAGTAATGTCGCTGTATACGATTGTATCCTACACTTTAGAAGTATGTCGTCTTCTTACATAAATAGTAGTGGCAGAAGCAAGTTCTCAGACAAATTAAAAGCAAAATGTGACTTCTGAAATTTTCCCGGCGTATTTCTTCTTCTAATAATTTCCGGGTATGCAGCCGGATCCCGTCGACATTCTGTTATTAAAATTATACAATCACAGCGGAATCGACAGTGTCATTCGATACTCAATGACTAGATGAACCTTTATTTCGACCACCGAGGGCAGCACGTACAACTCGGCTATGCTGCGCATGTCAACACCTGACGCATGCGCTGTAGGATGCCAGTACATTTCACATGCGCAAGATTCGGCATAAATACCGCGACTGCACCTGGGCTCTTCGGTAGTTGTGTACTCACCTGATGATGGCCGGATGTCTCTGGGCCGAAATATCGTGGCAGAATGTCGACGGGATCCGGCTGCATACCCGGAAATTATTAGTAAAAGCAAAATACCTATGCCTTGTATTTTGGCGAAACAAAAGTTAAGCTAAATTTGCGGTGTGTGAGGGCTGACAGTTGCTTTATTGTCAAATATAAGGTGCTGTGGAATTGGAAAGAGCACAGAAAAACGTAGGATGACACGAATCCGCGTATGCGCACTATATAGGGATAGTAAATGGGAAATGCCTTTACGCTCGTTCCCGTCAGCCACCGCCAAATGTCAGCTTGGTTTTCACGAGTAATATTACGCCCCACGAACTTCGTTGGTTCGTTCCGAGCTTCCTTTGTTCACACGCAACCTCCACTTGACTGTCATCTGGCGGTCGTAATCATTCGGCACGACTCGGCATGATTCGGGAAGTTGCCTTCGAAGCATAGCGTACTAAGAATCGATGAATCGTTGGTACTTGGAATTGTCACGACTCGGAAACACGCTATCATTCTTACGATTCTTTTGAACGACGATTCGTCCGTATCACGATTCGATTCTTACGATTCTTTATTTAGAGTCGTTCAAATGAACGACTCATTCACGAATCGCCACTACTCTATTAGGTATATCTATTATATTGTTTGCTAGCCTGCCACGCTAAATGTTTTAGCATGACTGTCGAGGGGGCGATGTAACGGGACAATGAATTTCGCCGCGCTACACTCGTTATACCGTCGCAGCTGTAGGAGCGCTCGACGGCAGAGAAAATATTTAGAAGACACTGAAGGTACAGAAATTGTAACCCTTTTTGTTTTCTACCCGCTCTTGTCTCTTGAGAGCGGAAGCTTAACTTCACTTATTCGCTAGTCTTGGTATGATTCAGACGTAAAAATTTATTCGTTAGTCTTGGTCTGATTAAGACGTACAAACTTATTGATGTGCAGACATATTTTATTGTGGAAGCTTGTATGAAATTTGGAGGATGGAAGCAGCCGTAAAACACATTGCATTCAATATCAAGATGGTTTTAATTCGTAGACATTAGTAATTCGTGGACGATGAAATTTACTGCGAGATTTTGGATCAGCTACGACTTTTTCATGCAGAAATGAAGCAAGAGATTGTTGGAGAACAAGACCTGAACGCCGCACGAGAGAAGACATATTAACTTGGTAATGAATGAACTCTTATCTACGCCATTTCCCCCTGTTAATCACATTTTGTTATTCTCTGTTCTCTTTCAAATAATTTTTGTCGTGGAAACTGGTTTGACTTGTGCTCAGAAACGCCACAAGGACCACCCCAACAATAACTTTTCCGAATCACTAAGTCCTATAGCTTTTCTGTAATACGAAGTCGGATTTGCATTTCATTCTTTCCCTTTTTCACGGTCATTAACGATTTTAAAAACCCCTATTTATTCACCATTTCTTCCCACATTTTCAATCTTTTCTTCTATTTTTCTTTTTTATTAACCACTACAATGACTATGGACAAATTGTCAAAATCCCCAATGGATCTCTCGCTTGAAGAAAAGAAGCATTTCCACATTAATCAATAGTTTGATGGTTTTCTTCATTTTCTTGAGCATTGCATCCCAAGACCACACTGGTGCTGTGTACTGAAAGGCAGGGTCGAGTTTGCATGTGCTCATGCATACAGTCCCACAAGCAAGCACGTGTCTGTGTCCATGTATAGTCTTGTGTGTTCTCCCAAAGTTGGGATGTTAAATTCCTTCCAGACATTCACAGCATGATCTTACTCTGCATCCGTTATGGCATCACCCATGAGATTAATGGAGATTGCAGTTATGTTGGGTAGTCTCTTTTTGTTGAGTTTTGCCGTACTGTCCAGACACTCATGTGGGAAAACCCCTTTTGTAGTCACGAGTTGGAAATTTGCATCATCAGGGAATACTCCTCGAGTGATTTGCATGTCACATTGATACATTGTTTCAACGAGTTTGTGGAATGGTGCCTGCATAACATGTAGCGAGTCAAGGAAGTGCAGCATAATTGTAGTCATTATTCATTTGGAGAATGATATATATTTCTTGATCCTCTCAAGCAGGACAACGATCTAATCACTGAGTGACATGTCACTGATCAGCAACATCTTGCTGTGTATGACCTGCTGAAAGTAAAGCCAGTACCCTGACTCTAACAATGTGTTGTATGCCTCCACATGGTATGTTACTGCAGTGCTGAACACAAACTGAATGAACCTGTTGTTGACACTGGACTGTTCATGGTGTGCCACTGTGGCAACAGTATGTTTACTTGATTAGGAAAGAGCAGCAAAGCATGTCAGTAGCAAACACCATCCAGTATATGGGATCTATTCAGATAATGCATGAAGTGCCTACATCAGTGAGTCCTCTAGTATCATAAACCACATTTTAAAATAGTATTCCAAACTTTTGTTGAACAGTGTGTGTAAAAGGGAGTCGTAGATTAAGTTCACACATGATCTTACCCCAACTGCTTATGAGAGACATTTTGAAATATCGGGTACTGAACTAGAATTTTGAACTGACATTTTTTAAAAAACCTTTTTTTATGTAAACTTATCACCTGGTGGAAACATATAAACTTTTTTTGATAAATTAATTGAGATTTTGGACAAAGTTTCAGTGTCCAAGAGTTAGAGACTCATTGAGGATACAAAAATACAAACAGAAATATCATAGTTGAAACCTGTAGCAGTCTCCTAAACATTCCTCATAGTTTTTGTATCTCACATTTGGTCAACGGTACTACAAGGGTAACAATAACATTACCATCAGGTAATGACGTTGTCACAAATATAGACACAGAAAACTGTTTTATACATGTAAAAGAATTTGTACTCTCTACTTTTCTGCCAATCAATAAAAGAAAAAGCTGCATCAGATAAGCCGATTACACAGCAGACCTACAAAAAGCCTTTTTCAAAACCCAAAATTCAAGATTTTTCAAGGATATTGTTAGACCAAACTTGAAATGAAGTATGTACAGGAAACAATATAGATGAAAAATTCCTTACAATATTTACACTAAATTTAGAGCAGTCATTTTCAAAGGTATCAACATCAGGAGCAATTCCCAATAAAAACAAGTGGATAACAGAAGGTATAAGAAAGTAATCGCAGCTCATGAAATATATATAAGAAAAACTAATTGTGTGCCGGAGTTCATAAACTATTATCAAAGGTACAAAAAGATTCAGAGTAATATGATGTTTGCTGAAAAGGTGTTGGCTAATAACATTAAAATATTTAATCATGAAAAATAAAAGCAAAGCAGTTTGGAAGGTTGCAAAATAAGAAACAGGAAAACAGAAACTGTATCGCAGAAACTTACTGACAACAGCTCAACAAATAATCCACAGAAATGAGCTAGTTTTTTCAATGAATATATGAGGTGCTATCCAAAATTTTTGAGACTGGTGCTGCCATCTGTTGAAAACCTTAACTTTGGACTAATGCTCACCATCACCCTCGAAGTAGTTCCCTTCAGCACACATAGACTTGCCCCAGCACTTCTGCCACTGGTCACATGTTTTCTGGCAGTCCTGTTCTTTGAGAGTGTTTTATCACCACCAGAGATTTTTCTTGAATCCTCTCTATTGTGTGGAACTGAAGGTCTTTCAACTTGAGTTTCAGTTTTAGATATAGCACGAAGTCACAAGGTGCAAAATCTGGCGAGTACAGTGGATGGGGTACAACTGCCATGTTGTTCTTTGCCAAAAAGGTCCTGATAAGCACGGATGTGTGACAAGGCGCATTTTCGTGATGCAGCAGCCAGTTCCCTTGGCGCCTAAGTTCGGGCCATCATCGCCCCACAGTTTCACGGAGCCATCGTAAAATGTCACAGTAGTAAGCAGAATTCACTGTTTGATTGGGTGGGGTGAATTCTTTGTGCACAATTCCGTTGGTATCAAAGAAAACGATGATCATGCTCTTCACTTTGCACTTCACCTGTCTCGGATTTTTGGGTCTTGGAGAGCCCGGGCTCTTCTACTTGTATGATTGTTGCTTTGTTGTACATGCGTGCTCTGTCCCCCAAACACTTGTTGAATCATTGCAAGGGTCTCCATAGCACTTTTCCCAAGATTCACACAGAATCTGATACACACACTCTGTTCTGTTTGAGGATCCATCATAAAATCGCTACACACCAAACACAGAGTATTACGGAAATCACTGTGGACACGCAACACGTCCTCCCAGCTGAATGCCACTCCACACACTGACTTATCAGATATGCAGCTCTCACCAACTAGCAGTCCAAAGATCTACTTACTCCTACTTTCCAGATGGCAGCACCAGTCCCAAAAATGTTGGATTCCACCTCGTATTTCTGTGTAGCAGCAAATTCCCAAAACTGGATGTTGTTCCAAAAACAAATTACGTGGCAAATATGATGATGCTGTTATACACCACAGAATATAAATTCAGGAAAAAAGAACAATAATTAAAAAATAAGTAGTGGGTGTAAGTAAGGTGTCAGTCTATGTACTTAAAGAATGCATAGGTAGTATACAAGCTGCATTAATGGACATAGTAAATGAGTCTTACAGCACACGTTACTTTCTGGAGTAATTGAAACAGGCCAGAGTTGTGCCTCTACTAAGGAAAAGTAATGCAGGAGATATACAAAATTAAACACCCGTTTCTCTACTGTCATCATTCCAAACCAGGACTCAAACCAAGGTTTTCCACTTAACACAAGTGGCCACCTTAACCACTTTGGCAATCTGAGCACAAATCATGGCCAGACACAAGCTTCCATATGTCATTGTCCATGTGTCACAACCTCCACTCATATGTTATGTATATTCCTGTCCAGGAATAACATCTTTATTGAGGGTCAAGGCCCAACAGCAGTGCCTGTGTTATTGAAAAGTATTATTGAATGTTCCTTCAGACATGCATGCATGCATGCATGCATGCATGTGGAACAGTAGAACTATACATAATTGCCATTGACATTGATACATAAATCCCAGCATGTAGGAAGGGAGTGGGTGGCTTCAATGTAGAAAGTCCTGGGTTACTGACAGATTCAGTTTTCCATAGTGTGCTGCACTTCTCTGACCTATCAGAGATCGTTTTAAGGACTGAAGATATTCAAGTCACATGGGTAGGTATCAGGGCAGGAGGATGTTCCAGAACCACCCATCAAAATTTTTGAAGGTGCTTGAGAGTGTTCCTGGCCACATGTGGCCTAGTGCAATCATGGAGAAGCACTACCCCAGTGACAGCTTGTCCATTTGCTTATTCTTGATGGGCCGTTTGAGCCTCAGCTATGGTTTCAATCCATCTTGGCATTAATTATTGCATCCCATGATAACCAGTTAATGAGTAGAGGTCCTAATTGAAAAAGCAACTGAGCTTTACTTTTCCAGACTTCAGGGCAGAGTGGGCTCTTTTGATGAATGAAACCAGGATGCCACCACTCCATTTTCATCTGTTTGGAGAAAGGATTGAAGAGCTAACATCATGTTTCATCACATGCTGCAATCTGAGCAGTGAAATCCATTCCTTGCTGTTTGGAGATGGGATTGAAGAGCTAACATCATGTTTCATCACATGCTGCAATCTGAGCAATGAACTCTATTCCTTGCTCTGTGTATTGCAACAGATGGTTTAGGCAAACACCCACTCTCACTGTCTTCGTACTCTCTAAAAGACTTTGGGCACTTGGGCACCCATTGTGCACAAACTTTACCATAAAAAAAAGCTTCTTGTGAGCTATGTGATGCACAGATCCTTTGATTATTGACAGTTGAACAGCAATATTCTATGTGGTGATTTGGTAATATGAATTTGAATTTATCAACCTTCGAACATTTTACATGTTATTTGCATAATTCTTTACATATAAAGCTATGAGACAAAAAGCACATAAAAATTTCATGATATTTAAATCAGTGACACAGTGTTACATATAATGTGAGAATTATCTATGTAGGGACATTTTAACCAGTGATTTACTACAGCTTAGTATGACAGTAGTCAGAATTTTATGTAACTTAAATCTTATTTGTCATACTCTCTTAAGGAATAGCATGCTTCCTTCTTAAACTACTTTGCTAGAACATTCTTAAATGTATTATAGGGAACAGAATGGGCAGATTTTGTGTCAGTTGAAAAATCTGATGCCTAGATATTTGTGGCTGTTGTGAACCTTAGCTAGCCTACTGTAGGGTTTATCAATTATTATGTAGTGCTTGTGTTGTGATCATGTGCAGACATCCTAAGATTAAAATTATTGAAATTATGTTTAATACTGATAAGGCAAATATACACATAGAGGCTTGGGACTGTTACAATACTGAGCCCTTTGAACTGATCTTTACAAGATTCTCTTGGAGCCACCTGAATACAGTTTTTGAGCTAGGGCAGTTACCCCATAGAAGAGTTCCAGGGGTAAGGAGTTTTACATTATTCGTCATTTTGTACAGCAGATGAATCATTCAAGAAAGTTTTGAGCACAATTTGTTTGTACAACTTGCCCAGCTGAGCTTCAGATCTATATGGAAACCTAATACAGTTTGATTATTTTTTTATGTTTACAGGGGATACTTAAATTGAAAACAATGTCTACATCTACATGTCTTCAGTTTTGTTGTTATCAATTTGTAAATAATTTTCCTTCATCAAATGAAGTATGAAATTGTCATTTGCTTTGCTCTTGACTGCTCTAAATTCTGATCTATACGCCCTTGTAGCAGCTGTGTAAGATTCTTTCTCAGCTTGATTCTGTTGCAATCTGTCATAGTGCAGCATCATTTCTTCCCTAAGTTTGCGTGGGTGTGCCATGTATCAGTTTCTCAGTTCTTGAGGTTTATTACTCCGGTTCTGTTTTGTGTATCTGTGATACTTGCAACAACATGAGTTAAGGTTTTCTACTAATAATTCTAAAAAATTCTGTGTTGAATCATTGGCAGACATATCATTAGTGAGTACTGTATCCCAGTTTATGTGATTAAGGTTCAGTTTATGTTCAGGTTCAGTTTATATTCATCGGTTGGCCAGATTACTATTCCCAGTTTAGATGAAGAATTGTCTGTTTTGTTGCTTAGAGGATGTCTAAGCCACAGCCCTGCATGATCTGATATCCCAAGGTTTACTGTACAAAATTCAGTTTTATTTGCCTGAAAGTTGCAGATAATATTATCTAAGCAAGCACTGAGCCAGGTGGGTTTGTCATTTAAACAGTAGAAGTTTAATAATCTTATTATTTCTAATAGGTGCTTCACATGTTTGGTCTTATACCTAATATCTATATTAATATCACCAAATATCAGATCTGCAATTTTTGTATTTTAAGATCATTGTCTCTCCTGTAAACAATATGTAATCCCAGATGTCATCCACTATCTCACTCATTTACATGTGATCCATTTTTTAGCAATAGTAAGGAGAAGCATAAGGAAAACTTATAAATACATTAAATTTCTTATGTGTTATGTTTGAACGTGATAGACCTTCCTATTGCTTCTGATGTAGACTGCCTCTGAGTATAATATTATTCATGTTCATAGTTTACCCATTGTGGATATGAAGAATAAGTACATTTCTCATCAGTAAATTAAAAAGCCAGGGCAGGAGAAATGAGTGCCATGAAGAAAAAAAGTAGAAGCATCACCATTCCTGACAGTGACAGCAGCATCATCATCACCATAATCATCATCATCATCATCATCATCAGATGAATCATCATTAGTAACATCAGCAGAACTATCAGAAGCAGCAGCAGAACCATCATCAGCAGCAACAGAGACAACATCAGCAGTGGTGTCACCAGTTGCAGAGATTCCAGCAGCAGTTTCAATAAAACCAACAGATAAGTGCATAGTTAACACCAAGGCAGAAAACAGCAAAGAGGAAGGCTTTCTTCTACTGTATTCTCCTCCTCTCCATTAAAACAATTAAAAAAAGGACAAACTTGACATCTCCTAGCAAGATATACAGTATCCCCAATTGAAAAGAAGTCCTTCACTGTAGTGGTATTGCATGTAATGCCAGTTGGTGAATGTGTTTCCTGGGATTTGGTGTGGTAGTGTACCCAGTTGCAGAAGTGGAGTTAAAGGCTTTGTAGCAATTTCATCATTTATGGGGAGTTGTTTCCACAGTGTGTTGCATGATGGATACCTCACAATAAGCACAAAGTGCAGTTATCCAATTTCTTCACACAGAAGGGAATTCATCACAGAATGAAATAAAGTGAAGCAGGATAACATACATAAATAATGTTTAATACAGGACAGACTCTCAACATATGATCAATATGAGACTCTCAGTAAGGAATATGCCCTCCTTGGACACTAATGCACATTTTGCACTTATTATTCATGCTGGTTACCAAACTGTTTTAGTTATTTATGTTATTCATCATCCAAAAATAACACATATGATATAGGATTTGTCATTATAATGTTTACATGTAACCCGTGATGACCATGCATAATGTAATAAACAAGCAAAGCAACTTACGTACCCACAGCACAGAAAGAGAGAACAAGCACTTAGTACACAAAACACGCATAGTCATGACAAGCACATATATAGAGTACTAACTGCAACTTATGCATAAAATGTATTGGGGCATTTAACAGAATTTTTTATAAGTATTTCATAACTTGAAAATAAATTTAAATTATTGAAGGGAAGTAAAGTTTTCAATTTATTGTCTGAAACAGATATTCATTGACATTGTAGAAGCATTTATCCACCAGGTATTTTTTTACTTCATGCTTGAATTTACTCTTGTCTTCCAGCTCTTTAATTTGCGATGGAAGTGCATTTAAAAGCTTTATTCCTAAGTGGCTCACATGATTCTGACTTCTGATTCTTGCTACATAGGTAATGTGGAAGTCTTTACAATGCCTTGTATTGTGATTATGGTAGCTAGCATTGATTTGAAGATTACTGTTATTTTTGCTGATCATTTCCAGGCATTTTAAAATATATATAGATGATATTGTTCGTATCTTTAGCTGTTTAAATAAAGGTCTACAGTGTGTTTATGGTGTGCTGTGAGTCATTATATGAATAGCTCTTTTTTGTATAATAAAAAATTTCTTTTAATCTTGACTTGGTTTTGCTCCAAAAACATGCCATAACTTGCAACTGACTGGAAATAACCAAGTACACAGCTCTAGTACATTCTGGGCTACATACCTTAGATATTATTCTTAAGTCAAAACATGCTGAACTGAGTTTTTGAGTGATATACACAACATATTCATTCCAGCTTAAATGTTGGTCAATCCACATTCCCAGAAACTTTATAGTACATGCTTTTTCTAGTTGTTTGTTTCCAAGCATCATGCACATATATTCCTCTAGACATTTACTTCCATAATGTATAAAGTTGGTTGTTTTGTAAAAGGTAGAGAGCACTTTTCTACTGTGGCACACAATGATTCTTTTATTGTTAATTATGTCACTTGTGTCATCTACAAATAATAGAATCTTGGCTGAGCTGTCTGGGACATGTATATCATTGGTATAGATTAGAAACAACAATGGACCCAGGAGGCTGTCCTGTGGAACACCTATTTCAGTTGTTTTGGTTCTGATATGAGTTTAAAATTTTGAAAATTGTGAATTGACCTCAGCTCAACAACTTGTGACCTGTTTTGCAGATGGGATTCAAACCTTTTTTTGACAGTACCCCTAATGCCTACTGATTCATTTCCCATTAGTATTTCTTGGTTCACAACATTAAAGCTTTGGACAAATCTAAATTATTATTAGAAAAAAAAATCTAAATTAATTCCAAAAACATGTTTATTTAACTCCAAGTTATTTCTGTTGTGTATTCCAAGACAGCTGTTCCTGTTCTGTACCTTGCCCAAAAACCATGATGACTGTTATTTATTAGTTTAGGTTTTTCTAGATATTTTGTGACACTGATTTTCATTATTACCTCAAGTATTTTAGAAAAAGCTGGAAGGAGTGATACAGTTCAGTAATTTTCTATTTTGTGTCTCTCACAATTTTTGTGCAGTGGTTAACATTAGAAATTTAAGCTCATCAGGAAATATCCCTTCACTAAAAGACAAGTTTGCTATGTGCACTATAGATTTAACGATACATGATGCAGTTTTCGTAATCATTGATGCAGATACTTCATCCACCCCAGATGAGATTTTGGATTTCATACTTTTGATAGATTTTAGTACTTAATGTTAATCTGCTGGGATTGCCATCATGCTGTCACTGTTGGTTGTTGCTTATAGTAGCTACTTAAAGTATGGGGAATATTTACAAAATAATTGTTTGCATAGTCTGCCCTGACTTATTTTTCTATAGAGATATTTTCATTATTTTTAATATTAACTTCCTGTTCTTTAGTTTGTCTCTGAGTTTATTTTTTTATAATTTCCCACATCATTTTACACACATTATTAGCTTGCCTTATTAATCTATCATAGAATAATAATTTTTCCTTTGCTATTACTTCATGGTAAGTCTGTTTGTAGGTCCTCACATACTCAACAAATGCAAATCATTACATGATTTTAGCTTTAAACTTATTATTTTCATTGTTTCACTTGACTTTTTAATTCCTTGTGTAATTCAGGAATTTGACACTTTGGATCCCGATGGTCTGTACCTCACAAGCTTTTTTGGGAAACACATTTCAAAGTTTCTCATAAAAGTGAAAGCAAATGTATTGTAAGCATCTCTTGTGTTTGTTTCTCCCAAGACTTCTGACCAAACTTCATTTTTTAAGATACTTTTGAACTGGTTGCAATTTTCAGTACAGACAAATCATTTGTGTACATTCTCTGCTATGCTTCCTTTCTTAGGAGTTGTAGTAAGATTAAGGGTTATTGAGTTATGATCTGATAATTCTATATTTGCATTTGTTACTATCACTTATTTGTGACCACACTGGAAAAAGACGTTATGTATTAAACTTTCACAGGAGTGAATTGTTGTTGTGGGATCTGATATGTGGGGAAACATGATGAAGCTTTTTAATGTGTAAAATCTTGCTTTTTACTGAAGTTTGGACTAAGAGATTAATATAAAAGTCACCACAAATAATTATGGTTGAGGTCTCATTAGAGAATGTGTTGAGCAATACTTCCAATTTCTGAAGGAAGGCTTGAGTGTCCCCAGATGGTGATCTATAAACTGCTGCAACAGTTATTTTCTTCTTTAAACTATACAACTGAACAGCTACTGCTTCAAAAATCTTTTCAATGCTTAATGATTTAGCCTCAGATCTTAACTTAAATTTAAGTTTGGGATTTAGATAAATACATACACCACACCATTGGCATTTCTCCTACAGTGCTGACTGGCAAGTTTACACTGGCTTAAATTTATGCTGTGTAAATCAATATCCCTACACCAGTGTTCTATAACACATAAACAGTTGACATTGTCACTACCAGTTGTTATCTCTAGATCAGAGTACTTATTTTTAAGACACTAAATATTCAAACTCATAATCCTTAGATGATTTGAATGATCTGACTCTGGTATGTTTTTACACTCTGTTGATACACTATCTGTCTCTCTCTTTCTCAGTTTAAAGTTCTCATACCATGTTGTAGAGTCCACTGCATGCAAACATTTAATTGTTTCCCAGTTATGAGGTGTTGTTCACTGTTTGGCCCTAGCAAAAATCCTGACTTACAACTGCTGCTGCTGCTGTGTGCTGTTGCTGTGAATGCCAATGATATTGGTTGGTTTGTTGTTGTTGTCGTTGTTGTAACTACCGCTACTGATGTTGGTTCCATTGTCACTGTTAATGTTGGTTCTGTAGTAGGTTGCTACTGTCATTTGGATAGCTGGTTGGGGTGCTACTGCTATTTGTGCAGCTGATGATGGTGTTACTGCTATTAGGGATTCATACCACCCCAGTAAATTGACTGTCACTTAGTAATTGCATGTAACTGCTTCCTTATTAAGTTTCCTAATCTGACCTTTTCATTACTGTTCAAGTGAAGCCCATAATTAGTAAATAATTCTCTACCAAGTGTGTGAATCAATTAATTTCACATTACCGAATAGTCTACAATAACTTTAAAATTTAACATTAATTCTGTGAATTTCCTTATTTACACATGACTAATCAGGTAAATCACATTGTAGGTAAGTATAGTATTTGTATTTGATAGTACTATCAAAAGACTGAAGAGCTGTTTATACATTTTCATAGCATTATTTTCGTAAATGTCTTTTGTTGCAGTGTGTATTACAGTTCTGTCCTGCTTGTCACAGCTACATTTTATGATGTTTTTCATCACTTCTTTGAAACCAACACCTGGTTTAATCAAACCTGTAACTGTTGGTGGTTTACTGTTGACTTGCAATTCTTGAGAAATTCCCTTGGTGTGACTGTCTGCAAAAACATCAGTTTTTGTCTCTTTCTTCTTTGTAACACAGACCAGTTTTTCTTTCTTGCACTTTCACTGTTTTCAGTTTGCCAAACTGAGTCACTTTTTGGAAAGTAATTTGAAGTGTTGTTGTTTGTTTGCTGTGTTTTCTTATGCATGTTCACATACCAGAATGTAGGGGAAACAATACTTTCAATACTGCTATTTTTGGAGCACTGTTCCTGAACTTCTAGAGCAGCAAATTTATTTGTCACGTTTATGGATTTTTCATGTGTATTACATACAGCATTTAGCAAAATACTGCTTATAGTTCAATGCCAAGTACCATCATTGTTTATGTCACTATTACTGAAATGGTAACGATTTTGAAGTGGTTTTATTAGCTGTTGAGGAGTCACTGGGGGATATTGTCCCATTCCTCTCTCAATGTGGTTCTCAGTTCTTACACAGTTCAAGGAGGGGGCTTCATTGAGAAACACATCTGCCAAGAGCATCTTAGACATGCTCTATAGGGTTTACATCTGAAGAGTATGTAGACCATTCCATACATTCAGTATCTACACTTTCCAGTGTGACCAACACATCAGCAGTCCTGTTTGGGCGGGTGTCATTGTCCACAAACAGAATGTCTGGACCTATTCCACCCCTAAACAGACAGACATGATCCAGAATATCCCCTCTGGAGTACTGCTGTGCTGTAACAGTACCTCACACAAGATGTGCAGCAGTGTTAAGCTAGAAAGAGAAGATAATCAGTTGTTAGCAACCCACTTGGACAATGAATGGACATCACTTAGTTCTAGAATGATGGACATGGAGGACATATTGGCACAGTTTGAACTCATTATAAATGGCACTCTGGAGAAGTATGTGTTGAGCAAATGGACTCAGAATGGAAAAGACCCACTGTGTCTTAAGAACAAAATTTGTAAAATGTTGCGGAAGTAAAGACTGTTGCATGCTTGGTTCAAAAGGGAACACAGAATGATGACAGGCAAAAGTTGATAGAGACTCTTGTTCTGTAAAAAGATCGACGTATGAAGCATACAGTAACTACACTGTCATAACTTAGCAAAAGGTTTTGCTCAGAACCCAAGAAAATTCTGGTCCTATGTAATTCACTAAGTGGGTTAAAGGTTTCTATGCAGTCACTCATTAACAGCATGGTGTGGCAGTAAAAGATAGCAAAGGGAAAGCTGAAGTTTAAAATTTTGTGTTTAAAAACTTTTTCATGGTGGAGGGTGATACAAACTGTTCAAATATAACACATTTCCTTGAGATGGAAAAGCTTTTGTCCACTAATCTGCATAGATTTAGAAAGCAGTGCTCACGAAAAACTCAGCTTGCTCTTTTCTCACATGGTATCATGCAAACCGTGGATGAAGGGCAACAGGCAGGTTCCCTATTCCTAGGTTTCCAAAAAGTGTTTGACGCTGTGCCCCACTGCAAATTGTTAACAAAGGTCTGAACATACAGAGTATATTTCCATATATGTGAGTGAGACTTCTTAAGTAATAGAACCCAGTACATTTTCCTTGAAGGTGATTGTCATGAGAAACAAGGATATCATAATGAGTGCTCAAGGGAAGTGTGATAGGACTGCTACTATTCTTTATGTACATAAATGACCTGGCGGACAGGTTTAGCACCAATCTGCAGCTGTTTGCTGATGATGCTGTGGTATATGGGAAGGTGGTATCATTGAGTTACTGTAGGACTTAGCTGAAATTTCTATTTGGTGTGATGAATGCTAGGAAAATGAATCCCATAATATTTGAATACAGTATTAGTAATTTGTTGCTTGAAGCAGTCACATCAATTAAATATTAAGGTGTAGCACAGCAAAGTGATATGAAATGGAACAAGCATGTAAGGAGCATAGGAGAGAATAAAAATGGTCAACTTTGGTTTATTGTGAGAATTTTACAGAAATGTGGATCATCTATAAAGGAGACTGCATATAGCTCACTAGTGCAACCCATTCTTGAGTACTGCTCAAGTGTTTGGGATCCCCACCAGGTTGTGTTAAAGGAAGGCATTGAATCAATTCCACAGGCAGGGTGCTGGATGTGTTATTGGTAGGTTTGATCAGCATGCAAGTATTATGAAGATGCTTTGGGAACTCAAATGGGAATCCCTGGATGGAAGCTGATGTTCTTTTCTGGGAACAATGTTGAGAAAATTTAGAGAAAAGGCATTTGAATCTGACTGCAGAAGAGCTGAACAACTGCCAACAAACATTATATTTAAGGACCATAAAGATGAGACAAGAAAAATTAAGACCCGTACATAGGAAAGTAGACACTCGTTTTTCCCTCACTCTCTTTACAAATGGGACAGGAAAGAAATGGCTAGTAGTGGTACATGACAGCCTCTGCCACACATCATATGGTGGCTTGCAGAATATGTTTGTATATATAGATTATATCCAGACTGAGGAAATCCTCCACAATCATTGATGGAAGTAGTTTTGATCCTATTACTCTAACCAGAGCAGAAAAATATCTACCTGAGCATCTATCACGGTACCATTCTTACAAGCTCTGTGAATAAGTATGGAGGAAATAATACTTAATACAGAGGCATAAAATTCGAAGGTGAATTTCAAGTTAGGAGAAACCTTCATGGTGTTACAAAGCTAGATCTATATCTACATCTATACTATGCAAACCACTGTGAAGTGGATGGCAGAGGGTATGCCTCATTGTATCAGTTGTTAGGGCTTTCTCCCATTCCATTCATGTATGAATTGTAGGAAGAATGCTCATTTAGATGCCTCTGTGCATGCTGTTATTAGACTAATCTTGTCTTTATGATCCCATCAGGAGTGATATGTAGGGGTCAGTAATACATTCCTAGAGTGATCACTTAAAGTTGGTGATAGAAATTCTCTAAGTAGGTTTCCATGGGATAATTTGCTTCTATTTTCAGGCATATGCCAGTTCATATCTTTCAGCATTTTCGTGATCTTCTACCATGGATTGAACAAATCTTTGTCAGTTTCTGCTGCCCTTCTTTGTCCATTCAACATTCCCTATCAGTCCTACTTGGTATAGATCCAAAACACTTGAGTAGTATTCTAGGATGGATCACACAAGATTTTTGTAAGTATATCATTGGTAGATTGACTGTATTCCCCTAGTATACTACCAATGAAGTGCAGCCTGCCATGTGCCTTACCTTCTACTGAGACCTGTGTTACTGTTCGATTTCATATCCATACAAATGATTACATCGAGCTGTTTGTATGAGTTGACAGATTCCAAAAGTGACTCACTGATATTATAGTCTCGGGATACTATGTGTTTTTATTTAGTGAAGTGCACAGTTTTACATTTCTGAACATTTAAAGCAAGTTGACAATCATTGCACCACTTTGAAATCTTACCAAGATCTGATTGAATACATCCACAGCTTCTTTCAGACAGTATTTCTTTACACACAGTTGTATCATCCACAAAAAGTTAAAGGTTACTATTAACATTGTTTGCAAAGTCCTTAATTCACAACATAAACAGAAAGGGTCCCAACACACTGCCCTGGCATACACCCCAAAGTTACATCTACATCTGTCGATGACTCCATCCAAGATAACTTGCTGCATTCTCACTACCAAAAACTCCTCAATCTAGTCGCAAACTTCACTAAATACTCCATACAGCTACATCTAAATGATTACTCTGCAGCTGGCCGGAGTGGCCGAGCGGTTCTAGGCGCTACAGTCTGGAACCGCGCGACCGCTACGGTTGCAGGTTCGAGTCCTGCCTCGAGAATGGATATGTGTGATGTCCTTATGTTAGTTAGGTTTAAGTATTTCTAAGTTCTAGGTGACTGAGGACCTCAGAAGTTAAGTTCCATGGTGCTCAGAGCCATTTTTGATTACTCTGCAATTAACAATTAAGCGTCTGGCAGAGGGTTCATGGAACCATCTTCAAGCTTCTTCTCTGCCGTTCCACTCTTGAACAGCATGCGGGAAAAATGAACACTTAAATCTTTCCACATGAGCTCTGATTTCTCTTATTTTATTATGGTGAGCCTTTCGCCTTATGCAGGTGTGCACTGTCAAAATATTGTCACACTATGAGGAGAAAGTTGGTGATTGAAATTTCATGAGAAGGTCCTGTTGCAGCAAAAAGCATCTTTGTTTTAATGACTGCCACCCCAATTTGTGTGCCATATCAGTGGCACTCTCTCCCTTGTTTCATAATAATACAAAACAAGCTGCCCTTCTTTGAACTTTTTTCATTTCCTCCATCAATCCTATGTGGTGTGGATTCCACACTGCACTGCATTACTCCACAAGAGGACAAACAAGCATACTGTAAGCAGTCTCTTTAGTAGACCTGTCATATTTGCTAATAAATTGTAGCCTTTGTTTTGCTTTCCCCACGACATTATCTATGTGACTGTTCCAATTCAACTTATTAATAATTATAATTCCTAAGTATTTAGTTGAGTTTACAGCCTTAGGTTTGTTTGATTTATCATGTAACTGAAATTTAGTGGATTCCTTTTAGTATTCATATGGATGACTTCAGACTTTTCATTATTTAGAGTCAACTGCCTCTTTTTACACCATACAGATACCTTGTCCAAATAATTTCGCAATTCATTTTGATCATCTGATGACTTTACAGAATAGTAAATAACAGCATCATCTCTAAACAATGTAAGAGGGCTGCACAAAATATTTCCTAAATTGTTTACATAGATCAGAAACAACAGAGGACCTATAACACTTCCTTGGGGAATGACAGATATTACTTCTGTTTTACTCAATTATTTTCCATTAATTATTGTGCAGTGAGACCTTTCTAACAGGAAATCACAAATCCAGTCACACGACTGAGATGATACACCATAGGCACACAGTTTAATTATAAGCTGCTTGTGAGGAATAATGTCAAAAGCCTTCTGGAAATCTAAAGATATGGAAACTATTTTACTTTCTCTGTCAATATCATCATTACTTTGTGAGCATAAAGAGTTAGTTATGTTTCACAAGAATGATATTTTCTGAATCTGTGGTAGCTATTTGTCAATAAATCATTTTCTTCAAGGTGATTCATAATATTCGAGTACAGTACACATTCCAAAATCCTACTGCAAATAAGCATTAGTGATATGGGCTTGTAATTTAGCAGATTCCTCCTATTTCTCTTCTTGGGTATTGGTGTGACTTGTGCAACTTTCCAGTCTTTGGATACAGATTTTTCTATGAGCAGGCAGTTGTATATGATTGCTAAGTATGGAGCTATTGTATCAGCACACTCTGAAAGGAACCTGATCGGTATACTATCTGGACTGGAGGCCTTGCCTTCACTACACTAAGGATGTCTGCTTCTAAGTTACTCATGTTGTCAGTTGTTCCTGATTCAAATTCTGGAATATTTACTTCATGTTCTTTTGTAAAGGAGTTTTGCAAAACTGTGTTTAGTAACTTTGCTTTAGTGCCACTGTCATGAATAACATCACCATTGTGGAGATATTGATTGGGTCTTTCCACTAGTGTACTTTACATATCACGAGAACTTCTTTGATTTTTCTGCCAGAGACAGAGTTTCATTGTGGAAATTATTAAAAGCATCTTGCATTGAAGTTCATGCTAAATTTTGAGCTTCTGTAAAACTTCACCAATTTTGGGGATTTTGGATTGACATGCTTTTTCAGTTGCTTCTGAAACAGTGCTCTGACCTGTTTTCCATACCATGGTGGACCAGTACCAGCTCTTATTAATTGATGTGGTATATATCTCTCAATTGCCATTGATATTATTTCTTTGCATTTAATCCACATCTAATGTACGCTTCCATAGTCAGATGGGATGGAGGGGAGACTGTCTCTTAGGAAGGTGTCACGTGAATTTTTATCTGCTTTCTTAAATAGGTGTATTTTTTGTTTGTTTTCGGTGGATTTAGATGTTATGGTACACAGTCTAGCTACAACAACCTTGTGGTCACTGATCCCTATGTCTGTCATGATGCTCCCTATTTGGTCAGGATTATTTTTTCCTAAGGCATTAAGTATGTTTTCACAACCATTTTCACTTTGAATGGGCTCCTGAAATATCTGTTCAAAATAATTTTCTGAGAAGGCATTTGGTAAGATTTTGAGTAATGTTTTATGTCTACCACCGACTTTAAACAAGTATTTTTACAAACTTACTGAGGGTAGATTGAATTCACCACCAACTATAAATGTAGGAGGGGGTACCAATTTGAAATGACATGCAAGTTTTCTTTGAACTGTCCAGCAACTGTATCATCTGAGTCAGGGGTCAGTAAACTGAATCAATCATTAATTTATTCCTGTCCTCAAGTGTAATCTCGAACCATGCTACCTCATAGAGAATATCGACTTCAGTTTCATTACAACTACTTCTGACAGTAATAAACACTCCACCACTAACTGTATTTAATATGTCCTTTCTGAACACCATTAGGACCTTTAAAAAAATTTTGACTGAACTTGTTTCTGGCTTTAAACCAGCATTCTGTGCCTATAATGAGTTGACATTCAGTGCTTTCTATTGGTGTTTGGAGCACTGGTTCTTTTTCAGCACAGCTACAGCAAATTATGACAGCACGTCAGTTTACAACTACAGTAATGACTGTTGCTAGTTTTGATAATATGCATAGATGTTGTACTGAGTCAAAGCTTTTCAAAAAGCAAGGAATACTGCATCTACTTGACTGCCTTGATTCATGGCTTCCAGTGTGTCATGTACATAGTATGACCTGGATATCATATGATCTATGTTTTCAGAATTCATGCTGATCATCATGGATAAGGTCATTCTGTTCAAGATACTTCATTAGTTTTGAGCTCAGAAAATCTTCTATGATCCTACAACAAATGGAAGTCAAAGATATTAAATGATAGTTTCATGGATCACTTCTACTACCATTCTTGTAGATGGGTATGCTCTGTGCTTTCTTCCAAGTACTGGGCACTGATTTTTGTTCAGGGGGCCTTGTTAGAAGAGGGCCTAATGCAGCTGCAAATTTAGAATAGAATCTAGTAGGAATTCTATTGAGCCCTGGAGCTTTGCTCAGTTTTAACAATTTCAGCTATTTCTCAATACCAATTACACTAATGTCTATTCCATTCATCTTTTAAGTTATATGAGAATACAATTGTGGCAATACTCCTTGGTTTTCCATTGTAAAGCATGATTTAAAATGGGTTTAAGTATTCCTGCTTTTGCTTTACTACCCTCAATTTTAGTTTTTGTCTTATTTGTTAGTAATTGGACAGTAACAACGGAGCCAGTCACAGCCTTTACATTTGGTCAGAATTACTTTGGTTTTTTTTTCTGCTATGGTAGTCACTGAAACTTCACACATTACTCCCTTGGCTCCCTTGACAGCCAAGTAAGTTTCATTTCATATCTCTCTACCTGTCATTTACTTTATTTTACACATATTATGCAGCAGCCTTTGTCTCCTTGGGAGTTTGTTACAAAAGAATGGTTCAAATGGCTCTGAGCACTATGCAACTTAACTTCTGAGGTCATCAGTTGGACTTTTTACAGCGACTGTATGCATGAAGGGTGCCTCCCATCATGAACTGTTCTACTGGATACATATCTACCCAGTGCATGGTCAATTATTCTTTTAAACCTGAGCCACAGCTCCTCTACATGCTCCTATCTAAGCTGAAAGTTTAAAGTTTCTCATTGAGATATGACACTAATGCTTCTTTATCTAGTGTGCTGTGTTCTGGAGTAATGATAAGCGATGACACAAAGATGAAGAATGCAAGAGCAAAAATGGCTGTGAGACAATGTCAGCCAATAGCCTGCTGACAAGGACTGACCATGACAAGAGCGCCCCCTAGCCAAAGAGAATATAAGCGCTGCTCCTGCCAGCCTTGAGTGCACAGTACTAGGAGAGCACAGCTATAGCAGTGATGTGTGACCCATATCAATTGCTTACATGGACCTTGTATACAGCTAAGGACATTGATTGTTTGCATTTCGCCCATCACTTGTGACACCATTGTAAATTCAGAGTTAAGTATTGTCAATCTGCTTTATTGTAACAAAAACTATTAATGTGATTTGCTTGAATTGTTGTATAACATTCTGAGAATGCAAGATCCTTTAGGCACCCTATACGAGATGAGTGGGCAGGATTCTACATACTGAACAAATGAATATATCATTTTAAGAAAAATTTAGATCTCAGTCACAGTTGGGCACTGAATTAAATTCAGTGGCAAAAAGTGTAAATCTGTGCTGCACTCAAACCCAGATTTCCTAATTTACATCAGCAGTCACCTTAACTATTCAGCTTTCTGGACATGTCACCCCCCTCCCCCCCAAAACATGATTCCTGCATGAGTCTGGATGGAATGTGCACCCACAGCGAAGTTATCATTACCACCAAGGCGCATGTTGTTGTATATGTGTTCTGTATTCTGTCAGACATATTGAACAGAACAGGCACCATTCATTGATACAGCAGCTGTATACCATATATACACTGAAGAGTCAAAGAAATGGGTACATGCCTAATATCATGTAGGGCCCCTGCGAGCATGCAGAAGTGCCACAACACAGGGTGGCATGGACTTGACTAATGTCTGAAACAGCGCTGGAGTGAATTGACACCATGAATCCTGCAGGGCTGTCCATAAATCCATAAGAGTAAAAGGGGGTGGAGATCTCCTCTTAACAGCACATTGCAATGCGTCAAAGATATGCTCAATAATGTTCATGTCTGATGAGTTTGGTGGCCATCAGAAATGTTTAAATTCAGAAGAGTGTTCCTGGAGCCACTCTGTAGCAATATTGGAAATGTAGGGTGTTACATTGTCCTGCTGGAATTGCCCAAGTCCATCGGAACACGCAATGGACGTGAAGGGATGCAGGTGATCAGACAGGATGCTTATGTATGTGTCACCTGCCAGAGTCATATCTAGTCATATCAGGGATCCCATATCACTCCAACTGCACACACCTCGCACCATTACAGATCTCCACCAGCTTGAACAGTCGCCTGCTGACATGCAGGGACCATGGATTCATAAGGTTGTGTCCATACCCACGGACGTCCATCCGCTCGATACAATTTGAAACGAGACTCGTCTGACCAGGCAACACATTTCCAGTCACCAACAGTCGAATGTCGGCGTTGACGGGCCCAGGCGAGGTTCAAAAAAATACCAGTGGACGTCCATCTGCTCGATACAATTTGAAATGAGACTTGTCCGACCAGACAACATTTTTCCAGTCAACAACAGCCCGTGTTGGTGTTGACAGACCCAGGCAAGGTATAAAGTTTTGTGTCATGTAGTCATCAAGGGTACAAGAGAGGGCCTTTGGCTCCAAAAGCCTATATCAATGACATTTTATTGAATGGCTCCCATGCTGACACTTGTTGATGGCCCAGCATTGAAATCTGCAGCAATTTGCAGAAGGCTTGCACTTCTGTCACACTGAGTGAATTCTCTTCAGCCATCATTTGTCCTGTTCTTGCAGGATCTTTTTCCAGCCACAGCAATGCCAGAGATTTGATGTTTCACCAGATTCCTGATATTCACAGTAAATATGTGAAATGGTCGTATAAGAAAATCTCCATTTCATCGCTACCTCAGAGATGCTATGTCCCATAACTCATGCACCAACTACAAAACCACATTCAAACTTACTTAAATCTTGATAACCTTCCATTGTAGCAGCAGTATCCAATCTAACAGCTGTTCCAGACACTTATTGTCTTATATAGGTGATATCCTACTGCCGAGCAGTATTCTGCCTGTTTACATATCTCTGCATTTGAATATGGATGCCTATACCAGTTTTTTTGTGCTTCAGTGTATATACACACAGAAAATCTGGGCTGAAGCCCTGTTTAAGCACAAATTTTCACTTGTTGACACTGAATTTAATTCAGTCCCAACTGCGGCTGAGATCTGTATTTCTCTGTTTATATATACTGGTACGACCATGGTCTCAAAAAATGGTGTCTACTCTGTTGGACATATCTGGCAGAACAGACACCACACATATAAAAACACATAAATTTTTCTACCTATCTTAGTTTACCTTTATACTTTACTAATCGTATATGTATATGTCAGTTTTCCATGCTGTCAAAGAATTTAGTGACTCAAGGCATATGCTACCTTCTTCCAGATAAATGTTGGTATAATAGCCTGCCTATCTTTCTACCTGCTTTGTTTTGCTATAGATGTGAACTAAATTGTTTTCTTTTAATGGTTGCATATTTTGACGTACTCATATCAGCTGCATATTGATGCTTGAATACACACCCAAGGAGTTTTAATATAATGGATATGATGAATGAACATCAGTAGATTTACCTAGTGTCAGTTGGACAGCATCAAATGACAAATTTCCTTGTCTTTTATGTGAATATCAAGTGAGTTGTCACAGTGATTAAGGCATTGAACTCGCATTTGGAAGGTCTTGATTTCCAGCCATGCCTGACTATTCATTTTTTTCCCCCTGTAAGTTGAACACCAAGATGATCTGTTTCAAAAGAATGTAGCAGATCCTTCCTCATCCTTGAGTTCTTGCACATTTTGAACTTATGCTCCATCTCTGATGGTCTTTTCATCAATGAGATGCTAAGCTATAATCTTGCTTCTTGTTTCCTTCCTTTCTTGTACTAACGTTTAATGTGATTTGAATGGCTATTGGGAAATTTTGTGTGAGCAGCAACATTATTTATTTATTATTTCTGCAGCTTCTTTTTTCTTTTATCCCAAACATTACTTTAGTTTATAAAACTGCATCACCTGTGACAATGTTGATGTGATGTTTTCCTTTTTCCCTGAAACAACCGATGTCATAAGCACCGAATTTTTATATCATCTCTCAGGTGATTAATATACAGGACAAACAGCAAGGACTCAAATACCCCACTGTGGTGCACACCTGAAGTTATTTCTATATCAGTTAATGACACTTCAGCTAAGATAACATGCTGTATTCTCCCAGTCAAGAAATCCTCAGTCCACTCACAAATTTTAATACCCCTTCATAATCCCATTTTATTACTAGACTTTGATGTGGTACCAAGTCATATGCTTTTCAGAAGTTCTTTATCTCAAATCATGAGATGCCTAAAAGACAACACATTCCAGATCAATTAGAGAAAGATTTAACAAAACAACAAGATATTGACAAAATAAAAACTTCTTCTCACAAAACTTAATACAAAACTCTCTCAGTCTTCTACCAAGTGTGCACTTGGAAAACAACAAAGTGAATTAAGATGACAGGATGCTATACACTTGTGGACCTCTGCACTGAACTGTTCCTCCACACAAGTGACTCAGAAGAGGGAAGTAGATCCCCAGTGAGGAGGACCTCTGGTGGCGCTTGTCCCGCAGTCTACCAGTTTCTATACAAGTGTCACTAGTGGCTGAAGTCCCAGGAGGTGATGCCTTAGAGGTATGTATGTATGCCATGCCACACCCTCTGAAGGGTTGCCAATCCTTCAGATGTACTACTGGAATATGACGGGAAGTCAATGAATATTGCAGCTACCTGACAGTCTTGATCCATGGCTTCCAGACTGTCATGTTAGAAACGTACAAATTGGTGTTCACATGACGTGACATGATTTGGAATACATCCTGACTGACTTGGAGAGGGTCACTCTGATCATGATACTCAATACATTTGAAATCAGAATATATTCTAACATTCTACCACAGACAGACATCAATAAGACTATATGTATGTTTTGTGTCTCACTTCTGCTAGTCTTCTTACAGTTTTTTGTTTGGGACATCTACAATATATTATGCTTAAAAGAGAGTCTCACTCAGAAACAAATTCTGTGTAGAATGTGATAGTGATTTCATCAGGCCTGAAAACTTATTCAGTTTTAGCAATTTCAGTTGTTTCTTAATGCCACTTCACCTAGGATCTATATCACTCATCTGTGCAGTGGAGCTAGAATTCAGCTGTGACATTACTTACAGTGCAAAGGAAAATTTGAAAATGGGGTTCAGCATTTCAGTTCCTGCTTTCCTTCTCTCAATTTCAAAGATGTCTTTCACTTCTGTACATAAGCTGCTACTAGTGAAAAGAGGACTGATGTTGCCTATGATTTCATAGTTATTCCTAAATCAAAAATACCAGTTGGTGAGTTCATGTTGTCACTGCTACATTTTGAACTGTAAATGACCTACATAATTAAACTTTTCTCTTGTGACTCTTTATTTTCATAAAAAAAGTGTAATTGTCTACTCACATCCTACTTTCAGTGGGAAACTGAGTTTCTTTCAAAGAACTTCATCAATGGGAAGACAGTAGCGTCTGTCACTGCTATTCCTTCTTCTAAATTTTGGGACATTATCCACTTGTACATTATAACATGGCTCTTATATTCAAGCATGATATTTAGGTACAGTTCTTGCTACTGATTTAGTTAATCATACTAAAAGGGAAGTTCAGTTGAAAAAACTATAAAATTATAAGGGGACAGAATGGCTGGGAAATATTTAGCTTGCAGAGTCAAAATTCCAAGTACTTGCTGAATAAAGTGCTTAGCAGGAGAAAGAATACTACATAGATTTCAGAAATCACATGTTCTGCATCAACAGCTATGTGATTACACAGTAATCTCCACCTAAGTGCTCAGCATAGGTTGCATAGAACCATCTTTAGATTATGTCTCTAACATTCCACTTCCAAACAACACATGAGAAAAATATATGCCCAAATATGATCTCTCTTATTTTGTCACAATGGAATTTCTCCCTATGTAGATAAGAGTCAACAAAATATCTTGGCATCTGGAGGGAAAGGTTGATGATAGAAATTTTGTGAAAAAGATCTCATGACAATGAAATGTATGTTTGATTTAATGATTACCATCCCAACTAAATTATCATATCCAAGACATTCTGTAATGGAACCTATTTGCATTGCCCTATAATACCCCAGAGTCTTGATGATTCAAGTTCCATAGAACAATTATATATTGATTTACAGGAATTGTGATAATGATGCACACTACACAAATTTTCAAGTAACATGGCTTTTCCTATATTTATTATCACAAAAATTATGGTGACCAGATCCAGTTTCACATTAAGAAGTTGTTTACAGATAGACCTGCACTCACTCTATTGAGGCATTATGACAGAGGCAAGCACTTTATTGTAAAAAGTCTCACAGATGAACATTCACATTGGCTTCAAATTATACAATTAGTTGGCACAGTTAGGTGCGTAATGACTGACAGTAGAGCACGTATAGGCATTTAGTTGACACAGAGAAATTAACACAATATAAACAGATGATAACTTTAAAGTACTGCGTGATTAGTGATTAGAGGCAAACTCAGGAACACAATACAGATTAGCAATGGTTTCTCAAGATCTTGCATAGATGTTGTGTGAGTACTAGGTCATCCCAGACTTTCACAGAGCTGTGGGCATGAAGAGAGCTAATCACAGACTTTCAAATAATTGTTTGCTTGTGAGATTTTGGAGTGTGGACTGAATATTTTGAAGTGGAAGTGGGCTGTATAAAGACTGGCATATGAACGTATTGTAACTTTGGAAATTACATTTTGGTTTGAAAAATGGCTAGGTTAGATTTGGCTGATTCAGATGGATATATTATGATAGCAATCTTGTTTAAAAATATGTGGTGGTTTTGGAAAATACAATTTTAGCAGCATAATGGCTAAATTTTCAATGGAAAATCTGGGGATGTTTCAGCTTTAAAATTAATTATCTGTTAGAATAATTAGTTTCAGTAGAATCAAAATAGTCAGGATGCCAGTCTTTCCAGACTGTGAAAGACAGAAAAAATCAATTACTAATGGGGGTGTAATAAGAGCAGATGGGAGGTTCTAACAAGTTCTGTTTCATCATACCACCTCTCAAAATGAGTAATGCAGGACTGAGAAATGGCAGACTGATAATTCAGAGGCAGATGGCTGACTTTTAAACACATTTTTAGAATTATAGTAAATAAGGACAATTCAAACAATCTGATAATTAGAGTATCACAAATCTGTATACTATCAGAACTTTCAGTTCACCTTCAAAACTGAGTGGTCAGTGTAGATTGGTACCATGTGGATGGCCTAGGTTCAATCCCTGGTACTTCCAAAGATTTTTGCTTGGTGGGAGGATTGGTACTGAGTGTGCTCAGCCTCCTGATGTAATTGAGGAATTATTTCAGTGTCTCCATGGTCTGGAAAGTCAGAAAAAATGCCTGGGGAGCAATATCCTGAACACACACACCTCCCCTTCATGACTCTGTGCAGTGCAGGATGACACAGGAGGTGGTTGACATCATGTGGGCGTTCAAGGACTGGACAGAACTTTTTGTGGTAATTGTCATTATATAGGAAATATACAAATGTTGTACAGTTTTACAGACAAATACAAATATTCAGTGATTGAAAATTTCTTTATGAAATACATTTCTTTTTGCATCAGTTTTTTATATTCTTTCTGAAAATTTTGTATTTTATATAACTCACAGTCCTGCTTAAAACACTTTATAGTGACTTCTGCCCCCTCTTTTCAAGTGTCCAAGTTGTGGGTCAGTTTCCCTCCCACTTCATGCATTGTCCATGGTTTCACTCATTCCCAGCACTTATATACATGAAAAAATACACAAAACATTCTGTATTAGTAAAGTAATATAACTTACTTCTAAACTTGAAATAAAGTGATACAGATCCTGTTATGGATGAAATATAGATTATAATTACATACAATATGTGTTACACTGTAGAGTCACATTAATGTGATCACCTTTCAAAAGCCTGAATAACCAACTTTTGCAGCATGAGACATGCAGAAAGACAGTCTGTTCACTTCTGGAAGGTATAATGGGAATGCGGAGTCATGCCCACTCCAGCACCCTGGCGCACTGTGCGACGTTTCTCAGTTGAGAGTCCATGGCACAAACACCTGACTGAGTTGAGCCCACAGATTCTCGACTGAGTTTAATCTAGGGGGTTTAGTGGCCAGGGAAGTATGGTAAACTCGTCCTGGTGTTCTTCAAACCACGCTCATATATTGCTAGCTGTTATGTATTGAAGATGATGAAACATAAAGGCATTTTCAAGAAACGATAATTTTAGAGGAAACAAGTTTAGAAAGCTGTCTGTACAAGAGCTTATGTCACATGGCAACGATGTTTCTAATTGTAATTCTTCAACAAGTGCATCATCAAAGAAGCTTTTACCATTTCAAGAAAGCTGCAATGAATTTACTGTAAGTGACAAGGGGTGCAGTAACATTATTATAAATTTTAGAATATTATCAGATGTAATTTCTAAATTTGTTCAATGTAGACAGTGTGGTGCATCACAGAGTGTGAAAATTTGTGAGAGTGCCAGAGGGATAAAAGGCCTAACAATTGCTTTTGATTTAATTTGCCCAGCTGTGATTTCATTTATGAGCTCTTCAAAACCAGATACAAGTGGCCCTTATGAAATCAATACTGTATTAGTTTATGCCTTACAATCCATTGGCAAGGGCATGGCTGCAGGGAGAACATTTTGTTCAGTGATGAATTTACATCAACCACCAAATTAATTTGAAAAAGTGACTGCAACATTAGAGAAAGCTGTACGGTCAACTGGGGCTACCATGGCCTAATTATTTGCAATTTCTAGTTTAATTCTGTAATATTTCGTATAAATCTGTAACAATAATTTCACAAAAAAAATGTTTTATTTAACAGATGTTTACTCGACTATTACACCACATTAATGGCTTCTGCAAACCTTTTTGGTAACTGATTTTATGTTTTCAAAAAGTGGGCCAATTTTGTACCAAAGTGGGGCTGCTTAGTCCCAATCAATTTTTTTCCTAATTAATAACCCTTTTCATCATTTTGGGTCAATTGTACATCTGATTATAGGGAATTGTGGTAGTACAGCAACAAAACATAGCAATATTTCAAGGAATTTTAGTTTATTTACAAGGAAATTCTGAACCGAACAAATCCATTACATGTACATGCATACAACAAATATTATTGCTACACATTACAAAAGTAATTAAAATGTTTAAACAAAACAGTAGGGTGCTTTACACTATATCTGATATAAACTGTCTAACTCAGGAACTTGGAAAAAATCCCCTCTTGGAAAGCAGTTTGGGGGGGGGGGGGGGGGAATTTTTCTTGCAACAGATGACCACGGATATGTCATTATGTCTTTCTTGTGGGGCCACTTCCAGCATTTCTTACTTTTCTTCATGCAGTCCACTGTGGGGCCTTCCAGAAGGTCTATTTTTAGGATCACTCCAGGGTATTCTTGTTCATCATAAATAAGTCACAAAGTCACCCACTTTTACAAATCCTCTCTTGGTAATATGGGGTGAGTCGTACGTGTAGATTCTTGCTGCTCACAGATTTCTTCCTCAGAAATTTCCAACTCTGATAATGAATCATGAATGCTGAAATTATCAGACTCTGACTCTGAAGATTCAAAGGCCTCTATTATTTTTCTTGGTCTTCCCTTCTTTTTCGGAATAGAACTGTCGTCACTTGAAACAGAGGCAATTGTACCTGAAGTTAGGGGTGAATCGTTCAAGTCTCGTGGCCAGATACTTTTTCCTAGGGGAACATTTAATTTCCTGCGTCTCCTCTTTTCTACTGGTGTCTTACATTCATTCCTTTTCTGAATCAGATGCTGTATGAAAGCACTGCTGACATCCTCTACTGCAACTTCTTCATTTGGCACAGAATTCAAAACAGCATTTCTATCAAAGGGATGTATTCCACATTTACGGAAGCCAGAAATTAAATTTTTTGCCTTTCCACTGTGTTCCATCTCTGACATTAGTTTCCTTAAAAGTTGTGAGAACACATCTTTTGGCAGCACTTCATGTTTCTTTCCACTTGGAGAGTCCTTCCACTGTCTCAAAATATATCTCCAAGCTTTCTTCATTGGAGGCTGTGTGAGGTGGGTGGAGCTAGGGGGGAGACACACAAATCTAATGTTATTTTTCTCACACTGTTGTAGGATTTCTGGATTAATGTGAGTAGACAAGTTGTCACCAATCACTAATGTCATGCCTTGCTGTTTGTTGAGTCTTGGTAGCAAAAGAACCCTAAACCAGTCCTCAAATGTTGCGCCATCAAACCGTCCATGTTGAGTGCGATTGTAATGGCATCCTACTGGACCACCTTCAGTCCATGTTGTCCACAGATTCTCAGCTCGATAGACAACATACGGTGGTAACAGCTCTCCCACAGCATTCCCACACAGCATAATAGACGTTGAAGTTTTTGAGCTATTCAAGATTTTCTCCACATATTTAACTTCTTTCTTGCAAATTACATTGACTGTGCCAGGATTATCACTAAGGTTGGTCTCATCATAATTCTAAATGTTTTCTGGAGAGACATCCATAACTGAAACCTCAAGGTAGTCAAAATACTCATTAATGACAGTCTTGTCAATTGCTGCTCTCACACGTTTGATATTGCTACAAAATCATGTGGTTAACTCTTTATGCCTTCTAAGGAAGGATTTAATAAATTCGTAACCAGGTAGATTGTCTTTGAAGCAGTTGATCACAATGCCTTTCTTGTCCAAATAGCTTTTAATAACAAATCTAAGATCAGTTTGAACAAGTGGGAAGCCAAATTCAGCCATTTTACTGATGTGAGCCACAAACATTTTCTCCTCCTCAGGGCTGAATGTTGTTGGGTGACCATGTTTGTTACTAAATTTCCCTTTCATTTTATTCTTTAAGGTGCTTCTTGGAATTCCATACGTATTTGCAGCAGTTCTCTGACTTTTTTGACCTGACCTAATTTCTTCCAAACACTTTTCAAGATCTTCTTTTGTATAATTTCCGTAATTTCTCGCCCCAATCTACCTTTTATATAGACGAACCATATTTATAATCTGAAATTTAAAAAAAGAAAAACAAAACATTGAAAAACAGACCTAAGACAAGTTGAGAACCTAAAGCTAATTTACCTGGGGCTACTTTGGCCCAGGACAAAGTAGCCCCAAAAATGGTGCCAAGTAGCTCACAATTTAATCATTTCCAAATTAACCATTAACTACAAAGAATTAATCAACCTTATCTTCTCAGCGTAAGAGCAAATACCTTAGAGGATAAACTGTCTACTTACCAAATTTTTCTCAATTGTGCTACTCAGTCTACAACACAAACTAGGACAGTCTGGTCCCTTTAATCCCACAAACCAACCAACCAACCACAAACTTTGTTGCAGTCAGCAAATGACGACACTGCAGTCTGGTGGGCATTGTGGGAAGTTTTTGCGACATCACAAAAGGTAGCCGGTGCTGCCACCTATGATGTAGTATAAGCACTAGGAGCAATTGTTGATGTGTTTACACACAATGAAAATCAAAAACTTTTTTTTCGTTGTGGGCCAAAGTAGCCTCACAAGGGCCAATGAAGCCCTGGTTGACGGTAAGTCAAATCAGTGAGGAAAGCATGAAACTGGCTGCTAGGGAAGCAGGGAAGAAAATGATGGATGTTCGGATAGTGCAGTAGCACTTGATGGAAGTTGGCAGAAAAGAGGACATACTTCTCTGAATGGAGTAGTGACTGCCACGAGTGTAGACACTGGTAAAGTGTTAAATGTGGAGATAATGTCTAAATATTGCAAATGTTGCAAAGTAAATGAACATAAAGAACACAACTGTGTGGCTAATTTTAGAGGAACAAGCGGTGGTATGGAGGTTCATGGAGTACAACAAATATTTCATCATTCCATAGAAACAAGAGGCATACAGTACACCAAATATTTGGGCGATGGTGACAGTAAGGCTTACAACAATTTGCTGAACTCTAAGCCTTATGGAGATGTCATTATTAGCAAAATAGAATGGGTAGGCCATGTTCAAAAACGTTTGAAAACAAGGCTGAGAAAACTAACTGTTGATATGAGAGGAAAAAAGGTGGAAAATTGTTGACTGGACAGGAACAGTTAACTAAAACTGAAATAGAAAACTTGCAGGTATACTATGGGGAGGCAATTAGGAGAAATAAAAAAATCTGGAGGCAATGAAGAGAGATGTTTGGGCCATATTCTTCTATAAGTCCTCTGCTGATGATAAGCCATGCCATGGATTGTGTCCATCAAGAGAAAATTTGTGGTGCAAATACAACAGGGCTCAGGCAACTGGAGACTCTTATCCTTACCAGCATTCTCTTCCTGCTGCTGTTATTACAGCTATTAAACCTATTTTCAGAGACTTGGTTCATCCTGACCTTCTAAGGAAATGTCTGCATGGGCAGACACAGAACACAAATGAATGTTTCAACAGCAAGCATAATTTGGAACCGCCTTCATAAAACTGTATTTGTAGGCATGCATACAATGAAACTAGGAGTTCATGATGCTGTTATTACATTCAATTGTGGTAATATTGGAAAGTGTTGGGTACTGAAAAAACTGGGAATTAATTCTGGTGAAAATATGATCACTGGGCTGCAACATTGCAATAAAATGAGGATGGGTGATGCAGACAGGTCTGCATCTAATATGGCTAAGAAAGCAAGACAAACATCCAGGAAGGTGAAAAAGAAGCTGGAAGACCTGCTAGAGGCCAAAGAAGGGCCATCATATGCAGCAGGACAGTTTTAATTAACTGTAAGTAACAAATTTCAAATTTTTTTCTTTACGGTCAATTTCCCACAAACCAAAATTTTCAGTACATATTCCCCATTAGGCTACACCAGAAACTATCATAGATAAATGAATGACATTTTCCGAGACTCTGCATAACATAAAAAGCCACCTCTGCTACTACATTCATTAATATTCCCCCATTAGGAAGTTCACAATAAATATTTTCTGCAGAAAAAACTTAATATTTTTTGTTAATAAATTTAAAAAAGTATTTCTTAAAAACTATAAAATGCATAAGGTAGATTTTATTACAGTTGACTCTATTAGCATCATCATGTAACATACAGTAAAAATATTAAGGTCCTGCATCAAATAGTTTTTTTTTCAGAAATGGGTCAAAAAAATGGTTCAAATGGCTCTGAGCACTATGCGACAACTTCTGAGGTCATCAGTTGCCTAGAACTTAGAACTAATTAAACCTAATTAACCTAAGGACATCACACACATCCATGCCCGCGGCAGGATTCGAACCTGCGACCGTAGCGGTCGCTTGGTTCCAGACTGTAGCGCGTAGAACCGCACGGCCACTCCGAGAATGGGTCAAATAGTTGCCTAAATTAACATGGGTTAGATAGGCACGGTGTGGTCCTCTTAAATAAATCACACCGTTTCTTCATTATGACAATGATTACACTGTTTTCCATGTTCCCCAACACAATTGATACACCCTCCACTGCTAGTGATCCTCCCTGCTGTCTGTGAGTAGTTACTGCACATTGACACTGACCATAGGCAGTGGTGACATTAATGTGACTGAACTGTGTTCATAATTATGCATAAATTCACTTAAAGGGGATGAAAGCTGTCTTCAGTACTACAGTTCTTTTGGAGTAAAATTCAACATCATTGAATTTACCAATGTTTATTGAGTCTCTGAAATTATGATTTTACTTTTATTCATTCTTGACAGAAAATCACATATATACTTCATTTGTTGAAATGCGTCAGTTATCAATACATCTCTGCTTAGTACATTATTACTCAATACAATTATTACCAAAAACATAAATAGAAATTGTTAATTATGGAAAATATATTTCAATCATTTTTTCCTCTAAAGTGCCAAAAATTACATACATATTATTCAAATGTTGCCTCACATCTTATGCATGAGTTTCAAAATGGATAGTTTTCACCTGAAAAAGCACATTTACCTTCACATACTTACATTTTGTTACTTAGTTTGTGCTCATTAAATACTTTCTCTAACAAACATTGTTGACTGTAGAAGTGTATTTGCAAAAATAAACTACCACAAAGACAGGGTACCTAACAGTTTCCTCAGTCATCACTACTTCTCACAGTTTGTCTCATATTTCTCATTATTACTTCAAATACTTCATTATCCATTCCAACTCATAATTATTACATCACTGTATAATTGATAATCATGAAAATCCCTGCTTTATTTCTTATACATAAAATGACTCTTACTAAATGACAACAAACCAATATAAATATGTAATAAAACTTCATTCTCTATGAGATAAAAAATGAAATCTTGTTGACTACATTTCAGTGCAATAGTTGGGGATACTACTTTATGTTAAATTACTACTTTTACTCTTATCAAGCCTGAAGGGCTTCCTCAGGACCAATAGTTCTTTTTCATAATCTTTACTGTAGGCAACATTACTTACTTCATCTCAAAATTTATTTACTTTAATCTGATGGGCAAGATGTTGATGTTTTTCAGAAATTTGCACTTTGCAACAGCAAATGGACATTATTTTTACTTTGAGCTGAACAGAATTACAGTTAATTATTTCCACTGCTGCTATTTTATTGGCTGATTGTATCCTTAAATTCATACATTAAGTGGAAATAATGATTTTCCTATTTTCCACAGAACTTTTTCAATGTTACTAAATCCACTGTTTGTGTGTCTATCGACCTGCTAGCACTTTCGTTCGGTAAGTCACATCATCTGTGTTTTTAGATATATTTACTAAATCCAAACATAGATAAGATATTGTTCACAAAATTTAGCTGACATAGTGTTTAAATAACATATGTTTCCATCCTTTAATTCGTTATTAGTATCCATTAACACACAAAAGTTCATTCAATGAAATAAATTAGATTTGATTCATAGACCCAAAAATGAGATGATTTTCATGGATGTGGAACATGTGGGAAAGTATAACGTAAAAAACAGAACATTTGAATACAATACTCACTTCCCTGATCATTTGTCAGGAGATTGACAGTTTATGTGGACACATTACAGTATGACAGTATATGTGGACACATTACAGTAAACTGCTAACATTTACAGAATTAATACACTGTCAGAATGAAACATAGTTATGCACTTTTAATAAATTTATCATGTACAAAATACCTAATCTTGACTGTTGTGAGCAAGTGCCGTCAGAACTAAAATCTAACAGACATTTTTATTTAAGCTGGTCTAACAGTTTCTGTTAAGATATTCATCTATAGAGTAGAAGGAGTTGCCTACCAAAAAGTCTTTCAAATTCTGTTTAAATTGTGCTTTATATGAAACCAAATTTTTAATGGTTGCTGGCAATTTATTGAAAATATGTGTTCCTGAGTATTGGACCCCTTTTGGAACATTGTTTTTATTCTTAGTACTGATACTACGTATTGAGATATTGATTAGAAATAGACACACATTATTTGCAACAAATTTCATTAAGGAATAAATATACTGAGAAACAGTAGTTAAAAGATCCATTTCCTTGAACAGGTATCTACATAATGTTTTTGAATTTACACCACACATGAGTCTTATTACACGCTTTTGCACTCTAAACATTTTTGCTTGGTTCAACAAGTTGTCCCAAAATATGATCCCATATGACATAAAAGAATGAAAGTATGCAAACTATCCAAGTTTTTCTATATTTATGTCTCCTAAATCTGACACCATTCAGACTGCAAATACAGACTTGTTTGGGCATTTCAGTAATTTTGTGGTATGTCTTTTGCAACTGAATTTACTTTTGAGTTGGAAACCCAGAAATTTAACACTTTCAACCTCTTCAATCTGCATGTCTTCACATGTCATACACATGCTGGAAGGAAATCTCTTACAGTTTCTGAACTCCTTATAGTGGTTCTTTTCAAAGTTTAATGACATTAAAATAGCTTTAAACCACATATCAGTGTCAGTAAAAATTTTATTAGCAGCCATTTGTAAATCTGTACTTGACTTGCTATTTACTGCAGTGTTTGTATCATCTGCAAACAAAACGAACTTAGCATCTGGCAATGTAACAGACAAGAAGTCGTCAACACATACAAGAAAAAGCAGTGGGCCCAAGATGGAACCTTAAGGAACAAAACATTCACTATCAGATGAAGACTGATTGCTAACTCTACAGGTATTTTGTAATAACACCCTTTATTTCCTTTTAGTTAGGTAAAACTTGAACCATTTTGCAGCACTATCAATGACACCATATTATTCTAATTTACTGAAGAGGATGTGGGAGATTCACACAGGCAAAGGCTTTTGACAGGTCACAGAAAATGCCAGTAGCCTCTAATTTGTTATATAATGGATTAAGTAGATTCTCTCTCTATGTATAAATAGCCTTCTCTATACTCTAAGGAAACCAAACTTGACTTGGACGCTATTTTTTTACAGTCAGGTGGTTAAGATGATGTTTAAACACAAATTTTTCAAATATTTTTTGAAAAATCCGGCAAAAGTGAAGTTGGGTGGTACATTATGTGTCTCAAAAGATGCCCAGGAGTGGTCCGTGGGTGGCACAGCACAGCCTCCAGCGGCTGCCATCACATCCGCTAGCTGCTGCCATGCCCAGCTCTGACACCAATCTGCTTGTAGTTGGCCGCATGCACGCTTCCCCTGAGTTAAGCATAAATTGCCATCTGATTAACTTAAGTATCCCTTTATTACAGTAGGTGCTCAAAATGATGTCCCTCTGTGGTAAGAGCAGCCTGACATCTCCTGAACACATTAGCAAACACACGACAAATTTCGAGTGCTGAGATCTGGGAAATAACTAGTCGAACCCTGTCTTCCAACTCTTCAAGCATATAGAGATTTGTTGCATGCCCTTTGCCTTTTAACATTCCCAAAAGATAAAAGTCACATGGATTTAGATCTGGAGAACAAGGAGGCCAGTCAACTATCCTATCATCAAAAACACTTCATATTACTGTCATATAAGCATTGGCGATGTGTGGTCTTGCATTGTCCTGCATCTTTTCGTTATATGTTAGTTCTCAAAAAAAAGGACGCAGTATATTGTTCACATACCTGTCAGAATGTATTGTTCCATAAAAAAAAGTTCGGTCCAATAATTCATCTTGCACTAATTTCACACCACACTCTTGTTTTCACATCCTGCAGGAATTTCTCGTCTAATTCGTGAGGATTTTCGGAGCTCCAACGTCAACTGTTCTGACAATTTATGAACGCTGAAAAATGCAGCCATGCTTCATCAGAAAGGAAGGCATCTCAGGATCAACTTCCCCGTTGTGCACAGACTGTAACAGCCAGTTGCAGTAATTATGTCAAGCAACAGTATCTGAGTTCCTCAGTTTGTGCACTATCATTATTTTGTATGGTTTCGAGTTCAGTTTGTGCACATCTCTGTGAACAGATGTTCCTGAAACACCAGTCTGAAGTGCCAAATGGTGTAGAGATTTTCTTGGACTTCTTTACAAGGCATCCTCTATCTTTTCTAATTTAAGTTAAAACAATAGGTTCTCTCGGCCTTTGTTTGTGTAACACAGATCCAGTCTTTTGACATTTCTTCACTAATCTGTGTATTGTTGAATCATTGGGAACATGTGCACCAGGAACTTTTCGTATAAAGTCAAGCCAACATTCCACATATGATTCTATTTTTGCATAGTTCAGCACAAGAAACACCTGTTGATCCGTCATGTATTCCATATCGAATGGAAACTTAACACAAAACTCAAAACAAATCACCCAAATGCTGAGATGCACAGTGTACACACGCACACGGTGTTTCTGTCTGAGGCCCAGGCCCAGTAACATACAGACAGGGACAGCCCTGGACTTTGTGCAGTTGCAATAATGATGTCTAGCAGAAATATTTGAAATGATTAAACTTGACAAAAATATTCAAAAGAAAATACCAGTACACTCTGTCTCATAGTATAGTGGGCATGCACAAAGTATTGGTGCCTGGGAACTACACACAGCAACTGTAATAACTTCAAGTTGAACAAATACACTCCTGGAAATGGAAAAAAGAACACATTGACACCGGTGTGTCAGACCCACCGTACTTGCTCCGGACACTGCGAGAGGGCTGTACAAGCAATGATCACACGCACGGCACAGCGGACACACCAGGAACCGCGGTGTTGGCCGTCGAATGGCGCTAGCTGCGCAGCATTTGTGCACCGCCGCCGTCAGTGTCAGCCAGTTTGCCGTGGCATACGGAGCTCCATCGCAGTCTTTAACACTGGTAGCATGCCGCGACAGTGTGGACGTGAACCGTATGCGCAGTTGACGGACTTTGAGCGAGGGCGTATAGTGGGCATGCGGGAGGCCGGGTGGACGTACCGCCGAATTGCTCAACACGTGGGGCGTGAGGTCTCCACAGTACATCGGTGTTGTCACCAGTGGTCGGCGGAAGGTGCACGTGCCCGTCGACCTGGGACCGGACCGCAGCGACGCACGGATGCACGCCAAGACCGTAGGATCCTACGCAGTGCCGTAGGGGACCGCACCGCCACTTCCCAGCAAATTAGGGACACTGTTGCTCCTGGGGTATCGGCGAGGACCATTCGCAACTGTCTCCATGAAGCTGGGCTACGGTCCCGCACACCGTTAGGCCGTCTTCCGCTCACGCCCCAAAATCGTGCAGCCCGCCTCCAGTGGGGTCGCGACAGGCGTGAATGGAGGGACGAATGGAGACGTGTCGTCTTCAGCGATGAGAGTCGCTTCTGCCTTGGTGCCAATGATGGTCGTATGCGTGTTTGGCGCCGTGCAGGTGAGCGCCACAATCAGGACTGCGTACGACCGAGGCACACAGGGCCAACACCCGGCATCATGGTGTGGGGAACGATCTCCTACACTGGCCGTACACCACTGGTGATCGTCGAGGGGACACTGAATAGTGCACGGTACATCCAAACCGTCATCGAACCCATCGTTCTACCATTCCAAGACTGGCAAGGGAACTTGCTGTTCCAACAGGACAATGCACATCCGCATGTATCTCGTGCCACCCAACGTGCTCTAGAAAGTGTAAGTCAACTACCCTGGCCAGCAAGATCTCTGGATCTGTCCCCCATTGAGCATGTTTGGGACTGGATGAAGCGTCGTCTCACGCGGTCTGCACGTCCAGCACGAACGCTGGTCCAACTGAGGCGCCAGGTGGAAATGGCATGGCAAGCCGTTCCACAGGACTACATCCAGCATCTCTACGATCGTCTCCATGGGAGAATAGCAGCCTGCATTGCTGCGAAAGGTGGATATACACTGTACTAGTGCCGACATTGTGCATGCTCTGTTGCCTGTGTCTATGTGCCTGTGGTTCTGTCAGTGTGATCATGTGATGTATCTGACCCCAGGAATGTGTCAATAAAGTTTCCCCTTCCTGGGACAATGAATTTACAGTGTTCTTATTTCAATTTCCAGGAGTGTATATTTCAAGGAAGAAGCAATACATGAAAGTCACAGATCAAGTAAACAGAGTAAGACGTGTGTACACTTTAACAGTCAAATCACAACTGAGTCCGAGTCTAAGGGCCACTGGCTGGCTGGCTGGCCACTTAGGTGGTGCTGCTGCTGCATAGCTGGCAGACAGAGCCGCATGTAGAGGACGCACGTAACTGCGCAGTGGCACTTTCAAAGACCGGTGAGTCACAACACTTTTCCCCCCTTTGAATTTTTTGCACAGGTCTTGATGGAGGGGGCCTGTAGATTGCTAACGTCCATAGGTGCTGTTTGACTGGCCGTAAAGTCTTAAGGAGGAGGCTTCCCGTACAGACGGAAGTGTCCCCGATGATAAGGGGTCGAGATGACAGGAGACGTGGGGGTCGGATCAGCTCGGGCCCCGTGCACTAATCTGGCCATTGCGGCAAGTCCGGTTGTTATAACAGGAGACATGGGCGATGTGTTCTCGTCCGTAGGAGAAGGATGTGAGTAGAGTTGATCTGACAGATTATGGTCATCTGGTTCCTGCATGGGCACATCTCCTGGTGGCGTCAGTTCTTGTGCTGGCACTGACATGATGGTGAGAGGGCTGCGTTGTGAGTAATGAGACATTCCAGTATCCCGAGCGTCAGGTAGAGCCGAAGGTGGTGTAGCAGCATCCGGAACAGGCGTTGCCGGCACATGAGGCCGAAGCTGGTCCAAATCACGCACTGCATCACCCGTGTCCGTCTGGATTTCATACAGGCGTTGGCCATGGTGTCATAAGATGAGGCCAGGACTCCATTTTGGCTGCCTGCCATATCCCAGTACCCGTACAGGGTCGCCGGTGGTGAATTGGCCAATCAAAGGCACCCGCGCCATTAGATGGAATGCCGCAGAATACGAAGTAGCGTGCGGGGCTGTCGGCCATTTAAGAGTTCAGCCGGCCTGTGGTCGCCCATCGGGGTGAAACGGTAAGGAGCCAGAAATTGGAGAAGCGCATCATCATCATCAGCAGAAGAAGAAGAAGTCAGGAATTTCCTCATCTGAGCCTTAAATGTGCGGACCAGTCGTTCAGCCTCACCGTTTGACTGTGGATGGAATGGAGGGGCCGTGAGATGCATGACGCCATGATGGGCACAAAAGTCCGCAGAAACTTAAGAGGCAAATTGCGGACCATTATCAGTAACAAGAGTAGAGGGAAAGTCTTCCAAAGAGAAAATGCAAGCTAGAGCATTGGTGGTTGCCGCGGTGGTAGGCGACGTGCAGCGGACAATGAAAGGAAAGTTAGAGTAGGCGTCAATAACGAGAAGCCAATAAGTAACTAAAAAAGTCGGCATGAATACGCTCCCAGGGCTTCTCAGGCGAAGGCCACGGTGACATAGATGACATCAGGGCAGCGGCCTGTGACGCACAAGGGCAGCAGGCAGCGACCATGTCTGCGATTTCAGTGTCGATGCTGGGCCAGTACACATGACAGAGCACCAGAGATTTTGTGCGAGAGACACGCCAGTGCCCTTGGTGAAGGAGGTGCAAGACCGAAGCACGCATAGATGCAGGTACCACAACACACGGCAAAGCATTTTTGGTGTAAAGGAGGATAACACCATCCCTAGCTGTGAGGCGGTAATGCAAAGCGTAGTAGTTCCACAACAGATCAGAAGTCTTAATGGGTGGACGATCTGGCCAACCCTTCTGAATACAGCGTGAAACCCGGGAGAGGGTAGGGCCAGAACCCGTAGCAGCTGCAGGCTGGTCCCCGGTGATGGGGAACCCGTCCACAACCTGCTGCTCGGCAACATCCAGGTGGAAACACAAAAGTTCGTCCCTATCGAATGCCAGATCAGGACCCATGGGATGGTGAGACAGTGCATCAGCATTCGCATGTTGAGCTGTCGGCCAGAAATGAATCTCATAATTGAAACGAGACAAGTAAAGATCCCAACGCTGGAGCTGGTGTGCACCGTTGTCAGAAAGTGACGTTGATGGATTAAACAAGGAAACGAGTGGTTTGTGATCCATAACCAAATGAAATTTGGATCCATAGAGAAAAACACCAAACTTATGAAGAGCATAAATAATGGCCAAAGCTTCTTTTTCAATTAGAGAATACTTTTGTTGGGCATCCGTGAGTGTTTTGGAGGCATAAGCAATGGGTTCTTCAAAACCGTCAGCAAAATGGTGTGCAAGGACTGCACCGACCCCATATTGAGATCCGTCCATGGCAACAACAAGATGTTGACCAGGTCAATAATTAGCCAGGCACGGGGCCTGTTTCAGCATAGTCTTCAATTTCTGGAAAGCCGCATCGCATGACGCGGACCAGTGAAAAGGCACGTTTTTATGCAACAGGCGATGCAACGGCTGAGCCACCGAAGCAGCAGATGGTAAAAACTTGTGATAGTGTGCTATTTTCCCCAAGAAGGCCTGCAGTTCCTTAACAGATGTAGAGTGAGGAGGGCATCCATCACAGTGACAGTTTGCTGAAGCAGACGAATACCATCCCGAGAGAGTTGAAACCCCAAGTACGTGATAGATGCCTGAAAAAATATTGATTTCTGAAGATTACACTTAAGACCAGCAGACTGTAAGACATGAAAAAGTGTGCAGAGATTTTGAAGATGTTAGTCAGTGGTGGAGCCAGTGACAACAATGTCGTCCTGGTAATTTATACACCCAGGGACAGTGAGCAATAATTGTTCCAAGAATCGCTGAAAGAGAGCAGCGGCGCCGGCAACCCCGAATGGCAATCGTTGGTATTCATAGAGGTCGAAAGGTGTGTGAAGGACCAGAAACTGCTGGGAAGCAGCGTCGAGAGGAAGTTGATGATAAGCTTCTGACAGTCAAGTTTAGAAAAAATACTGGCCTCCAGCAAGTTTAGTGAACAATTCTTCAGGTCGAGGCATAGGGTGAGTGTCGATAAGGCGTTGAGCATTTACAGCGGCTTTGAAATCGCCACAGCGATGAATATCACCATTTGGCTTAGCAACAACAACGGCAGGAGAGGACCTCTCACTGGAAGTGACAGGAAGCAAGACCCCTGAAGCAGTGAGACGATCCAGCTCCCGTTTCACCTGATCACGAAGGGCCACAGGAATGGGCCGAGCCCGAAAAAACTTAGGCCGAGCAGTGGATTTTAGCATGATATGAGTTTCAAAGTCATTTGCACGGCCTAACCCAGGAGAAAAAAGGGACGAAAATGTCATCGACAAGGAATCCAATTGAGCATAAGGAATAGCATCAGAGACGATATTGACAGAGTCATCTATGGAGAACCCAAAAACGCGAAAGACATCTGTGGTGTCACCGCCAGACACCACACTTGCTAGGTGGTAGCTTTGAAATCGGCCGCGGTCCGGTAGTATACGTCGGACCCGCGTGTCGCCACTGTCAGTGATCGCAGACCGAGCGCCACCACACGGCAGGTCTAGAGAGACGTACTAGCACTCGCCCCAGTTGTACAGACGCCTTTGCCAGAAGGGGATCACTGACAAATACGCTCTCAATTGCCGAGACGATAGTTAGCATAGCCTTCAGCTACCTTTGCTACGACCTAGCAAGGCGCCGAGCCGTATTCAATTGCTAATTAATATTATGAAGCATGTATCATCAAGAGCGATGTTCTACAATTATGGATTAAAGTTAAGTATTCCAGAAGCTACGTAATTTTCTTTATAGCATTCATTACGTATCCTGTTTCAGACCTCACGCCAGCCTGCGTGAGTTTAAGAGCGTGCCTTTCGGCTTCCTCTCATTGTGTCTAGGCTGTCTTGCCTAGTCACAACAACATCGAAACCAAATAGACTCTCCGCGTTACTAAGGTCGACCACAAATATGGGAACAGTGAGAATGACAGATTTGCAAGATGCCTCAGCATCAAATTGTTCCAAGAGAGAAATCTTCTGTTTATTGTAAGTCCATAATTGCCTGGTGACAGGTGACCGGATTGGAGAACCCAACTGAAGATACGTCTGAGAATTGATGATGGTGGCAGCAGAACCAGTGTCCACCTGCATGCGAACATCTCGACCAAGTATTTGGACAGTGAGGAATAACTTCCCTGAAAGGGAAGAAGTACAACTGACAGACAACACAGAATCAGATTCAGCGTCATGTTCATGAACATCATGTATGCGGTCGGATTTGCAAACGGATGACACATGACCCTTTTTTTTTTTTTTTTTTTTTTGCATTTGTGACACACGGCCCAACGTTGGGGGCAATCTTCTCGTGAATGTTTCGTAAAACACTGCGTACATGAAGGAAGTTCCCGTGGGTTTTGCTGCAGTTTCTTAGAGGTTTGTTTACGGTTAGGCCGAGGCTGCGCTCGGGAGTGTACTGCGGCCACGTCGGCCGGCGGGGACACGCAATACCCTTCATCAACATCGCACAAAAGTTGTATTTCCCCGACATTGCCCCATGCCTCTATTTGCGCTCCAGTGGCACGAGAAATTTCAAAAGACTGAGTGATGGATAGGACTTCATCTAGAGTCGGATTTGCCAACTGAAGGGCACGTTGCCTAACTTCTTTGTCGGGCGCCGATCGGATAATAGCATCCTGTACCATGGAATCGGCGTAGGATTCTTTGTGAACTTCAGTAACAAATTGACACTTTCTACTGAGGCCGTGAAGTTAAGCAGCCCAAGCGCGATAGGATTGATTCGGTTGTTTTTGACAACGATAAAAGGCAACATGCGTATGCTTTTGAAAATAGACCGACAGAAGTGAGCACATTTCAGCAAAGGACACAGACGCAGGATCTTTCAAAGGAGCCAATTGCGACAACAACCGATATATTTGAGGTGAAATTCGTGAAAGGAACAGAGACTTAGATGTTTGTTTGTCCGCGACTTGAAATGTCAAGAAGTGCTGTCGAAGACTTTTTTGTAATCAGACCAGTCTTCGGCCGTCTCGTCGTAAGGAGGAAAAGGATGTAGAGACAACGACGAGAGACACCCCGCATTTGATACTGCGACGAAATCACGAATCGCATTAGTGAGAAGCGTTTGCTGTTCTATGAGACCTTGCAATAGTTGCTCTAAAGTAGCCATGGAAATATGTGGGTCAACGATGGAAAAGAAAAATTCAATCCTCGTCGCCAATTGTAATAACTTCAAGCTGAACAAATACAGGGTGTTACAAAAAGGTACGGCCAAACTTTCAGGAAACATTCCTCACACACAAAGAAAGAAAATTGTTATGTGGACATGTGTCCGGTAACGCTTACTTTCCATGTTAGAGCTCATTTTATTACTTCTCTTCAAATCACATTAATCATGGAATGGAAACACACAGCAACAGAACGTACCAGCGTGACTTCAAACACTTTGTTACAGGAAATGTTCAAAATGTCCTCCGTTAGCGAGGATACATGCATCCACCCTCCGTCGCATGAATCCCTGATGCGCTGATGCAGCCCTGGAGAATGGCGTATTGTATCACAGCCGTCCACAATACGAGCACGAAGAGTCTCTACATTTGGTCCTGGGGTTCCGTAGACAAGAGCTTTCAAATGCCCCCATGAATGAAACTCAAGAAGGTTGAGGTCAGAAGAGCGTGGAGGCCACGGAATTGATCCACCTCTACCAATCCATCGGTCACCAAATCTGCTGTTGAGAAGCCTACGCACGCTTCGACTGAAATGTGCAGGAGCTCTATCGTGCATGAACCACATGTTGTGTTGTACTTGTAAAGGCACATGTTTTAGCAGCACAGGTAGAGTATGAAATCATGATAACGTGCTCCATTGAGCGTAGGTGGAAGAACATGGGGGCCAATCAAGACATCACCAACAATGCCTGCCCAAACGTTCACAGAAAATCTGTGTTGATGACGTGATTGCACAATTGCGTGCGGATTCTCGTCAGCCCACACATGTTGATTGTGCAAATTTACAATTTGATCACGTTGGAATGAAGCCTCATCCGTAAAGAGAACATTTGCACTGAAATGAGGATTGACACATCCCAGCTAGCACTAAAGCTTATTTCAAGGCGGATATTGAGTTTACGTTGAGTTGAAAATTCAAGATTGAAAAATCAACCTGTCTACACAGCTTATTTCAAGGTGGATATTGAGTTTAGGTTCAGTTGAAAATTCAAGATTGAAAAATCAACCTGTTCCTCAGTTTACATCAAGCTGCAAAAATTTAGCTTGAATTAAAATAATTTTCCCAAGCTTGAAATGAACTGTAATTTCCCTGGAAGGCTGTACAGCAGATGCGCACGCAGCATAGCTTCCATAGACGTCCACGGGAAGCACCACAAGCATTTATAAGCCTTGCACTGACTCTGCTAGGTTTATGGCCATTTTACGTTTGTGACTTAATGATTGTTGACTGTTGTGAAGTTTGTTTTATTCTGTAAAATAGTTCGGTAAGTGTGTGGAGTCTCCTGCCTTACTGCTGCACCAGGTCTGAAGAGGATATATAGTGTATTACAGGTACGTTGGTGCATTTTTCTCTAGCGGTACGTTAATATTACAAATGTTAAATATTATTACGTAACGTAAAGAAATATCATATTCTTTTACATAGAAAAATTGAGTCTGGATGAAAGTGAAATGGATTACCAGCTAAGAATACATATTACAAGTCATGACATGGTGAACGGGAAAAAGTACAGGGTTATTACAAATGATTGAAGCGATTTCACAGCTCTGCAATAACTTTATTGTTTGAGATGTTTTCACAATGCTTTGCACACACATACAAAAACTCATAAAGTTTTTTCAGGCATTCGCAAATGTTCGATATGTGCCCCTTTAGTGATTCGGCAGACATCAAGCCGATAATCAAGTTCCTCCCACACTCGGCGCAGCATGTCCCCATCAATGAGTTCGAAAGCATCGTTGATGAGAGCTCGCAGTTCTGGCACGTTTCTTGGTAGAGGAGGTTTAAACACTGAATCTTTCACATAACCCCACAGAAATAAATCGCATGGGGTTAAGTCAGGAGAGCGTGGAGGCCATGACATGAATTGCTGATCATGATCTCCACCACGACAGATCCATCGGTTTTCCAATCTCCTGTTTATGAAATGCCGAACATCATGATGGAAGTGCGGTGGAGCACCATGCTGTTGAAAGATGAAGTTGGCGCTGTCGGTCTCCAGTTGTGGCATGAGCCAATTTTCCAGCATGTCCAGATACATGTGTCCTGTAACGTTTTTTTTTGCAGAAGAAAAAGGGGCCTTAAACTTTAAACCGTGAGATTGCACAAAACACGTTAACTTTTGGTGAATTGCGAATTTGCTGCACGAATGCGTGAGGATTCTCTACTGCCCAGATTCGCACATTGTGTCTGTTCACTTCACCATTAAGAAAAAATGTTGCTTCATCACTGAAAACAAGTTTCGCACTGAACGCATTCTCTTCCATGAGCTGTTGCAACCGCGCCGAAAATTCAAAGCGTTTGACTTTGACATCGGGTGTCAGGGCTTGTAGCTTCTGCTTTAGCCTTATCCGTAAGATTTTCCAAACGGTCGGCTGTGGTACGTTTAGCTCCCTGCTTGCTTTATTCGTCGACTTCCGCGGGCTACGCGTGAAACTTGCCCGCACGCGTTCAACCGTTTCTTCGCTCACTGCAGGCCGACCCGTTGATTTCCCCTTACAGAGGAATCCAGAAGCTTTAAACTGCGCATACCATCGCCGAATGGAGTTAGCAGTTGGTGTATCTTTGTTGAACTTCGTCCTGAAGTGTCGTTGCGCTGTTATGACTGACTGATGTGAGTGCATTTTAAGCACGACATACGCTTTCTTGGCTCCTGTCGCCATTTTGTCTCACTGCGCTCTCGAGCGCTCTGGCGGCAGAAACCTGAAGTGCGGCTTCAGCCGAACAAAACTGTATGAGTTTTTCTACGTATCTGTAGTGTGTCGTGACCATATGTCAATGAATGGAGCTACAGTGAATTTATGAAATCGCTTCAATCATTTGTAATAGCCCTGTACATCAAGAACAGTCACTACATAGGTGTCAGTCTGTTTTATTTATGTAGCTTTGACTGCTCTTTAATTGCAGTAATATGAAATTTCTTCCCATTAGTATGACACTCTTGCACAAAGTAAACATACTCAAGAAATTCAACACAAAAAAATCTTAAAGTTGGGGCAACAGTAAAATCAGAGATGCAGTCTGTTATTACGCCACCAGTCTTGAGAGATTTTATTGAAGCTGTTAATTCTTTCTGTGATGATGGATACAAAAGTTCTTGTGACTCATGCTTGGCAAAAGTTAAGCATATTCATAATAAGTGTAACATTACTTTTCGTGCTAAGTAGTGGCAAATTTTGGATCTGGGCTGTACTGTGAAGGATGAATCTTGGCTGGTTGGTTGTTTTGGGGGAAGAGACCAAACAGCGAGGTCATCGGTCTCATCGGATTAGGGAAGGATGGGGAAGGAAGTCGGCCGTGCCCTTTTAAAGGAACCATCCCGGTATTTGCCTGGAGCGATTTAGGGAAGTCACGGAAAACCTAAATCAGGGTGGCCGGACGTGGGATTGAACCGTCGTCCTCCCGAATGCGAGTCCAGTGTGCTAACCACTGCGCCACCTCGCTCGGTAAGGATGAATCTATTGAGCTGCTAACTCAGTGACGTTTATACTAGTTAATGATTTTTACTACATCAGTTAGTTTGAAGTTATTTTGATAATCTGGGGCAAAAATTATATTTAGGTTGATCAGTTTCAACTTTTTACATTTTTTATGTATGGCTAACATTTTCTTTTACGTGTTACAGGATCATTAGCCTATACCGGCAGAAGTCAGCGATATTTGATCCTGCTCTGGTCTGTGTGCTGGGGCCGGAGGGGCTTCAGAATAATTAAATTTTAAAATAAAACAATTTTAAACACTCTGAAAATAAAAATTTTTAAACGTACATGTCTTGATAATTTTTTTCACACCATTTCCATTCTGATATTTATTTAATTAATTAGGTTCAATAAATTCAGATTAATAATTATATAGCTTAAAACAAGCTGTAAACACCAGGCTGTATTCCACATGTATAGATACAGCTGGAGCCAAACTTGATAAGTCAAGCTTGAAATATAGCTTGAACTCTGCCAACTTTGATGTTTGTTTCAAGCTTGAATCCAACTAACAGGCCTGAGTATTCCAGCTTTGATCAACCTTATATACTTGAACTTTACATCTGGAAACAAGTTTGAAACCGGCTTACTGTGCTATCTGGGATTGTTGGATGATCCATTCGCAGAAGTGTACCCGAGGAGGCCAATCAGCTGCTGATAGTGCCTGCACACGCTGTACATGGTACGGAAACAACTGTTTCTCCGATAGCACTCGCCATACAGTGACGTGGTCAATGTTACCTTGTACAGCAGCAACTTCTCTGACGCTGACATTAGGGTTATCGTCAACTGCACGAAGAATTGCCTCGTCCATTGCAGGTGTCCTTGTCGTTCTAGGTCTTCCCCAGTCGCGAGTCTGAGGCTGGAATGTTCCGTGCTCCCTAAGACGCCGATCAATTGCTTCGAATGTCTTCCTGTCGGGACACCTTCGTTCTGGAACTCTGTGTCGATACAAACGTACCACACCATGGCTACTGCCCCATGCTAATCCATACATCAAATGGGCATCTGCCAACCCCACATTTGTAAACATTGCACTGACTGCAAAACCACGTTCGTGATGAACACTAACCTGTTGATGCTACATACTGATGTGCTTGATGCTAGTACTGTAGGGCAAAGAGTCGCATGTCAACACAAGCACCGAAGTCAACATTACCTTCCTTCAAATGGGCCAACTGGCGGTGAATCGAGGAAGTACAGTACATACTGACGAAACTAAAATGAGCTCTAACATGGAAATTAAGCTTTTCCGGACACATGTCCACATAACATCTTTTTTTTATTTGTCTATGAGGAATATTTCCTGAAAGTTTGGCTGTACCTTTTTGTAACACCCTGTATATTTCAAGGAAGACGCAATACATGAAAGTCACAGATCAAGTAAACAGTGTAAGATGTGTGTCCACTGTAACAGTCAAATCATAACTGAGTCCAAGTCTAGCGGCCGCTGGCTGGCTGGCCGCTTAGGTGGCGCTGCTACTGCATAGCTGGCAGACAGCGCCGCATGTAGAGGACGTGCGTAACTGCGCGGCGGCACTTTGAATGATCGGCGAGTCATAACAGCTATTCTATCCTGTGCAAGCCTCTTCATCTCCATGTAACTACTGCAACCGACATCCTTCTGAATTTGCTTACTGTATTCATCCCTTGGCCTCCCTCTACAGTTTTCACACCCCACACTTCCCTCCAGTACTAAATTGGTGATCCCATGATGCCTGAGAAAGTGTCCTACCAACTGATCCCTTCTTCTAATGAGGTTCTTTTCTCCCCAGTTCTGTTCAGTACCTCCTCATTAATTACGTGATCTACCCACCTAATCTTCAGCATTCTTCTGCAGCACCACATTTCAAAAACTTCTGTTCTCTTCTTGTGTAAACTGCTTATCGTTCATGTTTCACTTCCATACATGGCTACATTCTATACAAATACTTCCAGAAAGTACATCCTGAGACTTAAATCTATACTCAGTGTTAACAAAATTCTCTTCAGAAATGCTTTTCTTGCTACTGCAGTCTACATTTTATATCCCCCCTACTTTGACCATCATCAGTCATTTTGCCTCCCAAATAGCAAAACTCATCTACTACTTTAAGTGTCTCATTTACTACCCTAATTCCATCATCATCACCACCTGATTTAATATGACTACATTCCATTGCCTTCGTATTTCTTTTGTTGATGTTCATCTTATATCATCCTTTCAAGACACTGTCTATTCTGTTCAACTGCACTGCCAACTCCTTTGATGTAGCTTATAGAATTGTAATGTCATCAGCATACCTCAAAGTTTTTATTCCTTCTCCCTGGACTTTAATTCCTACTCCAAATTTTTCTTTTGTTTCCTTTATTGCTTGCTCAATATACAGATTGAATAATGTTGGGGATAGCCTACAACCCTGCCTCACCCCCTCCTCAACCCCTGTTTTCCTTTTACGGCATTTGTAGACTTAGACAAAGCTTTTGACAGTGTTGATTGGAATACTCTCTTTCAAATTCTAAAGATGGAAGGGGTAAAATACAGGGAGCAAAGGGCTATTTACAATTTGTACAGAAACCAGATGGCACTTAAAAAGTCGAGGGGCACAAAAGGAAAACAGGGGTTGAGGAGGGGGTGAAGCAGGGTTGTAGGCTATCCCCAACATTATTCAATCTGTATATTGAGCAAGCAATAAAGGAAACAAAAGAAAAATTTGGAGTAGGAATTAAAGTCCAGGGAGAAGGAATAAAAACTTTGAGGTATGCTGATGACATTACAATTCTATAAGCTACATCAAAGGAGTTGGCAGTGCAGTTGAACAGAATAGACAGTGTCTTGAAAGGATGATATAAGATGAACATCAACAAAAGAAATACGAAGGCAATGGAATGTAGTCATATCAAATCAGGTGGTGATGATGATGGAATTAGGGTAGTAAATGAGACACTTAAAGTAGTAGATGAGTTTTGCTATTTGGGAGGCAAAATGACTGATGATGGTCAAAGTAGGGGGGATATAAAATGTAGACTGCAGTAGCAAGAAAAGCATTTCTGAAGAGAATTTTGTTAACACTGAGTATAGATTTAAGTCTCAGGAAGTACTTTCTGGAAGTATTTGTATAGAGTGTAGCCATGTATGGAAGTGAAACATGAACGATAAGCAGTTTACACAAGAAGAGAATAGAAGCTTTTGAAATGTGGTGCTGCAGAAGAATGCTGAAGATTAGGTGGGTAGATCACGTAATTAATGAGGAGGTACTGAACAGAACTGGGGAGAAAAGAACCTCATTAGAAGAAGGGATCAGTTGGTAGGACACTTTCTCAGGCATCATGGGATCACCAATTTAGTACTGGAGGGAAGTGTGGGGTGTGAAAACTGTAGAGGGAGGCCAAGGGATGAATACAGTAAGCAAATTCAGAAGGATGTCGGTTGCAGTAGTTACATGGAGATGAAGAGGCTTGCACAGGATAGAATAGCTGTTATGACTCGCCGATCTTTCAAAGTGCCGCCGCGCAGTTACGCACGTCCTCTACATGCGGCGCTGTCTGCCAGCCATGCAGTAGCAGCGCCACCTAAGCGGCCAGCCAGCCAGCGGCCGCTAGACTTGGACTCAGTTATGATTTGACTGTTACAGTGGATACACGTCTTACACTGTTTACTTGATCTGTGACTTTCATGTATTGCGTCTTCCTTGAAATATACAGGGTGTTACAAAAAGGTACAGCCAAACTTTCAGGAAATATTCCTCATAGACAAATAAAAAAAAGATGTTATGTGGACATGTGTCCGGAAAAGCTTAATTTCCATGTTAGAGCTCATTTTAGTTTCGTCAGTATGTACTGTACTTCCTCGATTCACCGCCAGTTGGCCCATTTGAAGGAAGGTAATGTTGACTTCGGTGCTTGTGTTGACATGCGACTCTTTGCCCTACAGTACTAGCATCAAGCACATCAGTATGTAGCATCAACAGGTTAGTGTTCATCACGAACGTGGTTTTGCAGTCAGTGCAATGTTTACAAATGTGGGGTTGGCAGATGCCCATTTGATGTATGGATTAGCATGGGGCAGTAGCCATGGTGTGGTACGTTTGTATCGACACAGAGTTCCAGAACGAAGGTGTCCCGACAGGAAGACATTCGAAGCAATTGATCGGCGTCTTAGGGAGCACGGAACATTCCAGCCTCAGACTCGCGACTGGGGAAGACCTAGAACGACAAGGACACCTGCAATGGACGAGGCAATTCTTCGTGCAGTTGACGATAACCCTAATGTCAGCGTCAGAGAAGTTGCTGCTGTACAAGGTAACATTGACCACGTCACTGTATGGCGAGTGCTATCGGAGAAACAGTTGTTTCCGTACCATGTACAGCGTGTGCAGGCACTATCAGCAGCTGATTGGCCTCCTCGGGTACACTTCTGCGAATGGATCATCCAACAATCCCAGATAGCACAGTAAGCCGGTTTCAAACTTGTTTCCAGATGTAAAGTTCAAGTATATAAGGTTGATCAAAGCTGGAATACTCAGGCCTGTTAGTTGGATTCAAGCTTGAAACAAACATCAAAGTTGGCAGAGTTCAAGCTATATTTCAAGCTTGACTTATCAAGTTTGGCTCCAGCTGTATCTATACATGTGGAATACAGCCTGGTGTTTACAGCTTGTTTTAAGCTATATAATTATTAATCTGAATTTATTGAACCTAATTAATTAAATAAATATCAGAATGGAAATGGTGTGAAAAAAATTATCAAGACATGTACGTTTAAAAATTTTTATTTTCAGAGTGTTTAAAATTGTTTTATTTTAAAATTTAATTATTCTGAAGCCCCTCCGGCCCCAGCACACAGACCAGAGCAGGATCAAATATCGCTGACTTCTGCCGGTATAGGCTAATGATCCTGTAACACGTAAAAGAAAATGTTAGCCATACATAAAAAATGTAAAAAGTTGAAACTGATCAACCTAAATATAATTTTTGCCCCAGATTATCAAAATAACTTCAAACTAACTGATGTAGTAAAAATCATTAACTAGTATAAACGTCACTGAGTTAGCAGCTCAATAGATTCATCCTTACCGAGCGAGGTGGCGCAGTGGTTAGCACACTGGACTCGCATTCGGGAGGACGACGGTTCAATCCCACGTCCGGCCACCCTGATTTAGGTTTTCCGTGACTTCCCTAAATCGCTCCAGGCAAATACCGGGATGGTTCCTTTAAAAGGGCACGGCCGACTTCCTTCCCCATCCTTCCCTAATCCGATGAGACCGATGACCTCGCTGTTTGGTCTCTTCCCCCAAAACAACCAACCAGCCAAGATTCATCCTTCACAGTACAGCCCAGATTCAAAATTTGCCACTACTTACCACGAAAAGTAATGTTACACTTATTATGAATATGCTTAACTTTTGCCAAGCATGAGTCACAAGAACTTTTGTATCCATCATCACAGAAAGAATTAACAGCTTCAATAAAATCTCTCAAGACTGGTGGCGTAATAACAGACTGCATCTCTGATTTTACTGTTGCCCCAACTTTAAGATTTTTTTGAGTTGAATTTCTTGAGTATGTTTACTTTGTGCAAGAGTGTCATACTAATGGGAAGAAATTTCATATTACTGCAATTAAAGAGCAGTCAAAGCTACATAAATAAAACAGACCGACATCTATGTAGTGACTGTTCTTGATGTACAGGGCTATTACAAATGATTGAAGCGATTTCATAAATTCACTGTAGCTCCATTCATTGACATATGGTCACGACACACTACAGATACGTAGAAAAACTCATACAGTTTTGTTCGGCTGAAGCCGCACTTCAGGTTTCTGCCGCCAGAGCGCTCGAGAGCGCAGTGAGACAAAATGGCGACAGGAGCCAAGAAAGCGTATGTCGTGCTTAAAATGCACTCACATCAGTCAGTCATAACAGCGCAACGACACTTCAGGACGAAGTTCAACAAAGATACACCAACTGCTAACTCCATTCGGCGATGGTATGCGCAGTTTAAAGCTTCTGGATTCCTCTGTAAGGGGAAATCAACGGGTCGGCCTGCAGTGAGCGAAGAAACGGTTGAACGCGTGCGGGCAAGTTTCACGCGTAGCCCGCGGAAGTCGACGAATAAAGCAAGCAGGGAGCTAAACGTACCACAGCCGACGGTTTGGAAAATCTTTTGGATAAGGCTAAAGCAGAAGCTACAAGCCCTGACACCCGATGACAAAGTCAAACGCTTTGAATTTTCGGCGCGGTTGCAACAGCTCATGGAAGAGAATGCGTTCAGTGCGAAACTTGTTTTCAGTGATGAAGCAACATTTTTTCTTAATGGTGAAGTGAACAGACACAATGTGCGAATCTGGGCAGTAGAGAATCCTCACGCATTCGTGCAGCAAATTCGCAATTCACCAAAAGTTAACGTGTTTTGTGCAATCTCACGGTTTAAAGTTTAAGGCCCCTTTTTCTTCTGCAAAAAAAACGTTACAGGACACATGTATCTGGACATGCTGGAAAATTGGCTCATGCCACAACTGGAGACCGACAGCGCCAACTTCATCTTTCAACAGCATGGTGCTCCACCGCACTTCCATCATGATGTTCGGCATTTCATAAACAGGAGATTGGAAAACCGATGGATCTGTCGTGGTGGAGATCATGATCAGCAATTCATGTCATGGCCTCCACGCTCTCCCGACTTAACCCCATGCGATTTATTTCTGTGGGGTTATGTGAAAGATTCAGTGTTTAAACCTCCTCTACCAAGAAACGTGCCAGAACTGCGAGCTCGCATCAACGATGCTTTCGAACTCATTGATGGGGACATGCTGCGCCGAGTGTGGGAGGAACTTGATTATCGGCTTGATGTCTGCCGAATCACTAAAGGGGCACATATCGAACATTTGTGAATGCCTGAAAAAACTTTATGAGTTTTTGTATGTGTGTGCAAAGCATTGTGAAAACATCTCAAACAATAAAGTTATTGTAGAGCTGTGAAATCGCTTCAATCATTTGTAATAACCCTGTACTTTTTCCCGTTCACCATGTCATGACTTGTAATATGTATTCTTAGCTGGTAATCCATTTCACTTTCATCCAGACTCAATTTTTCTATGTAAAAGAATATGATATTTCTTTACGTTACGTAATAATATTTAACATTTGTAATATTAACGTACCGCTAGAGAAAAATGCACCAACGTACCTGTAATACACTATATATCCTCTTCAGACCTGGTGCAGCAGTAAGGCAGGAGACTCCACACACTTACCGAACTATTTTACAGTATAAAACAAACTTCACAACAGTCAACAATCATTAAGTCACAAACGTAAAATGGCCATAAACCTAGCAGAGTCAGTGCAAGGCTTATAAATGCTTGTGGTGCTTCCCGTGGACGTCTATGGAAGCTATGCTGCGTGCGCATCTGCTGTACAGCCTTCCAGGGAAATTACAGTTCATTTCAAGCTTGGGAAAATTATTTTAATTCAAGCTAAATTTTTGCAGCTTGATGTAAACTGAGGAACAGGTTGATTTTTCAATCTTGAATTTTCAACTGAACCTAAACTCAATATCCACCTTGAAATAAGCTGTGTAGACAGGTTGATTTTTCAATCTTGAATTTTCAACTCAACGTAAACTCAATATCCGCCTTGAAATAAGCTTTAGTGCTAGCTGGGATGTGTCAATCCTCATTTCAGTGCAAATGTTCTCTTTACGGATGAGGCTTCATTCCAACGTGATCAAATTGTAAATTTGCACAATCAACATGTGTGGGCTGACGAGAATCCGCACGCAATTGTGCAATCACGTCATCAACACAGATTTTCTGTGAACGTTTGGGCAGGCATTGTTGGTGATGTCTTGATTGGCCCCCATGTTCTTCCACCTACGCTCAATGGAGCACGTTATCATGATTTCATACTCTACCTGTGCTACTAAAACATGTGCCTTTACAAGTACAACACAACATGTGGTTCATGCACGATAGAGCTCCTGCACATTTCAGTCGAAGCGTGCGTAGGCTTCTCAACAGCAGATTTGGTGACCGATGGATTGGTAGAGGTGGATCAATTCCGTGGCCTCCACGCTCTTCTGACCTCAACCTTCTTGAGTTTCATTCATGGGGGCATTTGAAAGCTCTTGTCTACGGAACCCCAGGACCAAATGTAGAGACTCTTCGTGCTCGTATTGTGGACGGCTGTGATACAATACGCCATTCTCCAGGGCTGCATCAGCGCATCAGGGATTCATGCGACGGAGGGTGGATGCATGTATCCTCGCTAACGGAGGACATTTTGAACATTTCCTGTAACAAAGTGTTTGAAGTCACGCTGGTACGTTCTGTTGCTGTGTGTTTCCATTCCATGATTAATGTGATTTGAAGAGAAGTAATAAAATGAGCTCTAACATGGAAAGTAAGCGTTACCGGACACATGTCCACATAACAATTTTCTTTCTTTGTGTGTGAGGAATGTTTCCTGAAAGTTTGGCTGTACCTTTTTGTAACACCCTGTATTTGTTCAGCTTGAAGTTATTACAATTGGCGACGAGGATTGAATTTTTCTTTTCCATCGTTGACCCACATATTTCCATGGCTACTTTAGAGCAACTATTGCAAGGTCTCATAGAACAGCAAACGCTTCTCACTAATGCGATTCGTGATTTCGTCGCAGTATCAAATGCGGGGTGTCTCTCGTCGTTGTCTCTACATCCTTTTCCTCCTTACGACGAGACGGCCGAAGACTGGTCTGATTACAAAAAAGTCTTCGACAGCACTTCTTGACATTTCAAGTCGCGGACAAACAAACATCTAAGTCTCTGTTCCTTTCATGAATTTCACCTCAAACGTATCGGTTGTTGTCGCAATTGGCTCCTTTGAAAGATCCTGCGTCTGTGTCCTTTGCTGAAATGTGCTCACTTCTGTCGGTCTATTTTCGAAAGCAAACGCATGTTGCCTTTTATCGTTGTCAAAAACAACCGAATCAATCCTATCGCGCTTGGGCTGCTTAACTTCACGGCCTCAGTAGAAAGTGTCAATTTGTTACTGAAGTTCACAAAGAATCCTACGTCGATTCCATGGTACAGGATGCTATTATCCGATCGGCGCCCGACAAAGAAGTTAGGCAACGTGCCCTTCAGTTGGCAAATCCGACTCTAGATGAAGTCCTATCCATCACTCAGTCTTTTGAAATTTCTCGTGCCACTGGAGCGCAAATAGAGGCATGGGGCAATGTCGGGGAAATACAACTTTTGTGCGATGTTGACGAAGGGTATTGCGTGTCCCCGCCGGCCGACGTGGCCGCAGTACACTCCCGAGCGCAGCCTCGGCCTAACCGTAAACAAACCTCTAAGAAACTGCAGCAAAACCCACGGGAACTTCCTTCATGTACGCAGTGTTTTACGAAACATTCACGAGAAGATTGCCCCCAACGTTGGGCCGTGTGTCACAAATGCAAAAAAAAAAAAAAAAAAAAGGGTCATGTGTCATCCGTTTGCAAATCCGACCGCATACATGATGTTCATGAACATGACGCTGAATCTGATTCTGTGTTGTCTGTCAGTTGTACTTCTTCCCTTTCAGGGAAGTTATTCCTCACTGTCCAAATACTTGGTCGAGATGTTCGCATGCAGGTGGACACTGGTTCTGCTGCCACCATCATCAATTCTCAGACGTATCTTCAGTTGGGTTCTCCAATCCGGTCACCTGTCACCAGGCAATTATGGACTTACAATAAACAGAAGATTTCTCTCTTGGAACAATTTGATGCTGAGGCATCTTGCAAATCTGTCATTCTCACTGTTCCCATATTTGTGGTCGACCTTAGTAACGCGGAGAGTCTATTTGGTTTCGATGTTGTTGTGACTAGGCAAGACAGCCTAGACACAATGAGAGGAAGCCGAAAGGCACGCTCTTAAACTCACGCAGGCTGGCGTGAGGTCTGAAACAGGATACGTAATGAATGCTATAAAGAAAATTACGTAGCTTCTGGAATACTTAACTTTAATCCATAATTGTAGAACATCGCTCTTGATGATACATGCTTCATAATATTAATTAGCAATTGAATACGGCTCGGCGCCTTGCTAGGTCGTAGCAAAGGTAGCTGAAGGCTATGCTAACTATCGTCTCGGCAATTGAGAGCGTATTTGTCAGTGATCCCCTTCTGGCAAAGGCGTCTGTACAACTGGGGCGAGTGCTAGTACGTCTCTCTAGACCTGCCGTGTGGTGGCGCTCGGTCTGCGATCACTGACAGTGGCGACACGCGGGTCCGACGTATACTACCGGACCGCGGCCGATTTCAAAGCTACCACCTAGCAAGTGTGGTGTCTGGCGGTGACACCACAGATGTCTTTCGCGTTTTTGGGTTCTCCATAGATGACTCTGTCAATATCGTCTCTGATGCTATTCCTTATGCTCAATTGGATTCCTTGTCGATGACATTTTCGTCCCTTTTTTCTCCTGGGTTAGGCCGTGCAAATGACTTTGAAACTCATATCATGCTAAAATCCACTGCTCGGCCTAAGTTTTTTCGGGCTCGGCCCATTCCTGTGGCCCTTCGTGATCAGGTGAAACGGGAGCTGGATCGTCTCACTGCTTCAGGGGTCTTGCTTCCTGTCACTTCCAGTGAGAGGTCCTCTCCTGCCGTTGTTGTTGCTAAGCCAAATGGTGATATTCATCGCTGTGGCGATTTCAAAGCCGCTGTAAATGCTCAACGCCTTATCGACACTCACCCTATGCCTCGACCTGAAGAATTGTTCACTAAACTTGCTGGAGGCCAGTATTTTTCTAAACTTGACTGTCAGAAGCTTATCATCAACTTCCTCTCGACGCTGCTTCCCGGCAGTTTCTGGTCCTTCACACACCTTTCGACCTCTATGAATACCAACGATTGCCATTCGGGGTTGCCGGCGCCGCTGCTCTCTTTCAGCGATTCTTGGAACAATTATTGCTCACTGTCCCTGGGTGTATAAATTACCAGGACGACATTGTTGTCACTGGCTCCACCACTGACTAACATCTTCAAAATCTCTGCACACTTTTTCATGTCTTACAGTCTGCTGGTCTTAAGTGTAATCTTCAGAAATCAATATTTTTTCAGGCATCTATCACGTACTTGGGGTTTCAACTCTCTCGGGATGGTATTCGTCTGCTTCAGCAAACTGTCACTGTGATGGATGCCCTCCTCACTCTACATCTGTTAAGGAACTGCAGGCCTTCTTGGGGAAAATAGCACACTATCACAAGTTTTTACCATCTGCTGCTTCGGTGGCTCAGCCGTTGCATCGCCTGTTGCATAAAAACGTGCCTTTTCACTGGTCCGCGTCATGCGATGCGGCTTTCCAGAAATTGAAGACTATGCTGAAACAGGCCCCGTGCCTGGCTAATTATTGACCTGGTCAACATCTTGTTGTTGCCATGGACGCATCTCAATACGGGGTCAGTGCAGTCCTTGCACACCATTTTGCTGACGGTTTTGAAGAACCCATTGCTTATGCCTCCAAAACACTCACGGATGCCCAACAAAAGTATTCTCTAATTGAAAAAGAAGCTTTGGCCATTATTTATGCTCTTCATAAGTTTGGTGTTTTTCTCTATGGATCCAAATTTCATTTGGTTATGGATCACAAACCACTCGTTTCCTTGTTTAATCCATCAACGTCACTTTCTGACAACGGTGCACACCAGCTCCAGCGTTGGGATCTTTACTTGTCTCGTTTCAATTATGAGATTCATTTCTGGCCGACAGCTCAACATGTGAATGCTGATGCACTGTCTCACCATCCCATGGGTCCTGATCTGGCATTCGATAGGGACGAACTTTTGTGTTTCCACCTGGATGTTGCCGAGCAGCAGGTTGTGGACGGGTTCCCCATCACCGGGGACCAGCCTGCAGCTGCTACGGGTTCTGGCCCTCCCCTCTCCCGGGTTTCACGCTGTATTCAGAAGGGTTGGCCAGATCGTCCACCCGTTAAGACTTCTGATCTGTTGTGGAACTACTACGCTTTGCATTACCGCCTCACAGCTAGGGATGGTGTTATCCTCCTTTACACCAAAAATGCTTTGCCGTGTGTTGTGGTACCTGCATCTATGCGTGCTTCGGTCTTGCACCTCCTTCACCAACGGCACTGGCGTGTCTCTCGCACAAAATCTCTGGTGCGCTGTCATGTGTACTGGCCCAGCATCGACTCTGAAATCGCACACATGGTCACTGCCTGCGGCCCTTGTGTGTCACAGGCCGCAGGTCTTCGCCTGAGAAGCCCTGGGAGTGTATTCATGCTGACTTCGCGGGACTTTTTTAGTTACTTATTGGCTTCTCGTTATTGGCGCCTACTCTAACTTTCCTTTCATTGTCATTTGCACGTCGCCTACCACCGCGGCAACCACCAATGCTCTAGCTCGCATTTTCTTTTAGGAAGGCCTTCCCTCTACTCTTGTTACTGATAATGGTCCGCAATTTGCCTCTTAAGATTCTGCGGACTTTTGTGCCCATCATGGCGTCATGCATCTCACGGCCCCTCCATTCCATCCACAGTCAAACGGTAGGCTGAACGACTGGTCCACACATTTAAAGCTCAGATGAGGAAACTCCTGACTTCTTCTGCTGATGATGCGCTTCTCCAATTTCTGGCTTATTATCGTTTCACCCCCATGGGCGACCACAGCCCGGCTGAGCTCTTACATGGCCGACAGCCCCGCGTGCTACTTCATCTTCTGCGGCCTTCCACCTTACAGCCGTGGGTGCCTTCGCTTGGCCAGTTCACCACCGACATCCTTTTATGGGTACAGGGATATGGCAGGCGGCGAAAATGGAGTCCTGGCCGCATCTTACGACACTGTAGCCAACGCTTGTATGAAATCCAGATGGACATGGGTGTTGCAGTGCGTAATTCGGACCAGCTTTGGCCTCGTGTGCTAGCAACGCCTGTTCTGGATGCCGCTACACCACCTTCGGCTCTACCTGACGCTCGGGATACTGGAATCTCTCATTACTCACAACGCAGTCCTCTCACCATCATGTCGGTGCCAGCACAAGAACTGACGCCACCAGGAGACGTGCCCATGCAGGAACCAGATGACCATCATCTGTCAGAGCAACTCTACTCGCCTCCTTCTCCTACGGACGCAGATACATTGCCCATGTCTCCTGTTATAACAACGGGACTTGCCGCAACGGGCAGATTGGTGCACGGGGCCCGAGCTGATCCGACCCCCACGTCTCCTGTCATCTCGACCCGTTATCATCAGGGACACTTCCGTCCATACGGGAAGCCTCCTCCTTGAGACTTTATGGCCAGTCAAACCACACCTATGGACGTTAGCAATCTACAGGCCCCCTCCATCAAGACCTGTGCAAAAAATTCAAAGGGGTGAAAAGTGTTGTGACTCACCGGTCTTTCAAAATGCTGCCGCACAGTTACGCGCGTCCTCTACATACGGCTCTGTCTGCCAGCCATGCAGCAGCAGCACCACCTAAGCGGCCAGCCAGCCAGTGGCCGCTAGACTTGGACTCAGTTATGATTTGACTGTTAAAGTGTACACATGTCTTACTCTGTTTACTTGATCTGTGACTTTCATGTGTTGCTTCTCTGTCTGAGTATCTGTTGTGGTATTATTCTTATAATCTCTGTGAACAAGTCTGGAGTGCATATAGAGCAGAAGCTTCTCATATTTCTCATTATTACTTCAAATACTCCATTACAGAATTGAAGTCAGTAGAAGAATATTACCTCTTTAGCAGTCTATGGGTAGGATGGTAGCAGAAGAGAGTGATTCAGTAAAGGAAGAATGGGATATTATGCAGCTGGGGAGGCACTATTCGCCAAATAATGTGTTCATTAAAGTTCAGTGAACCTCCTACCTATTCGCGAATTCACAATTACATTGACCCTTGCTCTTCCATCCAGCTTTTCATCATTGTGTCAAACCTTATTCTTATTATTTAAGTCAATTGCTAACATAGCACTCCACCAACCAAAATCACTGACCATATTATATTTTTCAAAAATTACTCCACTGAATATCATATTCACATAAAAAATTACCTTACGTACATTTACATTGAAAATTGTTTCCTGCAAACAGTTCACTTTCTTGTCAGTTTCAAAAAGTTTGGACATAGCTACCATTGGTAATCTAACAAGAGGCTTCTTTATCTTGGCAACCTTAACCCTCTTTACCTGTCCATATTCCATCACAACATAGCTTACATTATGTTTACTAATTGCTTTTAATTTAAATTATTACTAACTAGTCTTTTCCCTACAGCCCCACTTGTATTTGCATTCAACACATATATTGCACACACATCCTTCTCCCCTCTCTCTGTGTCCACCCCCCCCCCCCCCCCCCTCCTTCTGTATCTCTGTCCACCTCATCCACCCACTACTGTCTGTCTGTATCCTCCTCCCTGCTCTCTCTGTCGCTTCATCTCCTCCTACCCCTCTCTTTGTTCATCTGTTTCACTCCCTCTTCCTTTTCCACCTGCCCTCTACCCCACTACAGCCTCCACATGCCTCCTGCACATCTACTTCCTCCCCCTTTCTCTGACCATCCGCCCCTCACCCCTCTCTGTTCATCTACTCTGCTCCCTGTAGCAAAGCAGGCTCGGACCAATTCCCATTTTGTTTTGTTGTTTGCCTCCTTAAATGATTTTTTTTGCTTTCTTAATTATCATTAGTATTAGTAAGAGTTGTGACTTAAGATAAAGCTGCGATTCTGTAATTCTGAGTATAAGAGCAGGCTGAATTTTGCTAAATTACGTTAGTCTCAATAGTTTCCTAATTACTTTGAATTATTTCAAGTAACTAGCTTTGCTAAAGCTCAGTTCAATTAACTAACAGTAATTATTTCCAATTTCAGTCACATTGTTGACATGTAAACAGATCTAATTACTCTATTACTGATAAAGTTAGAGAAATAGTCCATATAAATCCTTGGAGTATTCATGTAGCTAATTTCCAAAACATGGCAGGAACATCAGAACTTAATTAGTTTCTGGGTAATTATCACTTTTATGTATGGTATTGTTTATTTGGTTGTTTTTACACTTTTGTCATGAAGAAGGCTTAATTCAGTTGAAACTCTTACTGTATCATGAAGTTCAGACCAAAACCAATTTTTCTGTAATAATCAATTATTTTGAAATGTAAAATTCTAATTGTAAATTATCAAAATTATGGATTTAACAATGTGAAACTTAAGTAACCATTTTTGCAAAGCTAGCACTGGGCCTGAGGGCCTTTCAAGTCAGTATGTTCTGATATTCTAAGCATGGAACTCATGTCAATCTGAACTGTAATAATGTAATGGTGCAATAATGTGTTTTTTTGACTAAAAAGATAGACAGTGAAGCAGGACTCTTAACAATGATTGCTGATTAACTGTAATATAAATGGTCCACGCACATTGTTCATCTGAGTGAGACTGTTGTTGGTCGGTTAGGTTTTACTCACATGTGCATACCTGGTAAATGAGACTTCATTGCATAATAAAGACACAGATGTGCCATAACTAATTCAGTGAATGGGAGGGTGGGAGGGATGGGGGAAGGGGGGAGGGATGGCCTGGTCTGACATTTGCTGAAATAAAACCCATGAAATGTGTGTGTGTGTGTGTGTGTGTGTGTGTGTGTGTGTGTTGACCAAATTATTGGATGTAGATAGTGCTGTACGTCCACATACTCCTCCCCCACTCTCTATTCATCTGCGCCACCCCCTCTTCCTCTTCCATCTGCCCACTGCACCACTACAGCTGCCACCTGCCTCCTGCATCTCCCCCTCTCTCTGACCACCCCCTTCTCCTCCTCTCTCAGCACATCACCTCTGCCCCTTCTCTTTGTCCTCCTCCTCCACATTCTCTCCATCCATCTCCTCCTCCTCTCTCTCTGGGTCCATCTCCTCCTCCCTATTCTGTCTGTCTCCTCCACCCCATTCCCTCTGTCCATTCATTGTCCCCCCTCTCCCTTTCCATCCTATCCTCCCCCACTTTATGCCTATCACCTTCTGTCCTCTCTGAGTGTCCATTCCCTCCTCTTACCCCTTCTCTGGCTACATCATCCATCTCCTGCCCTCCTCCCCCCCCCCCCTCGCCTTATTCACGTCCATCCACGCATGTAGCCCCTGAAAGGTATGCCAAAACTAGCCATACTACAAGCCTGTCATGTCACGGGTAGAAAACGTTTTATTGCCCATATCTCTGCTAATATGGGAGCTAGGAGGTTCTAACCTCCACAGTGCTGATTCTCACGTAGCAAGCAATATGTGTACCAAATCTGGTTGCATGCGCATGCGTGCACGCACACACACACACACACACACACACACACACACACACACACACACACAGCACCTTTTCTCTGCAGGTTTTCTAGCGTATGTGCCACATATAATGCACACAGCTCTTTCCCCCCACCCCCTCTCTTGGCCCCTATCCTGTGCCCTCTTTCTGTCCATCACCTCCTCGCCCCCTGTCTGCCAATTTCCTCCTCACCTGACACCCTGTCCTATTCCTCCTAACCCCTCTCTGTCAATCTTCTTCTCCCTCTCCTTATTCTGTCCACCTCTTCCCTCCCCATCATTCTGTTCATCTACTCCCCCTTCTCCCCCCCTCTATCTCTATGTTCATCTGCTTCTCACCCCTCTCTCCCTGTCCATCAAGTTCCCTCCCTCTCTCCCTCTGTCAATTTCTTCCTTCTCTCTCTCTCTCTCTCTCTCTCTCTCTCTCTCTATCTCTCTATCTGTCTGTTCATCTCCACTTCTTCCTTCTCTCTGTCTATCCCCTCCTGTCCCTCCTCTCTCCTTATCCAGCCCTTCCTGCCACTTCTCTCCTTATCCATGCCCTCCTACCCCTGCTCTCCCTATACACTTCTTCCTGCCCCCTCTCTCTGTCCATCACCTGTTGTATCCATCTCAAACTTCCCCCACCCATGCCCACTGACAAATGTGCCCCTGCAACAGAGGTTGATAACTTCTTTAAAGTCAGTACCGCCACTAGACTGTTGTTTATTTACAGTGTTAATTTACACTTACACTGTAAATAAACAACAGTCTAATGGTGGTACTGACTTTAAAGAAATGTATTGTGACTGTGGCCCGCATTATGAAAAAATTATTAGAGGTTGATAAAGTTGGCTAATACTATTCCCACAACACACCTGTAATGGAGTACAGCCTAGACATCGGGGCATGAAATTCGTTTTTTGCCCCTGACGTATAGGCTGCGATGCACAGTAGGTTGATAAAGCGAGCCAGTACTACTCCAACACAACACACCTGTCATGCAGGGCAGCCTACACATGAGGACCTGGAAAAGAGTTTCGGGCACCCTATAAAACATGTTTTGGTCATATCTCCGTTCTATTAGAGCTAGGATGTTACAAACCTCACAGTGCTGATACTCATGTAGTTTGCTGGTTGATATTGATCTGTCACAATATTTTCAACTTTGAAACTATTTCATTTAATATTTGCACACATTCTGTTTCAATATTATTAAACACATCAGTATTTACATTACCAATTTCCTGAACAATCCTCCCCCCCCCTCCCCCCCCCCCCCCACTCCAATTCTTAATGCCAACAGTATGTGCTTTGCTTTGAAAACCATTTCATTTCTGTCATCAGAATTGAATTCCACTATTACTGTTAAATCAGACTGACAGGAATCAACAAACACAATTTCTAGTTTTATCTTGCATAGTTTCTAAAGCTTATCTCCATTAGCCTACAGATTCAGACTCTGAGCATATAATTTTGAACCTAAATCCTCTGACATTTCATCTAAGTAATTTTTTAGTTAAATTTTTACAGAATCTACTTTGCCACCTACATCTTTGTTATCTTTAACCAACCCAAACTTTACATTGACAATTTTGTTCTAAAATTCATTTTTAAATCACTACTATGTGTCCATTTTGAAATTCAACCTAACATGATTTTTGTCATTTTTTTCATAATTTACATAGTGTATCTTCACCATCCTGACTCCTTACTTAAAAATGTCTTTTCTCATCCATGGCGTTCAAAAGTTCCATTGATGACGCCCTATACATTTCCTCAAGAATCTGATTGGCAGTTCCTACATCATAAAAGTTAGATCTAATTTTCAGAAAGCAAGGCAGCCAGCAATCAATCAGTATTCAGTCTGTAGTTTCTGTAGATCTAGATTTTTCGGTTACAGTATAGCTATCATCAGAGCTATAAGAAATACAAAGGAATCAGACACTGAATGGCATAACATGAGATCATTATCACATTTATACAGAACAGACAACTCCACAGTAAGTAACATACAGCATGAAGTGAGTCATGTAGATTCAACAGGCCTCTAAATGCACACGTTATTACACAACCTAAGCAGGTACATAGCTTAATCCAAATTGAGGCTGCTATTTACAGAGATATACAACCAGCCACAATATACGTCATAGAGAGGATAAACAACTCTCTCTGTACCAATGTCCTCTACGTATGAATAACAGCTCAAATAAATGGTGTATTAAAATAAAAGTAGATAAATAACAATTATAGTAAAATAACAGTTTTGCATTAAACATATGACAAGGTAAAGTAAGACTGATATAATGACTTAGTGGAAAAACCCACTGATCCTGCTGTGAAACATCTGGTGTAAAACTAATGTTAAACCTTTTTTACAACCTTTTAACTATGACTGAAAGCTTGGTGCAAGTAAATCATAATTATACACATCAAAAAAAGTTCTGCATCACCTGGGTCCCCAGAGTTCTGGAACCTGCACAAAAAATTGGAATAGAGATCAACATAAACATCATTTCCGGCCGTTTTATGGCTCATGTAAACCGCACATTGCATATTGTATTACCATACAGCAAGACCTTCAGAAGTGGTGGTCCAGACTGCTGTACACACCAGAACCTCTAATGCCCAGTAGCACGTCCTCTTGCATTGATGCATGCCTGTATTCGTGGCATACTATCCACAAGTTCATCAGGGCACTGTTCGTCCAGATTGTCCCACTCCTCTATGGTGATTCAGCGTAAATCCCTCAGAGTGGCTGGTGGGTCACGTCATCCATAAACAGCACGTTTCAATCTATCCCAGGCATGTTTGATAGGCTTCATGTCTGGAGAACATGCTGGCCACTCTAGTCGAGTGATGTCATTATCATGAAAGAAGTAATTCACAAGATGTGCACTATGAGGGTGCAAATTGTCATCCACGAAGATGAATGCCTTGCCAGTATGCTGTTGATATGGTTGCACTATCAGTCGGAGAATGACATTCAGTACTGAACAGATGTTATGGCGCCTTCTGTGACCACCAGCGGCGTACTTCGGCCCCACATAATGCCACCCCAAAACCTCAGGAAACCTCCACTTTGCTGCACTCGCTGGAAAGTGTGTCTAAGGCATTCAGCCTGATCGAGTTGCCTCCAAACATGTCTCTGGCGATTGTCTGGTTGAAGGCATATGCACCACTCATTAGGAAGAGAGCATGATGCCAATCCTGAGTGGTCCATTCAGCATGTTGTTGGGCCCATCTGTACCGAGCTGCATGGTGTCAAGGTTCCAAAGATAGACCTCACCATGGACGTCGGGAGTGGTGATGTGCATCATGCAGCCTGTTGTGCACAGTGTGAGTCATAACACGATGTCCTGTGGCTGCATGAAAAGCATTATTCAACATGGTGGCATTGCTGTCAAGGTTCCTCTGAGCCATAATCTGTAGGTAGCGGTCATCCTCTGCAGTAGTAGCCCTTGGTTGGCCTGCAAAATGTGTCATCGACAGTTTCTGTCTCTCTGTATCTCCTCTGTGTGCAAGCAACATTGCTTTGGTTCACTCCGAGATGCCTGGACACTTCCCTTGTTGAGAGCCCTTCCTAGCACAAAGTAACAATGTGGGTGCGATCAGACTGCGGTATTGACCATCTAGGCATGGTTAAACTACAGACAACAATGAGCCATGTACCTCCTTCCTTGTGGAATGACTTAAACTGATTGGCAGTCGGACCCCTCCATCTAATAGGAGCTGCTCATGCATGGTTGTTTACATCTTTGGGTAGGTTTAGTGACATCTCTGAATGGTCAAAGGGGCTGTGTCTGTGATACAGTATCCACAGTCAACGTCTACCTTCAGGAGTTCTGGGAGCCAGTGTGATGCAAAACGTTTTTTGATGTGTGTATTATTTTTTTTCTTTTTAATTTATCTTACAATGTCTTATATTGAACATGAAAAACTACATGCTAACACCCTGTGTGACAATCATACAAACTGCAGCATTATGGCTGTTGAAGAAAGTGACACACTGAAGCTCCCCATAAAATATTTATTGACAATTCAATGGCATGAATTGATGTTAACAGCATTATTATTAAAAATAATGTCTATGGTTGCAGGAAAAACAATATAATTTTGCAACCATGAAGTTCGGTCTCATTTGATAAGCTACGGAACATTACTACATAGAGAAGAACACACTGAGTGGAATGTGTAGTAACCAAGGAATACATGAAACTTGCAATCTTACCCTCCCACACATCACCAGCTGTTTTTCAGTCTCTTCAAAATAACTGCTTTGTTTCAAACACTTCAAGAGGAGTAAGATGTACAAATATTTTTTTTTACTGATCTTCGTTTTCTCATTATTGGTTGCAGTTCATCACATCTAGGGGTAGATTCTTCAGGCTAAAATTTTTTAACTTTGTGGGTTCCAGATGACTAGATACATTTTAAGTAAATCTGTTGCATGATTCCTGTTTGCACTTTTTTTTTTATTATGTCACATTCTTCTATATCACACTAACTTTACAATCTCCACTTCCATAAAACAGAAATTTACGTTGTTATTGCAAAATATAAAGACATGTCAATTTCATCAGAGACATGCCCACTACATTCTGCAATACTAACCATATTCCAAAGATTTTACTAAACAAAAGGAGTTTACAAACTTTCTTGACAAAAGAAGAATCTTTACCAATTTATATCATTATTTTATAAATGATTCTAGAAATAAATTTAATAATTAGCATCAGATTGCATAATTAATCATAGGTATTTTAAGTGTGCCAGATATTTCATAATTTCAGAGATTTCTAAAATAAGAGTAATTTTACCTGTACATACAGAGTCATTACGTACCCATTGTAACAAATTAATTTCTTTTTATACATTTTAGCCCAAGGTATAATACATCTTACACAAAATCATATGATATTCTTTTAGTGGAACAACTGAGATAATGTTCTCCTATACAAGATTCGAAAATATTCCTGGTATCGACTATTTCTATAAAGAAAGGTAATGTTAGATGAGGGTGTACTATTACAAACTGATTGAAGTAACACAAATATAGATTTATTCACAGACCTCTGAACATTAAAGGAAATAAGTTTCTCCTGACTCCATACCTAACAAGACAAAAGAATCATACAGAAGATTCAACATAAGCAACACACAAAACAGCTGATGTGAGTAGTACAAACTGAAAGAACATAGAGGGAGTGAGTCAGTGCTGCTCCACATGTACGTAGTCATCAGTCACCAGTAGACAGCTCAGCATAAATGGTGCCATGTGCAAGCCTCCTACTGGTCGTCTCTAATGGCTGGCCCACGTTGATGTATTTGGTGGTTGATTTAAGTACACATGTGCAGCGATGCTACACTCAGCACACCTACACTCACATGCTCTATTAGCAGGATACAGCAGAATGGAATACAACCTTATGATTTTATAATTTTACCTCACTCTTATCATAAAGTTCAATTTAATTACTACATTCTGTCTCTCGCGAAAGTATAGTTCTTGCTTCCTGTCTTCAAATATACTTTCGTCACAAGGTTCACTTAAATTTTATTACCTGTCCCTCATCATGAACTGCACAGTTTTCTATCTCTTTTTCACTCATCTTGATAAACAATTACTCACACTCAGTAACAATAATACTTTACCTTAAATTGTACGAGCATCAGTTGTTGCTGAGCATGGCCAATGTTCAGAGCCCAGTACAGGCATATAGTTGACATCTGCCCCCCCACCCCCAAATCCAGTTAGCTCACTAATTGGAGAAGGGGCAGCCCTGCTCCATGCTCACCAGATCACACAGTCTCAATTTTTGATTCTGCTCATAGGCATCTCCATGGGGGGGAGGGGGGTGATAAGGGGGCCATATACCCCCTGAAATCTAGAGTACAGAATTTTTATTCATATATTGAGTGGATCACTACCAATTCATTGTGATGTAATATAGATTTTGTCTCTCCTATAAAATTTAGTTCTTATGGCAGGACATGTCTCGAATTTGGCTAACTCATTTATATCAGAAATGTCGATTTTAGAGCCTACTACTGCACCCCCCAAAACTATTTCTGCGATTGCCCGTACTCCCACTAATTTTCTAAGAGACATTTCTTTCTGGCTACTTAGCACACTGGACTCGCATTTGGGAGGACGATGGTTCAATCCCGTCTCCGGCCATCCTGATTTAGGTTTTCCGTGATTTCCCTAAATCGCTTCAGGCAAATGCCGGGATGGTTCCTTTGAAAGGGCACGGCCAATTTCCTTGCCCATCCTTCTCTCACCTGAGCTTGTGCTCTGTCTCTAATGACCTCGTTGTCGACGGGACGTTAAACACTAATCTCCTCCTCCTCCTCCTCCTCGTCCTGGCTACTACTACTGGTTAATGGAGATCCACAGTTTGTCTTTTTCTTCTTTCTTTCATTCATCTTCACACTGTAAAATATTTAGCATTTTTTCCCCTTCTTCACTACACTACACATGAACATTCTGTGAACATAGCACCGAACCTATTTAAAAGTTTGTGCAATTCAAACAACAAAAACATAAAGTACCAACTTGTGAAAAGCCAATGTTTCTGTACCCAGTAACAGAATGTGAAGTTACAAATGCTATTAATAAACTAAAAAATAAAAAAATAAAATGTCTTGTGGTATTGATGGAATTCCAGACAAGGTAATCAAACATAGTTCTATCAGTATAGATACTCACCTAACTGACAGTATTAATACTTCTTTCAGGACGGGGGTGTTCCCATCAAAACTAAAACTCTCCGTAATAAAGCCAATTCACAAAAAGGATAGTACAGCTGACATAAATAATTATAGACCAATGTCATTATTGTCAGGTTTCTCTAAAGTAATTGAATGTGTAATGCATGAAAGGCTAGCTGACTTCCTAAGTAAAAATAAAATACTGACTAATGCTCAAAATGGGTTTAGAAAGAACAAATCCACCGAAACAATAGTCTTCCAGTTCATGAAAATGGTTCTAAATGCCTTAGACAAGAATGAATTAAGCTGCAGGATATTCTTAGCTTTATCTAAAGCATTTGATTTAATCAGCTAGGACTTATTGCTTATGAACCTAGAATTTTATGTGGTCCAGGGACTTGCCTTTAAATCGTTCAAGTCTTATCTCTCTGATAGACAACAGAAAGTACAAATATGTCATGAAGGCAAAGAGTAACTTCCAGATTTAAAAAAAAAAAAAAAAAAAAAAAAAAAAAAAACTAGCTATGGAGTGCCCCAGAGTTACATGTTAGGCCCTCTGTTGTTCTTGCTGTGCATAAACGATTTGCCAAACCATCTGACAGTTGCAGAAACGGTGATGTTTGTTGATGACACTAGCATTTTTATAGAAGGATACACTGAGGATAATCTACAGCAGAGTGTCTCTAGGACAATAAATGAGACAGGAAAATGGTTTAGCGATAATACTTAGATCATAAATAAGGATAAAACGGTATTGATGAATTTCAGTAATATTAAAAGTAGAGCTAGAAGAAGAGTAAAAGCTGAGTTAGGAAACTATGTTAGTGCACAAGCTCCATACACAAAATTCCTCAGTATGTGGGTGGATGAGCACTTAAGATGGGAAGAGCATCTAGAATTTTTGAGCAAAAAATTTAGCAAATGCTGCTATGTGCTGAGAATGCTTCAGAAACATTGCAACACTGAATCATTGCTGTGTGCCTATTATGCTTACATGAACAATTTGCTTAGATATGGCGTGATCTTCTGAGGAAATACAGGTATGGCAAAACAAGCTTTCAAACTTCAAAAAAGGGCTATTAGAATAATGAAAGGGGTTTCCTGCAGAGTGTCATGCAGGGAAATATTTAAAGAATTTAAAATAATGACTCTTCCTAATTATACATCTATCAATGTGTATGCTTTCTGAAAACTCGCCAGGAATTTTCAACATTAAATAATCAGGTTCATAACCATGAAACAAGGAACAGGGATGATTTTCACAGACAGACTCACAAAGGAGCACTCTACCAAAATAGTGTAAACTACCAGCTCAAAATACTTTTTAGTGCATTGCCTTCTAGAATAAAGAAAATTAAAGAATTTCATAAATTCAAGGTAGATCTTAAACCATTTTTACTAACACATAGTTTTTATAACATTGACGAATATCTGAATATGGGAAAGTAATATTATTTATATATACTGATATGAAATATTTCTATTTATTATCCAAGTTTTTGAAAAAAATTAAATATAAGAATCTATATTGTAATTGACTATATCCATATGATCTATATTGTTAACGGATGAATAAAGAGATTGATTGGTTGATTGATTGACATTTGATATGCTTGAAGTAATCACAAATCTTCTTTCTTGCCCTGCTCTCGCATCTGATTCTTGTGTTATTCTTCTTACTTCACCATGCATTTCCTCTATTTACAGTCTTTCTCCGGCATTGTGGTCCATTTACCTTTATCCACTTTATTCCAGTTGAATGTTCATCCAAGCATTATTCTTCCTGGAATGCTGTCTCAAAAGCTATGCATTTTTCTACTGCGATTCCTTCAAGGGTGTGCCTTTTGACTGTGTCTAACAGTCCCTTTCTTGATACAAAATCAAAGTTTTTCTCTCCTGTCTAACCCGTGAACCAGCTTGCTTTACCAAGCAAGGTGGCACAGTTGTTAGAACACTGGACTCGCATTCAGGAGGACGACAGTTAAATCCCGTGTCCAACCATCCTAATTTAGGTTTTCTGTGTTTTCCCTAAATCGGTTCCTTTGAAAGGGCGTGACTGACTTCCTTCCCCATCCTGCCCTAATCCGATGAGACTAATGACCCTGCTGTTTGGTCTCCTCCACCAAATTGACCAAGCCCAGCTTGCTTTAAAGTTTACTAAAAATATGACAAGGTTGATTGAAACTTGCAGATCAAATTTTCCGGTTTCACTTAACTGGAAGTGATTTGCTGCGACTATATTTACTCTGTTTATGCTACTTAACACTGTGCTTGGTTCCTTTTTAATGCATTCCTGTTTCACTTTTTGGACCCTGTTATTGTTCTGGACCATTTCATTCTTCTCTGTTTCCATCTGACCATTCAGTTCATCATGTTGTCTATGTGTTTACACTATGGACTTCACAATTTTGGTGACCTCACTATGCAATATTTGTATGTTGCATTTTACTTCCATGTTTTCTTTCTTACTTATTATCATTACTTCTCAAATTTCTCTCTTCCATTCTAGCCACTTTTCTTTCTTCTTTAATCATTATTTCTCCTCATTTTTAACCATTGTACATCTTGCTCTTCCTCCTCTCCTAATATTTCTTCCCTTTCAGATATTGACAAATTCAGTATAGCATTTATCTGATTTTTTATACTACCATATGTAAGATATTTTCTAAACTTATCTCCTTGTTTCATTTTGCTGCAATCCTGGTTTTATTTTATGCCACCAAATATTTCCTTTCTCTCAGCCACAATGAATCACTTGCAGTAGTTCAGTCTTAACAATCACCACTTGACTTAAATAAAAATATAACACACTGTTCCAACACAGTCTTCACACACTATTTCACACTTGAAAGAAACAAGCGTTACCCATAATAATTCTATTGTAGCAATACTTGGCAAAACTACAACGTTGCTTCTTGTGAAAGTTACTTCTTGTTTTCTAGAACTGCTGTGGCTGCATAGTGTAGCTTGTTCTGCAATCTCGAGAACTGCTACTTAGTGATCTTGCAGTTATTCCATTGCTAAACCATAACTACACTGCCTGTCAAAAAGTGAGGCACTCAGAAAAGGACAAGGAAATGAAATGAAACTTCTTGGATTAAGGGGGTATATGAAGTTATTTCAGTAATAATAAAATCAAGACAAATTTACAAGGAAATTGGCAGAGTGAGTCCACTTATCAGTATGACATTGTACCCCATCTGGCTCAGATACATGCTCTGATTTATGTGGGAAGTGTGTAATAATGCCATTGTATCTACTCCTGGGAGAAGCTGGCCCACACCAGTTGTAACTGGTTCTCGATATTCCGGAAATGACACTGGGATGGAGTTGATGTCAGAGATGGTCCCATGCATTTTCTATCAGGAACATAGCTAGGGACCTCATTTGCCATGGGAGTATCTCAAAAATTACGCAGAGAGTTCATAGAGACAAGTACCAAGTTTTGATGATCATTGTCCTGTTGAAAAATGGTGCCACTATTCTGTCATTTGGGAGGTAACACATAAGATTGCTAGATGTCCGTGACTATTGTTGTGCCATCAGAGTCACCACAATTACCACCAGCAGTGACCTGTAGTCATACCCAATGACTCTCCACTTCACAACACCAGGAGTAACATCACTGTGCCTCCCCTAAACATTGGAAGAATGTCAGCTATTGTGGCCGGCCAGTCGCCTGGCCACTGCCCCCACCAATTTATACACCTGTAGCTGGTGGGTTTCCATACTCAATGAATCATCTGCTGAATCCAGCCACATGTAGCTGAACACACTCTGTGATTACCATTTTTGGTGGACAACAGGAGCAGAAACCAGCCTAGTTGTGTACACAGCAACATGTCACTCTATTTACATGCCAGAATCCAGTGAGCTCCACTAGAGGAATCAGCATCACCCACCAGCAGAACATACATCCAACAGTGGCACAGTGAGCACAACACTATGTTTTTTCCATGTGTCACAGGGACTGATGACCCTGTAGTTTGGTCCCTTATTCCCCAAACCAACCAATCAAGCATGTGTCACAAGATATCTCACGGAAATCCTTCCACCACATTATTTAAATTGCTGTGTGACCACGATTCGACAGCGTTCACTATTGCTCTGGGCTCTATACTGGCTGTGTCCTGCAGCCCATCTGTCAGTAGCAGTTTCCAGAACCAGTTCCAAGGCAGCCCAGTATTCTGACCAGATATCAACACAGTGTGACCTAAGACTCCAGCTCGACTTCAGCCTAGACAATGGCTGGACACCGACTAGGACATTGTCACCTGGCCAAGCCCATCTGCACCCTTGTGGCTGCTGTTGGCTTTATTGTGACTCTCCCACTGTATTCTGGCACACTCCCAATGTCCCACAGATCAGCCTGCATCTAACTGGATGTCGCCTAGGATTCCGTCACCTTGCTGAGCTCATCGGCACCCTTGTGTTCCAGCAGCCACTGTCTCCAGAACATCCCATCAGGCAGCCTGCACTTGAATGATCTGGATACTATTTAGGACCTTGACCAGACACCAACCCAGAACCTCCAGCTGGACTCCATTATCATTCTACCAGAAGTGTCTATTATTTTCTGTTTCACATCATAACTGTGAACTGTTCATTTATGTGTTTGCCAATACATGTGGTTCTTTTATTGTACCCTGTGAGCAGGCTTTATTACATGTTGTCCTTGCCACCACGTAAAGACAAAACACATACAAGTTGGCAACGAGATGGTCTGGCCTGGCTACAACATTAAAGTTCCTGATGAGGTTGGTCAGCCTTGCTGCAGTGCACCACTTGGTTGTGCGGCTCTTAATTGTGACCCCACACAACTCACCTCATCTGCCTCTGCAATCTTGCTTGCTGGCTGTCCTCCACCAGCCGTGGCCAAAGCTGCTCACACTTCCGGCTGGAGGCCTGCATCTGTGGCTGGCCTTCCTTACAAAATAGCTCAACACTCTGGACAGGCGCTGAATCTTCCACTGGAATTGCCTGGCCACTCCTCTGGTTCTGTTACCTGTGGACCCAGCTACCACTACATCCTCCCTAGACACTGCTGTCCCGGCCAAGCATGTTAGCATCATCATGTCTCTGAGAGCCGCCCCTGGTTGGAAGCCTTATGTGCCATCAGCCACTGAGACTCTGCTGACTTCCCACCAGCCATCCAGCATCTGCTCATGCTAGTGTTGCAACATTCCATGCCCCACTTTCTGGTCACCATGTTCCTGCACCTTCCTGCACAATCCTATTGCCAGTTTCGCACCAGGACTCTGGGCTCACATTCTCAGCATCTGGACCTGCTCTCTGCCACTGGTATGGCTTTCTCTGCTGTCAGCACAGCTCTCCATCCTACTGCCAGCACAGTTATCTATTCTGCTGTTGACACAGCTCTCCATTTTGCCACCAACACAGCTCTCAATTCTGCCACCAGCATGGCTCTCCATTCTGCTGCTGGCATGGCTTCTCTTTGCCACTGCTATGGTCTGCCTTTCTGCTACCAGTTCAGCCTTCACTTCTGCCACTGGCTCTTCCTTCTCCTCATCCACCATCAGTTCGACTTTTCCATTACACTGTGGGCACAGCTTCTCAATTCTGCTGCTGGCACAGCTTTTCCATTCTGCTGCTAGCACAATTTTTCCATTCTGCTGCCAGCATGGCTCTTCATTCTGACACTGGCATGGCTCACTCTGCTGCCAATACAACCACCTCTGCTACCAGCATGGCATCTTTTTCCACCAGAATGGTGCCCTTACATGATCCATTGCCAACTTTTGGGCAGATCTTCATGTTCCTTTCCTGTGCCTCATCACTGCACTCTTCTTTTGTTGTCAATTTCTGGGCCATTTTCCAATCTGATTCTACATTCTCCTGTGCTACCAGCACCACTGTCTCCAATAGCTTGTTTCATTGGTGTGTTTGCCTCATGGGTCCATTCCCTTTAGGTACCTATGGTGCACCTACTGCCCAGGGCCCTGTCTCCACTTGTGTGGGCACCTTCTTCTTCCCTTCAGCTGAGCCCACCGATGTTGAATTGTGCCGACGGCCACCAGTTGAAGTGCTTGCCTCTTGTTGGCCTCTTACACCTAACTGGCTTCACACTAGCCCTTCCACTTTTGGCTAAGCCTGTCAGTATCTCAATGGCTCTCCACCATCTTCTTAAGGGGGGAGTAATTGTAGCTGGGCCAATAGCCTGGTGATTACCACTGCAGCTATATGCACCTGCAGCCAGCAGGTTGTCATACTGCTGACATTGTTTGGCAAAGTCAGCCACATACAACTTAGTACAGCATGAGATTACTAACATTGGCAGACCATAACAGCAACCGACCAATTAGTGTACACAGCAACATGTTGCTCTGTGAACACACCAGATTCCAGTGGGCACCACTAGGGTCATCAGTATAGCCTGCTTGCAGCACACACATCGTACTGTGGTGCTGCAAGCATGGCATTACATTGTGTCTGTGCATCATGTGACACCTCATGGAAATCCTTCCACCAGATTATTTAAGATGTTGCGCGACTGCCGCTCATCATCATTTACTTGTGTTCCTGGATCGACACTGCCTGCACCCAGCAGCCCATCTATCAGTAGTGTTCACCAGCACCAGTTCCTGTATAGCTCAGGATTCTGCCCAGATGTCAACACATTGTGGCATAGGACCCCAACTGGACTCCAATCTAGAAACTGGCTTGACGCCACCTAGGATATCATTGCCTGGCTGAGCCAGTCAGCATCCTGCCAGCCACCATTGATTTCAGCAGGAGTCTCCCATCAGCTGCTGGTGCTCTGCCAATTTCCCACAAGCCAGCCTGCACTCGACCATTCCAAATATTGACTAAAACCGCACGTAGATGTTGACCCAGGACATTGAGCTGGACTCCACTTGGGAGAATTTATGATTCTACCGGACGTTTCTTTTATTTTCTGTTTCATGTTGGAACTGTGAATTCTTCATTTATGTGTTCACCAATAAATGTTTTTGTTTCATTGTACCAAGTGATCCAACTTAATTACGTGCTGCCCTAGGACTAACGACATAAAAGGACCTCTCTCCAAGTTGCTACCATACTTGTTGACAATGCTCATCTGGGGTAGCGCAGAACCATGATTCACCACTGAACACAATGCAATGCCATTCATCAGCAGTCAGTGCTTCCTGGTCTTGGTACCTCTCCAAATGTAACCATTTACATTGGGTGTTAACAGCAGCCTATACATGTGACAGTAATTCCTTAGTCCAGCTCCTGGCTAGTCCCCTACCAATGCAGTGGGATGACACAGTATGTTGCAAGGAGTCCATTGTTTGTTCTTGGATGGCAAGTGCAGATGTGAAAAGTTTTTGATGTGGTTGGTGCACAGTACAGTAATCCTCCCTTATTGTAGTCAGACATGGTCAACCTAGATTATGTGTAACCCTGCACTGACATTCCTATATAGTCCAGCATCAGGCTATTGTAACATCTGAAAGCCTCACCAATCTGGATATTACATGATTGAGCCAGCAGGCCAAATGGAGACCCACAGAGAGGCCATTTTCAAACTGCCAAGTGCTGATGACAATGTCTCACAGAGGTAAGTGGCATCTCCATGTTCTTCACAGTTATCGCTCAACAACTAACATGGTTCACAGCCGTTATACAGGGTGTGTCATTTACCCCATTTATCTTACTCACCAAAACTAACTTTTTTATGATGCATTAAATGAAAAATTGTTTCAATCATTGTTTTTCAACATAATTGGGAAGTTCTTGCAGAGGGTATACCTTTTATGTATCCCCACAGATGTAGGAGAAATGGGGTAGATGTTAAATTTTTTAAACAGAGCCATGTACGTTTTATTCACGAACACACTTACTCTCTCTAAGGGCTATTCAAAAATGTATCACAGTGTACCATTTTTGTCAATAAAACATAAGATGTGCAAATGATGAAGAGTACACAGGTTGTGAAGAAATTGAGCCATTTACTGTCTTGATTGTAGACATTACATACCCAATGTAGAGCTGTAGTAAATGTATAGGTTTTGCTTATAATTTCTGACTCATGTAAACACAGGTGCTCCTCTCCCCCTCCCTGTGCACCTCATTTGTTGTTGCTGTTACATTATACTACATACCAGTGTAGTCATGCATCTCAGTAGCTTAGTAGCTGCATGGTAGTAGTACACAGTTGTAGACATTAACTCTCAGATGAAATTAATGCAAGAAAATGACTTTATCGTCTGTATAATGGGTTCAAACGATGTGGCAAAAAATGAAGCAGAGGTTTGCGTGAAAACGCTACAGAATTTTTTACAAGCTAATAAATGCAGAAACACAGTAGTTGCCACACTTCCTCATAGGCATGATCTGATTTATAGTTCGTGTGTAAACAAAGAAATTCGGAAAACAAACATTAAAATAAGGAAACTGTTTTCTCAATACACTAAGTGCGATGTACTGGATATAAGCAAGCTGCATCGAAATCTGCACATGAAGCATGGAATGCATTTGAACTATGAAGGGAAAAGATTTGTTTGTGATCGTGTTAGTGAAATAATTAAAGAAAGACTTGTAAGGGATAGAACAATTTGTCAGCTTCCTGAACATCCTTCCAACAGCGAGAAAAACAAAATAAACAAGAAAGAAGAACGAAACTACAACACTGCTGACAATCCTAATTTAAACTAGAGATATGTGATGCTGTAAATATGATTCCCAATTACCAAATTGTGAATACGCCCAAACTAAAAATTTATCACCATAATGTGCAATCCCTGCGTAATAAGATCGATGAAATTAACGTTCTATTAACACATGAACTTAATGATATCTCAGTGTTATGCATTTCTGAGCCCTGGCTTAACCCAGAATTAATCCAGAATATGAAAATAAACAAATTTGTCTTGGCTGCTTACTACTGCAGGAAAAACAGCAAGCAGGGTGGGGTAGCAATTTACACAAAGGATAATGTAGATTTTATTACACTACCTGACTTAACTAGGGCAAATGTCAAAAAGGATTATGAAATTGCAGCTATAAAAATTACTCAGTTCAACCTGGTTATTGCTACAGTTTACCGATCACTGTCCGGGAATTTTGAACTTTTCTTAAACAAAATGGAGTCATTGCTAAATAAAGTAAATAAAATGGATTGTGAATTGATAATCTGTGGTGACTTCAATATTGACTTCCTCACGAATAGTGGAAATAGGGAGACCATTTTGAACCTTGCAACGTCCTACAATTTAAAGGCTGAAGTAAAAGCAGCTAACCGAGTATCAGAAACTTGCCAAACAGCTCTTGATCAGTTTCTAGTCAAGAAGAGTTTACACAACACCTCACTAAAAATTTTCAGTGCAGGTTTTAGTGATCATCTTGCTCAAATATTAAGCATAAAAGTACAAGGCAGTATTATTAACAACATGTCTTTCAGAACAGCATATTGAAGTTATAATTAGCATAATGTGAACTACTTCAACAACTTATTACAGAAAGAAAAATGACTAGGAGTGTACAAAATGAACGATCTAAATGAAAAATTCAACACTTTCATTGATACGTTAACCCATTTCTTTGAACTAGCATTCCCACTGAAAACATTAACCATACGGGGAAACTCTAGAACAAACAGCTGGATCACAAAGGGAATAAGGGTTTCATGCCAGAAGAAAAGACTACGTCATGAAATATGTAACTCAAAAAATTCCTCACCTGTAGTATGCGCATACTATAAAAAATACTCCAAAATATTAAGAAATGTAATAAAAGCAGCAAAAATAATGCATAATGATGAAATCATTTATAATTCAGCTAATAAATCAAAGGCTATGTGGAGTGTTATAAAAAAAGAATGTGGAGAATACAGACAATCTTGGAAAAATATAATACTATCACATAAAAATAAAAAAGTAACAAACCCCATAGAAGTAGCCAACACATTTAACAACTTTTTCACAGGTGTTGCTGAAAATACGTTACAATCAAACTTTAAGAGCACCCAGGCAAATGAAATAAAATAAGTGCATGTAGAGGATCAATGTACATCAATTCTGTTTCACAAGATGAAGTAGCTAAAGCAATAAAAGGACTAAAAAATTCCAAATCAGCAGATATTGATGGTATACCTGCAGCAATGTTAAAGAAGAGTGCATCAAACCTAATTGAAGTACTCACACATTTATGCGACTGCTCACTTCAGGCAGGCACTTTCCCTGATGTGTTGAAAACATCAAAAGTTATTCCTATATATAAAAAACAGGATAAAGACAATGTAAATAACTACAGACCCATCACAATTTCCTCCTGCATCTCTAAAGTACTGGAAAAAGTTATGTATGAGAAACTTATGAAATTTATAAATAAAAACAGCATCCTATGTAATGAACAACATGGATTCAGAAATAAGAGGTCAACATCAACTGCTGTCTATGAGTGCATCAATTCCATCCTAAACCTGATGGACAAAAAACAGGAAACAATAGGAGTCTTTATTGACTTGTCAAAAGCTTTTGACATGGTGGTCCATAAAATTCTGCTAACAAAGCTAGAAAGATATGGTATTCAAGGTCTGTCCAACAAGTGGATCAGTTCCTTCCTGACAAACCATATGCAGGCAGTGTGCGTCAAGCACACAAATATTGAACTAAAAACTGTATCTAATCACTTATCTGACTATAAACAAATAAAATGTGGTGTACCCCAAGGATCCGTATTGGGACCCCTTCTGTTTCTTCTGTACATAAATGATCTAAGCTTAAATATTGATGCACACAAAACAATCATATTTGCAGATGACACCATGATTCTACTAAAAGGAGACGACGATGAACAGTTACAGCAGACAGTAAACACGGTCACGAAACAACTTAGCAGCTGGGCACAGAGTAATCAGCTTGTAACAAACAGTAAGAAAACCGTTGCTCTAAAATTCCACAATGTTCCTAACAAGAACATGTTTATCCCATCAGTCTCTATCAATGACGAACCAGGTGGTAAAAGTACTGAAACCAAATTCTTAGGACTTTGGCTGCAGAGTAACATCAGATGGAATAAGCATATGGAATATCTCGATGCAGAACTGAGCAAAACATGTTACCTTCTTTGTTCATTAAAATCATGCTGTAGTGAGAAAACAGTATTGAATGCATATCATGCGTACTTTCATTCTCGTCTTAGATATGGGGTCACCTTCTGGGGAAACTCTAAAACAGCTAATAGCACTTTTAAACTACAAAAAAGGGCCATTAGAATCTTGTTTGGGTGCAAGCCTAGAGACTCTTGTAAACCCCTGTTTAAGAAATCTGGTATTCCCCCATTACTGTGTGTATACATTATGGAAACCGTTTTGTTCTTTAAATTAAATGTAATAGGCAAGGACCGGAGACTACAAAAAAACTGTGATATACATGAGCACTTTACCAGACAAAACAGAAACTTACATATGACTCAAATCAGCACAGCACTGTGTTGAAAAGGTACTTTTCACGTGGGAGTTAAGCTTTATAACAAACTTCCTGAAAACATAAAAGCTATCACTGAGGTCAATACATTTGGAAAATCTCTAAAGTCATATTTACACATTGTGAATACAGTTTTTGTTGTGTAAAGGTGTGTGATGTACACACATGACGATAAGATAGAAATACTATTGATCTATGGAGAATGTTTGTTGATAGGAAATAATTTAGTAACTTGGTTTTTGATGTTCAGTATTGTTAGAGAACATTATGATTATTACATTATTAAGTATGTCTTGTACTCTACAGCACATATCTGTACTTTAATTTGCTGTAGGTGGACAAAATTCTGTTCAGGCGCAACTAATGTACTGCAGACGATTCCCTGACAAGCCTTGTGTTCTTGTTGGATATTTGGTCATCTCATTTGTCATCTATGTGAAATGGGAAGTTTAAATGCAAGACTTCAAAATCATTGTAGAACATGAACAGCTGAAGTTGCTGAGGTCACTGTGTTCACTGTCATAGCCATGAATCCTCAAGTCAGCACACAACAAATTCAACATGAAGCTGGTGTCTCAGAAACAAGTTCATGTCACATTCTGCTATGTCATAAATTCCATCTATACCATGTTAATTTACACCAGGAACTTCACAGAAATGACTTCAACAATGGGGTTCAGTTTTGTCAGTGGGCTCAGCAACAGCTTCTTATTAATCCTAATAATTTTCAGACGTTCTTTCTACCGACTAGGTGTTACTCTCCAACAAACGAATTGTCAGAATGAGAAATATGCATTATTGTTCCATCAACAATCCCCTATGGCTCTAACACGTAGAGCATCAACATCCATGAAATGTTAATATTTGGTGCAGAATTATTGGAGATCCCTTTATCGACCTTTCTTTGTAAATGGCAACCAAAACAGCAGACAATGTGCCTGATTTTTAAACACATTGTTCCTTGTCTTTTGGATGCCATACCTCTGAATCAGAGGATGATCTTGTGGTATCAGCATGATGGATGCCCCGCACATAACACCTTATGAACATGATGAATTCTGGACGATAAATACCCTACTAGGTGGATTGGATGTGGTGGGCCAGTTAGATGGCCTGCCCAATCTCTGAACCTTGCACACTGTGTTTTTCTCTGTGGGGAGCAGTCAAAGATGCTGCCTAACAAAATTTTCCAATAACACCAGAGGACATGCAGCAATGCATTATTGATCCTTGTACAGGCATCACAGAGGAAGTAATAACATGATATAGGGCATCCTTCATTCACAGACTTACACTATGCGTAAATGCCAATGGTCACCATTTTGAGCATATGATGTAAACACTCTGTTTTTTACGTAGTGGTAGCATCACAGTAAAAGTTACTGCAAAGGGCCATGTTACTCCTGCACTGTCATAAGTACTGTAATACAGTACTGCACAGTAACAAGATCCAGTTACTGTACAGTGCAGTACTGTTGCATTCAATGTTTATTGGTAATCTGTAAAATGTTTGAACACAACTTGAAGAGGTTAAATGATTTAGTTAATGAAATGCATTGAAGTGATATTTAAATTAGAGAAATTAAAAAATTGAACCTCTACCCCATTACCTCCTACATCTGTGGGAGTATGTAAAATGTATATCCTCAACAAGAACTACCCAATGATGTTAAAAAAGCATTGATTGAAACAATTTTTCATTTAATACATCAGTAAAAAATTATTCTGGGTGATCAAGATGAATGGGACACCCTGTGTACCCTATTAGTGCTGGTGACAACTGTAACATGGACAATATTAATGCACTCTGTTGGCTATTCTACATGTCACAGAGAATTGCTACTCTAATCTTTTACATATCCGCCAATGATGTTTATGTGTACAAAGTTAAATTGACATCTAATTATCTCTTCAGGCTGCTTCACTTTTTATTTATTTATTAAAAGGCTGAGTATTTATTACATTTTGTACTTCATCCTGGTTGTGTGGTTCACTATGTTGGTGCCTACTCACCAGTCAACAACATGTACTCTCTTGCCTATTGTGAGCACATAACGTTAGTCTGTCCACAGTCACTTCCATTTCTAGTATAATGATATTAATTTATTCTCCCCCACATGCTTCTTTGCCAAAGATTGTCCAATCTCTGTTCAGCACATGTGAGGTATCAATTCAGTGGAGCAGTTACTAAATCACCATGTATCAAGTCAATCACAGTTTATATCTGAATGTTTAGATCCATAAACTTTTCCTACACAACAGTTAAATCAAAACATTTTATTGCACTGAACTCATATTCCTGATGACAGTTTATGAATACACAGATACGCCTTTCCCTGTTTCATATACTTAGCTCTCTGCCTGATTTTAGCTTCCAAAAATCACAAGACGCCATTCACCATGCTAGCCTTGACTCAATTCTGTATTCTGAATACAAAATGGTTTGATTGATTGATTGATTGATTGATTTATTGATCCATTTCATCTACAGCTGCGCAATGTGCAAGAGATATTTGGATTTTTTTGTTAATATTAACAGTTTTACATATAATATACCTTTGTACATAATAACACACATTAATATATAAATGAATGATAAATACTTAAATAAATGTTGTTACGCTATATACAGAGAGATAAAATACAAATGTTCTTCTGAATGAGACTACATTGGGTAAACACACAAAAATTTAGTTTTGTAGGTATTCATTTACTGTGTAAAAGCAGTGATCAACCAGGTATGACTTCAGTTTAGATTTGAAGTGACCAATGTTTTGTATGTGTTTAATGGTATCTGGTAAGGCATTGTATAGTTTGATACTAGGATGGATAAGGCTGTTTTGAAATAACTTTGTGTTGGTGCTTTGAACATGTACATCCAATTTTTGTCTCGTATTATAGCTGTGCATTGTGTGATTTTGAGTGACGAGTGGTCTTTTTGTATGTAAGTTTTGCTTTAATACATTATATTTTCAAGTATATATATGCAAGGAAGTGGCAGGATCGTCCTTTTTGAAACAATGGTCTACATGATTTGCGATTATCTACCCCTTCCATTATTCTTATAATTTTTTTTTTAATTTTGAATGTTTTGATGGCATCTCCAGAATTTCCCCAGAACATAATACCATACCGGAGGTGAGAGCGTACAACTGCATAATATACACACTGAAGGGTGTTGTAGCTGGTACAATTTTTTAATGTAAGCAGCACAAAACAAGAAGTACTTAATTTTTTGTTCATTTGCTCAATATGTGCTTTCCATTTCAAGTTGTCTTGTAGATGAAGTCCAAGAAATTTGGTACAGGCTGTTTTGGCAATTGTCTGTCCGTATAGCTCTAGATTGGGTGATATCAGATTTGTTGTTTGTGCTGTTTTTTCAGCGTTTATTATTAAGTCATTGTCATCAAAGTAACATGTTAGCCTGTCAGTGATTTCTTTTATGTTTTTTACAAGAGTTTCTTCTGAGTTTCCTGTAATTAGACACTCATATCATCAGCAAATTGAAATATTTTACTGCTGTCATTGCTTATGTTTAGGTTGCTTATGTTTAGGTCATTTACATAGAGTAAGAACAGAACAGGACCCATTACTGATCCTTGTGGCACTCCATATTTAACAGTCAGTAGCTTGGAATTATATTTCCTATTGACATTGTCCCTTTCTTGATCTATTTCCATATATTGTTCCCTTTTTTAAGATAAGAGCTGAGCCAGTTGTTAGCTGTTCCCTTAATGCCAAGATTTTCTAGCTTGTGTAGCAATTTGTCATGATTTATGGTGTCAAATGCCTTTGACAAATCTAAAAATATGCCCATGGTAAGTTTTATGTTGTCTAAAGCTATCAGTGCCTCTAATAGAAAGGAGTGAACTGCAGATTCAGTTGAGCGGTTTGCTCTAAATCCATGTTGAGATTCTGACAGAATGCTATTTGCCTCTAAGAAGTCTGTTAGCCTCTTATTGAAAAGTCTTTCTAATATTTTTGAGAAAACAGAAATAAGTGCCAGGGGTCTGTAGTTGGAAACATCATCTTTGTTTCCTTTCTTGTATAATGGCTTTACTTTTGCTACTTTCAAACATGAAGGAAAAGTTCCTGTAGCAAAAGATAGGTTACATAGGTGGGTTAAGGGCTCAGTAATCAAGTCCCCACACTTCTTTATAATGAAATCAGGTATATCATCTGTATCTGCAGAGTGTTTCATTTTGAGACTTTTTATTGTAACCTGAACTTCTTCTACATTTGTTGGATACAGAAACATTGATCTGCTTGAGACTTTCTTCCCTGTTTCTGTTTGCTGTTTTCTATTAGAAGTCTGTTGTAATAGTTTCTCTGTTACATTTATAAAATAGTTATTAAACATATTAGCTACTTCCTGTGGGTTATTAATGTTTTCCAAACCAGCCTTTAATTCTATACTATTAACTCTACTTTTGTAACATTTGGTTTCTTTTTTTTACAACTTGCCAGATTGCTTTGGTTCTGTTTGAAGCATCTTCTATGTATTTCTCATTGTCTCGTTTCTTTGCCTCCTTTATTATTTTATTTAAGATAGATTTATATTTTTTAAAGTAACTATCAAACTCCTGAGTTGTGTTGTAGCTTCTTGCAATATTGTGAAGGTACCGTTTTCTGGCACAAGATTTCCTTATACCACTAGTAATCCACTTGTTGCTTTTAGTGGTTTGTGTTGTTTTGGGTTTCAATGGAAAAGCACGATCAAAATAATATTTAAAAATATTCATGAATGTCTGAAACTTATCAGAAATATTTTCTGTACTATACACTATCTCCCATGATTCTTGTTGGAGATAATTCTGGAATGTTTGTACTGCAGTATTACTGAAAGTTCTACCCATGTGTGTAGTCTTCCTCATATAATTATAGGATGGATTAGTGTTTACACAAAAGCTTATAGCCTGTGCATGATGGTCTGCCAGTCCAGCTTTTATTACAACTGATTTATATTTTGTTTTGGAGCTTATTATTATTTGGTCTATGGTAGTGCTAGGGTGATTCATTTCACGTGTAGGGGAGTGGTTTGTAATCTCCAAATTTTTGGCTGTTAAAATGTTCATCAGCTCAGATTTTGAATTGCTTCGCTTATTAAAGTCTACATTTAGGTCTCCACATATAAGAACTGTTTTTCTATTTGTTACTACTTTATTTAGTAAAGTATCAAGCCAAATGTTGTATTTTTTTAGGTGGGTATCTGGAGATCTATATAAACATATTACATTTAACTTGAATGCTGGAAATTCTATGCCTGATATTTCAAAATCTTTCTCAGTGTTTAAGGATTCAACATTGTCTAAGTTATTGAATTTGATATCTTTCTTTATGTATATGCAGTTCCCTCCATGTGTAAACTTATTTCTACAAGTTTGTGCTGCTAACACATAATCCGTTATTTTCACTGTCTTTAACTCATTTTCTTTCAGCCACTGTTCAGTTAACCACAGTATATTAACGTATCGGAGTTCACTTGATAGCAAGATTTCAAGCTCTCTTACTTTATTTCTAAGTGACTGTATATTCTGATGAAGAAGAGTGACCTGGTGAGTTTTTAGGTTTTTTCTGATTGTACTTGGTTGACCACTTACCTTTATTCCTGAATTTAAATTGTGTGAGAAATCTTCGTTCTCATCTAGAAGCATGAGTTGGTTTTTTTGATTGGTCATAAGAAAATGTCCTGATGGTGAATAGGGGCAGTTCTCCATCTCTCCGGTCATTTTACTTGTGTGGTCGATGTTAAGGTGGTTTCTGTTTTTGCTGCAAGGACTGCTACTGGAGGTGGTGTTGATAGGTGCACTAGTTATCCTAATTTGGTCTTGAGGCTTTTTGGGAATAAAAAATCTTGTAGATGACATGGTCGACGTACACTTCTTCTCACTGGAATTCCTGAACTTCCTCCAGTTGCTGGGGTGGTACTAGTAGATTGTTGATGTTCACTGATACATGTAAAATTAGATGTCCTTGGTGATATGTTTGAGACTGGATCTGTTGATGTCCTTAGTGGGTCTCCTGTAGGTACTGCTTCTGGTTTCCAGTGCCCAGTTCTTCTTGTTGTATCTTGAATATCTTCGGGTGTGAAACTTGGTTCTGCTGCTTTTTTTGGTTTAGATGCTTTTGCTGATATCACAGCCTGGTTTAGTCGATGGTAGTTTTGTTCCGCTGTGTCTTCTTTGAGTGATGAAGGTGTAGTACAGTTCTTCTTTGCGCCTGCTCGTTTATCTTTCATAACTATCGAGTTGGATAAGTCCGTTTCTGCTGCTGATTTTTCTTGTGTTTTCACTGTCGTATTTGCTGAAAGGTCTTCACATTGTATGTATGTTAGAGCTGGTATTTGCAGATTGACACTTACTGCTAGTTGTAAATGTCTACATAATTTCTCTTTGCCTTCCATTCGCAAGTGAAGTCCATGCTTTGTATAATCGCTTCTACTGAGGAATGTATTGACGTCCACTACCATTACGTGCTCAAAATTTTTTGCTGTCCTCATTGAGAATTCGTTTGCAGCATAGATTCTGTTGTTCAGTTTTGGTACATTGTATCTGTACGGAATTGTGCACAAGATAACTTTTGTGTGGATTGTCTTATGAAGAGAGTCTGTTAAGGCACATTTGAAATCCTGAAATTTCTTTAGGATGTCGTTTGTCCCACCTAGAATGATGACACTGTTATTTTTCGTATATTCTTTCGTCTTCCTGTCTATGTTACAAACCACATCCTTTAACTGTGCGTTTGGTTTTATTACAGAAGAGATGTAGTGTTTTTGATTTTGAGAACTGTTCATAATTTTTGCGCAGTGACGACCGTGACTGTCAGAAAGAATTAATACGTTCTGTCTCTTGTTATCACTGTGTATCATTTTGTGGAACACTGGTCTATTGCTTTTTTTACAGTTTTCATTTGTATTAACGCTGTTGGTTTTGTCAGGGTACTTCATAACACAAACACTTGAGTCCTTTGCTGTAGTATTTTTGCTTCTGGTCCATTCTTACTGCTTTTCTTTCTCACTATTTACAGTTTTTTCTCAGTTTTGTTTTGATTGGTGCACTCAATTTCAGATAACCTAACATTTCGGTATTTTCATTTCAAAGTTTCGTTAAATCATTCTTTAAAGTTCATAGACACATATGTTCTACTTTTTATTTACTTGGCATTCTGGCTACTTTTATAAATTCAAACAATCATATTATTTCACTTGGCATGTTAGCATGGCACTCACCATGCTGACTCCCTCCTAACATAAACCAAAGAACATCAAGGACATAGGTAGCATATTATCATAATCACCAGTGGTGCCCGCTGATGAGACCATGCTAGAATCTTGGGTATAAACTGGTCCGTGATCAGTCTGAGGTAGTTGTTTTTCAGTTAGTGGAGGACACATCTATTGGTTTGGTTAGTGATGTTTACCTTTAGAACTCTGTTTCTTACTGATAATACCCCGATATCACATTAATTGGACCTTAACTGAAATAGACTGCAGTGTTCTGAAGAGCATTCTCTAATCTTCATTAGTTTTGTGTGTAGACCATGTCATATGTAAATGCTGTAATTATGCATAAGTCTACAATGATGGGTCTAGCCAAGAGCATGCTCTTAACTTCTTAGATTTTTCCCTGTAACCACACACAAACTTGCTAACCATTGAGGTACTGAACTTGAGTTATCAACACAGATACAAGCTTTGTAAATACAATATGTCGTCACATACTTAGAGCTCAGGTATTTTAATTTGCTAGATAGCAGAATAAATGGGTGTTCAGAGAAATGTGTTAGCTTACATAGTAGTTGAGTGTGTCTGTTGGGTATCCTCTGAGGCGGAATCACCACATCACCTCACTATTTAGGCAGCAACTCATTCTTAATTAAATGAGCAATGACTGTAAATCAGGGATACTGATCTGGTGTGAGGATAAATAATTACTTAACGTGGGTGTAGTATACCTCCTTCCACTTATGCAGTATGCCTGAAGTTTGTAATGAACTGAATTCAAATAGTCAACTGCTCTATGAAACTTGTGTCTACTTTGAAAAAATGGGTGACCCACTAGAACACATTATTTTTTATGTGATAATTATAGGGCATCACATTTTAAATTAATGGTATACAAGAAGGTTTTGTAGGGTTACCCGATTCTCTGTGTTGTTTTTACTAGATATTGATCTGTGTATGATGAGAAGTTAACAGTGTTGTGGAACTGTGAAATGTCTGACCTCCTTCATATATAAATGGCATGGTGGTTTCATGTATTTCCAGTGCAGCTGTCTTGAACTTTTTCCTTGTTATCAGCCAGCTGCATTTTCCTAATTTATTATTTCATATCTACTACTACAACATTAGCAGTTTTAAAAGATAGAAAAAGGACAATGAAATTTATTGTTGTAATGACATTAATTGTGCAGGTAGCCACATAATACATATTACTGTTTGCTATGCAACTGACATGACAATCACTACACAGGTTCTGTCTGTTGGTTGTCACTGCTAAGAGAATCCAAGTAAGAACAGAACTTTTCAGGCAATGCCAATGTCACAAATTGTGACTTAGTCAGAAAAAAGTTTCTAGTGATTCAGAAAAATATTTGCTTTATTACAGTTCCAGTCTTGAATCACAATGTTTATTTGTAATCAGATTATCAATTTTGTTCTAATGACCATCTTCAGACCTGAGTAAAAGTGTGTTGCATTACACATGTTGCATTATTACATGTGATGGTGCAATCAAAATCATTAACCATTTTGGCTTCATCAAACAAATAAAATTATCGTACATGAAGAGCACCTTTGAAGCATACATGGTGAGAGCCCCAGTTATACTGCTATGCAGTGGCAAGAAATGTGCCTCCTTCCAAGCATGCTAGATGTTACCACTGCAGTGGCAAATTTTTCTTTTCTGCCTCTCAGACAGTTTATATCACTCAGCAAGTGATCAAAAATTTTAGTTGCAGCACTATGCACCCATTTTTGTGCTAAAGACAACTTTAATGTGGAGTAATGAATCTCATTTTTTTCTGGTATTTTAATTATGTATATTACTCTTCTCTCTGAACTACAGTGGATTTTTACAACAAACTTCATGATGGAATAAATATACTTTGAAGTGGTAGGCAGAATGCCATACTTCTTAAACAGTTGTCTGCAAGATCATTGAGTGTGGCAAGACATTTAAAGATTCAATTTTTGTCCTTCTGCTATATAATAACATATTCCTAATCATAAAAATGGACCACCAGTTAAGCTATGATGAATATGATGTTTCTCCTAGCCATGGCTATGACATGTACTGGAGCACTCTCAGACAAGTACAAGTCATGATCATTGTGTCCAACTCCAAAATACAAGCACAGCCATCATCAAAGGCCCTGCATGTAAACAGTCCAAAGAATGACGTGCTTAAAACTAGCAGCAGAACATGATGTGATATTATGGTGGCCCCTGGAAAGGGGATGACCACATGGCACTGTTGGCCATCGAATAATTCAACAGTGCTGCAACCATTGACAGACGTCATCCTGTAAGTTCTAAGGAATAGCATTAGCCCTGGTTTAGTTGATGTCTGCCTTATGGCCCTAAAGATTTGTTGCTTGATTGTGTACACTGTTCTTTGTGCTTCTTGATTAACAGCACAGTGAAAGATTGCCATCATGATGTGTGTAGTGCTGTTCTGGGAGGAGAATTCTCTGAACGTTTTGGACATGAATGGTGATCATTCTCTGTTACAGTGATAAGAGCCAGGCATTATGAGGCCTGAAGGGTAGCGTTTTTGATGTTAGATTTCATATTAACCACATAAAGATAGGTAGCCAAAGCATCCAACAGTATGAGCAACAGTGAACTGAGGAAGGGTCCATTAGATCTAAATATATTTGGTCCCATGGATGTCAAAGTTCTGACCAAGTTCTGTGGAGGTATTACATTTGGTACAATGTGAACATCAACAGGCTTCTTCTTTAATTGATATGTAGTTGAATGAAATGCGATTTTCAAGGTGATATAGTATATGTGGTTTGTTGTACAATACAGCTTTTGTGAAAATATGGCAGAAAATTTATTACAGTTGTGTCTCTAAATGAAAGTGTGGTTGTGACTGACTCTACATTCACTGTGTATGATTGTGAACCAAAAAGCTGGAAAGGCAGCCAATAAAAAAATATTCTCTACCTGCAAATTATTTAATACTAAAATGTCCAAACACTCTTGTAGCTGATGATCACTGATGTTCTGGTGTAACCACAAGTGCCAGAACAAAGAAGAAGAATGCAAGACAAGAGAAGGCAGTGAAACGATGTCAATCAGTGGTGCACTGAATAGAACTGCAGCACGACAGGAGTGCCCTCAACCTGGAGTGAATGTAAGAGCCACTCCTGCCAGCCTTGGCCAGACATTAGTGGAGTATTAGCAGAGTATTAGCATGGACTAGCAGAGAGTGCTACAAGTTATTAGTGATCCACAAACTGTGTGTCAAACTTGGAGCAATAATCAAAAGATGGCGGAAGATGACGATTGGTTGAGTAACATGTTGTGGACTGACGAAGCTCGTTTCACTCTCTGAGGGTCTGTCAACATCCACAACTGCAGAATTTGGGCTACGGAAAATCCTAGAACTGTTGTGGAAACTCCATTGCACGATGAGAAAGTCACAGTATGGGTTGGATTTACCACATCTACCGTCATCGGGCCTTTTTCCTTCGAGGAAATGCGTGATTCTGGTTTTGTAACTGCTACCGTAACGGGTGAGAGGTACGCAGATATGTTACAGAATCACATCATCCCCAGCCTGGCTGATAAACACCTGCTGGAACGTAAGATGTTTATGCAGAATGGCGCTCCACCCCATATTGCTAGATGCGTGAAAGATCTCTTGCGCACGTCGTTTGGTGATGATAGTGTGCTCAGCCGCCACTTTCGTCATGCTTGGCCTCCCAGGCCCCAGTCCTCAGTCCGTGTGATTATTGGCTTTGGGGTTACCTGAAGTCGCAAGTGTATCATGATCAACTGACATCTCTAGGGATGGTGAAAGACAACATCTGATGCCAATGCCTCACCATAACTCCGGACATGCTTTACAGTGCTGTTCACAACATTATTCCTCGACTACAGCTATTGTTGAGGAATGATGGTGGACATATTGAGCATTTCCTGTAAAGAACATCATCTTTGCTTTGACTTACTTTTTTATGCTAATTATTGCTATTCTGATCAGATGAAGTGCCATCTGTCTGACATATTTTGAACATTTGTATTTTTTGGTTCTAATAAAACCCCATGTCATTCCAAGCATGTGTGTCAATTTGTACCTCTCTATCTACATTATTCCATGATTTATTCAGTTTTCAAATATATACTGACTTTTTTATCACCCGGTATTTTCATTGTCTGAGAGATCTGGAGAACACGCTGGTGAGTCAATCACCCTTTGTGAGTCAGGACTGCACAGGCAACAAGTGGTCTATCATTATGTTGTTGAAAGGTAATATCACAGAGTCTTTGAAGATAGTGCACAGCAACCAGCCTTAACACAACATAAATGTAATGATCACAGTCTAAAAACTAGCTATGTGAAACAGAGGTGGTCATACTGCGTACTCAGTGGCAGCTGATACCATCAGTCTGGGTGCTGGGCCCACATGACAAAGTCAAAACCAATATGACAATATTTCTTTTCCTTGAAGTCTCTGCACATGCATGGATCCATTATGATACTGTCCACAGAACCAGAACTTTTCTGAACAGACAACATGAGGTCACTCCTGTGACCAGTGTTGTCATTGATACCACAAGCCATAACAGTGGTCACCATGCTGGCAGTCCACAGTGCAGAACACAGCTTCACACTGCCCTTGTGGATACTGTTCTGGTGTAATGACAAGTGCTGGGATGAAGATCAAGAACGATACAGCAGAGAGGGCTGTGAGATGATGTCAGCCAATAGCATGCTGACTAGTATACCACACCACAAGAGCGGCCTCTACACAAAGAGAATAAAAGTGACGCACTGCCTAGCCTCGGCCGCACTAGAATCTGTGCACTAGAAGATCCCCACTAGAAGACAGGTACTAGAAGAAGCACTAGAAGACAAGCGGTGATATTAATGATAGCAGTGACTTATGGACTTGTGTGATTAGCTTGCATGGAAATTGCATATGGAAGGACATTGTTTATTTGCATGTAACCAACTGCTTGAGACACATCATTGTAAATCAAAGTTAAGTGCTGTCAGTTCAATTACTGTAATAAACTCCATTAATATGATTTACTTGTATGGTGTTTAGCTACCTGAGACAACAGCTTCCTAGGCACTCTATATTTCATGAGTGGGCAGGATCACATAGATACCTGTCTTGCCACAAACGAGTCCTGTTTTTGAGTCAAGGTACATGCCATGAAAGAACAATCCTGCATGGCTGAATGAATAACATGTTTGCCCCTTGGACAGGAGTCACATATGGACATTGTGAACCTGCATGGTGTTTAACATAATCCTTCTAAACCCATAGATTCCATATTCACAAGGCAGTTGTGGAATCCTGACCAAAACAAAATGTTCAAATGTGTGTGTGTATTCCTAAGGGACCAAACTTGTGTTGTTATCAGTCCCTAGACTTACACACTACTTAAACTAACTTATTCTAAGAACAACACACACACCCATGCCCCAGGGAGGACTCAAAACTACAGCAGGAGGGCTGACCAAAACAAGCAGCAGTGTCATGGAACAATGAACTGCAGCCCCTATAGGTCAACCCTGCTGCTGTCAAATTCCAACACATGTTATTAGACATTTATCCTTCCTACATGAAGTATAACACAATGTTCACACAAAGAACAAACATTCAAATGTAAAATTAATGAAAGGTAACCACTCATCTATAGCTGACTGATGTGTGGTGCATAGTAATGCACAACAAAAAATATTGTATGCACTAGCTTTTGAGCTCTTGTTCAATCTCTAGCAAAAGTACACATACAGACACCTAAATGTACACAAACAGGCATGTACATCTGGAGGTCTGTGTGGTTTTGTGTGTGTAAATGAAAGAGCAAGAGTTCAAAAGCTAGGGCTAATAATCTTTTCTGTTGTGTGTTTCTATGCACAACAAATCAGTTCGCTGTAAGTGAGTGTTTACTTTTCCTTAATTTTATGCATTATTCCATCCAGGAATTTCCATAGTTGTTATGCATTCAAATGTTATTTCTGAAAGGGAAACCTACTGTATAATCTTTTGTTATATAGAGAATGTAGATGGCATTACTCCTAGCTGCTCTGTGTGATTTTCTCAAATGCTACCTTTTGCGTATGTGAGCAAGTAGTACATTTCGCGCCAATTTGACATTTTTTGTATGCTGTCTTTATGATACTGCAATTTTAGTGATCAGCAGTGTGATGTTCAAATGCTTTCATAACACAAATCAGCAATAACATTTAGAGCAATACAGTGCTGAATATAAAAATTTGAGAATATCTGCAATACAAGTACGTCATTTAAAATTCAGGTTCTGATCAATATGCCAGCCAGGAGTTTTGAATACTCTGTTTTATATATGTCCTTTCCCCTGTGTTGTACTGTTATAGATGATGATATATCTTGTCATGTACAAATTTGAATGAACTGTGTTTTTCCTAACAAGGGGAGGCCATGAGATTGGGATCACAGATTTACCTCAAACATAATGTGCAAGTAGTAAGATGGTAAGGTGTACTACTCTAGCAATTCTGAGAAAATTGCAAGAGAAGTTTTACATGTCTCTTATGTAATTGGCGTATCTGTGCAAAGGTGACGTCTGTAGGAAGTCATTATGGTCAAGTGGTTAGCGTTCGAGCTTCACAAGATGAATATGTGTGAGATGACAGTTCAACTCCCACTCAGTCATAATTATTAATCAATTTTTTCATCACTGGTCATATCATTTAATTTATATGACATGTGAGAGATAATATAAAGAAAAAAAACAACGATGTGTATTTGCATGAAGTTACAACTTATGTTTTTCATGTCTGTATGGCAAATACCATCCTGCAACATGTGATGTCAAGAGCACATATGATGAGTAACTGTACATTACTCTTGTGGTCTGACACATTGGTGACTTGCTATATTACTGATTGTGCATAACATCATTCACATCCTTATTTATCGAGGTTTGTCTTGGGCTTTCCAAGCCTGTCCATGGTCCTTGGAAATTTAATTAGAAATAGTAAATAGTCAAATAACATATGAAATTCACTACAGCTTCATAAAAATGCGTCCCTCATCCTTGAAAATTTAAGTACAAATAGTAAATAGTCAAATAACATATGAAATTCAGTACAGCTTCATAAAAATGTGGGTGTTTTTTTTTTCATTTTGTTATATCTCAAATGTCATATGAATTAAATAATGTAACCAGTGATGAAAAAAATATAGATTAAAAAGTAAGTGGTAGCAGCATTGGAGCAGTCATCTCATCCACTACCTGCTTGCAAATGCTAATTCCTTTTTCTTGGAATTGCAAGAGTAGTGCATGTTACTACTTGGACATTATGTTGTTTTAGTGGCCTGCTAAAGGCATACAAAGTTTTAAGTAAATCCATGTTCCCAGTGTTGTGGCCTCCCCTTGTAAGTTACACGATAAATCAAACAGTGGAAACTCCATGTAGTAATATCAACAATGTAGGAAAAGATAGATTACTGCTTGCCGTAAAGAAGACACATTAAGCTGTAAACAGATACAATTAAAGAACACTTACACAAAGCTTTCAGCCATAGTCTTCATCAGCAAAAGAGAAACACACACCACTCATACACACAAGCAAGTGGATCTGCCCTACTGGAGTCCAAATTTTGACTCACTTGGTATCATATATTTGCAGACATGTTCAAAGTTATTCATCACTGAAGTGATATGCAGTTTTTTTATTTTCTTATAACACTTCTGAATAAAGGACAATTATATGAGAGCACTTGTACATCTAAGCCTGTTTTTCTTGTTTCTTTGATACACTAATGGTGACATATTTTACAGTTTTTGTTAGAACACTGTTAAAAATGGAGAAAAATTTGCTTATGAATTCATTACATTTACATTTTACATCCATTGCCTCATACATCTCATTCCAGATTATACTTTCCAGATTGCTTCTAAAGATATTTGTTGTGAGCTCATTAACTCTTCTAATGGTTTTCCTAGTTAACACATCATTTAAAACTGTCACCTCGTCTATATGGCAAACTGGCTGTTACCATCTTATAAACCTTTAAAACTGTATGAACACTAACTTTGTTGACTATGTCCTCATAGACAAAAATATTGTCTACAAAGACCCTACTGTGCTGCAAAATATTGGTGGGAAACCTTGAAAATGAGGCTACACTGTAAGCGTTAAGGAGAATTTTTATATCAACTTTTTATTCATACTCCTTTAAAATTAATATTGAAGTTATCACAAATTACTATTTGCCCCATTTGAAAACAGGTGAAGCAATTGAGTTTCAAATTTTTCTAAGAACTATTTGAATTTCCCAGTGGGACTATGCAAAGTTTAATAATCATACCTGTGCTATAAGGCAGTATGACCTCACAGGCATGTGCTTCCATGTCTTGGTCTGTGCAAAAAAACTGCTTATGTCTATGGTTTTGAAGTTGTTGTTTTTCCACTTACATGAAAACCCCTTCTTTATTCATATTGCTTCTAATATAAGAAACTACTGATTTATAATCTTTGACATTTAACATTCCTGTTCCTGTGTCTGCATGGTGCTCAGACAGTTCCTGGTTGATTTAGGTTAATGATAAGATAATTAAATTTGTGTATGAAGTCTCTATAATTTTGTAAACTAATTTAGTTAAGGGTGGCAATATTTTTTCAGTAAGTTCTAAAGGTCTTTGCAGTTCCACATATGTTGACACTTCATTACAGTACATTTCTATTAGTTCAAGGTTTTCTCTACAATATGCGGTTAGCTCATAGCTTAATTCTATTTTTCTTTGACTCTTAGCTGAAGATCATGATTTTTCAGAGTTAACTCTTCTGAAAAACATAATGATTCCATGACTGAAATATAATTATAACTATACACAGTTTACATCAAAAAGTTATCACCACTGTTAAATGAATCACGGTAAAGAAACTTTGATTCTCATTGTAGCATAATGACAATGTCTTAATGTCTACAAAGAATTAAACATGTGTGACACAATAAGCTGTAGGCAGTGCCAACATTAGGATATTTGGGCCATGGGTAAGGATTCTTGGGCTACTCCTTCAATATTTTTACTTTAAACTTTGATTTTTTGGATGAAGTGGAAAATTTTAATCTAAAAAAATAAAATTGCCTTTTTTATGGCTGCAGTTTACATACATCTGGTACTTTACAAAATTCTACACTACTGGCCATTAAAATTGCTACACCATGAAGATGACGTGCTACAGACGCGAAATTTAAGCGACAGGAAGAAGATGCTGTGGTAAGCAAATGATTAGCTTTTCAGAGCATTCACACAAGGTTGGCGCCGGTGGCGACACCTACAACGTGCTGACATGAGGAAGGTTTACAACCGATTTCTCATACACAAACAGCAGTTGACCAGCATTGCCTAGTGAAACATTGTTGTGATGCCTCGTGTATGGAGGAGAAATGTGTACCATCATGTTTCTGGCTTTGATAAGGTCGGATTGTAGCCTATCGCAATTGCAGTTTATCGTATCGCAACATTGCTGCTCACGTTGGTCAAGATCCAATGACTGTTAGCAGAATATGGAATCGCTGGGTTCAGGAGGGTAATACGGAATGCCTGCACGAACAGTTCGACAACGTTTGCAGCAGCATGGACTATCAGCTCGGTTGCCCTTGATGCTGCTTCAGAGACAGGAGCACCTGCGATGGTGTACTCAACGATGAACCTGGGTGCACGAATGGCAAAACGACATTTTTTTGGATGAATCCAGGTTCTGTTCACAGCATCATGATGGTCCATCCATGTTTGGCGACATCGCGGTGAACGCACATTGGAAGTGTGTATTTGTCATCGCCATACTGGCGTATTACCTGTTGTGACGGTATGGGGTGCCATTGGTTACACGTCTCTGTCACCTCTTGTTCGCATTGATGGCACTTTGAACGGTGTATGTTACATTTCAGATGTGTTATGGCCCGTGGCTCTACCCTTCATTTGATTCCTACAAAACCCTACATTTCAGCAGGATAATTCACAACCGCATGTTGCAGGTCCTTTACGGGCCTTTCTGGATACAGAAAATGTTTGACTGCTGCCCTGGCCAGCACATTCTCCAGATCTCTCACCAATTGAAAACGTCCGGTCAATGGTGGCCGAGCAACTGGCTTGTCACAATACGCCAGTCAATACTCCTGATGAACTGTGGTATCGTGTTGAAGCTGCATGTGCAGCTGTACCAGTACACGCCATCCAAGCTCTGTTTGACTCAATGCCCAGGCATATCAAGGCCATTATTATGGCCAGAGGTGGTTGTTCTGGGTACTGATTTCTCAGGATCTATGCACCCAAATTGCGTGAAAATGTAATCGCATGTCAGTTCTAGTAAAATAGATTTGTCCAATGAATACCCGTTTATCATCTGCATTTCTTCTTGGTGTAGCAATTTTAATGGCCAGTGGTGTACTTTCCCTCTAGTACGTTTAGATGAAAACTCTTGCATCATCACAGTATAAACTAATGGGTGGGCTAACTCTAACTCTACTGAAATTGTAGCTAATCCAGAAAACAACTTTGCTGAGTTGTAGTTCTCAAACAATTCTTAACTCTTACAAGAACACTGAATGACCACTCTGCTTGGATGACAGTAATAGGCAATGTGCAGAAAACTCTTAAGGCTACCCTAATATATGGAAATATATTATTAAAATTGGACTTATGAAGAGTATGGGAAGGCACAGAGGGGGAAGTGGCCCGGACCCAAAACTACCTGCATGAATCATTTTTTCCTGCGAAATTTCTTCTTCCAAATCCTCCTTAATGTCTATGCTGTACAAAGATGCCATGTTTTCTAAAGGCTCTGATGGTGCAGAATCATCTAGGCTTATGTGGTTCCATAAAAAATTAAATTTGTCCATCATGTTGTCTATGGCACCATACCTTATAGATAAGTTTCCTACAAATGTATCTATAATAACATTAAAAATTGTCCTTTGAGCTCAGCTTTAAAAATGCTACGAAGCTTTTCCTTCTGCATTTCTGTTTCTCTGTACTGTGAAATGTTCCATTCAAATGAAGTGATATTCCAATAATTCTGCTACCTTACTACTTTCTACATAAGTAGTAAGGCCTATGAGTGACAGACTGGGAGATCTAGGGCACCAAAGCTAAATGAGGTCCCATGTCTGCTTAGAAACTGATGTATTTTTAATCTAAATTTTGTAAAAAATGAATAACATAGATGTAACGACTGACCAAAAAAAAAAAAAAAAAAAAAAAAAAAAAAAAAAAAAAAAAAAAAAAAAAAAAAAAATCAAATACTTATGAGTGTGTACTCCATGCTCTAGTAACTGTAGTATACACACTTAAAGTTATAGGTCAGAAACTTAGAATATAACTGAGCATTGAGTACAGCAACCATCAGGTAGAGTGCAAAGAAATAATAAAAATTAGAATAAGAAAATATACTTTTATTTTATAAGTCTGAAAACAAATATTCCGCAAGTATGATATTAGTATTGTAACCATAGTATAATATAACAGTAATTATTGATATTATTATAGTACATCTTTTTGTGCCTTTATTTTACTGAAAGTCTCAATAACATCAATGAAATCTATTACATTTGAAACTTTTCTTTTAGTTTGATAAAGTGGACAGCTAGTCATTGGTTGTTTCATTGTAGAGTGAAGATAATTTTTCTTTGGTTTCAGTTTAGAAAAACGTCCCTCACATGAAGTGACTGAGACACAAATTGTCAAGAAGTATTGGATTATATGTGATGTATATGGTAATAATTCGCTGAAGTCCCATTTAATTATTAAATGAAGAATTTCTTGGGCTGTCCATCTAGCAGCAACATCCACACTCATATTGGTTGCACATAGATGACAGCGGCACCTTTTTATTTCTTGCAGCATCTATTCCTTATCAAACTCATCTTAAATTTCTACCAGATTCTCCATTGATACAGCTAGAGTGTCATCAGAAGTTTCAAGCATAAATTTTGTTTCAGCAATTTGGAAAATTTTGGTGATTTCCTTCATGGCAGTGTATCATTGTGATAATCAGTCTATGCATTCGAACACTAATTGATGAGCTTCTTCTTCAGTCAACAATGCAGTCCATTAGTTACTTTGTAAGGATGTAGAAGCATATATCACTAGGGGCTAGATAGATGCTACCTACAGGAAAATTAGAGAGACCTTTGGACGAAAGAGAAACACGTGTATGAACATCAAGAGCGCAGATGTAAAATCAGCCCTAAGCAAAGAAGGGAAAGCAGGAAGGTGGAAGGAGTATATAGAAGGTGTATACAAAGGACATGTACTTGAGGGCAATGTTCTGGAAATGGAAGAGGATGGCCTTGAGAGAGAAACTCTTCCATCTGATGAGCAAGATGTATGAGACAGATGAACTACCCTCAGACTTCAAGAACAATGTAATAATTCCAATTCCAAAGAAAGCAACTGCTGACAGATGTGAAAATCACTGAACTATTAGTTTAATGAGTCATAGTTGCAAAATACTAACATGAATTCCTTATAGACAAGTGGAGACACTGGGGGGAAGAACAGTTTGGATTATATTGAAATGTAGGGTCACACATGGCAATACTGAGCCTACAACTTGTCTTAAAAGATAGGTTAAGGAAAAGCAAACCTACGTTTATATCATTTGTAGACTTAGACAAAGCTTTTGACAGTGTTAACTGGGATACTGTCTTTCAAATTTTAAAGGTGGAAGGGGTAAAATACAGGGAGCAAGGGGCTATTTACAATTTGTACAGAAACCAGATGGCAATTTAAGAGTTGAGGGGCACAAAAGGAAAACAGTGGTTGAGGAGGGGGTGAGGCAGGGCTGTAGCCTATCCCCAACATTGTTCAATCTGTATATTGAGCAAGCAGTAAAGGAAACAAAAGATAATTTGGGTTAGGAGTTAAAGTCCAGGGAGAAGAAATAAAAACTTTGAGGTTTGCTGATGACATTACAATTCCGTCAGACACAGCAAAGGACTTGGAAGAACAGTTGAACGGAATGGACAGTATCTTCCAAGGATGATATAAGATGAACATCAACAAAAGCAATACGAAGGCAATGAATGGAATGTAGTCAAATTAAATCAGGTGATGCTGAAGGAATTAGATTAGTAAATGAGACACTTAAAGTATTAGATGTGTTTTGCTATTTGGGGAGCAAAGTAACTGATGATGGTCAACTTAGGGAGGATATAAAATACAGGCTGCAGTGACAAAAAAAGTGTTTCTGAAGAAGAGAAATTTGTTAATAATGAGTATAGATTTAAGTGTCAGGAAGTCCTTTTTGAAAGCATTTATGTGGAGTGTACCCATATATGGAGGTGAAATATATATGATAAACAGTTTAGACAAGAAGGGAATAAAAACTTTTGAAATGTGGTGCAACAGAAGAATGCTGAGGATTAGATGGGTAGATCAAGTAGCTAATGAGGAGGTACTGAATAGAATTGGGGAGAAGAGTAATTTGTGGCACAACCTGACTAAAGAAGGGATCAGTTGGTAGGACACATTCTGAGGTATCAAGGGATCACCAATTTAGTACTGGAGGGAAATATGGGGGATAAAACCTGTAGAGGGAGACCAAGAGATGAATGCATTAAGCAATAACATATTACGGATATCTACACTCAGTCCTCAGCTATGGGGTCATGTTTTGGGGAACAAGTGCCAGTAACATACAAACTGCGTTCAAAGTACAAAAAAGAGCCATAAGGATAATAACAAATAGCAACAACAGGGCCCACTGTCTAGAATTATTTAGAAAGCTAGGAATTCTAACTGTTTCTTGTGAGTATATCTTTCAGAACATAATGTTCATTAAGAAAAATCTCAACATGTACAACACAAACAGCCTAATACATGACCATGAAACAAGAGCTTGTCACCACCTCCATCTAGATAGAAAGAACAAGGCAAAGACGCAAAAAAGTATATTTTATAATGGGATAAAACTGTATAACAAATTGCCACAAGAAATTAGAGAAATAAATGAGCCACTCACTTTCAGACACAAGCTTAAAACCTTTTTAGTAAGTAAAAGTTGTTATATTGTAAAAGAATATTTAACATAGATGTAGATTATTAGCAACATATGACATTATCACCAAAATATTATGTAATTATAAATATGTGTATGACTAGTTATAAAAACTACACAAAATATGAGAAACCTGTTTAATTGTAAATGTATGTGTGCTCATGTGTTGTAATCTGACAACATCCATACAATATTTATTGTTCCATGGATGAATAAATAAATAAATAAATAAATAAAGCAGATTTAGCAGGATTTACGTTGCAGTAGTTACTTGGAGGTGAAGAGGCTTGCACAGAAGCATGGAGAGCTGCATCAGACCAGTCTTTGGACTGAAGACCACAACAATGAGCTACTTTACTTGACAGTGTTTTAATTTCCCTCTTTCTTCCTTGCTGGACAATGTTAATGTCTATATCATTTCATTTTTAAGTGTTCACTGTTGTCTCCATGTTTTCATTTATGACTTTAAATGAATAGTAATGATCACTCCAATGAGGATCAGACAATTCTTTCAAAATTTTTTCCTGTTTTTCTTTTTCTTTCCTATAAGTAATTCTTGCCTATATGCAGAAGATGAGAAGAATGAATATAACTTATTTACAGCTCCAAAACAGATAGTGCTAGAGGGAACACATGAAAAAGCATGAACTCCACAAAAAAGTAAGCAGTAATTAGCATAAGGACTGAACAGAGTTTTTGAATGGAGTTTTTTGTTGTTCTCCTCCATGTACAATGGACACAGATGCGGCATTGTCGTGACCTTGAACCAAGAGCAATGCAATATCCAGCCCATATTTCTCCAGCTCCTATTAAATATCTTTTGACATATCCTCTGCAGTCTGTTACAACATCAAAAAAACCTAAGAAGGACTCTCAAACTTACACAATGTTGTCTTCTATATGAACATAGCTAATTATTGGACTAATATAGTCAGCTTTTTTTCAATCGAGAGTGTTGTCAAAAATTATAACATAATATTTAGCCTTTTTTACATCTGTTGCCCATTCCTGGGCTGGAAACCTCTACTGTTTCTCAGGATGAAGGCCAAGGAACATGTGTGGCATCACCAGATTCAATAAAACATGATTAAATCTACTTCATTTATTTCTCTGAATACATCTTGTCATCATATCTTCAGTGTTAACTTGTAGCCTAGTAAGCCAGAGAGGAATCTGCTGAACACAGTGTTTGGCTCACACTGCCATATCTCTCTGCATCGTCAATGTGCACAGGTCAACTATTTCTGTTAAGCGAGTTGCAACTCATGACATGGAAGGTGTACCCCACCAGAAGCTCTGCTCAGAGATGATGGTAACTGCAGAATGTGTCTGTTGTGTCTCACTCATCATTCTGGGAGTACTCTGTCCATCCCTGGTCACTGTCTGTGTTGTCCATCAGATATCATATGCCATGACGTGGTGCGAATGCTGATCCTCTCTCACCAGATTGGTAAGGCATAAGCAATGCTTGAGCTTAGAGCAGTTTGTGCCCCAGGCTGGAACAATTTTGGTAGGCTCCATACTGCACATCATTGGTGTCTGTATTGAAGGCTGGCTTCCTTCATCCATGTAACACTTATTTTTAAATTCTTGGTTTCAGTAGATTTCTGGTTTCAAATCTGTATGTGTGTTAAACAGTCAGTGCAAGCATTACTTTAAAGTTATCTAAAGAAACAGGAAAGCATGTAATATTGAAGAAAAACCACACATTACATGATGATCAAATAGTTGGGAAACCGACATTATAACTTTCAAAAATTTCTATAACTTCGAAGGACAGAGAGAAAATAGTCTTTTTTCAAATACAGTTCCTTAAAAATTAAACAGGTGAGGTCATCTGAGCACAAAGATATCGGAAAAGCTTAACGGATGTGATTTAAGTGGCAAATATCAAATAACATGCCAAGCAATGGACCTATCCTTCAAATGAAAGCCAATGACTTTGCACGTCTGTTGTGAAATCTGAACTTCAGTTTCTCTTTATCTTGGACACTCACCATAATATTATCCAGGAAAATCTGAGACAAACTTGCTGGTGTACCAGATGGCACAACTAACAAGTGGCTGTCTAAAAAGTGGCCTGTTTTGTGTGTAGGTTACAAGCTAGATGATTTCCTCAATGCAGATGAAACTGCCTTGTTTTACAACATGGCCCTAGGTAAGGCATTGAAATTTAAAAGTGAACAGTGCTTGGGTGGCAAAATGTCTAAGACAAGAATTACTGGATGGTTGCTGCAACATGACACGATCATGTAAAGGAAAGCTACTGGTGATGGGAAAATTGAGAAAACACAGATTTTTAAAAACATTCATTCCATACCTGTAGATTATGAAAACAAGGAAAAATCTTGGATAATATCTGACATTTTTGAAAAGTGGTTGCATAACTGAGACTCCCAACTGAAATGAAAGAAATTAAAAATTATACTCCTGGTCAATAACTGTTCTGCTCATCCAGTAGTTGACAACCTGCAACGCATAAAGCTTGTGTTTTTACATCCAAGTATTGCTTCATTTCTATGACCTATGGATCATGGAGTTATAAAATCTCTGAAAATGCAGCACAGGAAACTCCAAGTGATGACCATGTTGCAAAAAATTGCAGAAGTTAAAGAAGCAATTTTCATAGTTCTTGATGAAATTTTAAAGATATGAGAAGCAAGATAAAATGTCACTCAAAGACAATTGTCAACGGTTTTAAACATGCAGTATTCAGAAATGTTTCTTCACAATCCCACAGCTTTGGCAGTCTCACCAGCTTTTAATTCTTCATTGATCATTGTTTGTTGTCCTTAGTGTCGACGTACTGCAATTCTACACTGGCTGAAAAATGGGGTTTGTAATTTGGATCCTGACTACTGTAAATAAAGTAGCTGACAGATGCACAGCTGCATTTCACTGTCTTTTACTCTCACTTTTCATAAACCCCCATACACATTTATATATGTATGGCCTGTGCACTATTGTTAAAACTTTCCATAAGCCTCATTAATAGTTAGCAGGTGAAACTCCACATACTGCTTCAACAGTTTCTTGTTGAACATCTACGAGCCGTAAAACCTAACCACAAAATTGACAGTTCTTGAAGAATAATCAGGTACATATGGAGCAGTCACTGTTATTGGTTTTTACATACGGTCTAATTGTTTAACACTTATTTCACAGTTAAATTGAAGCATGGTGGTTGTTCTAACCATTACAGGTTACTCAACAGAAACTTGGCCATGGACTGACTGACTCGTGACCAAAAATCGGGTCCTTCTATATCATCACAATAATGGGTGCTGAAACTACACATTGTTTAAAGTTAAATTTACAGAAATTACAATTAAAACTTAACTCATTAAATTAACTGACTACATAAAAAAAATGGCTCTGAACACTATGGGACTTAACATCTGAGGTCATCAGTCCCCTATACTTAGAATGACTTAAAGCTAACTAACCTAAGGACATCACACACATCCATGCCCGAGGCACGAATTGAACCTGCGACCGTAGCAGCAGCGCGGTTCTGTACAGAAGGACTACATTGAAAAATTGGTTCTTTTTAACATTTTCTTCTACTGTGAGAGTTAGGCCGAATTATTTGTTTAAATCATGAAATTAACATATATAGTTACGCAAACAGTACTTTCGACAAAACTGTTAATTACTTTGGAATTAATTCAGGGCTGGTTTTCCTAACATGTTTTTGAATAGAGTCAAATAGTTACTTTAAGATTACTACCATTTCATCTTCCAAATGTTTACAATTATTACAGAACTTATATTTGTTTATATATCAACAATAAAATTTAAGTTACAAAACAGTTACTGATTTCTCCCTATAAAGAAAGATAATAACTAAGAATAGTCAAAACAAATTAGAAAATCAATTACATACATAAAACTAAGCACAAATTTAGATCTGATGTTAAATCCTTTAGAACTGAGGGCCAACCTTTCTCTTTTACAGAAATGCAGATTATATTCACGTATGCTAATGGTAAATAGTTAAAAGTAACAAAATGAATTTAAAGAAGGCAGATGGCAAAACACAAGGGGAATTAAAATTATTCAAGCTTTCTTCATCACACAGTGACAGTGACACATTTTCACCAACAGCTGATGGTGCCGATGATGAAGATGACGATGACATTCCTCTGGCATAACTGGTGCAAGACCTTTGTCCATCTTTGTTAGCTTGTGAAATAAATATGTTCACTCAGGTGGGCAACAGCTTTACCATGTGCATTTCAGCGAGTGAAGAAGAAATTGTAGCTGACATCTAAAGCCAACATGTGATTGACAAACATGAAAATGAACAAGGAGAACAGTTTGTTCTGCCATCATTTCACAAAGCACTCAGTGCAGTGAAAACGTTACAAAAAGTTTTTATTTTCAAAGAAGAGTTTAATATAAATGACAATAATGAGGCATTAAAATGACTGCGTCTGTGCAAAACTGATGTGATACCTCCTAACTTAGGGCTGCAGCTGATATTTCCCTGCTAAGTTTAAAACTGAGTAGAGGGTTATCAGTTGTTAGTCAACTCTCAGTAAAATTAACTCCACTGACTCCTGAACAAATTTGACCAAGGTGCTGAAATCTGATAACTGAGATGCTTACTGGTAAAATTGAATCAAGGTGGGGAAAGTGAAGGGGCTTACCTGTTGAAGGCTGCTGCACAACTCGGCAAACTCCAAATCCTTACGCTAAAGTACTCAACTTGGTTAAATCAGAATAACCTAAATGATGGTGCCCTCACCTGAAAGGCAGTGCATAATCTCAGTTAGGAAAAGGCAATATTAAATGAGAAGACAAATAGCCTAGTGGCCCAGACAAGGCTCACAAAAACACAAAAATATGAACTTTTGACAAGGTGATGACGTGAAGGGAGATGGGGATGCATTTTCCAACACAGAATTATGACAATTTTGGCCTGAGTTTGACAAAAAGCACATCCAACATTTAATAGTCAATTCTTTGTAGTCCAGACAGCTAGGGATAAATAAACAAACATGAAATAACTGCATCATTCATCTTAAACAATTAAAAGCAAGTGTTGCGGAATATGAAAATACAAGAAAACTTTGAGCCAGTCAGTCAGGCAGCAGGTGCTGGCCACGACACAAGCAGCAATGGGGAAGTAACCAATTTTGTGACTTTTAGGAGCTCCTAACCAGGAGCGAATTTTATAATATCCTCTGTGTACCTTAATAGTTTAATTTCTGTGTGTTAATTTAATATCTAATAGCCACAGTTCTCGCATTTTTGTTTGCATCGGAAAGTAAATCAATTCTGTGATATATTACAAGTTCCTAATCAGGGGAGAATTATTTAGTTCCACCTGAGTGCTTCAGTAGTTAGGTTTTTGAATCTCTGCGTGTTAATTTAATTTATTAGACACAGTTTCTGAGTTTTTGTCTGGGTCCACAGTAGAGTTGCGCAGCATGTTCCGATAGTCCATTTATCTGTATAGTGTAGTTTTCCATGGTCTTTAGTATGTACAAGGACTGTGATTGTGGTGTGCAGATGTGAGCTGAGTTGGTGACACTTTGCTTTCAGCTTCAGGCTGTGGTGGCTTTGGTTACACAGCTTGAGGCTGCAGTGGATGGGCACCACTCTTGTGGGCCAGTCATGGGGATCTATCAGACGTCCAGCATGTCCGAGTCCTCCGATTGGTCCTCACTGGTGGACAGCCCAGTTGCTGCTCGCACTGAGGTTGACCCCTCACTTGTGTTCGAGTGGAAGGTCTCTCTGGGGTGTAGCAGGTGGCGAAAGTCTTCCCAGGCAGCTGCACGTGAGGCCTCCCAGGTTTGTCTGACAAACAGGTTCCAGACACTGTCTGTGTCATCAGAAGATCAAAACAAACTGCAAAATGATTTAGAAAAGATACCTGAATGGTGCAGAAATTGGCAATTGACCATAAATAACGAAAAGTGTGAGGTCATCCATGTGAGTGCTAAAAGGAATCTGTTAAACTTCGGTTACACAATAAATCAGTCAGTTATAAAGGCTGTAAATTCAACTAAATACCTAGGAATTACAATTATGAACAACTTAAATTGGAAGGAACACATAGAAAATGTTGTGGTGAGAGGAGACTGCCTACACTATGCTTGCCCGTCCTCTTTTAGAATACTGCTGCGCGGTGTGGGATCCTTACCAGATAGGACTAACGGAGTACATCGAAAAAGTTCAAAGAATGGCAGCGCGTTTTGTATTATCACGAAATATGGGAGAGAGTGTCGCTGAAATGATACAGGATTTGCGCTGGACATCATTAAAAGAAACGCGTTTTTCGTTGCAATGGAATCTTCTCTCGAAATTCCAATCACCAACTTTCTCCTCCAAATGCAAAAATATTTTTTTGACGTCAACCTACATAGGGAGAAATGATCACCACGATAAAATAATGGAAATCAGAGCTCGTAGTATGGAATGATATAGGTGTTTGTTCTTTCCGCACGCTATACGAGATTGGAATAATAGAGAATTGTGAAGGTGGTTCGATGAACCTTCTGCCAGGCACTTAAATGTGATTTGTAGAGTATCAATGTAGAAATACATGTAAATGAAACAGTGTGGCCACTGCATGTGATGTAGTGTGCACTGTAGTGCACATGTGCGATTGGCAGTGACTGCTTCAATTGTCTGTCATAATCCCTTCTGAAATGCTGGTGTTGGAGCAGGTTATGACATTGACCTTGGAATGCCATAGGGCATGCCTGGGCCTGCAGCAGAGGTGGTGCTGGAAGCTGGAGGACCGGCAATGAGGTGTTGTGCTCCTAATTGGTTGGAGCATGAGCTGTGTCAGGCTCTGCATGTTCTGTGTTGAGATCTGCATGCTGTGTATCAGGAGAAAGAAGTAAAACAAAGGAGACGGAGGCAGCTGTGTCTCAGTCCCAGGCAGCAGCCAATGGTTCAGCAGTATCAGTGAGGGCAGCACCGGCTGTGCTGGAGCAGTGGAATCAGTAGTTGGCAGAGATCTCAATTACCAGTGGCACACGGGTGTCATGCAGTGTGAGCCCATCTGCTGGTTTGAGTCCATCAATAGATAAAACTGATGGGGCACCATGGAGACTCACTGTAAAGGTTTTTTTACCTGCCTGCAGGATGAAGTTGTAACGTGAGTACTGTGAGTGAAGTGCGAGATGAGACGCATCAATGCATAACTTCACATGCATGTACATTTTGTGGTCATGATGTACAAAATTCTTGCACTCGCCATAGCACTGTGGAGGCATTGGTCATAAGCAGGCCATGTAATCTTGAAGCTGCTGTACAGCGGCTGAGATACAGGTGGTGGGTGACAGAAAGAGGCAGTGTTTATCACCTGGTAGGGTTAGTGGTTGCCCATAAACCAAGTCAGCAATAGAGCCTTGAAGTCAGCCTTGTGGGTCACTCTGAGACCTAGCAGAAACAGAGACGTTACAAGAAGGATGTCATTTTAGTACAAATATACATGTCTACAAGTCAACACACTGATGAGGAAGTAGAGGAATATTACGAAAAGATTGAAGAAAATATGGATAAAGAAAAAAGACATGCCTGTAGCATCACAATGAGGGATAGGAATGCAGTGGTAGGAGAGGGAAAAGAAGAGAAAATGGTTGAAGATTTGAATTGGGAAATATTAATGACAGGGGTGAAAGGCTGGTTAATTTCTGCAGCAAAAATTCTCTTGTGACTGGAAACACATTGTTTGAACATTACAGAAGATGAAGATATAAATGGATATCTAGGCTGAATGAAGACAGGTACCAAATTGTGATTCAGAATTGGTAAAAAACTTCCTAAGGAATGCCAGAGCATGCCCTGGAGCAAACACAGATTTAGACCACAACTTGGTGGTGGCAGGCTTCAAATAAGGTTGAAGGGAGTGAGAGGAGGAAAACCAAGAGAGATATTTGTTTTAGAGAGATTAAAGAGAAAAGGTAAGGATGCTGAGTTGGAAAACACATTTATGTCAAAATGGGATGAGCAGATCAATGAAGAGAGTGCAAACAAGAAATGGAAGAGGATGAGACAAAATCTTAAGACATCTGCAGAAGACATTTTAGGGGTGAGAAAGTTCAAAAGAATAAGGAAAGAATGGGTAACAAAGACAGTTCTGAGTAATTTGGAAGAAAGTAGGAAATGAACAACAGCAGAAACTGAGGAAGGGAAAAGAACATACAGAAAGCTGAATAATGAATTAAAGAGAGAATCAGAACAGGCAAGGAAGACATGAATGACAGAGAGATTTAACGAAATAGAGAAACTGAAAGGTAGGAAAATATAAAATGATGTATAGATTAGTTGCTGACCTAGTCTTTGAAGCAAAGAAAAGCAGGTCAAGTATGGGAATCAAAAAAAGTGATGGTACTATGGTTCATAAACCAGAGGAAATGTTAGGAAGGTGGCAAGAATATGTGGAGTTCCTATATGATGCTGGTAATAAAAAAAAGAAATACTGAACTAGAAAAGGAGATGAGAGTTGTAGAAGAGGACAAAGGATGCCTGCGTCATGGAAGAAAAAGTAGAAAGACCTTTAAGGGTGATGAAGAATCACAAATCAAGTGGAACTAATGGGTTACCAGCAGAGTTGTTTAAGAGCATTGGGAGTAGTGGTCATTGGGTTGATTTGGGGAAGGGTACCAAACAGCAAGGTCATCAGTTCCATTGGATTAAGGAAGTATGGGGAAGGAAATCAGCCATGCCCTTTCAAAGAACCATCCAAGCATTTGCCTGGAGTGATTTAGGGAAATCATGGAAAACCTAAATCAGGATGGCCAGACATGAGTTTTAACTGTTGTCATCCCGAGTGCAAGTCCAGTGTGCTAAACACTGTGCCGCCTTGCTCGGTGGAGTAGTGTGAAAGAGATGACTTATCTATGTAATAACATATATGAAAAAGATTAATGGCCAGGTGACTTTCTCTTGGCAGTAATGATACTGATTGAGAAGAAAAGCAACACCAAGAAATGTGATGATTTTACAACCGTAAGTTTAATTTCTCATGCAGCAAAAGCTCTACTAATGGTGATTAATAGAAGGTTTCATGGAAGACTGAAAAAAGTATTGCAGAGGAATAGTATTGATTTAGAAGAGGAAATGCACAAGAGATGCAATTGGACTTCTGAGAATTATATGTGAGAGATACATTTATAGAGATAAAAGGATGATGCATGAACTAGACCTGTGGACTGTTCATTCAGGTCACTAGTGTACAAACCCAGTGCTATACTACCTAACATGGTGTTAGATCTACAGTTGATATTTCCCTGCTAAGTTAAAATTGTGTGGGGCATTATCAGTTGTGCCTCAACTTTCAACAAAACTAACCTGACTCCTAATCAAACTCCTGAATAAACTTGAGCCAACTGCTGCTGAAATCTGATGTTTGAGCTTCCAACTGGTGGAACTAAATCAAATTGTCTCCAGGAAAGTAAAGGGGCTTACCTACTACTTGAACTGGAAACTGTGAAATCACCAGGAGCACCAACAGCAACAGTAGCCGACAATCAACCATCAGCCATGGCAGAACCACTACCACCACCACCACCACCACCACCACCACCACTACCACCAGCAGCAGCAGATGATGAATCAGCATCATCACTAATCCCAGTAACAAGACCAAATAATAAAAGGGTGAGTAAATGGAAAACAGTGCTTCCCTCCCATCTAAATGATATTTTAGTGGTAGGCCAAAGGGGGAGGAAGACCTCAAGGTAAACAGACTCAAGCACAGATCAGACAGTTTTAATGTCCTTCACTGGAATGTACAATGTCTGTCTCGTAGAACACTGGTTAAAGCATGATGAAATAGATCTATACTGCCCTGAGGGCTACACACTAGCTGACAAATATTGTAGAACTAATAAAAATCATGGTGGGTGTGTGATATTTCTATAAAAAGGTATTAAATATGAACCAATAGCAAAAGATAAAACATTATCTTTAGAAATGTTCTGTAAAATTGCAGCTGTTAGATTAACAGCTTCAAATGTAATAGTTGTAGCTTTGTACTCAACTAAGACTTGAGGCAATTCAACAGATGATTTTGTTAACAAGTTAGTGTCTTTATGTCAGACAGTCTGTAAGTATAAGTGTAGGATAATTATCTGTGGAGATTTCAATTTGAATTTTCAGTTGTCCATTATCTATAACTCCTATGTAAATAATTTATTAAACTCTTTTGGTCTTTATATTACAACCACTGAAATAACAAGGTCACATTATAAAGGTACAGGTACCTGTATTGACAGTATAGTTGTATCAAATGAGTTAATGCACCTCAAGACAGAGGTAATTAAGACCTGGGTATCTGACCACTGGCCACTATTTCTTAGAACAGATATAACAAGAAATTGTAACACTGATCAGTGCATATGACAGGAAATAAAGTATGTGTGGTTAATTATGACAATCTAAATATGTTTAAGTCTCATATTGATAAAAGTAATTGGTTGCAGGTTTATCGAGAACATGCAATAGATAAAAAGGTGGAAGATCTCATCTCTAGTCTTTCTGTATATGCTAAGATGTCCTTTCCCATTAAGTTCCTAAATAATAAAAAGGCACTTAGGGTAAATAAGGTCAAGGATGAAAAGGTGTTGAAGATCAAGAGGGAGTGTGATCAATATTGTGACTGTTATAGAAGTACAGGTTCTCAAGTAATTAAAAACATGCTCACAGTGAAAAAGATTAAGACAGGCCTTAAAGGAAGCTAGGTGTAAAAAATTGAAGATATAATACTGACATCTGAAAATAAGACACATGCAATGTGGAAGATTATTAATAGTCAGTGCAATAGGAAAATGACTTCACAGGCTGAAAGCAGTAATCTGAATGCTGCACAGTTAAATACATTCTTCACTGAGAAGGTGCAAGGAATAATAAAGGTGATTGTCGCTTCCAATATAGCCACTGACCATAATTATTACCTGACAGACACCACAAATCCTGAAAGTATATATAGCTTTAAACTGGTCAAGGTACAGGATTTTACTAATATACTGAAGAAAATGAATAACAGTTTCAGTAATGATGTTAATGGTTTAAGTTCAGCCATGTTAAAGTGTGATTCAGTTCAACTGCCAGAATTGATAACACATGTAGTAAATACCTGTGGGCATGGGTGTCCCACAAGGTTCTGTACTTGGCCCAATTCTATTTATTATTTATATAAATGACTTACCATGTAACATTGTTGGGCTGTCAACTAGGGCTTACTTATTTGCAGATGATCTTGCAGTCTGTATAGCTGCAGAAACAGCACAGAAGGTGAAATATGAAGTAGACCAGTGCACTGTCAAAATTGAAAATTGGTGTAAAGTTAATTCCCTTTGTGTCAACTGAAAAAAAAATACAAGATCTGTACGTAACATGGAATAATAACACTGAATTTGAGCAGAGCTCAAATGCTGTTAATTTCCTTGGAATCACAATTGATTCAAAATTATCCTGGAGCAGCCATATAGAAAAAGTGGGAAGCCACATTAGCAAAGGGATATTTGCTTCGTCTTTGTCTAAACAAGCCAGTACTTAAAGTGGTTTATTTTGCTTTAATACAAGCTTGGCACCCAGAGCTCACTGTAGGCGAAGCTTTAAAAAACTACAGATTATGACCCTACCATCAGTATTTATACTACAGTGTGTAATGCATATTAAGGAAAACTATTCCAGTTACCAACAGTATGACATGTGACGTAATTATAACACAAGAAACAAGCAGGACATAATTTGTTTCCAATGTAACTATAAGAATACACAAAAGTGCTTCTTATACAAGTCCATAAATTTTTTTAGTGCCATACCCCAACATATCAGAAATCTTCCAATTCAACAATTCAAAAAAACAAGTAAAAAAATTTCTTCTTGAGCTCAGTATTTATGAAACTGATGAATTTTTAAGAGAGGCAAAGAATATGGTATGACTACACTTTATATGATCAGTTTGTATATGCTTCTATATCTGAGTAAGTCTGTAATTGGCTAAATTTACTATGCAATATCAATTCGTACTAGAAGTTTCTCTGTTTTTTATTTGTGTGAAGGTGCTATAATTATTTGCGTAATATTTATATTGTGTAATATTCTCTTGTTTTTGTAATTATTTGTGTAATATTTATGCTGTGTAATATTGACTTTTGTAATGCCTCAGATGATCTCTGAGGTCTCTACAACAATAAAAATCGAATCAAATCGAACACTGCTGCTCATTTCAGCAAACTCCCAATGCTTAAAATTAAAGTACTCAACTTGATTTATAAGGAATAATCTACCTGAGAGGTGATGCATAATCTCAGTTAGCAACAGGATATACTAAATGAGAAGATAAATAGCCCAGTGGCCCAGACATGGCACACATAAATACAAAAATATGAACTCCAGACAAGGTGATGATGGGAAGACTGGTGTGCATGTTCCAATGTGGAATTATGAGAACTTTGGCTTCAATTTGACAAAAGTACAATCAATTTATTGAGCTCAGCTAACTTTTACAAACAGCTAAATAAGATAAAATAGGATAAATATGGTTTATGCATGATTTGAAAACCCAACATTTAATAGACAATTCTCTGTAGTTCAAACAAGAGGGGATCAGAAACAAACACGAAATACCTGGGGTTGTGCATCTTAAAGAATGAATAAAACCAACTCTTGCAAAATGTGAAAACATAAAGACAATTCAAATGAAACAGGGAACACAGTTATTCAGTCCTAGTGGAGGCTCGTAAAAATTAACACAAAAGCAAGAATTTGACATGTGCTGTGTGGAAAACAATTTAAGTGCAGCATTTGGTCTTCATCACTTAGTACATGTGGGTGGTTGTAATGCCAATGTACACATCAAGTGCAGCTAGTGATGAGTACAGAAAACATACAAAATCTAACATGAATACAAATTTTGGCCCATGCCATGCATGAAAAAGAGTTTCAACAAAACATTTAAACTCAACTGGTTAGTCCATGTTGACCTTCATAATACTACCATAAATATCAAATGTAGCTGGTGACTTACAACTGTAGTGAGGAAGGCAATGAATTCCATGTGGTTGCATTGGCATGGGGCAGAGTAAATCAGTCTAGCAAATATTGCCTGATAGTGGTTACTGCTGAGAATTTGTGTCTACAGAAATGCATAGTGAAAAGTTATCCCGACCTTGTCTGCAGACAACTGGCAATCTGACACGGAAAAACCCATTGATCAATGCACTGGTCTGTGGCACCACAAATTTAATAACTGCTGGTCCATCAGAGCTGAAAAACTAAGTCTCCAAGATGTCTAGAAAGAGAGTGTGATACATGAGCTATTAAAAGTGGAATAAGACATCTGGTTCTCCATCAAAAAGATGGGTGTCTGCAAAACTAGACTGCCTCAAAGCAACACAAGACCATCTTACCAAAAAGTTCACTCATGGTCATCTGCATGGTCTTCAGCACTTATGTTGGACTTGGTCTTGTCTGAAGTTGGTGGAGATGGTGGTTATGTGTGCATGTGGTGTGCTAGGTTGTGTGAGTGTATGTGTTTTCTTCCCTGAAGAAGGCTTTGGCCAAAAGCTAAATGTGTAACAGTCTTTTCACTGCTCCCATCTAGAACTCAATGTGTCTTCTTTATGGTGAGTAGTAATCTATTATTTTCCTGATACTGTTTATATTCCAACCTGGAGTTTCCAATGTTTGACGATGTAACAACTGACTTTTTTTAATTTAAATATCCGCTCATACCGCAAACAACTTACATTTCTCTCTAAGATACACTTCTTAGTTAATTTAAAAAAAATTAATTCATTTCATTTTCCTAAGTGAGTTAGGTAGTTTGTCAGTGTTGTATTCTTTGTTAAATAAACACATTTGTTTGAAATCTCTTGGACTGTAAGTTGTAACTTTTCAAAGAATGTTTTAATTTCATAATTTGGTTATCATTGCAAGCCTAATATACAATAAATGTTCCCCATAATTATTATTTACACTGCTGTAGCTTCCTAGTCCAGTTCCCTAGCACATTCTTTTTTAGCTGATTTGTAACTAGAGAAAGTAGCAGCACCACTGCCTTTGTTCATTGTTCTACAAAAGCTGCTTACATATGCATAATTATTCAAGCTGTTCACCTCATCATCATCTTTTAGCTGATGTTCGGTGGCTGCTAAGATGTTTGACTTATCCTCCTACAATATCGCATCTATTTGTCTGCTACACTGTTAAGTAGTGAACATTCTGGTGAAGTATTTTAACTTCTGTACTTAAAGTCAGTGCTTTCCCTTTCTCTGATACACTAATCACTCTGCTAACTGCCCCATCCTTCTGTTCCACTGCATTGATTACTCTCTAGTTGTGTAAACTGAAGCATTTCTTTGTATTGTGTTTGAATTCCTGACAATATTTTTACTCTGATGACTGAAATGAATCATTTGCTTACTTATTTTTCTGAAGTTTTCCTCAGCCTACAGAATGCCATTAAAAGTTCTCATTTATTGTAACAGGTCTTCTAGCCCCCAGATATCTACCTTGACTGGGTGCTTCTAGCTCTCAGGCACCTATCCTGACTGGGTGCTTCTACTGCTACTGCAGGTATCCAAGGCTTCCGGTACCTCCACTGTGTGGTTGCTGCTGCTGGTGGCTGCCATGGTTTTTGTCTCAGGTACTGATCATGTTTGATTCCTGATGTAGCTAAAAACTCTTCTGTGTTTACTTTCAACAAATCAAATAGACTGTTTGCTCTTCTGAGCTGTGTAATGGGACGTGGGTGGGTGGGGGGTGGGGGGTGGGGTGTGGGGGGTTGGGGTGGGGGTGGGGCAGGGGGATTGCAGTCCACTTATTTGCATTTTGAAGCCACTTCAATAGCTTGAGATACGGTCCTGGGAATCTGCACACTTGATTACTGTCTATTAAATGTGCAGTTTTTTTGGGTTACAAAAGATTTTTCCTGTAATTTTTTTTAATTTTAGGGAATGCCATGTCTTGTATAATGTTCTCTAGCTATATCATCTTTGGCAAGGAAGTATTTGTTGGGGAAGGCTTGACAGATTTTTCTATTTCATATCTTAATGGCTTATTTACACTGTAGAAAGAAACAAGGTCATGATTTTGAGGAATGTCCACGACAATTTGTTGGAGAGAGAGAGAGATGTGTGTGTGTGTGTGTGTGTGTGTGTGTGTGTGTGTGTCTCTCTCTCTCTCTATATATATATATATATATATATATATATATATATATATATATATATAATAGAAGGAAACATTCCACGCAGGAAAAATGGAAAAATATATTTAAAAACAAAGATGATGTGACTTACCATACGAAAGTGCTGGCAGGTCGATAGAAACACAAACAGACACATACATACACACAAAATTCAAGCTTTCGCAACAAACTGTTGCCTCATCAGGAAAGAGGGAAGGAGAGGGAAAGACGAAAGGAAGTGGGTTTTAAGAGAGAGGGTAAGGAGTCATTCCAATCCCAGGAGCGGAAAGACTTACCTTAGGGTGAAAAAAGGACGGGTATACACTCGCACACACACACATATCCATCCACACATATACAGACACAAGCAGACATGGATATGTGTGTGTGTGCGAGTGTATACCCGTCCTTTTTTCCCCCTAAGGTAAGTCTTTCCGCTCCCGGGATTGGAATGACTCCTTACCCTCTCCCTTAAAACCCACTTCCTTTCGTCTTTCCCTCTCCTTCCCTCTTTCCTGATGAGGCAACAGTTTGTTGCGAAAGTTTGAATTTTGTGTGTAAGTATGTGTCTGTTTGTGTTTCTATCGACCTGCCAGCGCTTTCGTATGGTAAGTCACATCATCTTTGTTTTTATATATATATATATATGAATTAATAGAGGGAAACATTCCACATGGGAAAAATATACTGTCAGAGTCTGTCATGGGCCCCACCCTATTTAAGGCTAGCCAAGCTATGCTCAGATCTCAATGTGTATTGTTATATTGTTATAGCTCTCTCTGTGTGTAATTGGTTCCTGCTGATTGTTATTTAAATACTGTGTTCAAGTTGTTAATGCTTTCATGGGGAAAATGTTGTGTTCAATCTACTGGTCGTGTTGCACTTGTACCTAATTACAACATGATTGGTGATGAGTGTGGTCCTGTTCTCCACGCAAATTGCTATTTCTGGTTAGTTCTCCATTTATTCTCACAATGGCTGATGGTGTTACAGAGGACATCTTATGTGAGTTGGTCAAAGAGCAAGAATCATTCACCTCAGGATTGCACCACCAATCAAAGGTGCTGAACAATCAAATTTAGGTACTTCAATCATTGGCTCCTGTTTTATCTAATTAGTGTGCTCCTCATTCTGTGTCACCTGCTGTTTTTCACTCCATGGTCCCCATGGGTCATGTTCCTTCCTTTGCTACATTTGATGAATCTGTTGAGGAACGAGACGCATGCAAGAAAAGTCTGTGACAACACTTTCAGGCTTTTGGGATTACTGATGCTATTTTATGTTATGCCTTGTTCCTTTCAGTTGTATCACCAAGAATGTATTAAGTCCTATGTCGACATGTCCCTTTGCAGGATCCATCTTCTTTAACATTTGATCAAATGTGTGAACTTCTTTCAAAATACTGCTGTAAGTGCACCCATTTCGTTGCATCCTGGATTTAGTTTTACGGCTGTAGGAAGCACCACATCAGTCCCATCGAACATGGGCAACTGAACTCCATCAATTATGTTGTCATCGTCATTTTGTGTCCGATGTGCATAAGGGGCTGTATGCTGATCAGATGGTGCAAGATGCCATCATTCATTTAGCTGTGGATTGTGGGGTGTGAGAGTGTGCCCTCCAATGTGAAAATCCATCACTCTCTGAAGTTTTGGGTATTGCTCAGTCATTCAAGGTGTCACAAGCCGATTGTAACCAAATTGAGTCATGGTGAACGGTATCAGCAATGCCACCCTCTGCTCCACACTGAGCTTTAGTAGTTCACAGAGGGAAGACAGTCATGGCAGTCTGTACACGATCACAGTATCAAGGCGACCAGTCTCACTCCAAGCAGCAACCACACCAACAAAGTAAACAGGCCAGTAAACAGCAACATACACATTCCATGCTCCTGTCCTGCCATTATTGTTTCATTAACCATGAGTGCCCAGATGGCCCAAAATTCTGGGCTACCTGTTGCAATTGCAACAAAAGAAGTCACATTAATTCATTTTGTAATGCAAAAATTAAGCAAAACGATACTGATGCAGATATGGATGTAAATATTGCATCATCTATTTCTGTTCCACTAAACAAGCTTCTCATAGATATTATGGTTTTTCATAATGTGCACATGCAAGTGGATACCGGAGCTGCAGTAACCTTGTTAAACTCACCCTCTGCTTCTCCCTGTGTGACAAAAGTCACTAAACTACAATAAACAGATAAATTCCTATTCTCAGCCAGTTCTCTGCTCCAGTGACCTACAAGTCAGCAGCCCAGTCACTTACATTTCTTATTGTAGGTAACACACATACGGAGAATATTTTTAGATTAGATGCTTTTAAGTTGTTTAGTTTTACCATTTCAGATGAAGTGAATTTAGTGTTTGAACAAGTTCCGTATACACAGTTATATGCATCATGTTCTGAGTTTTCCTCTTTGTTCTGTCCTGGATTGAGTGTGCCAACAATTTTCAAGTATACATTACCATGAAACCTTCTGCTGAGCCTCATTTTTTCTGGGCCCATCTAGTTCTAATGACACTGAGGGAACAAATCAAAGATGAATTAGATCACCTCACATAATCTAACATTGTTTAGCCTATTGCATCAAGTGAATGGACTGCTTCCCTATTTATAGTAAAGAAACTGCAGGTAAGTTATGCCTCTGTGGTGATTTTAAAGTTTCTGTGAATGCACAATCTATAGTGGATACATACCCAATACCACACCCAGACAGACTCTTTGCAAAGTTATCATGTGGTCAATATTTCTCAAAAATTTACATGTCAGGTACCTATTTACAACTCCTTTTAGATATAGAGTCACATCATATGTTAGCTAGACTGTACCAATACTTGCGGTTGCCTTTTGGAGTCACCAGCAGTCCTGTTATTTCTCAACATTTTTTGGAACAACTTTCAGCATCTGTGTTGGGTTGTGCAAACTAATTGGATGTTATTGTAGTTTCAGGTGTCTCCACAGAGGAGCATTTACAAAATCAGCATACTCTTTTTTTTCTGTCCTCCAAGTGGCCAGGTTGAAGGATTATTTAGAAAAATGTCAAATTTTTCAATCTTATGATGTTTATCTTGGGTTTGAAGTTTATCTGGAGAGTTTCAAACCCCTGAATCAACATGTTTCTGCTACTGTGTTGCTTTCACACCCTATCTCAGTCAAAGAACTTCTGGTTTTTTGGTTTTTCTAGGCAAAGTCGCTTACTACCATAAATTTTTGCCAGGGGCAGCGACAATCACACAGCTGTTACGTGTGTTGCTGCACAAAGGGACTCAGTTTTGCTTGTCAGCAGCTTGTGAAACCATGTTTTCCATCCTTAGAACCATGCTGCAGTCTGTGCCCTACTTTGTGATGTACCAGACAGGCCTCCACTTGGTCCTTGCGATGGATGCTTCACAGTACAAGTTAGGGGCAGTACTGGCTCGTAGGTATCCCGATGGCTCTGAGCGGGCTATTGCTTATGCCTCAAATATGCTGACTCCTGCTCAAACTAGGTACTCTAAGACAGAAAAGGAAGCTTTGGCCATTGTATATGCTGTGAAGAAATTCCACATTTTTCTGTATGGTACCGAATTCCACTTGGTCACTGACCACAAACCATTTGTTTCCTTATTCAGTCCTTCTGCATCATTACCAGGTAAAGCATCACATCACATTCAACATTGCACTCTTTTCCTTTCACTTTACAACTACGAGATTAATATCTGCCTAAGAATCAACATGCAAATGCCAATTCTTTGTCTTGCCTGCTGGCCAGTCCGGACCCAGGATTTGATCAGGAGGAATTGCATTATTTCTACATTGATGTTGCCTCACAGCAGACAGTTGGTTTTCCTACAACTAGCCTTCATGGCTGTAGCTTCAGATCCTGTTTTGCAGATCATAATATTTGTACAACATGGCTGACTGACTTCACCATCTTCTCATGCATCTGACCCCCTCCACAATAATTGCATCTTTTGACATTGATTCTCTGTTGTGGATGGTGTTCTGCTTTTAGGCATGAATCACATGGACCCTCAGGTACTGATCCTCTCAGTGCTTCATTGGAAGGTTCTTGGTTTATTACATGCAGATCATAGGGGTGTAACATGCACAAAAGTGTTGGGCCATCAACATGTGCTTTGGCATGGCTTGGGTGGTGACGTAACTTGCCCAGTTTTCTCCTGTCCACAGCGTGGGACACCACAAGAAACTCTCCAGGAATAATTGTCTCCTTGGCTGATGCTGTCGCATCCATGGGACCATATACATGTTGATTTTGCTGGTCCCCTTCTCAACGTTTATTGGCTGTTGGTCGTTGATGCATATTCTCATTTTCCATATGTCATTCAAGGTGTTTCCACAGCCACAACTGCCTCTGTCACAGCCTCATCCAAAATTTTTGCACTCAAAGGCTTGCCCACGATGTTAGCCCCTGATAGAGGTCGAAAATTTTCATAAGAAGAGTTTTTGACATTTTGCAATGCCCATAGTAACCATCACACCCTTGCCCCACCATTCCATTCACAATCTAATGGTAAGATGGAACACCTATTCCGAACGTTCAAAACTAAGATGAAAAAGTATGTTGCCAACTCTTTGTCTGATGTTGCCTTAGATCAGTTTCTCTCCTCATACCATTTCACACTGTTTGGCACAAAGAGCCCAACAGATCCACCCAACAGAGCTGCTCCAAGGATGCCAGCCATGGACACTGTTACACCTCCTGTGTCCTCCACTTGTACATCAACCCATGCAGCTGCCACACCTCTTCTGGCTGGGTGTGGCTGTATGGGCAGATGGTTTCAGACACTGCCATAAATGGATTTCAGCTGTCATTTCCTGATGCTGGTGGCAGTGTCTCAGCGACATCCCCATGGAGGATGGCCTCTACTCAAGCCACCATGATCTGTGTTGCCTTTGTGTGGATGGCACAGTGCCTCTTGGTGTCATATCATCTTTTCTGAGCCTGTCCACATTGGGCATCACATCATCTGCTGCTGCCGGTTCTCCACTCCCACTTGGATGAGAGCATTTGTCCTTGGTTCCCGTATCAGCAGTTCCTCTATTGCTTCTGACAGCATCGTCGTGGATTCCATCACCCATTCCTGAGCAACAGCTTATATCAGTGACATCAGCACCACAAACACCATCACCAGAACCAGTGCCCAAGGTCGACATGGAAACATCCCTGGCATCACTGGTGTTGCCGTATGGTTTGACATGTGAAGGTGGGTGCAGAATGTGTCTGCACTCAAAGCACTTCAGACCGTATCCCCACACTGCAGCATGCCACCTTAACCAGAGCCCAGCAGATGAGAAGGACAGCAGGGATGTCTCAAGAATCTGTGATCTCCCTAAGAGAGGAGAAATGCAGTGACATATGCATGTGTTTTCAAAAGGCCACTTGTGAAGCAGTGGTATGTTGTGTGTGAGTGAGCGTGAGCATGTGTGAGAGATCACCATCAAAACCCACCATGGGCCCCAGTCTATTTAAGTTTAGCTGAGCCTTGCTTGACCTCAGTTCTCTATGTGTATTGCTACATCTCTTTGTGTACATAATTAGATCCTGCTGGATGTTACTTAAATACTGTGTTCAAATTGTTAATGCTTCTGTGGAAGAAAGTTGTGTTCAGTCTACTGTTTGTGTTTCACTTATACCTAATTACAACACTCACTGTCTCATATAAACAACAGGTGGCATTACAGATATTGTTTCAATAGATACCATTTGATCCTGTTATTAGTATCATGCACTGGGCATGTGGCTCATTTCTGGGGCATTTCTTTACGACTTTGCCCTTGGGGGCTCTGGTTTCATATAGCTCATCCCTTAAGATTTTGTTCATATCGCAGTTTCAGCAACTGTTCTGCTTTGGTTATTTTCGCATGTAATTATGACACAAGGAACGGGATGACAGTGTTCCTGTTCTCACAGTTACAAGTTAACAGTTCCTCTATGCTCTGTAAGATGGACTGGTTAATTGTAATAATGGTATGGAGATATGATGTGGCTTATAATATGGGAATATAGGTATAAAAAATATTTCAGAAAATAAGCTATCCTTTCAAGATGACAACAAATCAAATCATCCTAAATCTGAATATTGATTTTTCTCTACACTTATTCCAGGAAGGTAATTATGACACTCAGTGCAACACTTCCATAACCAAAGATTAATCAAATAACTGGTGTAATTAACAAAATAAATAACGAATGACAGTGATGAGTTTTGAACTATCTAAATGTTATTCGAGAGGGCCCCAAAACTCACAATGAAAAAATAAACTACTGTGTAAGAAAACAGGAGAGAAAACAAATAAGGCTTGTTGAATCATAAAGAGAACAATAGATAGATAGATAGATAGACAAAATGACAGTGGAATGGACAGAGTAGATCTCCTGGAAATTTGTTCCACTCCTTAACTTCTCTATCAACATTAGGGTATATACATGCATTGTTTTTCCATGATTTTGCTCTTACTTTGTGCTGATGGGCTTTCCTTCCTATATATATGCTATCAGTCTTTGTCCTGTGTCTTCCCATACATCCTCACACTCATAAGCTTGCTTAATTCCCCCAGGTCAAGCTCTCACTCTTCTTTGTGCAAGACTTTCCCATTTGAATTTCTTAATCATTTCAGTGACATTACTTGTTCTTCTGTAACTTCCAGTTATTATACCTGACTGCCATCCTTTGCACTTCTTCTGTCTGCTTTGAAAGGTATCTTTTTTGGCAATCCCATATCCCTGCAGCATACTCCAACTGTGATGTTATGATAGAAATGTAGGATTTCTCTTTTGTACACTTGCTTGCACTCTTCAAAACCATCATTAACATGTGCAGAGACTTACATGCGTTCACTATCTCTCTTATGTGTCTGCCCTCATTTAATTTCCCAGTGCTCAGTGTCACACTCAGGTATTGGCATTGTTGATCTGCTGTGATATTGTAAGATCCCAGCTTGTGTTCAAATCTTACAGCACTTCCACTTAACTTTTCCCTGCATTTGCCAACAACCCTTATCTGTGGATCCTGTTACTGATTAGTTCTTTCAGTACCTCTCTGACACTCTCGCATGGATAAAATACACCTGTGACCATTCATACTGCCCTTCTCTGTATAAGTTCAATATCACCCATTAGTCCTATTTGTACGGGTTCCACAAATTTGAACAATATTCTAGAACTGGTCACATGTGTGATATGTCCTTTGTAGACTGATTGCACTTCTCCAGTAAAATGAAGTCTGCCATCAGCTTTACTTAAGACTGAAACAACTATGTGATCATTCCATTTCATATCCCTACAAAGTGTTACATTCAGTCGTTTGTGTGAGTTGGATGATTGCAATAGTGACTCATGGATATTATAGTCATAGAATACTATGTTTTTTTTTTCCTTTCATGCAGTGCACAGTTTTACATTTTTGAAGATTTAAAGCAAATTTGCAGTCTTTGCACCACTTCAAAATCTTACCAAGATGGACTGAATATTTAGCCATCTTTATTCAGACAGTACTTCATTACAGATAACTGTATGATCTGCAGAAAGTCTGACGTTACTATCAGTATTATCCATGAGGTCATTAATATACAACATGAGCAGCAAGGGTCCCAACACACTTCTGTGAGGCATACCTGAAGTTATTTCTTCATCTGATGATGGCTCTCCATCCAAGATAACATGCTACATCCTCCCTACCACAAAGTCCTCAATCCAGTCACATATTTCACTTGATACCCCAAATGATCATACTTTTGACAATAAATGTAGATGCGGTGCCAAGTCAAATGCTTTTCAGAAATCGAGAAATACTGCATCGAAAAGACTTGGCAGGAATGTAGCCACTGCATATCATTACTGGCAGCAGTGGTCACTAGAACATACTTTTGCAAGAAGACTGGGCTGTGGATGGCAAGAGGGAAGACTATTGTGTTTGGCATATGGCTCTGGTGCATTGTGCTGCCTCTGCAGCAGTTGCCACCACAGTCACATAAAAAACTGTTACAAATTGGTTACTTCAAGGACAGCTCTGAGCCAGACACCTTATAGCATATATCCTATTGACCCCAAGCCACCACCATTTGCGACTTGAGTGATGTCAAATGAGAGTTCATTTGAGGGCAGGGTGGAGGTCTATTGTGTTTTCTGATGAAAGCTGATTCTGCCTCAGTGCCAGTGGTGGCCATGTGTTGCTTATAAGGATGCCAGTTGGTTGTAATCAACCTGTCTGCTTGCTATGCACACTGGACCTACAAATGGAGCTATCGTATCAGGTATGATTTCGTATGACAGCAGGATCACTCTCGTGGTTATCCCATGCACCCTGACTTGCAAATTTGTATGTAAGTCTGGCAATTTGATCTGTTGTGCTGCCATTCGTGAACAGCATTCTGGGGGCGTTTTCCAACAGAATAACATTCACCCACATACTGCTGTTGTAACCCAACACGCTCTACAGAGCGTTGACGTGCTGCCTCGGCCTGCTAGATCACCAGATATGTCTCCAATTGAGCACATATGGGACATCACTGGACGACCTCTCCCTGTATTGGCCAACCGACAGCAACGGGCACGGAAATCCATCCCGCAAACTGATATCTGACACCTGTACGACACAACTCTTGCATATTTACCTGCTTGCATTCGACGTGATGGCAGATACACCAGTTATTAATGTACCAGCATTTCACATTTGCAAAGGCTTATTTCATGCCTACATTAACCTGTGATCTTGCAATGCTGATCACTTAAATATGTTACCTAGACAAATGTATTCCTGAAATTTCAGTACTCTATGTTAATAATTTTTTGGCTTTGCGATTTTTTCTGTCAGTGAATAGTTATCCCAATTAATTGTAGGATAATTAAAGTCTCCTCCAATGATTAGAGTTTCATCAGGTAACTTTAACTACAAGTAAACTGAGGTTTTCCCTAGAGTTTTCAGTCACATGAGGAGGAGAATTTAGTGGTCAATAGAAAGACCCTATTATAATTTTTTGCCCACTCTTGATACTCAGTCTTGCCCTAATTATCTCACTTGCAACTTCCACTTCTATCTTGATGGATCTGAGTTTCTTATCTACTGTGACAAATACACCACCTCCATTTTCCATTTCCCTATCCTTCTGTTATGTGCTTAAATTTTCCCCATAGATCTCATACCGGTTTAACCAGCTTTCTGTGCCCATTATTCTGAGAGCTTCAGTTATTTTTAGGAGTGCTTCAAACTCTGTCATTTCGTTACAAATGCTTAGGAACTTAAACAATAAGGTTACGATACTCTCATCTGTGTGAGGCATTTCCTTAGACCTTACACAGATACTTCTGGTTTTCCCACAGGTGTCATTATCTGTAATTGTGGTTTAGGGGGACCCTACAACTCTCAGCTCTGTGACATAAGTCTAGGAGTCTTTGCTACCTTCAAAGTGAAGTCTCCCCACCTCACCCTCTGTTTTCCATGATATAGACACTCTGTCACCCAACATATTAGATACTCATTCATCAATACCCAGCCCTTGCAGTTTTAATAACAGTACCAAGTGATTTGCACCGAAAAAACTTTGGAGATCAATGACTATACAGTCAAGTTGCCCTGTCCTGTCAGTTACTTCTATACAGGGTGTTACAAAAAGGTATGGCCAAACTTTCAGGAAACATTCCTCACACACAAAGAAAGAAAATATGTTATGTGGACATGTGTCCGGAAATGCTTAATTTCCATGTTAGAGCTCATTTTAGTTTCGTCAGTATGTACTGTTCTTCCTCAATTCACCACCATGATTTCATACGGGATACTCTACCTGTGCTGCTAGAACATGTGCCTTTATAAGTACGACACAACATGTGGTTCATGCACAATTGAGCTCCTGCACATTTCAGTCGAAGTGTTCGTATGCTTCTCAACAACAGATTCAGTGACCAATGGATTGGTAGAGGTGGACCAATTCCATGGCCTCCACGCTCTCCTGACCTCAACCCTCTTCACTTTCATTTATGGGGGCATTTGAAAGCTCTTGTCTACGTAACCCCGGCATCAAATGTAGAGACTCTTCGTGCTGGTATTGTGGACGGCTTTGATACGATATGCCATTCTCCAGGGCTGCATCAGCGCATCAGAGATTCCATGCGATGGAGGGTGGGTGCATGTATCCTCACTAACGGAGGACATTTTGAACATTTCCTGTAACAAAGTGTTTGAAGTCATGCTGGTACATTCTGTTGCTGTGTGTTTCCATTCCATGATTAATGTGATTTGAAGAGAAGTAATAAAATGAGCTCTAACATGGAAAGTAAGCGTTTCCGGACACATGTCCACATAACATATTTTCTTTCTTTGTGTGTGAGGAAGGTTTCCTGAAAGTTTGGCCGTACCTTTTTGTAACACCCTGTATATGCTCTGAACCTGTGCTGATTGCTACACCACCTGCCTGCTCTCTGCACACAATCTTTTATATACTCTCCTTGATAAAAAAAAAAGTGAAGCATCCAGATAACATGGTCAGATCTTAAGGGGGGATGTAGGCAAAATTGGTCAAAAATGATAAAAAAAAAATTGCTTCCAGATAGTTCTGTAACATGTTAGAAATATTGTCTCCAGTTTTCACAGATTAATTTGAACTACAAATGATAAAAAAGTTGTTTTGTTTCAATCACTGCTCAGCTCAACGCCCACTTTCCTAGATGTCACTCTTCTTGTTTGCAATGTTTTATTACTTCCTGCTGTCATAAAAGCATTGGAAGAGTATAGAACACTGTGTTGTGTTATCTTTGCCTTCCGCTAGCTATCTTCGACAGTTGTTATTGTCTTTGGTGCCAAAATATAAACATTTCAGTTCTGCTGTTAGTGTGATAATTGTGACTGTTCAAGCTGTTTTTGTATGATTTACCATTTAAAATGCCAAGATATAGTGGTAAAGTATTTAAGAAACTGGCTAAAGCTCGCCATTTCCGTGTGAATAAACAGTTTCTACACGCGAGTCAACATAATTCAGTGGAAGATAATTGTGAGGCTGTGATGATGAGCAGTTCACAGAAGAAACATGGAACCGGTGTTGAGTTTCAGTCCAATAATACAAAGTGAATAGTGGTTTTAGGATAATTGATTTAGAAATTATGAGTTCTATTATTAGAAATTCGTGTACATGTGGTAGCTGTGGCAATAAGATTATATGTCAGCAATGACAGAGATGGTATTGTGTGTAATAAGCACTTGTTTTGTGACAGCTGTCAAACTGACATTCAGTTCAAAACAACAGCTGCTAAGAATTGGGTGTATGAACCCAACATAAGAGTCTGCTATGATATGAGATGTGTTGGTGTTGGAAGGGAGGGTAGCAATTTGTTTTATGCAATAATGAATATGCCATCTCTGTCTGCCTCATGTTCAACACTAAACAATCATCTCCTGAATCCCTTGGAAACAGAATACGATAGCAGTTTGTCAGTAGCAGTGAAAGAGGCAGTTTTATTTAACAAAGAGATTCAGATAGAAGTAAATGACCATTTGCCTTTTACAGATCTGTGTGTTTCATGTGATAGCACATGGATGAAAAGGGGTCACACGTCCCTACATGGTGTTTCATCAGTTGTAAGTGTTGACACAGGAAAAGTTTTGGATTTGCAGGTGATGTCTAGATATTGCTCTATTTGTGCACAGAGGAATACATTAGACAGTAAGAAAGAAGAGAGACAGTGGCAAATAAAATACAAAATAATTTGCAGCAAGAATTATGATGGTTCTAGTGGTGGCATGGAGCCAGCAGGAATGAAATTAATGTTTCGTCGAAACAAAATGAGGCATGGAGTAGATATGTGGAATATTTTGGTGATGGAGATTCTAGAGCTTTCAAATATGTTGTAGAAAGCAAGCCATATGGAAATGGATGCAACACTGAAAAGCTAGAGTATGTGGGGCACATTGAGATGAGGATGGGCAGGAGACTTCTGAAACTGAAACAAGAACAAAAAGGTTTAAAACTCAAAGAAGGAAAGCCACTGGGTGGGCAACAATGCTTGACTTACAAAGAGGTCCACAATTAGAAAAATATATTATGGCAAAGTGATAAGGCAAAACACTGGAGATTTGAAGGCAGTGTGGGCAATATTTTTTCACAAGTTGTCAAGTAATGAGAAGCCAGTGCATGAATTGTGTGATATATCCTGGTGCAAATATAAGCAGGCAAAAGCAGAAAACAAAACCTATTCACATAAACACAGTCTTCCTGAAGCAGCCTTAAACGCCATAAAGCCAACATTCCAGTGTCCAGCTCATCCAGATTTGTTAAAGAAATGTACCCATGGCAGAACACAAAACCCAAATGATAGCTTCAACAGTCTCATTTGGAAGAGATGCCCAAAAACAACATTTAGCTCATCTACTGTTGCTAAAATTGCCACATACAATGCATGTCAGGTGTTTAATGATGGTAACATTAGAAGAAAAAGGACCCTCCGTGGATTAGGATTTGTTGCAGATTGTTTCACCGAGAAGCCATTGAAGAAGATAGATGCTGCACGTGTCGCACATTTTGAACTGTCTCTGAACGATATAGCCAAAAGTGTACACCAAAAACATCAGATAAAAAGGAGACAGGTACACGAATAACAGGAAAATGAAATGTATGGTTAGGGTTAACATCAAGGTACTAGTTTATGGTGTAAATCCTTACAAAAAATTTTATGTGGATTTCCCAAAACTTTCATTTTTCAGTGTATAAGGAACATTTTCCCCTGAACAACTGGAGACAGAAAAGTGAAATTTTCTGCAGACTTTGTTCGTGGTATAAAACAACTACCTGTGATACAAATTTTTTATGAGTGTATTTCTGTCAAAATTATTTACTTTTCTGTGAAATTGAAATTGCTTTTTTTTCATAAACATAATTTTTTAAAATAAATTGTTAGAGCTCTAAAAATGATATTAAGAAACTGTTCCACATGTTTGCTTATCTGATAACTAAGAATTACCTTGCACAATTTGAAAGTTGGAAGTAAAGTAATTCTTGTGAAAATGTTCCTTACGTGATAGCATATGTTGTGAAAATTCCCAACAATGTACCTGATCAAATTTTTTGAAAAAAAAATTTGAAAAAAAATCCAGAATGTAGCCCATAACATAATTACCTTAGGTGCAAAATTTGGTTCTATTATCTTTCAAACACCAAAAACTGTGTTAGATTACATAAACACATCCATTTTCTCATAAGTCCCACCTTAACCCTTAATGTCCCAGGTGTGGTCTCAGAGACTGCTAGATTTATTGTTACTATGTTGCTAATGGACAGGGGTGGGGTAGGTAACTGCAGTGTTGTCTAAGTGTTCTTTCCCGAAGCTGCCATGGCTTCCTTTGTCAGTAGTCACTTGAACTCCTTCCTTCATGCTAACAGTCTTTGAGACTCCATCTGGGATTTTCCATTATGAATTCAGTAGCAAAGTCTTTGTCTACTGTTCATGTTATGGACCCTGGCTTCAAGGGTACTGTTTTAAAATTGTTTGAGGACAGTTTAGGAAGTGAAGTTGGATCAGATAGTGACAACAAAATTGAAAGTGAATGTAATTCAGAATCAGAACAGTGTGAAAGAAAAGATGAATTTGTTTTGCCATTTGTGAATTTGTTGAATGATACAAGTGATCAGAGTGATGAGGACAGAAGTGTAAAGACTGAACTTTTAGCTAAACATTCTGCTAGAAATATATTTGCTTGAAACACATATCACCATTCCATTCTCAATCTAATGGTAAGATGGGACACCTATTGCAAATGTTCAAAACTAAGATGAAAAAGTATGTTGCCAACTCTTTGTCTGATGTTGCCTTAGATCAGTTTCTCTCCTCATACCATTTCACGCTGTTTGGCACAAAGAGCCCAACAGATCCACCCAACAGAGCTGCTCCAAGGATGCCAGCCAAGGACACTGTTACACCTCCTGTGTCCTCCACCTGGACATCAACCCATGCAGCTGCCATGCCTCTTCTGGCTGGGTGTGGCTGTCTGGGCAGATGGTTTCAGACGCAGCCCTAAATGGATTTCAGCTGTCATTTCCAGATGCTGGTCACCAAAGCCTGTTCTCAAGAAATCTCTTATTCAGCATCACATCATCATTTGTTTGCAGGCAATGCAACCACCTGCTCAAGTAGGTAATAAACCAGATCCTCTTACTATTAGGAATTTGCTTACTGATAATATTTTAAGTGTCATATTGAAATGGACTAATATAGAAACAGACATAGATAAGAATGAAAATAATCCAAATGTTCGGTATGAAGCTGGTTTATGCGAACTTAAAGGAGCTTTTGGTTTAGTGTTTTATTCAGCTATTTTCAAATCCAACAGAGAAGAATACAAATCATTTTACACCACAGATGGTACTGGAGATGATACATCTAAAGGTGTTATATCCAAAAACCAGCTTGGTGTACTCTTAACATGCTTGAGACTCAGTGACCCTGCAACCCATTTTGAATGCAAGCAAGATGATCCTTTGGTTTCACTGTCAGAAATTTTTACAAAATTTATTGACAACTGTCTAGTGTTGTACAATACTGGAAAACATACATGTATTGATGAAATGTTGGTATCATTTCATGGAAAATGCAGGTTCAAAATGTACATTCTGAACAAACCATGAAGTACAGCTTGAAACTCATGTGCCTTACTGATGCTCACACTGGTTATCTGTCTAATTCATGATGGACAAAATCTAAGCATAGCAGAAAAAAAGTTCCATAAACCAACTCAGGCTGTTGTAAGACTAGCTAAACCAATCAAACAGACTAACTCCAATATTAATGCAGACAATTGGTTTAGCTCGATTGAGTTGGCAACATGTCTTAGTTCAAGAGAGGAAAAATGTTTGTGCGAATGCTGAAAAAAAATAATGAAAGAGAGATAACAGAAGAATTCTTAACTGTGAGAAGCAAGAAAAGGAGTTCTACAATGTACACATTCATGCATGGCCTAACTTTAGTTTCATTGTACCCAAAAAAGGGTAGAGTAGTGATTCAAATATCATCCATAAGCCATGATGAATGTGAAGTTGGTTATACAGTTAAACCAGAAATAATTTCATACTGTAACCACAGTAAAGGTGGGGAACAGATGCCCTAAATGAGAAGTGTGCTAAGTATTCAACTGCACGATGTACCCAACGATGGCCAATGGCACAATTTTTCTGCATGTTGGACGTAAGTGGTGTGAATTCCTTTGTCCTTCACAACTCCTACAAAGACACTACTCAGATCAGCCACTTTAATTTTTGGAAGAAGCTTCCTTACATATTGGTGGCATCAACAATGGAAAATGAGTCAACAACTCTCACATAGTTCATGAACTTTCCTGCACCCATTCACCATGTTTTGGGTGTAGCAGAACCAAGAGCAGAATTTGTCATAGAATGATTGTAAAAACACTAAACATGCTCCATCTGTGACACAGAAAAAAGAAGACTGCTTATGTTTACCATTGTTGCAAGAAGCCAATCTGCCTTGAATGCTCTACAAAAATTTGCAGAGTATGCAAAGAAACCATCTGAGAAGGAAACTAAAAACCAAAAAAGTACTAGAGTAATTTCTATTTTTTGAAATGATGAATGAGATCTTTTTATGTTTTAATTATTAAATTAAAGTAAAATTTGGCACGCAGGGTATTTGAGTTTTTATAGCTTTAATGTTATCACATAATTTTATATTCATTTTGTGCAGTTTTGTACTTAAATGTGTTTTTTAATAAACTTTAAAATTTATTTGAATATTGTTATGTCCGCACTATAACACAACAAATATTCTGTGATAACCAAATTTATTTCACCTTCTGTCACTCAAAACAAAACTTAAGTTCGACTACACAACACGTCACTGGCTGTAGCGCCAAGGAGAAATCAGAGTCACTAGTAGAGAATACAAGTCCAAACCAGTGCCAACCAGTCAATACCGACGTGTCACAAGTTTCCAGCCAGGGAGGCCACAGTACGGTTCGGTCGTCGTGAATCCAGCAACCGGGTAGTAACACAGCTATCAGCGAAGATTGAACTCGTTAAACGGGCTCAGGGAGCTCGCTTAAATCCGCAGGTCCGGCCAATCAGAGTGTTGGTAGATTGCACCCTTATACGGTTGCTCACTCTGGTGGCGTGGCAAGGGCAACGCAGCCAGGGTAATCCGTATCAATAGTGGTGTGTACGCTGCTGCTAACCCTGCGACGACGCAGTCACTTGCGCTAGTTATTGACATCGTGTGCGGCACCAGCGGTACTCGCTGTGTGTCGCGCGTGTTGTAGCACGCCGCGCCAAGTTGACAGCTGCTGTGCGGCGGCCGATACGACAAATATATTTTTTCTGTGGTATCAATGTAACATTTTACATAAGAAGCTGAACTGTCTCTCTGACATTTCTGAATGTAATTTTTATGGCAATTTAAACATAGTGGTCTGTTAGACCACACATGGGACACTGTGAGACAAAAAAAGACCTGGGAAGCTAAGGGTTAATTAAGCTTTTTATAAACACACCATTTGTGGGTATGTAAATGATTAGAGTAGCAATTCTCTGTGAGAGGTAGAAGGGGAAGATTGCATTAGTGTAGTTCATATTTAGTGTTATTACCAGGCCTGGGAGGGTATACAGCATAGGAGGCATGAACAGTGTCAGATGTTGAATGACCACTGTGAAGGACATGGGGATACCACATACTCATGTCAGACAGCATTATCAGCAGCTGACAGAATTGAAAGGGACCTCATTGTGTTTCTCCATTTTTCTAGCTGGACATATCTGTGGGGCGCTCGGATGTGACAGTGGCCCAGTGCTAGACTGCATGGGACTGTGTGGGCAGGCATAGTCATCACCAAGTTTCCAGTCAACCATGTGTGAACACCACAAGGAACCTCTTTACACACGTGCTTGTCACCTGAGAGTAAGTATAGACTCCCTGCAATATTCTGTATCTTCCCATACCATTGGTTGGAAACTAGCAGCAGCCAGACTAAGGAGTTACTGCCCCATCCACATGCTGCCACTAATACCACAACACAAATGGCTTTGTTTGGAATGGTGCCATGACTGGAAGACATGGATTGCTGACAAATGGCATTATATTGTGTTCAGCAACATAATACAGCTCTGCATTATCCTGCATGAACACCATCAGGGAGTATGGTGGTGACCTGGGAAGGTGTCCCATTCATGCAATGTTTTGGAGAGTTGCAGATGTGTTATTCCTGGTGTCACAGTGTGAGGAGCCAATGGGTATGACTTCACATCATTGCTAACAATGACTGAGGGAACTATGGTGGCACAGCAGTATTTCACAGATATCCTCTGTCCTCATGTGTTATCTCTCATGCAACAGTATCATGGCACCAGTTTGCTACAGAATAATGCTTGTCTGCACATGGCTCATGTGTCTATGAACTGTATGCTATGGCTAAGAAGTTCTCTAGATATGTGCTGGATAGAACATGTGGGAGACCAGCTCCTATGTTTACTCTGTACAAGTGCCAGTAAACGTTGATATCGAGGACTACTTACAGCAGTTGTGGGCCAGTGATAAAGCAAGAAGAAACACAATTCATGGAGCATAGTACTTACCCCCCATGAACCATGGACCTTGCCGTTGGTGGGGAGGCTTGCGTGCCTCAGCAATACAGATAGCCGTACCGTAGGTGCAACCACAATGGAGGGGTATCTGTTGAGAGGCCAGACAAACATGTGGTTCCTGAAGAGGGGCAGCAGCTTTTTCAGTAGTTGCAAGGGCAACAGTCTGGACGATTGACTGATCTGGCCTTGTAACAATAACCAAAACGGCCTTGCTGTGCTGGTACCGCGAACGGCTGAAAGCAAGGGGAAACTACAGCCGTAATTTTTCCCGAGGGCATGCAGCTTTACTGTATGATTACATGATGATGGCGTCCTCTTGGGTAAAATATTCCAGAGGTAAAATAGTCCCCCATTCGGATCTCCGGGTGGGGACTACTCAAGAGGATGTCGTTATCAGGAGAAAGAAAACTGGCATTCTACGGATCGGAGCGTGGAATGTCAGATCCCTTAATCGGGCAGGTAGGTTAGAAAATTTAAAAAGGGAAATGGATAGGTTGAAGTTAGATATAGTGGGAATTAGTGAAGTTTGGTGGCAGGAGGAACAAGACTTCTGGTCAGGTGACTACAGGGTTATCAACACAAAATCAAATAGGGGTAATGCAGGAGTAGGTTTAATAATGAATAGGAAAATAGGAATGCGGGTAAGCTACTACAAACAGCATAGTGAACGCATTATTGTGGCCAAGATAGATATGAAGCCCACACCTACTACAGTAGTACAAGTTTATATGCCAACTAGCTCTGCAGATGACGAAGAAATTGAAGAAATGTATGATGAAATAAAAGAAATTATTCAGATTGTGAAGGGAGACGAAAATTTAATAGTCATGGGTGACTGGAATTTGAGTGTAGGAAAAGGGAGAGAAGGAAACATAGTAGGTGAATATGGATTGGGGGACAGAAATGAAAGAGGAAGCCGCCTGGTAGAATTTTGCGCAGAGCACAACATAATCATAACTAACACTTGGTTTAAGAATCATGAAAGAAGGTTGTATACATGGAAGAACCCTGGAGATACTAAAAGGTATCAGATAGATTATACACTCCTGGAAATGGAAAAAAGAACACATTGACACCGGTGTGTCAGACCCACCATACTTGCTCTGGACACTGCGAGAGGGCTGTACAAGCAATGATCACACGCACGGCACAGCGGACACACCAGGAACCGCGGTGTTGGCCATCGAATGGCGCTAGCTGCGCAGCATTTGTGCACCGCCGCCGTCAGTGTCAGCCAGTTTGCCGTGGCATGCGGAGCTCCATCGCAGTCTTTAACACTGGTAGCATGCCGCGACAGCGTGGACGTGAACCGTACGTGCAGTTGACGGACTTTGAGCGAGGGCGTATAGTGGGCATGCGGGAGGCCGGGTGGACGTACCGCCGAATTGCTCAACACGTGGGGCGTGAGGTCTCCACAGTACATCGATGTTGTCGCCAGTGGTCGGCGGAAGGTGCACGTGCCCATCGACCTGGGACCGGACTGCAGCGACGCACGGATGCACGCCAAGACCGTAGGATCCTACGCAGTGCCGTAGGGGACCGCACCGCCACTTCCCAGCAAATTAGGGACACTGTTGCTCCTTGGGTATCGGTGAGGACCATTCGCAACCGTCTCCATGAAGCTGGGCTACGGTCCCGCACACCGTTAGGCCGTCTTCCGCTCACGCCCCAACATCGTGCAGCCCGCCTCCAGTGGTGTCGCGACAGGCGTGAATGGAGGGACGAATGGAGACGTGTCGTCTTCAGCGATGAGAGTCGCTTCTGCCTTGGTGCCAATGATGGTCGTATGCGTGTTTGGCGCCGTGCAGCTGAGCGCCACAATCAGGACTGCATACGACCAAGGCACACAGGGCCAACACCCGGCATCATGGTGTGGGGAGCGATCTCCTACACTGGCCGTACACCACTGGTGATCGTCGAGGGGACACTGAATAGTGCACGGTACATCCAAACCATCATCGAACCCATCGTTCTACCATTCCTAGACCGGCAAGGGAACTTGCTGTTCCAACAGGACAATGCACGTCCGCATGTATCCCGTGCCACCCAACGTGCTCTAGAAGGTGTAAGTCAACTACCCTGGCCAGCAAGATCTCCGGATCTGTCCCCCATTGAGCATATTTGGGACTGGATGAAGCGCCGTCTCACGCGGTCTGCACGTCCAGCACGAACGCTGGTCCAACTGAGGCGCCAGGTGGAAATGGCATGGCAAGCCGTTCCACGGGACTACATCCGGCATCTCTACGATCGTCTCCATGGGAGAATAGCAGCCTGCATTGCTGCGAAAGGTGGATATACACTGTACTAGTGCCGACATTGTGCATGCTCTGTTGCCTGTGTCTATGTGCCTGTGGTTCTGTCAGTGTGATCATGTGATGTATCTGACCCCAGGAATGTGTCAATAAAGTTTCCCCTTCCTGGGACAATGAATTCACGGTGTTCTTATTTCAATTTCCAGGAGTGTATAATGGTAAGACAGAGATTTAGGAACCAGGTTTTAAATTGTAAGACATTTCCAGGGGCAGATGTGGACTCTGACCACAATCTATTGGTTATGACCTGTAGATTAAAACTGAAGAAACTGCAAAAAGGTGGGAATTTAAGGAGATGGGACCTGGATAAACTGAAAGAACCAGAGATTGTACAGAGATTCAGGGAGAGCATAAGGGAGCAATTGACAGGAATGGGGGAAATAAATACAGTAGAAGAAGAATGGGTAGCTTTGAGGGATGAAGTAGTGAAGGCAGCAGAGGATCAAGTAGGTAAAAAGACGAGGGCTAGTAGAAATCCTTGGGTAACAGAAGAAATATTGAATTTAATTGATGAAAGGAGAAAATATAAAAATGCAGTAAGTGAAACAGGCAAAAAGGAATACAAACATCTCAAAAATGAGATCAACAGGAAGTGCAAAATGGCTAAGCAGGGATGGCTAGAGGACAAATGTAAGGATGTAGAGGCCTATCTCACTAGGGGTAAGATAGATACCGCCTACAGGAAAATTAAAGAGACCTTTGGAGATAAGAGAACGACTTGTATGAATATCAAGAGCTCAGATGGAAACCCAGTTCTAAGCAAAGAAGGGAAAGCAGAAAGGTGGAAGGAGTATATAGAGGGTCTATACAAGGGAGATGTACTTGAAGTCAATATTATGGAAATGGAAGAGGATGTAGATGAAGATGAAATGGGAGATATGATACTGCGTGAAGAGTTTGACAGAGCACTGAAAGACCTGAGACGAAACAAGGCCCCCGGAGTAGACAATATTCCATTGGAACTACTGACGGCCGTGGGAGAGCCAGTCCTGACAAAACTCTACCATCTGGTGAGCAAGATGTATGAAACAGGCGAAATACCCTCAGACTTCAAGAAGAATATAATAATTCCAATCCCAAAGAAAGCAGGTGTTGACAGATGTGAAAATTACCGAACTATCAGCTTAATAAGTCACAGCTGCAAAATACTAACACGAATTCTTTACAGACGAATGGAAAAACTAGTAGAAGCCAACCTAGGGGAAGATCAGTTTGGATTCCGTAGAAACACTGGAACACGTGAGGCAATACTGACCTTACGACTTATCTTAGAAGAAAGATTAAGGAAAGGCAAACCTACGTTTCTAGCATTTGTAGACTTAGAGAAAGCTTTTGACAATGTTGACTGGAATACTCTCTTTCAAATTCTAAAGGTGGCAGGGGTAAAATACAGGGAGCGAAAGGCTATTTACAATTTGTACAGAAACCAGATGGCAGTTATAAGAGTCGAGGGACATGAAAGGGAAGCAGTGGTTGGGAAGAGAGTAAGACAGGGTTGTAGCCTCTCCCCGATGTTGTTCAATCTGTATATTGAGCAAGCAGTAAAGGAAACAAAAGAAAAATTCGGAGTAGGTATTAAAATTCATGGAGAAGAAATAAAAACTTTGAGGTTCGCCGATGCCATTGTAATTCTGTCAGAGACAGCAAAGGACTTGGAAGAGCAGTTGAATGGAATGGACAGTGTCTTGAAAGGAGGATATAAGATGAACATCAACAAAAGCAAAACAAGGATAATGGAATGTAGTCTAATTAAGTCGGGTGATGCAGAGGGAATTAGATTAGGAAATGAGGCACTTAAAGTAGTAAAGGAGTTTTGCTATTTGGGGAGCAAAATAACTGATGATGGTCGAAGTAGAGAGGATATAAAATGTAGGCTGGCAATGGCAAGGAAAGCGTTTCTGAAGAAGAGAAATTTGTTAACATCCAGTATTGATTTAAGTGTCAGGAAGCCATTTCTGAAAGTATTCGTATGGAGTGTAGCCATGTATGGAAGTGAAACATGGACGATAAATACGAGGGTTATTCCAAAAGTAAGGTCCGATCGGTCGCGAAATGGAAACGACTATGAAAATCCGATAAAGCTTTGCACAGATGTGTTGGGTAGTGTCTCTAGTATAACCCCAGTTAGCATCACGTCGCTCTTCTCATTTCTGAGCTCGCAGTGAGTGCGTAAAGATGTCTAAGAAATAGTGTCTGCCGCCAAGTACGAGGGCCTGGTGAGAAATTTCGCCTGAAGCTATGCAGCCAACATTACATAACTGTCGTGCTGTTTCGTCTTCACGACAATTCTCAGCCGCATTCTGCAGGGGCAATGAAGATGCTCCTGCATCGTTTTCAAATGGAAATGTTAGATTACCCACAATACAGTCCGCAATTGTCTCCCCCTGAATTTCATCTCTGGTCACATGAACCGCTGTCTTTGACGACAACATTTTGACACAGACAACAAGGTGTAGGCCAGCGTGGAGAATTGGCGGAAAGCACTGGCGGCTGCCTTCTATGATGAGGCTATTGAAAAGTTGGTACAACGCTATGACAAAAGTCTAAGTCAGAACGGCGACTACGTAGAGAAGTAGCTGAAAGGTGTAGCTAATTGTTACAAGTAAAACATTTCTGATGTTCACTGTGGTTTCAATTTGGCAATCAATCGGGCCTTACTTTTGGAATAACCCTCGTAGTTTGGACAAGAAGAGAATAGAAGCTTTCGAAATGTGGTGCTACAGAAGAATGCTGAAGATTAGATGGGTAGATCACATAACTAATGAGGAAGTATTGAATAGGATTGGGGAGAAGAGAAGTTTGTGGCACAACTTGACCAGAAGAAGGGATCGGTTGGTAGGACATGTTCTGAGGCATCAGGGGATCACCAATTTAGTATTGGAGGGCAGCGTGGAGGGTAAAAATCGTAGAGGGAGACCAAGAGATGAATACACTAAGCAGATTCAGAAGGATGTAGGTTGCAGTAGGTACTGGGAGATGAAAAAGCTTGCACAGGATAGAGTAGCATGGAGAGCTGCATCAAACCAGTCTCAGGACTGAAGACCACAACAACAAACAGTACTTTATGGAGCAACACATAGGATACAATGAAGTACAAGTTGTGCATAGCACTAAACACATTGACTGGACAACAGTATTACAGGTTAGAGAATAGGCCAAGCACTCATTTGCAATCACTTAAATAATACTGTTTCTTGTTGGCTCACCAGAGCATGCCAGGGAGCCAACCCAGGTGGCCTCTGTGAACTGTATGGATGTGCAATCTCTGAGATTGCGTGCATCGTGAGTGAAGGTACATCAGCCAGCTTCCCTCAGAAGAGGATAAAATGCCTATATGACAAACTTACCAATCAAATCAGTGCATGAATCAATGGCAGAGGGGCTCCAACATCATCCTAAGTGGGCTCATACCACCAAGTTGTTTGTAAATCTGATTCAATTTTCTAGTCGCTGAAATAATATCACACACCCTCTCAACTCACAGAGTTTCATTCCATTTCCTCCTCCCCTCCTGGGTAATTCACATCTTTGCCAGGCAGTGTATTTATCAACGATTCCTTCAAATATTTTACTTGCAACACAGGTAACACTAATTGGCTTGTAGTTTTAGCTACGGTCCCTTGCTCTTTTTCCCTTGTATGCTGGTATCACTATCAGCTCTTTCCATTTATCTTGGAGGACATTATTATTTATATATATATCTCAAATAGGGATTTTGGTAAGTGACAATGCTCCAGCCTATAACTTTTAGTGTCCCATAACTTATAGTGCTTTTGCGCTTAGTCTGTCCTTCCTAGTGTCTTCTTTGTCCCTATTTTTTTATGACTAGATATATTTCCCACTTATTAAATGTGAAACCTTTAATGACAACCCTCTCTTGTCGCTTTACCTCTTCCCTTGCCTTTCTCCACCCATACACACTATACTACTGCATTCCCAATTAAATAGTTCCATTTTTTCTGCATCCTTTGACAATACTTCCCATGCTACTTGAATGATTGGAATTGACTTTTGTGTTCCATTATAACTCCTTGTACAGGGTGATTCTGTGATGTTATAAACTCTCAGGGATGATTGAGAAGTGTAAATGCATCAGCCTGAGATGAGGGACCATGGTCTGGAAACAACTGAGTTGAAAGCTTATAGCAAAAACTGTTCTGATACATCTGACAATGGACCTCTCTACTGCAAGCCCTTACATTCTACACTTTGGGAGGATGTAGTGTGGATGAAAATAAGAAATGAATGTCAAGTAAACTTGGGCTCTAAAGTGTATACCTTAAGAGCTATGAGCACTTGTTCATCTTTGCTAATGTGAAACATGTCTCTCCTACTCAACAAGTTCTTATAGTTCTTAAGCTATGTGGTTTAGAGCCCGTGTATACTAAACAATTTTTCTTTATTTGGTCAATTGTGAGGAGGTAGCTTCTCCCAAAATTTGGAAAGTAAAGAGTCTGCAGTAGAAGAAATCAACTTTCAACTCATTTCTTTCTGGACCATGGTGCCTTATCTCAAATTGACACATTTACACTTCTCAGTCATCCATGAAAGTTTGTAACATCACCACAGACTCACCTTGTATGCCCAAAAATGCATCTTCACCTCTCTTGATAACCCTTCCACTCTACAGTCAGCTGTTTCAAGAAACATTTTGTTGTTTCTCTCAACTTTTAGGGTTCCTAAACAAACCTTGCTACTGTTTCCCTTCCTGATCTTGTTCCTCTGCAGTCTCACCTCCCTTTTTATTATTCCCATTGCTCTAGTGGAATAAAATGGATCTGCTGATCACTTTATGACTTTTTGTGGATTATTCTTTTCATCACATTCTGATATAATATAATTCAGCTCTGACTCAAATGTGTTGACATATTTTCCTATATTTTGCCACTGACTGAACGTCTGACTATTATTTATCAAAAAAGTACAGTAAATTGTACCTCTTGTCTTTTCTGTAACAAATTGCTTGTAATACCCTTCACAGATGAGCCTGTTTGCCACAATTTGATTTCAGCCATGTAAGTCCATTTTTCCTTCCAATTTCACTGCTGGCATGTTTAGGTGACCCCCAACAATTACACTTCTACCCTTCTTATCAATCATGTTCTCATTCTCCAACAGTTTCTCGACTGTACTGTCATTCCATTCCCCACCTCCCATCCTATACATGCCTTCAGTGTATAACTCTTTGCATCTGCAAGTGCTGAGCCATATCCCTAGAACTTCATTGACATTATCACAGAAAGTCTGTTGGCATGGATATGTTTCATGCACTAAAATAATACTACACCATCCCTGGTCACTCTGTCACTTTTGAAACTATGTTATTCTCTTGGAAAAACTTCCCCATCCCCAGCATCCCCTGTCAGCCAAGACTCTACACCTATTACAACATCAAGCTCAGTTTCCTTAAAAATGCACTGAAATCTATTTCTTTCCTGACTATGCTCCTGCAGTTCGCCAGAAGATGCCTCAGTGTCATTCTAGATGCCCTCTCATTTGACTTGTATTCTTAGTCTTTTAACTTTACCCTATTTCCACACACACACAATTAAATTTCCACCCCTTCACTAAACATCGGTGTTCTCATTTTTTGTAATTTTACACGTCATCTTAAAAATTTAACTTTATGTTTTACAGTCCATCTTATTCAAGTGTAAGCCAACCAGTGGAAGGCATTAATTACCAATGAACTTATTTAGGTCTAAGAACACTACACCTGAAGCTTCACAGTGATCTCAAACACAGTCATTTTTCTTGTATTTGTAACCCTCACTCCCTGTTTTTCAGTGTACAGTTACCCTTATCACTATCTTGTACTTCTGCTGATCTGAGCTTGTATTATGCCATGTACAGTTAATTTTAGAGAATGTCTGCATGGTTATGGCATGTATTACAAAAGAGCCAGAAAGAACATTCGTTTAATAACTATTAATGTGTTACTGATATATTCTGAACTGTGTGGTCTATGAGATGTCCATATTGATTGATATGAGTGAAGTAATACTACAGAAACAAGAAAAATAGTTTTCCATTATCTTAATAGTTATTCTAATATTATTTCACATCAGCTGTTGCTGTCTCCCACATAACTGTATAATAGATTGATGAATATATTGACTTAAACTCATTGTTGTTGTTCTGCCCTTCACATCAATGATTGGTTTGAAGCAGCTCTCCATGACAGTCTAACCAGCACAAGTTCCTTCATCTTTATACCTTCTCATCTGAACTTTTTATCATAGACATTTCACTTCTGTACAACGCTACTCTTCAGATAAATACATTCAGTTTTTCTTACACTAAAATTTATGTCAGGCGTTAACAAATTTCTGTTTTTCAGAAATGCTTTTCTTTGATATTGCCAGTCTGCATTTATATCCTCTCTACTTTAGCCATAATCTGTTTTTTTTATATCTAAATAACAAAAGTCATTTATTACTTTTAATGTCTCATTTCCTAGTCTAATTACCTCAGCATCATCTGATTTCATTTGCCTACATTACATTACCCTTGCTTTAATTTTGCTGGTGTTCTTTGCAAGAAACTATTCATTTTGGTCATTTGCCAATAGAGGTCCTTTGCTGTTTCTGACAGAAGCACAATATCACTGGCAGACTAAAATTTTTTATTTCTTCTCTATGAGCTTAAATTACCTTACCAAATTTCTCCAAGGCTTCCTGTATTGCTGGCTTGTTGTAAAGATGGAATAAAACTGGAGTGATGATACTACCCTGTCTCAATTCCTTCTCAGCTACTGCTCCCTTGTATGTCCGATTCTTATAGCTGCAGTCTGGTTTCTGTACAACCTTCACTCTCTGAATTTTAGTCATGTTACCTTCATAATTTCAAAGACTATGTTCCAGTCAACATGATCAAAACCATTCTTTAAATCTACAAATGCTACAAACATAGGTTTGCCTTTCTGGAACCTATATTCCAAGATATGTTGAAGGATCAGTATTGTTTTACATTTTCTTCCTTCCGCCAGATCCCAAACTGACCATCCTGAAGATTAGGTTCTATCAGTTGTTCCATTCACAGAGAAATGCACAACTATTTCTTGTTAAACTGATAGTTTGGTACTATTCAGCACCTGCCTTCTGTGAAATTGGAGTTATTACATTCTCCTTGAAGTCTGACAGTGTCTTGCCAGTCACACCTATATTGCACATCAGTCAGAATGATGGGTGGTTTTGTCATTCTCTCCCAAGAATCTCAATAATCCTAAGGGAACATTGTCTACTCGAAGAACCTTGTTTCTTTCTAGGTCTTTCAGTGCCCTGTCAAATTCCCCGAGCTCTTGATATTTGTACAGTCGCTTCTCTTTTCTCCAAAGGTTTCTCTATTTTTCCTATAGGCAGCATCTTATCTTTCCCTGTTATAAATGCTTGTAAAACCTTGCACTTGTCGTATAACGATTCCTGCTAAGGTTAGACATTCTGCACTGTCTGTCAGTCTAATTTTTTTAGATGTCTGCATTTCATTCCCCCTACTTCATATGCTACACTATTATATTTTTTTTTCATTTCATCAGTTACATCCAGTATCTCCTATGTTATCTAAGGATTTCACCATTATTTATTTATTTATTTATTTGTTTCTCTTAACTTTCTGAATAATTTCTTTTATCTCATCAAATATTCTCTCAACTTATTATAACATTACCCCTGGTTGATTTTGTATTTGTAACACTGTACTGACCTGATTCCCATTATAACTAACTTCAACTTAACCATTTCCCTTTTTAAATTCTGTACTCTAACTACCCAATTTAGGGACATAAAATCCATTCTTTGATCTATAGACCACGAGTTGACAACATTCTCCTGAATGGTTTCTGTGTAGAAATCTGAGTGCGAATTGTTTACCAAAGAGGATGTCATCGTCATTAAGCCATTTAGTAAAAGGCATCCCCTTGGGAAAAATAATGGCTGTAGTTTCCTCTTGTTTTCAACCATTTCTAGTGCTAATGTAGCAAGGCCACGTTGGATAGTATTGTAAGGCCAGAACAGTCAATCACATAAACTGTTGGCCCTACAACTACTGAAAGGGTTGCTACCCCATTTATGAACCACAGGGTGGCCCGACCTTTTTGCAGATACTTCTTCCCTGACACTGCACCTATGGTACAGCTAACTGTATTGTTGATTCATGGAAGTCACTGCACCTGGGCAAGGTCCATGGTTCATGTAACATGAAATATGGATTCATATGTGTACACTATTTAATAAACATAAAAGACAAAGTAGTAAAATCACAATTTATTTTTCTTAGCTGAAAATATATTACAATTCTTTACACGTAAAAAGAAAATATTTCAGTCAATCTACAAAAATTACTTTGTTTAAGATGTATTACACATCCACTCTCATCATTTCAACATATAAAACAGATAAAATTCACAACATATACATCACTTAAGTACAAAGATCTTTTTACATCTTCAGCTAGTGATTTATAATGTTACAGTGATTGAATGAAATATAAAGAATTCAATTATCTATGGCTAACAAATTTATTCACAGTTTCTCAAGATTTGTGATTATGATTTTATGACTGCAACATAAACTGTGCTGAGCTTACTGCAGAATTATGTGGTAAACAAAAACAGTTTCCAAGCATATCTGATACAGTATTCAAGCAGCTATTTCCCTCTATCAATTTCAAGGAAGTGTTTCTTTTTCAACTATGGCTTACATTTCAGCTGTTGTTAACTACTGTATATAATTCTTTTTCTTGGAATAAGCACTGTATGTAGTAGAACACAACAAAATTTTCAAAAAAGTATTTCTAAAGTTCTATGTCCTCACAAGTAAGTAAAATTTCTTACTTTTGTGTGAAATAAATAATATGACATAACTGTTCATTATAATTAATGAAGATAATGTCTTATATTCTGTTGATGATGAAAGTATAAGACCACTGAGCATAAAATTCATTTTGCTCACTTCTTAAAGGAAGCAAACTGCCAGCCAGAAAATTAAACTTTGATCAAAAGGAAATAGGAAATACAACGTAATTAAATATAAAGTAAAAATGATCTGAAAGAAGCAAAATATGAATAAGCCTGTGGAAAGTAGTAACAATGACTAAACTACTACCTTATAGGTTCCACTGTTTAGTTTATGCACAGCATGGAGAATAACTGTGAAGGTACATTCCTAAATTTTTATGCTGAATAAAAGGCAAAGCTTTTATCATTCCCATACAGACTGCTATGCTGATTACACTGAGAAAATTGCGTATGCTAAATACAATGAGTATGCTACACATGAAAAAACCTACAATATATATGTGGCTGAGGGGGAAACTGATGGCCAAAGGTACCAATGAGAAAAGTATGAATTCTTTGTTGTTCAGAACTTCTAAGAGTGCAAACTATAACAGAAAAATAATGTGTGGTGTAATGCAAACAGTTGTTTAAAAAGAAAGTGTGAACTCCTAAAATTCATGGCAACTGTCATCTAACATATTAAGTATCCTAAACCCTATTATTAAATAAGTAGGTTCTGCTTATTACTGAGTATACAGAGATGTTTTAGGATACAATAGAAGAGGCATGCAAGGATTTTGCTAGTAACAGAGGAAGAAAATGTCTCCAGGAATATCTACTATTACATGACCAGGATTGACTGTAATAAAAGATTTTGAAAATGTTAGTGAACTTGTGTAAGTGAATTATTGTAAAATATTAAAGTTTTTGACTGGAAAAAAAGAATGTTCAAACAATAGTGAAAAATGTGTCAACATTTTTAGGATACCTTTTTACTGTGACATTAGGGACGTAAAGGGTGTGGTGTTGGTTGGGGCAGGTAATGAGGGGAAAATGTCCATGAAGAGTTTACTGAGTAAACTTTTGATAAGATTTATACAAATAACTAGCTGTCTTTTCTGACCATTGGAACACTCCAAAATAATTGCTTTTTGTTGTAAAGTTGTTGCATAGAAATATTATTTTCATCTATGAAGACTAACTATTGGTACACTCCAAAACAATTAATTTTTGTTGTACAATTGTCCCAAACAAATATTATTTTTCATCTATGGAGGTACATGTACTAACATAAAGGATGCCCTTGCAGTTTATGTACTATTTGCAGCAACAACATTTAATTTAGAAAACACAGTCCTGCTGTTAGTTTAATTAATTTTGTAGAAAATTGTAAAGCCTTAGCTATACATTTAATGTAAATCTCCTGTTCCTCAACCATTTCTGACCTAAAATAAAAGAGGGAAGTAATGATTTATTCCTTTGTTAATCTGTTATCTCTTGAAGTTGTATGGGCAACAGCCTTTTTTAATTAATTCACACTTTATGTACACAGCTGCAGTCAATGATGTTGCCTGAGCTCGTAATTAATAAATAGTTCTGGAATGTTAAAACTCTCATTTAAAATGCATTTGGGAGAAAAGACATTTACCAGCAATCTTGATGAAGATTCTGTTGTGCAACACAACTTCATAATCTTTGCATAGCAAAAATTAAAAAATTAAAAATATTGTCAAAATCAGTGGCTACGTAAACAGAGGAAAAAGTTTGAATTTTGAGATAAGTAAAACAGTTATAGGAAGTAACTAGTTTCCTAAAATTCGTTAAGTTTTTCATATTTTATGAAAAATGATGAAATACACCATTGTGTAACATGACACTTTGGATAATTCTCTGTGGTGCAATATTTAATTTTACAGGCTGTAGATACTTTGCCTTAAATTTTCCACAGCTTGAACACCATGACAACTGAAAATTTCAATTATCCAAATAACCATATTTAACTATTTTCGTAATATACCAGAATTCCTCGTAGCTGCTTTCCAGCTCATATTGTGATATTGGCATATGGCATACCATTCATTGAATGAGATATAAAACACAGTTTGCTAAGTTAGTACTTAAGTCAATTACATTGCTTTGTAAATACTGAAAAATAGAAGCACATTTCAACAAAAAACCACAATTTGTTCAATGTTTGGGAAATGCTTGCACCAATACATTGGTAGATTTTTTTTGGCTTTGTGGCTGTCTGTGGTACTTAAACAAATTTACACTCATTTACAATAGCATAAAGACCAGAGTTTCGTACAATAAAGGCATTAATTACATCACACACACAAAACATCATACTCTTACACTTATACGAATGAAGTTCCTTGTTCACTGGTATTCTTGCAAACAAGTATTCATATCATTGATGTTTCAGTGTTAGTCTAAGTATTAGACAACACTTGCTTGATTAAATGGGTTCCACTGTTCTTCATGAGCAGGTAAGCGGTATTACTTGAAGCACAATGTTTGTACACGCATGACTGCTCAAGACACTCAGCTGCCTACAGTTGAAAAACTATACAAGGAGAAATATGAACAATGAACCTAATCAAAAACATAGAATCTTGGTTTGCTTGATACACGTCATTAGTTACACAAAATTGTGCCTCACTTATAATAATGTACAGTCATGATCAAAGAAACCACTATAAAATATTCACTGCATATCTTACTTCCACTTCAGTAAGCGTACAGCCATACTGTGTTTCAAAGACGAGGTCTGCACATTGGGACTGCTTACCACATTTAAAGTCTTATTTTACATTAACCCCATTTTGCAGCCAGTGAGTAAAGGGACCGTAGTAATTCCACAACTCGTGTATCTGCCTCTGAACTGACATTTTCCTCTGGCTCACTCACTGATGCAGACAGCTGAGAATGATCTACTACACCTGGCTTTGAAGTAGGAACTTCATCAAATGAAGTATGGTTCTTTGATGTGATCAAATCAAATACACTCATGGTTGGCATTGGAACTGACTTAAATCGTCGGTACTTTCTGTCTTTGCTATGGTATGTAGTGACAGGAGGTTCAGTAGTTGTAAGAGATTGGCTTCCTTTGGCACTTCTAAAGTGCTTTCTTTCATTTGCCATATTCTTTTGTGCAGTATACTCTGTAGATGTCTGCTGCATATGTGGCTCCATATTTTCATCACATGGGAGATTGCTTTGGTTCTTGATGGAATGCTTCTTTACATGTGAAAAATCCATGGAACTCAAGCTCTTATTAACCACTACTACTACAAGGTCCCTCATGGAGGAATTAGATGCAGCTTCTTTCATCATCTCCGTAAGTGCATGTCTACTTGTCTCATTAAGCTCCATGAATAACTTCCCAGCTTTAGCAACAGTTGCTGTATCTAATGAAAAGATTTCTTGCAAATGATTCAGTGTTTCTTTCTCTTCATGTGTCATACGTGTAATAGTTCTATTATTTCTTGAAGCAATAGTTATAGGTGTACTGGGCAAGATGTCATTTTTGTCATTTAATTGTCCCATTAATGAGGAATCTTTATTAGTTTCTAATATGGTCACAGGTTGTGTGTCAGACATAAAATGATCTGTGTTATGTTCTACAGAAAGGATTCCTGTAGTAACTTCAGAATCTGGAGTTGATTCAGTGGTCATTCCATCATGACCCAATGGACTAGATATCTCACCAATATGATGAGTGAGCACATTTAATTGTTTACCTGTCCGTGATAGACGATTATTTACTGAATTCTGTTTCATGTGCAGCTGGTTAATGGGAGCAGAGGCTTCCAAAGTTGTGATGAGAGGCAAAGCTGCTGGATCCATAGTAACAGAGCTAGAGTCATCAAAATTTTTTTCTTGCAGAATGGGTTCTAGGTTCTGGGTATCTATGGCTCCACTGGATTTTGAATCTGTGCTTTCCCACTCTGATAGATCCCCAGGATTTGTTAATGGGCTTGGGTGAGTAGCAGATTTAATGTCAGTAATGACAGTGAAATAATTGGTGGATAAATTATCCTTCACCACCTTAAGTGTAGAGTCGTGTGTATTATCTTGTGATTCAGAACTGACAGTTTCTCTATCTTTTGTTCTTGACTCAGAATTCAATTTTTGAACTTTTCTTTCTGTTGTTAAATATCCTGATTCACCAGGATTCATGTCTATTCTTGATGAGGAACTCATACTGGATTGTAACAATGAAGCCCTGCCTTGCTCTAAAATGTCTCTCGTTTCATCAACTGTTGTAGCAAATGAAAATCCTCTGGAAGATATAGTAACTTTTGGACTCTTTGTAGTCATTTCTTTGTCTGATCTGGACTTCTGTGTTCTTTTAGTAATTGTTTCCATTTTCTGAGGAGCTGCTGAAGTAAAGGTGTTGACAGACATTCTGCTGGTTCCATCAATTTCAATATTTCTTACTACACCTCCAATAAATGCAGGACTGGGCTTAGTCATGGGACTATGTGAAACAGGTTTTTGGTTGTTATCTGCTAAGGGCAATATTTTCTCATTCTCCATTCTCTGCGTGGTTGGTGAACTGTTTGTTCCCCTCAAATTCATTGCATCCATCTGCTTAACTGTAGCATCATAGTCTTCCCATGACAGAGTTGCTGTTTTCTGTGATGGAGTATGTTGCTGAGTAACTTCCGTATCAGGGAGCTGTGGTAGTGAACTAAGTTCTTCTTTATTGTCAGATACCACATTAGGAGCTTTGGGTGATTCAGTGTGTGACTGTTTTCCCATACTTTCCCTTTCATGTGATGCAGTATGTGTAATATTCATTGCAGTCAGTTTAGTCATACTGTTTTCATCTATGAGTAATTCAGTCATTTCATTGGGTTTCAAAACTGATGAATCTGTATGTAATGGATAGGTATTTTTATCTTGATTCAAATCATGTAGTTCATCATTAGTTTGAGAACTATTATAATTTGTTTCCAATTCATTCTGTTTACCTGCTCTTGTCTTTTGGAAAGTAGATTGTTGTTTTAATGATGTACCAAAACCTGAAGTACCTGAAACAATAAGAGATTCTTCACCATTACCTTTGGTATTTTCCTGAGTATGTTTTGATTTTAATACATCACCATTGCCAAATTCATTCACATTATCAGACTCTGATATGCTCTTTTCTGCAAGTTTGTTGCTAAATTCAGATGGAAGTACTGAAACTGTGTTGCTGGCTTCAAGAGTTGATGGTGTTCCTGATGCATTCACATCAATAACTGTGGTTGAAAACCCACCACTTGCCTTGGGCAGAAGCCTGTTTTCGTCCTTAAGTCTCTCTACAGTGTTACTTGTTGTAACTGCTAAGTTATTTACCTCTTCAGGAATCACACTATCTTGCAACGTGCTTAATTCGTCAAATGATGCTCTGGTTGTCAGCGTGAAAGCTCCTTCATTTTTAAGAGCCTCCAAATCCGTTGAAGTTGTAGGAAGAGCATCTTTGTTTTCATTATTTGTTAAAATGTATGTTACTTCCTTCCCACCAAGGCTGTAAGTTGGAGGTACTCTTGAAAGTGGTGGAATTTCTTCATTTACAATCAGATCATACACTAATTCATCGCTCGTATTAGGTTTTTGAAACTGAACGCTATTGTTTTGAAATCCCCCAAAGCGTGATTTGGTTTGATTTCTGGGTGCTCTGGCTGTAGGTGTATAGTTTGTGGGGCCATATGCAAGTCCTGTATATTTCTGGGACCCTGGAGGCAGAGTATAATCGTTCACAGTCTCACTGGTAGAAGTTTCTGTGACAAACAAGTTGTTTACTTCATACGCAATTGCATTGGTGCTGTCTACAACTGTGGCTTGTTGATCCACAAGTGGATCTCTGGTTGTGAGAAAATTATAATTAGTCTCCTCGTCACGTAGACTTTCGTGCACTACTTCCGAAGAAACTGTAGTTGTCTGTCCTGTTCTGGAAGACACAGACTCAGTGGCAGTATATTCACTTTTACTGGGGGCAGTTGCCGAGTTTGAGTCTTCACTACCTGCTACTCTCTGTTTTGACGTTGTTGCTGCATGAGCCAAGGAATCAAACAATGGTGCGACTGTGGAACTAAGCAGCCTTAATGTAGGCGCTTTGTTAACATCAGAAAAGTCAAGTACCTCATCATCATCTTTAGCGGCGGGTTTAAGTGAATCAATTAAAGAAATTGTTGTAGTTTCGTATAATGGCGTTGTCATTTCAGCTTCGAAAGAGTTATTCGCCGGCTCTGTTGGGCGAGCCTGTGACAGAATTCTTCGAAAATCTGTTGGATCTTTGAGGTATGCTGTCAGAGCTCTGCTAAATATTTGAGCTAGCTCTCTCAAGCCACGTACATCCTCTTTGGCTAAACCATTGCCAGGCTCCAATGAAACACTTAAATTTTTGGCCAGTAAACTTTCTATTCCAGGTTGCGTCTCATTCAAATAAAATGCTTTACCTTCACGAAAGTATTCTGTATAATTCACATTGTTGTTATTCCCATCATAGCCAAGCACTTCATCCATATCAGCCATTTTCCTTGTCAACGAGAATAAAGCAGAATAAGAGTCTCTTGTAAGTTGAGTTAGCAGGGGAGGGAGCTGTACTGGGATCTCCTTCGTAGAAGCGTTCACATTATTTACTGATTCGCTAACTAGATCATTCATCATTTTTGTGATCCTGTTTGAAACGTCAGACTCCTCCATTTCTGTCTCGGGAAGTCCAAAGTAAACAGCCAATGAATTCAGGGTGTCCGGTCTGTTTGACGGAGGGATGTTTAAACGTGATTTGTTGAACCGACTTTCGACAGCCGTCCGTGACGTGACCAATTGCGACCCTCTCCTGTGAGATTTCACTTCGGACCGGTCTTGCACTTTAGGTGGAAGCAGACTTTTGGATAACTGTTCTGAAGTCTGCGTGGTTTTAGGTGTAACGGATTTTGTTGCAGCTGCCGACCTGAGCGGAATTGTCAGTGGTGTAGTCTTCTGCCTAAGCGACAACACCCGCTGAATCACACTGGGGGTTGTCGTCGTTGTCGTAAGTCGTCGCCTGGGACCATCGACAAATATAACGGATTTTCTACTGGAAACCAACCTGTTAGATCTGGGACTAGTGGAGGGTGCGCTGGTGGTTGAAACTGGATCTGCACTGCTGGATTTGCTGTGGTAAATTTTTCTTCTAAATGATGTAACACTTTCTGCGGCTGTGGAAGAGTTAGTTGATTTATCAGTAGTTTCCTGCGGTGCATCTTTTGCTGTTGAAGAATGCGAAATTTCTTTCACGTCCCTGCTCTCGTATCTGGATGTGTCGGCAGCGGAGGCTCCTAGCACTTCAGAATTTATCAGTGGTTCAACTGGAAGGACAGATTGCATAGCAGGTGGATTTGTAGCTGTCAGAAATGGTGTATCCGCTCTACTGGCATTCTCAGTAGCGGCATTTATGTCGTAAGTGTCAGGAGGACGCAATGTGGGAGACTCGGTGGCATCTGCTTCGTATGCAGGCGTTACAGGAACATCGTATTTTGTTTCTCGGCTTTCTTCCGCTGTACTAACAGTAGCTGCCCGCACTAGTGTGAACAGCTCAGTCACTCTAGCATGAGAGGATTCTGACGAATCGAAAATTTCTTCTTTATTGCTGGGAGCAGTTGTTACATCATACTGCACGTCATATCTTTGAGGCTGATATTCCTTGCCTGTAACATCAGATAGGGGAAGTGGTGCTAATATTCCTCTCGAAACAGCCCTCTGAGCACCTGGTAAAGAAGTTGTTTTTGATTCTATATCTTCGGCATCTGAAAATTTTCCATCCGAACTGTACGATTTTTCAGACGACATGTAATCAGTCTCGAACGACTGGCTGCTCAGAGGAGGCTCTTCTGCGTGACTTGAATCTAAAGTTTTAGCAACAGAAGATAATGTTCGCCTTTCGTTCCACAGTGAGGGTGATACTTCTTTGTCGAAGGAGGAGTCGGTTGTTAACTCTTTTTCATAGAAGAATTTTTTATTTTCAGTGATTGAAAGCGACAAATCTGAGCTGCTAGCTGTCATATGGCTAATTGTTTCTGTCCTGAAGGTTCTCTCAGTAGTCTGTTTAGGCTCATATAATTCTGTTCCTACTGTCGTATGTTCAGAAGTACTGTAATCATCAAAGGCATACCTGCCAGTCGCTTGAGGGGCAGTTGGCCTATTAATTTCTCTGCCTGAATCTTCACTCAATGTAACGCCAGTTGGGTCAGTTCCCCCGTCATGTGGCAGACCAGAACAGTTGATTATCGTTGGAACAGACTGGTCATTGTTTGAACTTACAAAAACTGCCGCTGTATGTCCTGTTTCACTTCTTTCTACTAGTTTTTCATCGTCAAAGGATGCTTCCGTAGGTGTGGGAGTACTTACAGTACCTGGTTGCGGTGTTATATGAGTACTGTCAAAATCATCCGAGGCTTTGGTGCTCATAAATGCGAAATCCTCGTGAGTGAACCACAATTCTTTCGGTGGGTTAACATCGGTGATCGGAACTTCTGTTATTGGCTCAGTGACGTCTTCAGCGGCGACATTAATTTCTGCAGGCTTCGTAACACTCACTGTGCCGGAGAGGAGCAAGTTAGTTTTTCGTGCAAATCCCGTCCTTCTGTTTATGGTCACGTAATCTTCAGCGATCTCAGTTCTCGGTGTGGTGTAGAAGTTCCTCCCGCCACGCTCGTCTTCAAGAGTAAATGGAGTACCGGTCGGCCGGTATATATCAGTTATAGGTAAGTCTTCCGGCGCCACAGTGGCGAACTGCCACGTAGCTGTACTGGGATTGGCGATCCGGACGACTATCGGTGTGACCGTTCGCTCTGTCGGAGACTGCGGTACGTTTCCAGGCTTCGAGTCGAATATTTTGCTCCTGTCCAGCTCCACATATTGTTTACTGGTGCCTAACTTGCTATTACGGACTGAGCTCTCTGTGACCGAGATCCCACCGCTTTCTGTATGCCCATCTTCGAAGTTGCGCTGGCCCTGTCGCCTCGTAGGCGGGAGATCGACAGTGGTTGGAATAGTCTGAAATTCGCCGTTGGACCATCGAACGCTTTGAAGCCTTCCACCCCTCCTTTCAGAAACCGACGGTTGCACTTTCCTCGAATAAGCGAAAGCATTCCGCTGCACACTGGTTGCTGTCGACGTCTGTAGACGTGGCCCTTCGCCTGTGCTGCTGCCTGGCTGATCAGAAGGAGTTGGTCGATCCTTCATGCCAACGTTGGAAAGTACGTTGTTCCTCTGGATGACCTCGTACTGCCGAGAGCCATTGTTCCTTCTGCTGTTGACGAAGGAAGCGGTTTCTGCGGGCTGTTGTCTCTCCCTGTCACTAACTGAAGTCGTGTTAAGAGCGAAATTGTTGTAAGTATTCCTGCCCTCCCGCAGAGCGTTTGGTGGAGTGTACGTAGTTGAGCGATACGATTTAGATTGTTTCTCCACTTCTGTTTGCTTGGAGAACGAGTTCTGATCTCTTCGCCTTTGGTCGGCGTCACGAATTTCTGATACGATCGGCACAGGAGAGCTCGGTGCTATGTTCCGAACGGACTCACTGCTTCCCCGTTGTTGTTGTTGCCTGCGCTGAGTCTGTCCGTTCTGCCGCCGCTGTTCAGAATAATACAGTTGCTCGTTCTGCTGAGGGTTCTCGAAAGAGTCACGTTGCCTCGGGCGAGTTGGCTGCCTCTGAGGAATGTCTGGCTGTGGTCGGGGTGCCTGCTGTGGCTGCAACCTGTCGTTGCGGCTTGCAGGCGGCGACTGCTCGCTGTACGAGGAGTCCGACTCGACGTAGCGGCTGCGCTCGGCAGACGTCGTCTCGGCGCTGGACTCGTAGTGTTCCCTGGAGCTACCGCAGTCCACTGTCCACCACCAGTCGCAGATGAGGTGCGATTGCCGGAAGATGGTCCCGTTCGGGCACAAGAACGAGATCTTGCGGCCGCCGTCGCATATGTGGAACACCTGCGGGCAGAGAAAGTCAAAGTCAATCATATACATCTCTCTCCCTCACGTAATTTGTAGTGATTTGCATAGTATGGGCATAAATGTTCACGGTGATCCATAGTTCCTATTACACACTTCTAGTGGTCGTAGAAGGGATTTTTGACGTGAAATTTGACACTGAGAAACCGACTCTTTTTTTTTTTTAACAAGAAAAACAAATCCAATTACATTTTTAACTCCCGCGCTAATATTGATGTTTTTACGTAAATTTTCTGTAACGCTGGCTAAGCACATTTAGTGTATGCACAATATAATATCATACAGTGTATAAAGCAAGACGCTAGCTAGATTCAAGAAGAATATCAATTTCAAGAATATTTTCAGTTCCGTTTCCGTGTCATATAACACGAAAAGCAAGAAGTTTTCAAAATGGCTCTAAGCACTACGGGGCTTAACATCTGAGGTCATCAGTCCCTTAGACTGAGAACTACTTAAAACTAACTAACCTAAGGATATCACACACATCCATGTCCGAGGCAGGATTCGAACCAGCAGCGCGGTTCCGGACTGAAGCGCCTAGAACCGCACGGTCACAGCGGCCGGCGAAGTTTTCAAGATTCAAGAAGAGTTTTAGCCTCAAGATAAGTTTTAATTTTTTAGGTTTTACTTAACATAAAAAGAAGAAATACTGCCAGTCAGGAGAATCATTTCAGTCCAACAACCTTTCATTTACTATACAGAGGAGGAAGACGGCAAGTTCATCTATAATTTTAGTTTGGGGTGAACGCCATAGCGAGAAGCTGAATATTTGGAGCGAAATGTGTGGCTATGAGGGGAGCAAAAAATAAATGAAAGATTGTATAAGTTTCAGATTACACACTCGAAAGTCTCAAGTTTAATCCTCGGTCGGTCCCAGGATTTTTTCTGACATTTACCGCTAATTTTACATATGCGGTAACTTGAAGTGAAAAACGTTAAGCTTCAACATGGTTCGGAGTCCACATTGAACTGAAGGTCCCCCAATAGCTGGCCGAGTAAAGGAGTTCAGAGGTCGAAAGAAAGCAAGTCGAGTCACCGACGACAGAATCATACCCAATAAAGCACTGCAGTCGTCGGATTGAGGACAACTTTACTTACCGTCTTTTATGGTTTGAACGGGTCAGAGATTCATAATTTTCTGGAACTCTGGAAGATATGCCATTAGACGTTTGTGAAGAAAATTTGCTCAAACAGAAAGGTGTGCCAGTGCTTTTTCCAAATCCTCGATGAAACATCTGGGGAAAGGTGGATGGACCGAGATGTTCCGCTACCAGGGTCCTGACATTTTCCTCCTTCAGACTTTTCCTTATGGGGTGACGTGGCTTGCTTACGAGACCCCTGTATAGTAGGTCAGGTTTCATGTGCGGCATGAATGATTTAGTGGAAAACAGGTATTTTAGACTGCGCATACGCTATTTCTTGAACAAAAATTTTGACGGTCACCATACACTGAGGTGACAAAAATCATGGGATAGCCATATGCACATATACAGAGAGCGGTAATATAACGTACACAAGATAGAACAGGGCAATGGATTGGCGGAGCTGTCATTTCTACTCAGGAGATTCATGTGAGAAGGTTTCCGACGTGATTATGGCCGCACCACGGGAATTAACAGACTCTAAACGCGGAATGGTAGTTGGAGCATGGGACAGTCCATTTCGGAAATCGTTGGGGAATTCAATGTCCCGAAATCCATAGTCTGAAGAGTGTGCCGAGAATACAAAAGTTCAGGCATTACTTATCACCACGGACAACGCAGCGGACGACGGCCTTCACTTAACTATCGAGACCAGCGGCGATTGCGTAGTCAGTGTTAACAGACAAACAACATTGTGCGAAATAACCGCAGAAATCAGTGTGGGACGTACGACGAACGCATCCGTTGGGACAGAGCGGCGAAATCTGGCGTTAATGAGCTATGGCAGCAGACGACCTATGCGAGTGCGTTTGCTAACAACACTGCGTCACCTGCAGCAATTCTTCTGGGCTTGTGTCCATATCGTTTGGACCCAACTCGACTGGGAAGCCGTGGCGTGGTCAGATGAGTACAGATTTCAACTTGTAAGAGCTGATGACAGGGTTCTAGGGAGGCGCAGACACCACAAGTTGTCAAAAAGGCACTGTGCAAACCGGTGGTTGCTCCTTAATGGCATGAACTGGGTCCTCTACTCCATTTGAATCGATCATTGACTGGAAATCGTTATGTTCGGCAACCTGGATACCATTTGCAGCCATTCATTGACTTCATGTTTCCAAACAACTATGGAATTTTTATGGATGACACCGGGGCACAATTGTTCGCGATTGGTTTGAAGAACAGTCTGGACAACTCGAGCGCATAATTTGGCCACCCATTGATCATTTATGGGACATATCGAGAGATCAGTTCGTGCACAGAATCCTGCACCAGAAACACTTTCGCAATTATGAACGCCTATAGAGGCAGCATGGTTCAGTATTTCTGCTGGAGACTTCCAACGGCCGGCCACTGCGAAATGTTAACAATCCTGCGAAATTTGAAACATGTTTCCTTCGTCACATGGAAACTGATATGTTCTGAGGGTATATTTCTGCGTAGAACATCCTTTATTAAATCCCAGTTGTAATATGAATTTGGGATAGTCTGTAGCTCTAGGTTTGTCAATAGGAGTTGGGGGCAAAGTTGGATTGCAGTATTACTTTCCTGCTGGCAACATTATAGAGCAAGTGATTTGTCATTGCCTTCCTCTAATCTGTGAAGAAGTGTCAGGTGTTCATCGGTGAATGAATGTGACAGGCGATTGTGAACATAGTGTTGTACTTGTGTTTTCATATATCAATATGGAATACATGGAAAAGAGACAATGAAACTAAACAGGAGTACGTAGTGCAGCCCTCTCGAAGTACGCCGAGATAGCGTTGACCTATACGCCTTTGTCACATCCTCTCATTCCATGAGTCACTGCGGGGAGTATTCAGACTTACGTAGGATATTGTTGCACAGCTTTTTATCATGAAATTGTACACCTTCACCTTTCTTCCAGTTGTCAACATAAATCCGGCAATGCAAATTCCTCCAGTCGGATACATCTAGGTCGCACGTCACTGCATTTACCGTTATTAGTGTCAGGTGAATTACCGACCGTTGTGGCAGAGCGGTTCTAGGCGCTTCAGTCTGGAACCGCGCGACCGCTACGGTCGCAGGTTCGAATCCTGCCTCGGGCATGGATGTGTGTGATGTCCTTAGGTTAGTTAGGTTTAAGTAGTTCTAAGTTCTAGGGGACTGGTGACCTCAGATGTTAAGTCCCATAGTGCTCAGAGCCATTTGAACCATTTTTTTGTCAGGTGAATTCTGCTCGTTTCTAAATCAGAAAATTTTTCCGTACGTAATGTGTTAGTATGTGTATTTCGTTTCTTCTGCACAGCTATTTTATTTATTAGTTATGCCAAAATATTTCCAAATATCGTTTTAGGTGTTGCAATATAGCGTCTTGGAGTGATTTGCTGAGATTATTTCTCAGTTTTTGTGCTGTTGGAGTTCGTCCGAAATTTACGTATGGTGCTAAGTTTTTATTTGCACCAACGTTCGTTTGACAGGAAACCTTACTCCAGTGACGCATATTGTAAACACATTTCCCGATTAAAATTTGCGGGCAAGAGGCAGAAAAAAACTGGACGAACTGACATCTTTTTCAGCCATTTAAATAAAATACAAGAGTACGAAACACAGGAAGTTTAGCTAAAGTGATAGTATAGTGAAGTGGGCGTTCACCTGGCAGTCGGTGTCCATATCGGCGTAGTATCCGGGGCCTGGGACGCTGCGGCAGTTGAACGTTGTCCTAGGTATTCGAGGCAATATTGGGAAGTCCACACCTGGCCGACCCATAACGCCTGCAAATTAGAATTACCATCAGAGAACTGCTATTTCTATATTTCGCATTCAATGCAGTAAGAAATTAGAGCCACACGCATATACAAAGAGTCATAATTCTACATTTACGTCTACACCTGTGTCTGCACTCCGCAAGACACCGTACGGCGTATGGGAGGGAAAAGAACTGTACCAACAACCTTTATCCAAGCCCTGCTCCTTTAGCGTAGGACAGTAGAGAGGGGTTTAGTGCCCTTCTGTATAAGCATATATTGCTTTAACTTTACCCTCCTGGTAGCATTAGAATGCTGACTCTAAAAATTTTGAGAAGAACTCCGCAAACGTAATTGGTTGTGTGGCCAAGGATCCACCGTTACGAAAATACAGCAGTAGGGCATTAAAATGCAGTTTTGTGAGAAATAATATGTAACTTTGATCCAGTATATCTGCAGTTATACCCTCAAAAGCTATTCTTTAGAGAGTGATAAAGAGTGCGTCCAAACCTGAAAAGTAGGAGGGTGAACTGAAAGTTTTTAAAATGTTTATAAGTTAGTCGGGAACTTCATTGAGAGCTACGACTTTTTTGGTATGCGTAATTGTTGCAACGAGTATGTTCAAACCGTCGAATAAATGCAGCTAGAGTTGTTTGTTAGCAGCCATTTTAGGTGATCAGCGTCACAACAGTCACAGAAATGGTTTAAATCGAATATTATATAATTATTATGATAGCTACGAAACCATTAAGTGCAGAATTATAGCCAATTGTAAATTAAATGTTAGATCAATATAATAATACTAATAATGACAAATAAATCTAATGTGATAACTACGACAGACGTCTCTAAACAAAAGTCACCTTCATCTCTATTATTTGCTAATGGTTTTGCAATCCTCCAAAATAATAGCCAACAAGCAATATATTCTGTAGAGAAACTACACGAAATAGCGGCAAACTCGACTCAAACTTTTACACTACAAGATCCAATATATTACAGAAACAATCAACCTGTAATCATCAGAATCCAGTAAATCTCTCAAATGGCCAAATTAAAATGTCTCAGTGAGATTTCAACAGGGCTCGACCACGAAGCTAACAAAGAAGGAATTACAGAACTGCAAAGACCATAGGAATGAAACAGATTTAAAAAAATCTCTGTCACAAAAGGTAGAACAACGTCATTATTATACACTTTTAAAACAGAGCTACTTTACCAACGTGGAAATCCTGTCATTTGTGGCAAATCGCAAACTAAGAACATCAAAAAAACAAGAAACAAAACTTCCGAGGATAATTCTGGGACAAAATGGAATAGCATAAAGTTGAAAACCAAGAAAATCGGTCAAGTTTGCGAGATAACAACAAATGTGTTATCTCGGAGGACAAGGTACAGGGCTTACTAGACCCATCCGGGATGGACCATATTGAAGCGTTATCCTCTTTGTCGATGCCGGGCGCTGATGACTGCGCAGTTGAGCGCCCCACAAACCAAACATCATCATTATCTTTGTCGATGTACGTTAGCAACAAACTGTGCCAGTGTTCCGTCATCCACTGCAAAGCAAAACCGTGGGCCATTAGTGAAATTTGAGACTTATTAGTTGGAGCCTTAATCGAAAACTTAAGGTTTTAGATATGTTGCTACTAGCTACGACAGTGCTTGGTACTGAATCAGTGACGAATCACAACACCACATTCTTAGTTGTTTCGCAAACGACTAGTTTGCGGACATATGCTTACTGGGTCGTTTTTGCTTCTACTATCGTATACTTTCATCCGTGGCAGTGCATTTTCTCAGTGATCCTCTGCAATTTAATACAGATATTAATACGTTACACAGATGTAGCAACTTTCACACAAAATACAGTTGCAAAACAGGAAACAGCTTGTGTTATTATGAAAAATCGTACATCATTGCGAATCTCTACACTGTAGAGTCGCACGATTATGACCAATTCGACTAAAAACCCTTAGTTCATTTCACCTGTCACGGGACGTGCACCGAAGACGTATATGTAAATAAGACTGATAGATTAATAGTCTGTGAAATCTATAATTTAGAAGAGAATTATTGACAGAATTTAATTTTTGGGAGAGGGTGATGAATCATATCTGATAGCTCAGTCGTTAAAAGCATTGCTGCGAGAAACAAGGTTCTGAGTTCCAGTCGCGGTTCGACATTGCATAGTCAAATATTCATTTGGGGATACCTAAATTTTTGTCTGTATGAATTTCGCTCAGTGATCTTACAAATTAGGAAGCTGTTTAAGTTGTAATAAGTGATGATCATCAGCTTTTGGCACAAGGAGTCAGCATTTCAAAACCTATTTATGGACTTTTTGCGTACTTCTCTGGTGAAAGGTATCGTGAATTGATTAAACGCAGTGTTGTAAATAACTACTGTGAAAATTTCGAAGCTCTATTTGCACTTGATGTACAAGGTGGCGACTGAATACGAGAGTGTCTAACAGTCAGGCTACATGCTACCGTGGAATCTCTATTCATCAGAAAGCAACAACAGTAGGCTGCCACAACAGAGCAACAGGCTCTAGCTACTTTGTACAGTGGTTAGCACTGTACTCGCATTTGCGGGGACTATTATTCAAATCCCTGTCTGTACATCCAGATTTAAGTTATCCACGATTTCCCTAAATTACTTAAGATAAATGTAGAGATACTTCCTTTGAAAAGAACATATCGATTTCCCTCCCCATCCTTCTCCAATCTAAGCTTGTGCTCCACTCCAATGCTGTCATTTTTGATGGGACGTTAAACCCTAATCTACCTACCTACAAGTTCTTGCTGTGTGTAAAGAAGCATATGGGAGGTGTCTGCGTTCACTCCACGTGTCTGCTGGTAGGTAAGACCTGAACTTGCTCCTCAGTGCAATAACTGGAGGGGTACTGATTTTCGACTAGCAGCCTTCGTTGGCGAACAACATTTTCTGTTTCTCAGAACTGCTAGATGGCCAAATGTCCAGCGAGAAATGCTGGAACGAAACACATACACCACTATTGTATGAATGCTAGGTGGTAGAAATAGTGTTATAGCTCTAGGAAAGTTACCATTGTAGTATGGTGGCAGTGCAGATTCTGGGATGGTCTGTATAGTTGCCAAATCTCCTCTCTCGCTCCCACCTCCTCCCACATCCCACCCTCTCCTCATTCCCCTAAGCCACTTGAAGGGCAGTTATCTTACTGACAGGAGATGTAACAGCCTGCATAGTTGCCATATTTCCCAAAGACGACGATCGAAGATGGTGAAAGGCCAAAGGGACACAACAATGGCTCCTGGTGAAAGGTACCCCCATGAATCGTTGTCCAAATCCACCAAGATGGATGCTATTATGACGCCACAGTAGACATAGTCCAATGTAAAAATGACGGGAAATTAAAAAGAAGCTTCAAGTAAGGTAGCTTGTTTGAGAGTTGCATAGTCTATTTATTTAAACATTTAGGAGCTGACACATCGCTTTACGGCAAAAACAAATTAGATACGATTTATGATGAAAATACTTTCTTTGTACATATCGCAACTCTTAAGGGCATGTGTGTAGTAGTATTGAATTATTGGGACACTGCACGTCACATGATCTGTTTATCAACATATGTAGGGACGTTACTTGTAACAGCATTTTTACGTTGTCAGGCAGTACCGCAATAATCCTGTAAACTATCACTGTTATGACTTTAACAATCAGCTCTATTACATTTTGCAGTTCTTATAACTGAGAGCATTCAAGGATTTTAAATTTGGCTTTTATTTCTTACTATCACTAATATATTTCATGTCTTCTTGGGTGTACACTACCAACTCTTCTGCTCCACATTCTTGTGGAACTTCCGAATTGAATTTTAAGTTTACAACTTTAATGTTTGATAAAAGTTGTTATACCATCCATTTTAAACTCTGCAAATGGCTTTTCTATCGCTAGGTGCGCAACGTCTTGTCCTCCACTCTCTGATATAACGTAACCAACTGCTCTCAGCAGATCCAAATGAAAATGGATGTTTACAAACATATGTTTTGTATATCCTTTAATACAGCGAACATCTATGAATCCATTCATTTCTGCAAGTTCTCCAACACATGACCACTTTCCATTGCTATTTATAATAAATGATATCTTATATTCCACACCCATATGCAGATTTTTCCATACACTGTGCTTAAAGTGATATGTAAATCTCGTTCGCACATCTGAAGTGGCTTCTTCTATTTAAAATAACAGTTTAGATTCTTCTGTTATAGCAACTTTTTTAGTCAAATACTCCAGTTTTGGTTTTTTGACTTCGATTCCTTCCAATCCAGTTTTCTTTTGCATACACATGATACACTAATTGCACTTCAAGAGTTAACTTCTTCAACAAGGAATAGTTTACGTTTGTTCAGCACGCTGGTTCTGTTTCTTAAGAACTTTGGAATAACGTTATTTTTGTGAATCGGTCCTAATTTGGCATTATCTATATTTGACGGTATTGTCGAGAAAAATTTCCCAGATTGAACGAAATATATTTCTCTAGCTTTCATATAACACTTTTGCATAATACTTATGTTGTCTTTGTTAGAGTCTGTTAACAATTTACATGCATTTGACAGGTAAATAGTTAAAACTATAAGCAAACAGAATGTAGTTTATAATATTTTCTTGGCCATGATTGTCTGGGAGGCTTACTCCCACGCCAGCCAACTTTTTTGAACTCTTATTACCCCAGTACTCAAATTGTATAACACAGTTAAATAAAACACAGCAACTGTTCTGTAAGCTGTTTGGTAGTTTGCACCACACAAAAGCGATTGACACAGAGTACAGTGGAACACATTATAAATACCGTTGTTGGCATTTAATACACTTGGACAGTCTTCCACAGGATCGAACACACCATCTATTCTGTAATTATAAACCGTATTTTCCAGTCTGGTAATACGATGTTCTTCAGCCGAGGAAAACGTAAATATTTCTCATAGACTCGTATCAGGACACTTTACAAAATTGGTAAAATGGTTACTATTTGCTTTGTTCACTTATAGTCTTGTGCTTTGACATACAAACTTGTTATTTATCTTTATTCTTCAGTTTTTTGTCATTTTGAGGAAATATAAAAATCCTGTGGCTATACCGTAAAAATGTTTGTACTGATGGAAAAACTCCTTGGGATATTGCAGGAACTCCTTGTAGACAATTGTTACCTTCTGGAGCTGGATGTAACACAATATTTAGCGGGGATTTCGATCAGAACGGAGATGTATAGCTACTACATAACATCAGCGCACTACTTCAGCGTGTGCAGAGGGTGCCAAGGAAGCAGCAATGTGATTTTGATCAATGATGACACAGTTGGAATAGACTGTTTAACCTGTATAAGTTCAAATTGTGGAATAAAGATATATAACACATTTGTATGTCAGATGCACAGGTCTTAACAAAGTTGTCGGTAGCCATCTAATCGATTTTATAAAATGTCCAGACATGTGTCCATGAAAAACTTTCATGTCTTCCTCAGCTAAAGTACATGGTATTATAGACGAAAAACTGCGGTTTATAACTACAAAATGGATAGTCTCTTCGACCCTGTGGAAGAATGTCTAAGAGTGTTAAATGCCAAGAAACAGTTTTTATAATGTGTCCCATTGTGCTCTGTGCCAATCGCTTCTGTGTTGGGTAAATTATCAGATAGCTTACAGAACAGTTTCTGCATTGTTTTTAGCAGTAGTCTGCCATTTTTGTACTGGGGCAATAAGAATACACAGAAGTTGAGTGGTGTAAAAATAAGCCTCCCAAACAACCAAGACCGAAAAAAGATTACAAGCTATGTTCCGTATGCCTATAGTTTTAATTATTTATCTGTAAACTATATGTAAATTGTTGACACAGAATCCAACAGTGACGACATGTGTATTGTACAGAAGTGTTATGTTAAAGGTGGAAAAATATGTTTTTCACAATCCAGGACATTGTTTTATACAATACCGTCAAATATAGATATTGCCAAATTAGGATTCATCCTCACAAATAATGTTGTTCCAGAGATCTTAAGAAAAAAACAAACAAATGTACTGAACACACTTAAACCATTCCCTATTAAAGAAATTACTCATTTAAGTGCAAGTAATCTATAATGCAATGAAACTGGAGTATAGGACGAAAACAAGTGGTATAAGAAAAGAATATAAACTACTATTGGAAAAACAAGAAGTCATTGCAAATGTACGAGCAAGGCTTATATATTGCTTTAAACACAGTGCATGTGAACATCTGGATACGAGTGTGGAACACAAGATAGCATTTACTGTAAATAGCACTGGGAGGTGGTCAGATATTGGAGGATTTGCAGAAGCCAAAGGATCCGTTGAAGTTCGCTATATTAAAAGATACACAAAAAAATCTGTTTACAAACATCCATTCCCATTTGGATCTGCTTAAAAGGACGGCTACATTGTATCTAAATGTGGTGGACTGGACATTGTGCAACTAGCGACAGAAAAACCATTTGAAGAGTTTAAAACTGATTGTACAACAACATTTATCAAACATTCATCGGTTAAAATTGTAAACTTAAAATGATATGTGGAAATTCCGCAAGACTGTGGAGAAGAAGTGTTGGTAGCGTAAACCCATAAGATGTGGAATGCTTTAGCAGTAGTGTAACACAGAAAATTAACAGCAAAATTAAAATCCCTGAATGGTCTCGGTTAGAAGAATTGTGAGAAGGAACGGAGCTAATTGTTAAAGCCATAAAAGAGATAGTTCACGGGAAAACAGTCAGAATGATATTAGAATTAGAGAAGATACCTAATCTGTATTTGTCACTAACTGGCTGGAAAATGAATTAGATGATTTGGACGTAGATTTAAATTTTAAATAAGAAATTAAGATGGATCTTGTTGTATTCACAACAAACACAAATATAGGAAGAGTTGTTTTCCGTGTGTAAATGTATATGCAAAACTTAATAAAGATCTTGTATAGGAATATTTGTTTGCTTGATTGCTATTGTGTAAAAATTCAAAAAAAAAAAATCTCTTGTTTATGCTAATCTACATGTGCCTTTGGATGGTGACATTGCAAAGTAGTTGAAAGTGGATAACTGGTTGGCCTTGGAAAGTAGTTGAAACTAGGTAGTTGAAAGAATAGCAACCCTCTTTTCTTACCTCCATAAAATAAATCATACATCGATTCTGCAGGAACAGGGTGTGGGAGGATCAGATTCTGGGTGGACGTTCTGCAGACGCTTGGGGTATAAGCGGTCATGGACGGTGGGCGTCTGGAGGAGATAGTGGCAGCAGACCTTCTTTTCGCGACGGATGGAAGAGGCATGTACTACGCCTGCAGGCTATCTGGACAGCGCTTTCGCTCTCTCATGGCCGCTGTGGTCGCGCCAAGTATCTCTAGGCAGCAGACAAAAAATTGTTGCGCTACTACACGAGTGCATAAAATCGCTGCAATAATGAATATTTCAGCATTCTTCAATGGATGGACCTTACTACTTGCAGTTCGTATATAATGTCCCAATAATTAAATATACTACTACACACATGTTGTTAAAAGATGAGGCTGTTAAACTGCACCAAAACATACCTAAATGTTTAAATAAACGGACCGTACAATATAAAACCAATAAATAAGCTATCTTACTTGGATTTCTTTTTAATTTCCAGCCGTTCTTACATAGGATTATGTCCACTGTGGCATCATAGTAATAGCCATTTTGGTGAACATATAGGACAATCCTCAAAGGTAGTCATCTTGGGCAGCCATCTTCGTGAACCTTTGACCTTGTGCTATCTTGGGGAAATGTGGCAATCATGCAGGCTGTCCCATTATCATCAACTAATAGGATAACTGCCTTGAATAGGCCTAGTGGCCTAGTGGAGAGTGGGTGGGGAAATCGAGGGAGAAGGGTGGAGTGCGGGTGGGGAAATCGAGGGAGAAAGTTGTCGGCAGAGGGGAGATCTAGCAACAATGCAAACTGTCCCAGAATCGGCAAAACTACCATGCAGCATTCTCTAGAATCATTAATTCATATGGAAAACTGTCTTGACTAACTTGGTTATGAATTCATCCTCATAGATCACATTCACTCATCCACAACACATTCTCTCTGAAGAACAGGATTTCTCTCCATGCTAATAGGCCTTTGATGAAAAATGGCTGGAAGTGCTCGTTTCTCGGTTCTTAACACAACTGAGTATCTATGTGACCCCGTCAAAAAACCATGAGCTACATATACTTCATCAACTGTGGGAAATGCAGCAGGCAATGTGTCTAGCTGTCCTTGGGGACTGCTCACCATCTACTAGCTGTGCTGCAAACGACAATTATTACGGATGCTAACCGGTTAGATGACGTGAGTATAGTTAAGACTGTGTTTTCTTATTATTTCGTTGTAAATAAGAGCCTTACATACGGTTGATGTCTTGGGCCAACATTATTCAAAATATATATTATTGAAAGAATGGTTTAGAAAATGTAGTGAAATGGATGCCAGCGTGGAGGAGGACATACTCTTTATTTATTGTCTGCACACGACGATGTGTCCTAACTGAAGATTAAGAAGGTAATAAATATTTGGTGAGGAAACAGTTTAAGTGTAGAGCACTGTCATTTACGGATCAGAAGTATGGGTTCCTGATAAAAAATTTAAAATCAAGAATAAGCCGCATAGAAATTTTTTGAAACAATTCTGCTAAGTGATTTTACAAGATAAGAATAGGATGACAGAAATAAAGAGAAATCTGAAAAATCCTTTGCTATGCTATAGAGAAGAAGGAGTTATCATGGAATGGCCTCATGAGATGGTTACCAGGGGAGAGACTGCTACATATAACTTGGAAATATATCCCTGCGAAAAGGAAGAAACGAGGCAGACCCAGAAAAAGATGGCTAGAGAAAACAAAAGGTGCTATGGCAAGAAGAAGCTTCCATATCACATGACGAGTGGCAAGATAAGAAGTTGTGGCTCTTCGGGTGCAGCAAATGGTTCTTGACGCTGTAAATAAAAAATTCGCCTATTAAGATCGATGAAAAGTATCTGCATTTCTTGCAGCACTAAACGTGATAAAAGCTTGAAGATAGACATCTGGCCATAGCGTGTCGTAAGTTCAGATGAAGCACCACAATGGAGTAATATTCCTTTATTCAAGAAGATTAATCCAGTAGCTACACTGCACATTTCCTGTTCTGTATATAGGATAGCATTTTCTGGCAATCAAAGTTTTGACATATTAATTATTCACGACTTCTACATAGTTCACAAACTTGATACTAATGCTTGCTGTGTGTTCAATTGAAAATAATGACGACACACGTAGTATAATCTTTAACCCAATCTAATATTCGTTTTTCAGTGTAACACTTCGGTATTGCTACACAAGATATTAATTATAGAGCAGAAGTTCTTTTTTTCTTTTTCTTTTTTTTACGAACTTACCATAGTTTACGACATCTTTTAAAAGAAAACTGTTGAGTCACTACACCCGGCACCTCTATCATTGAGTCCAACCAAAAGAAGAACTTCTTCTCTATTTCTTTCCTGGGGCCCATCTCCTATCAGATTCAACGCCTTCTTCATAATAAATTCAACTGTAATGTCGCGTTTTCAACCAATAGTAGTATTAAAAAAATTCATTCACAATTTAAAATCGACCTGTTCCACTGTGAAAAACTCTGTTGTGCATAAGATTTTTTGCGACACTTGCTCTTCTTACTACATAGGACAAACAGGACGTGCCTTTACAGTCAGATACAAAGAACATCTTTTAAGAAAAAATGGTACAAGCACCCAGAATTCGTCTTTTTCCGACCACCTTCTGATTACTGGTCACGCACCCAAAGCTGTTCACGATATCAGCATTTTGTACTCCGAGAAGAAAGGCCGTAGATTAGATGTTCTCGAAGAATTATAAATTTTTAAATATTAATGATGGTCTCATTCTTAATGAGCATCTACAATAACGTAATAAAAGCTTCTTCAGAGGGTATAAAGCCGGTACTTGATATTTGATTTCGTGTTCCCTAGCGCAGTTACCAAAATATTTTTTTGCCTAAGTCGACTAATAATTCTCTTGTTTTTTAAAAGATTATATTAACTGCACTTCATGTTATACCATTCTTTTCTGCTCTCTGAGTTTTTTAGCTGACTCTAAAATGACGTTTTCAACCTTTAAACTGTATTTATAAGCTGTCATGTAGACAATTTATTACCGTGTTTGCTGTTGTCAGGTAAAATGATTGGCTGTTACTTCATGTAGAAAATAATATTCATCGTTAACATTCGTCCGTCTATATTTTGAATGTTAAGTAGCCTGTTTGTATGTGCGGCTACTAGATTGCACTCTTGGTGTAACGTTCACCTGCCCGCAATTGCTAACGCGGGCGCCTCTGTCTGATGCTACTGTAGCTCGACGCATGTGAACAGTCCATAGTGGCTTGCCTTTATCTATTCGGTTTCACAAATTTTGTAACTAAAACTTTATCGCTCGATTTTTAGTTTAATACGTGATACGTAAATACTGTTTCCTTTTTGTACTTCTAGCTACTACTTACACTTAATTTTTTTCTTTCCTATAATTTTATAATAATGTTACTGGCCAATTTCAGTGTTTTATTTCTGATGGAGGCACTCACAGACGTGTCGAAACTTGGGTCAAAAGACTCCTTTATTGCGACCGAGTGCTGCTATTACTGTTAATTTTATAGAGCAGAAGGGTAATTTCAGGTTGATGGATGTATCACACAATTACGGTTGCGCTAATAAAACACTAATCTTACAACAGTTCCAATAGTAGCGACCTCTTATTAACATTTTTTTTTAAATCTCGTCTTGTACTCTATATCCTAGTGCTTCATACATGGACTGCAGCAGCTATCTCCTCGTCATTGTTTGACTCTTGTGTAACCTTTTGTTAAGATATTTACAGACTGCCTCTGCAGCATCTTCCTAATGATCTGAAAAACGGAGCAACAGTGGAACGTTTCCTACTATTTGTCGACACCAGTTCTCTTTGCGAAATATTCCTATATGCGGAACTCTCTCCATATAATCACAAGTTTCTTTGTTTATTTCAGGTGAGATCGTAAGGTAAATGCCATTTCCAGTAGAAAGTGAACTTGTCGGAGTGTTTTATGTTACTGAAGGCCGCACGATGTAACCAGAAGCAGTTTAGTATTTGGTGTAGCAAGCCAGGGGCTCCTTCACGGTTGCGGTACACTATTCATTCCAACAGACACTTTTCGACACTGTTAAGAATAGGTATTTTGTTAAAAAATCTGGACTTTTTATCTGTGCTTGAGTCTTACATCAGAATTGCTAATTACCGGTTTCTACTTTCTCAGCAATGATGACTGTGGCGCAACGAATTAAGAAACTGCCAAATCACAAATAAATTACTGCTTCGGTCTCCGGGAAGGCCGTCTGCGCCATTCTGTTCAGACAAATAATTAGAACGCCATTATTGCAAACTTTTCCGTGTCAGCAGTCGAGAACGTGCGTTGTTTATCGTTTGTATACTGAATTTTGTTCTTCCGGGCTGGTTAAGAGGCATTCAGAGAGAATCAGGTTCGTTACGAAACTCTCAATATTTTTGAGCCCAAACTCTCTCAAATAAAACAGGCGTTATACAACACAAAACTGAGAGCAAACGAATGTGTGAGCTTTGTGGAAGTTTATGACTTTCTTTAGACACCGATTACTTGAAACCCTTCTCACAACTATAATCCAAATATCACGTGACGACGTTTTAGTAGCAGAATTGTGATAAGACACTGATCGAGGCGGCGCAGTGGTGAGACTGGACTCGCATTCGCGAGGACGGCGCTTCAACTCCCCGAACGGTGTTCCTGATTTAGGTTTTCTGGGATTTCTGTAGATTGGTTAAGGAAAATACCGGCATTGTTCCTTTCAAAGAGTACGATGGAGTTCCTTCCCCTATTCGTCCCTAATGATTTCTTCATCGGCTAGACAGTAAATTATAATCTCCCTTTCTTAATTATGACAGATAATAATGTACAAATGGCAATAGAGTAGCACCAGAAATAATACGTTCGCGTATATGTGTTTCAGCTCTGCATTCGCATCAATCGAAGAAAGTTATATTGAACTGTTCGATCGTTTGTGATTGTGGTGTTACGTGAAGCACTGGCCGCCCTGAGCTTGGGGAGAAGTACGGAAGGTCCAACCTTGGTAAACATCCGAATCTGATTCGTCTTCAGCAGAAGCCAGCCGCTTGACTTTCCGACTGGGGAGCGGCGCCTCGGAACTCTCGTCTGATGTGCCGAGCTCGTCGAACTTCGTGGCTCCAAACCTCTCTGCCATCTGTGTCAGTTGCTCCGCCGTGGTCACGTTGCTCTGCAAAACAAAATGCTACAATATAAGCCACACAAACTCAACAGGCTCGGGAGTACAACAGCAAAATAATACACTAAATTTTGGGAGCATTCCAATACCAAAAAGGATATATATGAGTGACACGAACTTCATCACACAAATTAGGTACAAGGTAATACATATTTGATTGAGACTCGCATGTTTTGTCTCTGGCTCAGAGAACTTGATATGAATCCCCAATGTGCCGCAATTAAGTCTGTAACTGTTGCGGTGTGGAGCAGAAGATGGCTCAAATATATTTTATGGAATCTCCCTCCATGCTGTTTGTATACGAGTCGGAAAATATAAAATGCTTCATTTCCGGAGGACCGCGATAGACAAGTTTGGAGCCAGCTGCATATAAGAGACGTAGTGTTGGCGGAATTTCAGGAGCAAGGAGTAAAAAGGAGCACGAGTACCTTTGGTACCTTAAGAATGTTTATACATTTCGTACCACACGCCGCCAAGTATTGGATTGCCGAAATATGGCATGTGGAAAAGGGGGCAGTAACTCGAGCTGTGAAACCTCCCAATTGTAGCGGTTATTTTACTCAATAGGTCGAAGTCGAGATCGCGTGCTGTATATCCAATGTTGTCCTAAATCATCACTCTTGACATCGGGCTGCCATGTCGTTACCATACAGAGGGCACCGCGGTAGCGCTTAACACTTGTGCTACCATCGCAGTAGGACAGGTGGAGGCAAAGACTCCTCCGAAAACTCCTCGTTTAACCACTCTGCATGCCACGACAGCATTTATGTGCCCATCCCAGTCCGAATCGTTTGTGGTTTCTAGAAAACGGAATTCGACGCAGTGTATCAAAGTGACTTGAGCTTCCCGTAACACTATCTCCTTCCGTTACACAAGAGGAGAACGCCGGTGAGCCCACGTGTGCAGTAGTAACCACTTACCGCGGTATACTCTTGGACTTACTCGGGACATTATTTCCAAGAGTTGCAGTCTTCAGAAGCGTTACAACATAATAAAGCATACAACTGCAGTGGTGGTGCTACGTAACTACTGGTCCATTTGACATTTTAATTAAGCAACATGCGATGTAAAAGCATAAGTCATCACTGTAATAGGGACGCTGCACTGTTAAATAAATTCTGTAACATTTCTATGAAATGTTCATTGCGTATGTTTTACATTGGTTCCGAGTAAACAAAGGAAGCATAAAAATATTGCACCCGGTATTTATTAGGCATAATGTTCTGTTTATTCCATCGGACTCATAGACAACTCAATGAAGTCATTACGTCACTTAGCAGGGAGCAAAGACTGTTGTCGGTAAACCTTGTGATAAAATGATGAGAGACATAATCTAAGTATAATACTGCATTGTGTAATGCCGCTATGACCCTCGACAAATGTCAGATACACTACGATACTTCCTAAGAGCAGAATCGAGTTATCGGGAGGTCAGGCGGGTCTTTGTTTCCACTTCTCTTCGTCTTTTGAAAGCTAAATTCTGTACCAGTCATTAAGAAAATTGCGTAGAATCTTACTGAAAATCACGCAGTTTCTTCTGTTAGGATTATCTTTCCACTAGTAAAAAACTGCGATACCTCAGTACATCCCACAAGCACACATGAAATTAGCATACAACTGCAGACAGACTACAAACACGGTGAAAATAAAGTGGAACCTAGGCATATAACTGCAGGAGAACTATGAGGGCGTGCTAAAAGGTAATTCCTCCGAATTTTTTTATTCTGTTCTCAGTATCGGTTGAGGTATTACGTGTCATTCATATCACACAGTCAACAGTGCCGCTTCGCTGATGCAAGTTGCACCCCTCTGCCACTAGAAGGCTCTGAATTGTAACCTTGTGTTCATTGTCATCGTTCATTCTCCATACGGTCCCGACTTGGCCCCATCCGATTTTTACCTGTTTCCAAAATATAAAGACCACCTTCGAGAACTTCATTTTGATAGTGATGCAGTAGAGGTGAGGTTGCGGCTCCGCCAACAAAGTCAAACATTCTACAGTGACGGTATCAACAAACTAGCCTCTCGTTGGGAGAAATGTGTTCGTCACGAGGTGACGATGTTGTGGAATAAATATGTAGACATGAAGAATAAAGATGTAAAATGTTAATAAAGTTGCTTTAAGAGTTTTCACATTAATCATTATGTTTTTAGGTACGATAAACCGAATTCTTCATTTACACTTATTTTCATACTCTAGTGAAAAATCGAAAAAACAGCAGTTGCTCTTCCGAAGATAAGTCTATTGCTACCACAGTAGCATTGGTCTAAAACTATCATTTGTGCACCAACGGTGCTGAAATTCGAATGTCTCACCTGCTCATAGCAGGCAATTGCGCATTCAGAAATAGGAGGACCGTTGGCGCAGTGAAACTGAGAGAAGAAAGGAAGGAAGAATAGGGTTTAGCAACTTGTAGAGGACGGGGTCATTACCGATGGAGCACAAGTTCATCAGACTGGGGGAGGGTAGGAAAGAAATGGACCGGCAATTAACCAATTTAGAGAAACCACGGAAAACCTAAGTCTGTATGATCGGACATGGTTATCAGCCCCAGTCCTTCTGAATGCAAGTACAGTACCAGTATCTTAAACCAAATTGTGCCATCTTTTGACAGGCAGAGTTCACCCACATATTTTAATGATCTCACGTGCTTAATTTGCTAGCTTGTTAAAAATATGTGAGGCGCCTTTAGCTCTTCTTAAAAGTTAAATAGCTCATCGACTTCATCTGCTTAAATTTCAAATAATCCTAGCCCCCTTTGTCTTTGACTGGTCACAGTGAAACGAAGCTTTCATGTCAACTCGCAACGAGGCGAGGAGTCCAATGGCTAACACAGATGACAGCCAGGTGTTAGGCCCTTGTTCACCCATCCAGGTTCAGAATTTCCCTGATTTTCTTAAATCATTTCACTTTTATCCTGAGATTCCTTATACATATTACGACGACTCCTTACCGCATCCTTCTCAGTTGAGTGGGTGCTCCGTCTTTAATTACCTCATGTCTAAGGTGCTGCAGTCATGGACTGTGCGGCTGGTCCCGGCGGAGGTTCGAGTCCTCCCTCGGGCATGGGTGTGTGTGCTTGTCCTTAGGACAATTTAGGTTAAGTAATGTGTAAGATTAGGGACTGATGACCTTAGCAGTTAAGTCCCATAAGATTTCACACACATCTGAACATTTGAATTACCTCAACGCCGGCGAGATGTTATATCCACACCTTTCTACCACATGTTACTGGAATCTCTATTGAATACGCCAGTAAAATCTCCTTCACAATACATCTCACAGTTTAAGGCGATGACTGCACATACGGATCAAATTAAAAATATTAGGTTAACATGTTCAATTTTTTTGTCTAGCATTTCCCAACGAAAGAGGATTTTACAAGCTTTACAAGTGTACCGGCTGCACGTATTAGCGACGCATGTCGATGTTCATCTTTTCGAAAAGATCAAGGCGCTGAAGGCGAAAAGCAGGAGTAACTACAAACTGATTACAGGATACAGCTAATGCTTTCTAATCACTTCGTAATAATTCCGAGCGATGGTGCTTGTACCTTTCAAGGTTTTCGCTTTGCAGCGCCTTTAAACGATCTGTGTAACTACGCAGTGTGTGCAATATGGCTGTAATAAGTTTTGCGGCGGAATTTAACTGCTGCAACATGTTGCCAAGGCATTTCTACAAAAACGAACAGGAAGATGTCAGGTGATCACAGCCTTTTGTGAGATGTAATAGCGCTCACACTTTGCATCGTTGAAGACAATTACAATTTCGAAATCGAAATTGGGTCCTTCCCAGGCTGAAAAAATAATTAGGGAGATGTGTGCATCATCAGAAATACGTAATGCTTTACATCTGCCTTTTTTTTTCTTTTTTTACGAGGTTGTAAGCTTGTAACGGACGTATCAGCCGATATAGCTTACCCCTGATCCTGGAACGTAGCAAGTGCAGAAACTTCTCACATTCAGCCAATATTGAAGACTACAGATTCTGACTCGTATGGATATCTTCTTAATTTCTGCCCATCTTGTAATTAATTTAGTCATAGCATCTTACGATCACTGAAACTGAATCAGCGGTTATCTGGAAAGATATTCCAAAATTTATCTAGCGTCTGGCTTCAGCTTCTGTTTTCCCTACTTTCATACATTTATGCTTAAATTGTTTCCAAGTGAAAGATGTTAACCATTACGCTATTTAAAACTGAGAGTTTATAAGTTTTCGGTGTGCACAATGATAAGAACTGTAATTCCAAATCACGCATTATAGAAAATAAATTCAGCGAGCACTGTCCTGTGTGTGATCAATGACTTAAATAAGAAGGTATCATAAATTGACCTTATACGGGGTGTTCTAAAAGTCTCTCCGCAGTGCCGTATGATTGTTAGCCGAGCGAGCCGTGTGTCTGTTCGCCTGCCTGGGCTTTTCAACTGAACAATAAACGCACAACGATACTGCAGTGATATTCTGCACCCATTCAAAGGAGAACTTGTGTTAAGTGAAATACTGAACAGTTATTTTCAACAAGATAGTACAACCGTGCATACAGCTCGCGTTTCAGTGTAACTGCTTGCTGGTGTTTTTGATGATCGCATAATTTCACTGGGACTTTGGTATGACCTAACACCACCTGACTTTTTCTTCTAGGGTGCGGCGAAAGCAACTCTACAAAAACCGTCCAAAATCCATCGATGAATTGAAAACTGCAATATCCACTTTCACTGCCTCTGTTACAGAAGAAATGCTACAGCTTGTGTTTGGAAACATGATTAGACGAATTGAATTGTGTATTCAACAATAGGGGGGACACTTTCAACATTTAACGTGAAAATTTGTAAGTAAAAATTAATATTCAATAAATTAATAACTTGTATTTCACTGAGTTTCATTTCGGTATATTCACTGCGGCATACGGCACGCGCGGCTAACAATCATATGGCACTGCGGAGAGACTTTTTGAACACCCCGTATTTAACATTTTAATTCATTAATGTCTTCTTCTTCTTCTTTTTCGTCTTCTGGCTTTTCGGGTAGAGGTTGGGGTAAACCTGTTTCAGATTCACCGTTTTGTTCCCACTGATTTTCTACGCGAATGTTTATAATACAAGTCTTGTTTTAGGATCCTAACCTCCGACATAAGCGGAAGATGTTTCTTCCATTCATTTTTGTTCTGTACAGCTTTCTCTGTTACAGATTTCACACCTTATTTTGTCCTTATGTAGATGTTCACAACTTTTTTTTAAAGTACTAAGAATGTCACGTAGCAGCAGAGAATAACCGGTCTCTTCCTTGGAGACAAGGTCGGTTACGTTGACGATTCGCTTGTAATGTTTATTTTTTGTTATGTGTTACTGCTCTTTGTAGAAACAAAACGATTTAACTTCGAAAGACGAGAGATTAGTACAACCTAACTTACACGTCATGCACAGTTGACTGCCACCAAAAAGACCCTGATGTTATTGTTTACATATAGCAGGAAGCTGTGAGGTAATCTACAGCCAGTGTTAGTGGTACGTCCCTTGCAGCCTGGTGGATGTCGGAACCCGCTGTTGCTGGTAGTTCAGCGTTGTCGACAGCTCATAATGCTTGCTTTCATGCTTCCTTCAAAGGATCCTATTCCGGATCTACTGTTTTTAAACTGTCACCTCATTGTTCATTCTCTTTCTGATTACAGTCTGTTAACGTTTCTGGCTGCCCCTGTGGCAACATCTAAACTTTAACAACAACTAGATACATAATTCTTACACCTACGTAATGACTGTACGATCAAATGGTTCGCTATGATGCAATCAATTACTTTCTTACTTGCAAGTACGGTCGCAGGTTCGAATCCTGCCTCGGGCATGGATGTGTGTGATGTTCTTAGGTTAGTTAGGTTTAAGTAGTTCTAAGTTCTAGGGCACTGATGACCACAGATGTAAAGTCCCATAGTGCACAGAGCCATTTGAACCATCTTACTTGCAAGTATATTCACTTAATACAGTAGAAAAAAGGGGCAGAGTCTGATGAAGTTTGGAATATCCGCCCGTATCTCGTGGTTGTGCGGTAGCGTTCTCGCTTCCCACGCCCGGGTTCCCGGGTTCGATTCCCGGCGGGGTCAGGGATTTTCTCTGCCTCGTGATGGCTGGGTGTTGTGTGCTGTCCTTAGGTTAGTTAGGTTTAAGTAGTTCTAAGTTCTAGGGGACTGATGACCATAGATGTTAAGTCCCATAGTGCTCAGAGCCATTTGAACCATTTTGGAATATCCGACCTACATCAACTTGCATTTTTAAGATTTCATGGACAAATGACCTCGGTGGCGAGCAACCAAAAATTTCTCTTTTTCTATTGTGTGTAGACAGCGGTTCAGAAATGTATATAGAAGTAATTGTAAATCAGATGTTGTCATCAAAAAAGTTAGTAGACAATGGAGCAGCTGTGAGGAAGATTTACTAAAATAAAGTAATACTACCTCGCTACCCTAGTTATGTTTGAAGAGGTGAAAATGGGAAGTAGACAGCTTAAGTCATAATTTAGAAAGCAGGACCGTGGTCTTGTCAAAGTCGGCCTTGTACTTCGAACTGTCGAGAAGAAGTCTGTAAGTGGTTCTTTGAGCCTCTGCCAGGCGCTTTAGTGTGTATTGTAGAGTATTCGTGTAAATGTAGATGTAGATACCCAACTCTCACATCACGCGAATCGCGCGTTGCTGAACCGAGTCCCGTTGGGTTGTCGTGGTCTCCTTCCGACATGTTATTAAGAGTGAAATGTATATCTGTATCGGATGCTTGCTTGGCCTTGATGAAGTGGTATGAAGAGTGTGGAATGGAAGGAAAGGAGAAGGTACATCTTGATACCAGCACACAGCTCACTCCTCCAGAAAACACCAAGGGGATCACTGAGCTTAACGCTCCCATCTGAAGGACACATTACAGTGAACAGTGACATACTGTCAGCCCATGAATCACTCTCGAGATTTAATACGGGACATTGGCACTGGCACTGATAATCAGAAACATTACACCACCAACCCTTCCCACCTTTTTTGTCAAATAATGATCATAACAATTAGTCCCACCAACAAGATTTGGACCGACATCTGCTGAGAAGAGGGCCATCACCCTAGCGTGCGTTAAGGCGGCCAACCACGTAACTGCATGCTAGACAAGCACGCATGCACAAGTGTGCTCGCCCAAGCATGCTTGAGCGTGTGTACCACAAATTTCTGAAAGCTGCAGGATTCTACAAGCAGTTTGATGCTTGATAGAATTTTGAGGAAGCATGCTTGTGCAAGCGTTCAATCGCGTGCGTGATCGACCGTGTGCACCAAAAATAGGAAGGTTCGTGCAAGCATTCGTCAGTGATTTGATTTAATTTTTATTCGGTCCTGTTAAAATACATTCTGTAGAAAGCTCGTGCTGTAATATAGGTCAACCCTAAGTGTGCAACAGGGTATTACATGGGGGAGAGTGGGCGGGGTGGGGAGGAGGGGAAGAGAAGAGAAACAGTAGTACTGTGAGACAGGTTCCGTAGTGCCTCTACTGCGAACAGGTAATATGGGAATAATATTTTCGTTTCTTTAACCACTCTTTACTCCACATATCACATTTCCTATTTCCTTCGTGATACAAGCAAAACGTCTGCCAAATCCAGCGAATCGTCATCTGAGCTCGGCGATCTTTTGGTAAACAAAGTGACGATTGTACAAGCACGTTCGAGCCGCGTGGAGGCGCATGCGTGCTTGTAGAGCGATCAATTACATGCTTGGCCGCCTTTAGTGTCCTCGACAGTTGACGTAGTTCTACGGCTTATATGAGGCTTGATATGGAGCAGTTATCACTAGAGCGTGCAGAGGCAACTATTAAGGTATGCTACTCTGAACAGAAAGAAACAGAAGCGACAGGAGGTGGACTGAGCATAAGTCGAGCGCGAAAACACTGCCTTATTACTCTCACCAGGCTTAAATACGTCTTCTTTACGTTTGTAGATATATTTCCATTATTTCACATTAGACAGCTGAGAATAAATGCGGCATTTTTTTTTAACTTTTCTACCTCGGTAGCAGCGTGATGTGAGTCAGTCATATGTCAGTACCACTATAACGCTGATGAGGAGATTATTTTGGGTTTATGAGGCGTCCAGTAAGCCTACACAATTCGATACGAGCAGACTGAGTCTGACCGTGTCTTGCTTACAGGACTGTATCAGCATTTGCAGCAATATGCTATGTCACATCGTAGTAGCCTGCATCTGTTGATCAGTTTCTTAATAATTGTTATAATAATTGATATTGTGTTTTTCGGAGAGGAGTGCACACATTTACGCAAGCACTGCGTTTGCACGAGACTGTATAGAGGATTTAATCTAGTCGTTAGTAAGATAGAGTAATACCGCATTGCTCATTGCGTCACTTATTCGTGTACGAGGAAAAATGGCTCAGTAACGATGACATGACGAAAAAGATGTTCTTTGTACGAGCCGCTGGGAAAAACGCTCATTAAGCCACCATCAGCAAACAGTTTCATAGACTTTGGCTAACGAAGTTCTCCTCGTCATATAAGAAAGGAAGTTGCTCAAATCAAGTTGGTTGGTAAGCAGATATAACCCAGAAAATAATGCGCAGATACTGTGGACACGCACTGTGTCGGAAACCTACTTTTCTCCGAAACTGTGCGTCAGTGGTTTTGCGCGTAAAATGCGTTTTAGGAGAACCATTACGGAAGAACTGTATAGCAAGCCACGTATTGCCTGTAAACTAATGAAAACTGGAAGAAATTAGACCAGGTTAAGAATTTCAAGTGGGATGATGCTAAAAAACTGAATAAGGCTCTCAGAATGGAGCATTTTATGTTGGTAAAGTTTTGGTATGTGACAACGATCTGATTTTACTGTACAATAATATAATTTAGAATTTTCATAGAGATATTTTTTTGGCTTTCATTCACGTCAAAAGTCGTAGTTTTAAAATTATAATTAACTACAAAAGAACATATCATCATATTTTTAATTTACTGTAGTGGATGGTCAAAATACCTATCGGGTAGTTTGATTCTATGTGCAACTAGGAGCGACCCTGTCCATCTTCCCTCTCTGTTGAAGCGGTATGTTGGTCTCTCAAAAGAACCAACGGCGTACCTGTGTTGTGTATGAATCACGATCACGTTATCGTTTTAATGTTCAAACGATTGTCAGAAAAACTGGATATGAATGATATTCTTCAGCACACAAATTTCTGGCGCCTCCAAAGTTCGTTATATTTTCTCAGTTTAAGCCAGAGGACATATAATGGAAAAAATATTCTGGTTGACATATTAAATGCCAAACACGAGTCTAAGTCTCCACATATCCCGAAGCTATGCAGCAACTCTCTTGGACGTCTCCGATACGGAATGTTACAAGCAAGAAGCGACAACAACCACAGGTCTTACCGTAGTACATTCGAGACTGTGTGACGAAGAAAACAGGACTGTCCAAGAGAGGTTCAAAATTATATTCAGAGTTATGTCCCGAGATCTTACATTTCATACAAGTGAGAACCCTGTTCCTTGATTGTCACAGACTTATTCTATCCTGTCGTTTATTTTTAGAGTAGAAAACTGTCTTTGTCGCTCATAGCTTTTGAAAATAGCAAGATGTCACACAAATAACAGATCCAGTATTATGCAAGAAAATCAAGTACGATAAAGAACAGGACTGACGTTGTCCGGTGTCATGTATATGAAATTCGTCTCGCACGATTTAGACGACCAAAGGAAAATTTCAATCTTTAATAGCTGACTGCGACTGGAATGACGAAACTCTCGAATATGAATACACAGTATTAACTGCGTCAGTACTTCTCTCAGTTTTATCATACGAAGTTAACAATTTTGACAAGTTACTCAACTATCCGACCGAGGTGGCACAATGGACTCATATTGGAGAGTAGTGGGATTTCAAACCCTCTTACTGATATTCAGATTTAGATTTATAAACAAGCTCACCTCCGATTTCCTTCCTCGGCTTTTTGCAGTCAAAACTGGACTCCTCCTCTAATTACCTCGATGTCGACGGAGCCCTATAATCTTTCACCAATGGTACGGAATCCTTCAAATTTTACAGGAAGTGTAAAATCATGATGCCAACTGCATACCGTTTTGTAATGAGACATGTGAAGCTTTTTTTTCTCTGGTATCATGCATGAAGTTCACTTAGTGGATACAAACAAATCTTTAGGAACTTACCGTGTGGTGTCTGCCGGAAACATTGCGTAGGCAGTGCACGTAACACGACAACCCTGGAAGCAGATAAACATATTGGTAATCAGAAGTTTATAAAAATACATATAAGACTACTTTTTAAAAAGTGAAACTGCCATCGAGCCAAAAGTTGATTTGAACACCACAATGCTGTACTACACATTATCGTGCTGGCGATGGTACGGGACTGCCTTCGGGCTGAAAATCGGATCCCCAGCCAGAGTACAGTTTGACGTGGAGTCTGAATCGCGGTGCAAATTGTTATTTTTCACATACACAAGACATGGACTTTATAAAAGTCTTGCAGAAACTACTTACTAAGTTCTATAATCAGATTGGAGAATACCATCAACCGGAAAATAGAGAAACGTTCAGATGGTGGTTTGAATGGTTCGTGTGCTCTACTCAGTATCCTCCACTTGAGTACCACACACAGAACTTTCATGCAACCATGTGAAACGGCCAGAAAAGTCATTCTTTGGGATGTACTTCAACACGCGCGTCACGTTGGCTGCGTAAATATCTACAGTTCGTCGTTTTTTTAAGGTTTGAATTGATAACACCAAATCTCGTCACCTGTGACGATTTTTTTTCAGAAAAGAATTGTCCGCGTTGTGTTTTTCATATTAATCGACGCAGCCGTCCACGTCAGTAATAAAATGAGTCTCGCAGTTTGTGGACAGACGGGGTACATCCATGTTTTATCTACTTACAAGGGAATTAAAGTTACATTATTATAAAACTGAACGTCTATACATGCGTTTACAAAGTTATTTACTAGTATTGCTAATTTTGTAGTTATGTACGATAATGAACAAAAGGTTGCTCATCAAGAAAGAGCCATCAGAGAAACATATTTTATGTTACATCTGACGAGTACTGATACAAATAAAATATTAATGTTTCGCACTAATAATGTAACTGCGTTATTACGCTATAGATAATGTTTTGTTACACCATAAGGAGCAGTGTAAAACTTTTTCTGTGTATCTATCGAATCAGAGACACGCTGTCACGCATTTCCGGTCCGATTTCATTGATACTCATGTTTTTGTTGTTTGTAATTCTCATGTTTTTGGCAAGTGAAATAGCTTCAACAGTGTGGATGAAAAGTCTTAAATTTTGTTTATGATTATGATGTGCGATAAATAATATTCAGTTTCTCTCTGTGACGAGTCCGTACGATTAGTTGATTTGGAGTCGGTTATTTCCAAGGCGTCCCACAGGTTTATGTTTCTAGTACTGTGTGTAATTTCTGCGTTGACTCGAAAAATCTTGGATTCGAACGACATTAAAGATTTCTTGGTCTGGTTGCAAAACTAATCTAACCTTGGAGACAGTATTCACGCAAACTCGCCGACACAGGATATTGCAGTGCCTGTGTTGTTAGGAAGAACGATGCAATATTCCTCCGGATATGCGAATGTGGTTCATGTATTTGATAACGGCTGTAGCCGCCGCAGAGCCTGTTACTACGGATATTGCATGTCCGAAGGAACAACATTGTATCGTCCTTCTTAACCACATAGGCACTGCAATATTGTATTTATCAGTCGATACCAGGTAGCGGCTTTCACTTAAAATTTCCTCCCCTGTACGGTAATTACATAATGTGTGTACGAGTACAGGTTGTGACGAAATACAGAAGCGCGAATACATTTGATGTAGCAAATACAGGGCTACAGGGTGGTGTGAAAAGCTTGTAAGGGTGTTGCAGGGTGAGTTGTGCTCATAAGAAAAAATTCGACACATTGCGCCGTTTCCGATTTAATTAACATTGAAGTCAGTCAATTAGGCGGTTTTCACGCGCAAATTCAAACGGCCCGCCATAGACGGTGTCGCCAAACGTGTTCTTCGTTTGGTTTCCTAAAACCGAACAAGAGAGCGATATAAAAATTGGGCAAAGGACGTAGTAAGTATAGAACCGTTACCGAAGGCTGAGCAGTCTTGTGTGCTATGAGAACAACTGACATTATTGTATATGGAAGGCCACTTGAATTTGCGTGCGCAACGGCCTGATTGGCTAAGTTCAATGCTAATTAACTCGGAGACGGCGCAACGTACCGAATTTTTGTAGTAAGAGTTATTTCTCAACATAACTCTGCAACACACTTACAAGCTTTTCAGGCTGATACCCTGGATGTGAACTGCTGTGGTTGTAATGATCTGACATTGGTGTCTGCGACATTTAAACATGTTGCCCATTGCACAGTGAACTCCCTCTCTTATAGGGACCCATGGAAGAAGTGTTACACACCATTAGGGTGAACTTGACTATTTTTTGCCCTTGAGCTTATGTTGCTTGTTCTTCGGTTACAATTTTATTTTCAGTCGTTAAGTTTTACATCACAAAATGTTTTTGTTGTTATGGTCTTTAGTCCGAAAAGTGGTTTGGTGCAGATCTCGACATTAGCCTATCCTCTGCAAGCCTCTTCACCTCTGAATAATCGCTGCAACCTGCATTTGAACGTGCTCCATTGTATTCAATCAAGCCTTTGTCTCCCTCTACAGTTGGATGTGTCCTATCAACCAATTCCATCTTTTACACAAGTTGTGCCACGAAGTTCTTTTCTCCGCTATTCTATTCAGTATATCCCCATAAGTTATTCAATCTACGCATCTCATCTTCAACCCGGAGGTGTTTCTGTGATGTTTTGCGAGCGTTTTTCATACCGTACTATGGGACTGCCCTTGCAGATTACTGTGAACATGAACGAGGATGTTTATTTCGACTTTCTCAGCGACCGAGTGTTGCCCTTTCATTTACATCTTATAATGAGTATGCTGATGACACTCCCTTTTCCCAAGGCGACAACAGCCATGCTCATAGGGCCGCAAGCATACGTTCCCGGTTTTACGAACACTGAGGCACACTATCGCACCTCGAAAGGCATCACAAATCACTCTATCGTAATTGCTAAGAAATAATAACTTTGTTATTTTTAATTAGTCTTACAAAGATGTCACAGTTCGTAGTGATAGACGGTAAATCATCGAGTAGAACAGAAGTGATATCTGGCGTTCCGCAAGGTAGTGTCATAGGCCCTATGCTGTTCCTGGCCGGCCTTGTCGCCGAGCGGTTCTAGGCGCTTCAGTCTGGGACCGCGCGACCGCTACGGTCGCAGGTTCGAATCTTGCCTCGGGCATGGATGTGTGTGATGTCCTTAGGTTAGTTAGGTTTAAGTAGTTCTAAGTTCTAGGGGACTGATGACCACAGATGTTGAGTCCCATAGTGCTCAGAGCCATTTGAACTATTTTGTAGCTGGGCTGCGCAAATTGGCATTATGCTGATCCGCACAATCTACCGAGTGAGTCAAAAAGAACTTTACAACTTTGGAATTATAGAGAAATTTATTGGAATATGTTACAGAATCGGTAGAAGTGTTATTTTGTAGCAAACAACCTCAAGTTTCACACAAAAGTGTCAAGTGTCATTTTGGTTCGATGTGACTACCATTTGTGATGGGACAAACATCACATCGGCAATCAACTTCTTCCCACACTCATTGCAACAGATCGGGCGTTACTTTTGTAACGATCTTTCACGTCAGCTAAATTCTTTGGTAAGGGAGGAACATACACACGGTCTTTAATGAAACCCCACAGAAAGAAATCCATTTATGTCGAGTCTGATGAGCGAGATAGCCATGTGATTAGCCCTTCACGCCCAATCCACCGACCTGGGAAGCGATTACCGAGGAAACCTCGAACTTTCGTGAGGAAATGAGGTGGTGCACCGTCTTGGTGGTAGTAAACCATCCCATATCGGTAACATTCATCTATTTGTGGAGTTAAAACGTTTTGCAGCATATCCAAATACATAATACCAGTGACTGTTTTCTCCATGAAGAATAAAGGGCCGTACACTTTCAGCGTGCTAAGCACACAAGATATACCGGGTGATCAAAAAGTCAGTATAAATTTGAAAACAGTAAACCACGGAGTAATGTAGATAGAGAGGTAAAAATTGACACACATGCGTGGAATGACATGGGGTTTTATTATAACCGAAAAGAAACACCCCATATTGACAGACGCGTGAAAGATCTCTTGCGCGCGTCGTTTGGTGATGATCGTGTGCTCAGCCCCCACTTTCGTCATGCTTGGCCTCCCAGGTCCCCAGACCCCAGTCCGTGCGATTATTGGCTTTGGGGTTACCTGAAGTCGCAAGTGTATCGTGATCGACCGACATCTCTAGGGATTCTGAAAGACAACATCCGACGCCAATGCCTCACCATAACTCCGGACATGCTTTACAGTGCTGTTCACGACATTATTCCTCGACTACAGCTATTGTTTAGGAATGATGGTGGACATATTGAGCATTTCCTGTAAAGAACATCATCTTTGCTTTGTCTTACTTTGTTATGCTAATTATTACTATTCTGATCAGATTAAGCGCCATCTGTCGGGCATTTTTGAACGTTTGTATTTTTTGGTTCTAATAAAACCCCATGTCATTCCAAGCATGTGTGTCAATTTGTACCTCTCAATCTACATTATTCCGTGATTTATTCAGTTTTCAAATTTATACTGACTTTTTGATCCCCCAGTATTAACTTTGGGGCTGTCACGAACGTGTTCCAGGGTTGTATGGGGAGCTTCGCTGCCCCATATTCACTGTGCCACTGATTTGAAATTTTGACTTATCGCTAAAGATTATTGTGTTCAAGAATATCTCGTCGTCCTCTATCCGAGGCAACATTTCCGCACGGAATTCCCCACGAGCCATCTTATTTGCATCACTAATGTGCTGTGTCGTTATGGACCTGTACGGTTTCAAGTGTAAACGTCTATGCAGTACTCTCCAAATAACCTTTGTGGAATGCCAGTCTCGCGAGACGCATGTCGCGTTGATTTTTGTTGACTGCGGACAAAGCTGTCCCTAACCAGTTCGATGTAATCATCAACACGGGCGACTTGCTGATTTATTGTGTCGTAGTGAACAACCCATCTCGACAACGTTCTTGTGCCAAGAGTAAATTCTAGGCCTGCTTGGAGGTTCTTTAGCGTATTCGGTGTGAAATTCAAGCCGAACAGTTGCAGCAGAGTTCGTTTCATGAAACCAAAACACACAGCGAGCCTCAGTTTTATATAATGCTCTCTCAGAATTATAATCCTTTCCAATTACGTTTAAAAGATGAATCGATTTTTGTAGTTCGTCTTCAGAATAATAAAGTACGCCATTGACTTTCACCTTTGTTTATTAAAATCTTTCCCCTGTGTAACCAGTTATACAATTTTGATTTGGAAAACTGCCAGTTTACGGACCCAAAAGAAGTGAAACAGTAATCCATCATTATGTTCTTCGCATTATTTGTTGAAATTTCTCGGTGTAGCTGTCCAGCTGCCTGCACTTGTTCAAGCCCGTTATCGAAGATGTATCTTCAGTTTCTTAGCCGTCTCTGTCAAACATAAATTTATGCGAAACGACGCAGGCCTTTTCGTAATCTATAGAAAATGGGTGAATTTAATGTATTCTTCTTTTCAAACCCCGTTAAGTTGAAACTCGTGCTAGCATTCGTGCACATTTCACTTCACCGGTACTGTGCTGAGAGACGGGGAGGAATGAAATGAAGGTAGATAACAGCAGCCGCATAAAAATGTGAAACAGCCGCGGTGTGCCGTGTGCGCGATGCTGGCCAATAAGCGAGGCACATTGCCTGGAACTTGAGGTGTATGGGGCAGCTCCTACCGGACTGACATGACGTAACGGCTGCTGCACTTTGGGATGCTACAAGTTTGCTATATTTAAAGACGATTAAGAGAGAGAAATCATTGCAAGTGAAATGTCAGAGACAGGTACAGTAATTGAAATCAATTAAACAGAAATGAGCAATGTTGTTTCCTATGAACCAACTCCTGGAACATTGGCACTAACATAACTGAAAGAACGTTACACATACCTCCTTCCCCTACTAATATATGATTAAGTATGCACCTTTCATCAGTTAATTATCTACGAAGGCCTGACCTCATCAGGCGTTTTGTGGGAGCGAAAGCATTCTACACAGCAAATGACAAGGAAATTTGCAGTCTTCTTGCGCAAAGGCGCAGGATCCGGAAGTGAGACCTCGCCTCTAAACAACAATTTACCGAAAGAACTTTAGCAGTATGAAGAATATAACGCACCAGTTGCCTAGATGTGTGCAGTATTTAATTTAGAAACGCAACTTGTTTTAGAAAGACACGATTCCATTTATGATTATAGCATGGCATAGTATTTTTAAGAACTTGATGATGGGGTCACGTCTTTTCAAAATATGCTGTGTTTTTAAATTAAATAAAGCACACATCTGGACAACTGGTGGGTCATATTTCCCGAACTGATACCGTTATACAGATGAACTATGGCTTCACAACAGATTCCTTTTAATACTCGCCTGGTACTGTTGCAGCTAGACTCCCCAACGTCAGTAAAATAATGTGCCCAGCAAGGTATTTCAGACATCTAGCGCGTCACTGAAGCCACCTCTACGCTTGGCCGAGAACGTTTCAAATTCCCCTTGTACGAGCTGTGGTCACAAAATTTTAATTATTACCTCGAAAAAATTATGTTACGTGATTCTGTTTGTTTTTGGTTACATGACTGCAGTTCCGGTATGTACTGGAATCTTCGCACCACCGTGGACTCACGTGCCGTTAAAGAAGCCACAATAAAATGGCGCCGCCCATTAATGAAGTGGATTATCGTGAGGTAATTCGTTATCGACAGCAGCGGTAGTGTTTCAGTTGTGTCAAGCCATGCCGAAGTAGTTATTTGGCAGCCTGGATTGGCCTGAAATAGCTGCAACAATTTTGCTATTTCCGAAAACGAATTACAGCACGATATTCCACTCTGTCGATGTGCGGCACCATTTTATTGTGACTCCTCTAGTGGCGTGCTACGGCACTTTGGCATGAGGATATCAGTGTACCAGGTCAGCAGGTATGTACCTGCAAACGAAAATTAATTAGGTGACTTTATTTTTCCGATGTGATAATTAAATTGTTACGAATTCTCCTCGTATATTCAGGGGAGAAGCGTCCCAATATTGGAATTCTAACTCACGGCACGAATGATAGCGTCTCATTAGTGTGAGTGCAGCGTAATTGGTGTGAGCGCGGCGCTGCAGTTGGCTCGTGCGTCTGACAAGGCATCGACCCCAGCTTAGCGGTGACGACCGCGGCTCACAGCAGGCGGCGATTTCTCGGCTTTGGTGCGGCCTTGGCGGCGCCGGCAGGCGACTAACCTAGGCGCACGACTCGTTCGTCATAGCGGACAACCGAGGACGAGCAACGGCACGACAGTGACGGCTGCTTATTGCCGCGTCCGCTAATTGCCGGCACTCGTGATGACAGAGTCGTAAACCAATCAAATGGACGACGAGATGTCTTAAAGGTAACGTCGTTAAATAAATCTCAAACGACGGCTTCGAGCCCGTTTCACGCGGGTGACACTCTTGTCAAAGTCGACTACACGAAGTGCGTGCGCCTTTCGTGCCAGCAGCCAGCCGCGTCGCAAGTGTGTCTGTGACTTGAGTGATCTATAGTTTGTGGCAAGAGTGGAGTACTAAATATCAAAGATAGCTGCACACTGCGCATGCGTAGAAACAGGGGACTGTGGCGGCGTCTCCTAACATCTGAAGTTAGCCTGTTCAGATCGAGTTCACTCCTATTATAGAAAGAAATTTTCAGCTTTCTCGCCTTTATTGTGTTGTTTACTTTGTTTTCGCGACACATTGAAAAGATTAGGCGAGGTCGTGGTATTTTTATAATGAGGGATCTGCGATAGAATAGAAATACCAGAAACTAAAAAGGTAATTACGTTTTTGGCGCTGACGTGTAAACGAAAACGACCACCAGAAGCAGACGAAACTCAATACAGGAATGAAACGTTAGGGACGCTGCAGTAGACTCACTTATGTCGACTAGTTAGTTGAGATTAGAAAGTAGATCGTGTAAAGAGGCTTCACAGAAATAGAATGGGCCTTAAAGTTGAAAGTAACCCTCAGCGATTACCTTTAATCTCCAGACACACACACCCTTCCCGCAAAAATTTGAAATATGGTAACAAAATTAATACAATAACAATCATAACAGAGTTTACTGATGACTACAGTAAAATTTACAGTGGATGTTCTTGACAAAGGTCGTATGGCAATTTATCCACACTGCTGAGAACTAAAATAATGTTACAAACATCGCTTAAACATCAAAACATCGACTTTTATTTGTTTCGTAAAATATTTACGTACACATTTAGCACAAAATATTTATAATGTAGTACATAGTACCATTTGTACCTTATTTTCTTTCTAATAACGTCAAAAATTATTTTTCTCGTTCAGTATATCTGACTTTTCATTGTTGAAGTTGTTGTTGTTGTGGTCTTCAGTCCTGAAACTGGTTTGATGCAGCTCTCCATGCTACTCTATCCTGTGCAAGCTTCTTCATCTCCCAGTACCTACTGCAACCTACATCCTTCTGAATCTTCTTAGTGTCTTCATCCCTTGGTCTCCCTCTACGATTTTTACCCTCCACGCTGCCCTCCAATACTTAATTGGTGATCCGTTGATGCCTCAGAACATGTCCTACCAACCGATCCCTTCTTCTGGTCAAGTTGTGCCACAAACTTCTCTTCTCCCCAGTCCTATTCAATACTTTCTCATTAGTTATGTGATATATCCATCTAATCTTCAGCATTCTTCTGTAGCACCACATTTCGAAAGCTTCTATTCTCTTCTTGTCCAAACTATTTATTGTCCATGTTTCACTTCCATACATGGCTACACTCCATACAAATACTTTCAGAAATGACTTCCTGACACTTAAATTTATACTCGATGTTAACAAATTTCTCTTCTTCAGAAACGCTTTCCTTGCCATTGCCAGTCTACATTTTATATCCTCTCTACTTCGACAATCCTCAGTTATTTTGCTCCCCAAATAGCAAAACTCCTTTACTACTTTAAGTGTCTCATTTCCTAATCTAATTCCCTCGGCATCATTCGACTTAATTCGACTACATTCCATTATCCTCGATTTGCTTTTGTTGATGTTCATCTTATATCCTCCTTTCAAGACACTATCCATTCCGTTCAACTGCTCTTCCAAGTCACTTGCTGTCTCTGACAGACTTACAATGTCATCGGCGAACCTCAAAGTTTTTATTTCTTCTCCATGGATTTTAATACCTACTCCGAATTTTTCTTTTGTTTCCTTCACTGCTTGCTCAATATACAGATTGAATAACATCGGGGAGAGACTACAACCCTGTCTCATTCCCCTCCCAACCACTGCTTCCCTTTCATGTCCCTCGACTCTTATAACTGCCATCTGGTTTCTGTACAAATTGTAAATAGCCTTTCGCTCCCTGTATTTTACCCCTGCCACCTCCAGAATTTAAAAGAGAGTATTCCAGTAACATTGTCAAAAGCTTTCTCTAAGTCTACAAATGCTAGAAACGTAGGTTTGCCTTTCCTTAATCTAGCTTCTAAGATAAGTCGTAGGGTCAGTATTGCCTCACGTGTTCCAACATTTCTACGGAATCCAAACTGATCGTCCCCGAGGTCGGCTTCTACTAGTTTTTCCATTCGTCTGTAAAGAATTCGCGTTAGTATTTTGCAGCTGTGACTTATTAAACTGATAGTTCGGTAATTTTCACATCTGTCAACACCTGCTTTCTTTGGGATTAGAATTATTATATTCTTCTTGAAGTCTGAGGGTATTCGCCTGTCTCATACATCTTGCTCACCAGAGGGTAGAGTTTTGTCAGGACTGGCTCTCCCAAGGCCGTCAGTAGTTCCAATGGAATGTTGTCTACTCCGGGGGCCTTGTTTCGACTCAGGTCTTTCAGTGCTCTGTCGAACTCTTCACGCAGTATCGTATCTCCCATTTCATCTTCATCTACATCCTCTTCCATTTCCATAATATTGACCTCAAGTACATCTCCCTTGTATAGACCCTCTATATACTCTTTTCACCTTTCTGCTTTCCCTTCTTTGCTTAGAACTGGGTTTCCATCTGAGCTCTTGATATTTATACAAGTGGTTCTCTTATCTCCAAAGGTCTCTTTAATTTTCCTGTAGGCAGTATCTATCTTACCCCTGGTGAGATAAGCCTCTACATCCTTACATTTGTCCTCTAGCCATCCCTGCTTAGCCATTTTGCACTTCCTGTCGATCTCATTTTTGAGACGTTCGTATTCCTTTTTGCCTGCTTCATTTACTGCATTTTTATATTTTCTCCTTTCATCAATTAAATTCAATATTTCTTCTGTTACCCAAGGATTTCTACTAGCCCTCGTCTTTTTACCTACTTGATCCTCTGCTGCCTTCACTACTTCCTCCCTCAAAGCTACCCATTCATCTTCTACTGTATTTCTTTCCCCCATTCCTGTCAATTGTTCCCTTATGCTCCCCCTGAAACTCTGTACAACCTCTGGTTCTTTCAGTTTATCCAGGTCCCATCTCCTTAAATTCCCACCTTTTTGCAGTTTCTACAGTTTTAATCTAGAGGTCATAACCAATAGATTGTGGTCAGAGTCCACATCTGCCCCTGGAAATGTCTTACAATTTAAAACCTGGTTCCTAAATCTCTGTCTTACCATTATATAATCTATCTGATACCTTTTAGTATCTCCAGGGTTCTTCCATGTATACAGCCTTCTTTTATGATTCTTGAACCAAGTGTTAGCTATGATTAAGTTGTGCTCTGTGCAAAATTCTACCAGGCGGCTTCCTCTTTCATTTCTTATCCCCAATCCATATTCACCTACTATGTTTCCTTCTCTCCCTTTTCCTACTACCGAATTCCAGTCACCCATGACTATTAAATTTTCGTCACCCTTCACTATCTGAATAATTTCTTTTATTTCATCATACATTTCTTCAATTTCTTCGTCATCTGCAGAGCTAGTTGGCATATAAACTTGTACTACTGTAGTAGGTGTGGGCTTCGTATCTATCTTGGCCACAATAATGCGTTCACTATGCTGTTTGTAGTAGCTTACCCGCATTCCTATTTTTCTATTCATTATTAAACCTACTCCTGCATTACCCCTATTTGATTTTGTGTTTATAACCCTGTAGTCACCTGACCAGAAGTCTTGTTCCTCCTGCCACCGAACTTCACTAATTCCCATTATATCTAACTTTAACCTATCCATTTCCCTTTTTAAATTTTCTAACCTACCACCCCGATTAAGGGATCTGACATTCCACGCTCCGATCCGTAGGACGCCAGTTTTCTTTCTCCTGATAACGGCGTCCTCCTGGGTAGTCCCCGCCCGGAGATCCGAATGTGGGACTATTTTACCTCCGGAATATTTTACCCAAGAGAACGCCATCATCATTTAATCATACAGTAAAGCAGCATGCCCTAGGGGAAAAATTACGGCCGTAGTTTCCCCTTGCTTTCAGCCGTTCGCAGTACCGGCACAGCAAGGCTGTTTTGGTTATTGTTACAAGGCCAGATCAGTCAATCATCCAGACTGTTGCCCTTGTAACTACTGAAAAGGCTGCTGCCCCTCTTCAGGAACCACACGTTTGTCTGGCCTCTCAACAGATACCCCTCCGTTGTGGTTGCACCTACGGTACGGCTATCTGTATCGCTGAGGCACGCAAGCCTCCCCACCAACGGCAACGTCCATGGTTCATGGGGGGAGGATTGTTGAAGTAATCCTCATAAAAACTGTTATCTATATATTTCCGTATTTATGTACGGCATAGGAAATTTCATTGTCCAGGTATTGCAGAACGTAAATATGTTTTCGCTTCCAGATATTTGATTTCGTCTCTCGTGTAGGCGAACACTAATAAGGAAAATATCGAAACCTCGTGAAACCTGTGCAGTGCACTACGGAAACAAAGCAACCAATAAAACAAGGATTAAGGAGACAAAAAAGCACATAATTCACTCCTATAACAGGAGTGAGTGTGGAGAGAGTAGATTAAGTTGGGATGTTGGCCGACGACGCCGCAATACCTTTTTTTTGCTCATGCGCTGACTGCAACATATCACCGGCCGCCCCCCGGCCGACGAGATATCCGGGCCCTGCAACGAACTTGTGATGTCACACTAGTCCACTTGTCGCCCGACTTTGTGAAAGCTCGATTCCGTGCAGGGCCTACGGGAAATCAATATTTAATTGAAAAGGTGCCTACTAAAGGTCTTAATTTTGTATTGCTGTCGAGAACTCGCACGCATTTAAATGCGCAGTCAAGAATTATGAAATTCGTGTGAAATAGTTACTCGCCCTCCGCCGGAGATAGCTGCTGGCACTCGTAAGTCCTGTAGTGAAGTGAAAAGTGCTCTGACGTACACGCCACTACCTGTCTTTGTCGTGGGCCTCGAGCATGTTCAGGATAGTGGGCAGAGTCAGTTGATCGCTGACATCAACACCCATTCCTGACGTGCTTGGCGGTTGTCGCACACGTAGGCACGTGATGCGCGCACAACTCGAGTTGTCGATTTTGACCAGGAAGTCGCTCACGTAGAAAGGGATTAACAGATACATCGTATGAGTCGTAATGAATTATTATCGAAGAAACGGAACCCAAAGTTTTCACCAAATTCATGAAGTAAATCGGGAGACTATTGAAACAGGCTGCAAACGTTAAGTATGATTTCTTAAAATACATACTGTTTCAAAATACCTGCAAGACTAGTGAAATGACCTGCTTCTCCTAACAAATTAATGACAAAGTAAGTAAAACCTGTTTCCAGTAATTATTCGTTTTTGTGGTTTTATTGATAGGATATTTTATGTGATATTACTGAAATAAGTCGACCTGCTATGAACTCTTCCTGACTTCCAACAGACTATCGAGGAGGTGGCGCAGTGGTTAGCACACTGGACTCGCATTCTAGAGGAGGACGGTTCAGACCCGCTTCTAGCCATCCAGATTTAGATTTTCCGTGATTTCCCTAAATCGCTTCAGGCAAATGACGTGATGGCGAACGCTTGTCTGTGAGTCGATGTAAAAGAATTAGTTTATGCACTGGACATTCCAAATAAAGAAACACCTCATCAGCTTCTCACAGAAACTTGAAAAACCTTTCGATACAATATAATATTCTTGAAAGTCTATGATCCATAGGATTCATGGGTGTATATGAGATGACGACAGCAAAATTCCTATTCCTTCTCAGCCGCAGGTAAGTAACGTGTAATAATCACAGCAATGCGCCAATAATTCTCATTTCTAACACTAGTAATAGAATGAGATTCAAACCGTCAGAGGCGGAAGAGACAGAGTATGCAACGTGACCACGAATGCTACCAGAGCCAGAGTAAATTATTACGCCACTTAGGCCGGTATTACACTATCAAATTTCTTTGTCAAAAATCTTTGTCAAAGATATTTGATGGTGTAATAGGGAACTTTTTCAAACGTCGTCAAATATTTCATCAAATCTAGGGCCTCGCTGTAGATCTGATCAAAGAAGTCGCTTGTCTTCTGTTCACTGCAATGTGACATGTTACCACATCGAGCGCTAGCATCGCTGCAGCGTTCTGTCGTCTGTAGTGTTTTTATAAACATTGCCAGTAAATACAATTGGTGTGTGCCGACAACTACAAAATTAATAGAGATGTATGAAGCTGATGAGGCGCTTTAGAACGTGAGGCACCCTGAATACAAGAATCGGTTAAGAAGATTGGAGACCTGACCTGACCAAACCTAACCTAGCTCTCTCCTGTAGCAATGAATCGGAGTGTTACAGTGAGCCTGTCTTCTGCAGATGTAGCAGTTCTTAAGTGAATATTGTGCTTTGTGATACGAGGATACACTTCACTGAGCACATACAGAGATGTATGCTCAACCATTCTGAAGTAATTGATGTACGACTTGACGTCCTCCACTATAAGCTCATGTAACAAGTTTTGTTGAATGCTTTTATCGTGTCGTCGTAAAGCCCACGGCTTCACCCAGGTATGTTTCCTTTTTTTCCCCCGCTTCTCTTCCGCATGTGCACACAGTGGAATTGTGGTACATGCAACTGCTGCGGTTAATAACAGGTTGTTGTTGTCAGCCATCTCGAACTTTGACAAAAAATATGACACTGCAATACCCCATCTAGCGCTACGTCAAAGATCTTTGTCAAATATATTTGACGGAATATTTGATCACATCTTTGACCAAACTTTGACAAAGAAATTTGATAGTGTAATACCGGCCTTACACCCAGCCTACGCGAGAGAGCGGAATATATTATTTTACATATTGGCCCCTGTAGCACGGAGACGTTTCGTCTCCAGATGTTTGTTCCACTTGGTGCCCTCTGTCACAGCTTTATAATCGAGGTTTAGAAAATCTCTGAAACCTACAAAGGCCCATAGACGACCGTTGGAAACTGTCTACATTTGTCGACGTAAGAAAGTGTGAAATGTTTATCAAATTCGAATGAACGGAGGGGATAATGAGCGGAGAGGTGCAAGGATTGGTTTTTGAAAGGAGCAAGGTTTATCCTTATCTTTCTGTAAATCGTTTGAGGCGAATGAGGGAATGTTTCCGTCAGCAAGGCCATGGCCGATTTCCTTCACACTCTTTTCCTATCCGAGCTTTCGCTCTGTCTCTAACTATCTCGACAAAGGAAAGGAGTAATAAGGTTTATCATCCCGTCTATGACGAGGTCGTTAGAGATGGAGTACAAGCGAGATCTGGAGAAGATTGGGAAAAGAAATCGACAATGTTCACTTCAGAGGAATCGTCATCACATTTGCCCACAGAGATCTGAAGAAACAACGGCGTTCTAAGTCTGGATGGCCGGACGGGATTTAAAGCCTGGTCATCCCAAATGCGGGGCCTGGGTCTTAGCCACAGAACCGCCTTACTGGGTAATTACGTCGACGTGTGGAACATTAATATCTAATGTGTCTTCATAAAAGGGGAGAATAGTTTCGTGAATGTGGTCGGCCGTATCTTACAGTTTCAGTCTGTACGGAGTGCGATACTAGCACAGGGATGTACGCGAAAAAAAGTGTGGGCCGAAGAGAAATGAACCAGTCATAAAATCAGAAGCAAATCACGAAACGTGACATTAACAGGGGATGGCAGCAGCGTCATTGACATGGCAGTGAAGGAACGTAGAGATGTCCTCACTCTTGATCACTGAGTGCGTGCATTTATTCGTTTCTCCTCGATGCCTATGATGCCGGAACAAATGGCATCTTCAGTACAGACAGCACTGTGCTCACTAGAAACAACCAGTGTCTTCCATAAGTAACACTTCAGACTTTAACTGGCCACAACCTGCAACAAGATAAGGACGCGAGCGGCGTTCCACACAGTGCATTACTTATCGTCATGCTGGATGGATGTCTAAAGTGATGATCTGTAGGTTCATTTCATTAATTATAACCCACAGATCCCGATGAGAGGGGTGTCTGAGTTCAGAAAAGATGCCAAATATGTAAATTTTTTAAAGTGTAATAAAATAAAATAACTTAACATTGCGAAAGATCTACATTTACATACACACTCCGCAAGTCACAGTACGGCGCGTTGGGAAGGGTGGCCTGTACCACTGTTAATTATTTCCTTTCCTGTTCCACTCGCAAACAGAGCGAGGGGAAAACGGCTGTCTATATGCCTCCGTACGAGTCCTAATTTCTCTTATCTGATCTTCATGGGCCTTCCGCGAAATGTACGTTGGCGACGGAAGAAGTATTCTGCAGTCAGCTTCAAATGCCGGTTCTCTAAATTTTCTCAATAGTGTTCCTCGAAAAGCACGTCGTCTTCCTTTCCAGGGATTCGTATTAGAGTTCCAGAAGCATCTCTGTAATACTTGCGTGTTGTTCGAACCTACCGATAACCGATCTAGCAGCCCACGTTTGAACTGCTTCGATGTCTTCCTTTAATCCCAAACACTCGAGCAGTACTAAAGAATGGGTCGCACTAGTGTCCTATATTCCGTCTGCGCCACAGATGAACCACAGGTTCCCAGGATTGTCCCAGTGAACCGATGTTGCCCATTCGCCTTCCCTAATGCAGTCCCTACATGGTCGTTCCATTTTATCTCGCTTTGCAAAGTTACACCTAGATATGTAATCGATGTGACTGTGTCAAGCAGCACACTGCTAATGCTGTATTCGAACATTGCCTGATTGTTTTTCCTACTCATCTGCATTAATTTACAATTTTTATATTTACAGCTAGCTCTCATTCATCACGCCAACTAGAAATTTCGTCTAAGTCATCTTGTATCCTCCTACAGTTACTCAACTGCGACACTTTCCCGCACACCACAGCATCATCAGAAAAAAACCGCAGACTGCTCGCCCTGTCTGCCAGATCATTTATGTACAGTATATAGAAAATAACAGCGGTCTTATCACACTTCCCTGGAGCACTCCTGATGATAACCTTGTCTCTGATGAACACTCGCCGTCGAGGACAATGTACAGGGTACTGTTACTCAAGAAATCTTGGAGCCACTCACATATCTGGGAACTTGTGCCGTATGTCTGTACCTTCTTTAAGAGTCTGCAGTGGGGCACCGTGTCAAATGCTTTTCGGAAATCTGGGAATATGGAATCTGCCTTTTGGCCTACATCCATAGATAATTACATTGCAGTGGTAACACACTAATTTTAAGAGTTTCTGTGGAGTTATTCTTCGATGTAGTAAAAAGAGTTGACCAATATGAGGTTACTTAATTTAATCTTGAACTTCTCAAGAGATTTAATATGCGCTGGTAGATTGTTGCAAACATATGTGCTCGTGGTTCTGACTCTTTTCTGTAACAACGTTAACCCCGGAAATCTGTGAAGAGACTGGTCTTGGTGCTAGTGCTATATCCGTGTTTTTCACTATTTTCCGAGAAAAAAGTGTACCAAAAAATAAATTATTGAATAAATACGTTGTGAAGCGTTAAACAAAACTACTGTATATACATATATCACGTAAAATTCTAAAGAAGTTACCGAGGACAGAAACAAACTGCCACCAGTCTGAATATAAGATTCGTGATTCATTGGTTAAGAATATCTTCGTACGAACGTGCAAAATAATACAAGAATATCTTCGTACGAACGTGCAAAATAATTTTGTATAAACCATCAATTTTCGTCAAAGGTGTAGTCATCGTCTTTACACTCATAAAAGAGAAACATTTTCTCGAAATACTTTTAGTCTGCGCAGTATTTTCTCCAGAAATCAGTTGTTGATAATAAGATAATAAATAACATTATATGAATTTTTTCTTGGAGACAAAAAAATTGTAGATACGTCCAACGAACAACCTTCTAAACTAACACCTCCTTCTTTTGAACAGAATAACGAGCCTTGCGTTACGTGTGTAGCTCCTGATCGCAAACGTATCTTGCATATCGTCCATTATTTGTTGACAGACACCTTTTCTTTCGAGCGACTTAATTTGATTGAATTGTAGGAAAGGTAAGTTGCAATCAGTACTTCGATAACAGTTGCCAGCTTTAGTTCAGTCTGTTTATGGTTCTCCCACAGCCTTATTACGAAGAGTCGTATTTCTGAACCTGTAAACAATGCTGAAACATCCACACAGGAAGCAGCAGAAAATCATGTGAACATTGTAAACTTAAAAATGTTGTTGTTGTTGCAGCTGCTGCTGTTATTGAAGCAATACGTCGATGAGTACGAGCCTGCCATAAAAATGCACGTTATTTCTTATTAAGGAATTTGTTTCATTTGCTGGAAGCAGGTACAATAACGTAAACTATGATAACAGTGTGGTTCTTCGTAGTTTTACAGCTTGTTTATACACACACCGGCCAAAAATAGTCACGCCTAGGATTCATCGCGCTGTCCCGTGTAACGCCGCCTCTGGCCTTCATAATGACCTCAACTTGGCGAGGAAGAGTGTCCATACGTTTCTTCAAGTATGCCACATACAAGTGAAGTCACTCATTAACGATTAGATCCCAGAGAGCTACCCATTTGCGGGAATGTTGATTACTACGTGTAACCTGCTGTTCCAAATACTTAGTCCCAGACATTTCAAAAAATGGTTCAAATGGCTCTGAGCACTATGGGACTTAACATCTGAGGTCATCAGTCCCCTAGAACTTAGAACTACTTAAACCTAACTAACCTAAGGTCATCACACACATCCATGCCCGAGGCAGGATTCGAACCTGCGACCGTAGCGATCACGCGGTTCCAGACTGAAGCGCCTAGAACCGCACGGCCACACCGGCCGGCCCCAGACATTTCCCTATGGGATTAATAATTGGTAATTTAGCAGGTCAGTCTACGTGTGATAGGGTGCTCGAGTGTCCGTTAAACCATGAATGTGCGTGTACAGTTCATCTTCGATGGCGGGGGTATCCACAACTTACTCATGAGGAAGGTGTAGAAGAAAGTGCAGCACTTGGTTACCGAGAGTGTTGAAATAAACATCCTAATTCATGTCACAGTAGCCTGAGTCAGTGCGCTCACGTTATGGAACGAAGAACATACCAATTATCACAGACTCATCTCCGGCATGAGTTAAGTCCTCCACATAACATGGGTTGGCGAGTTGAATGCCCCACTGGCCCGTCGCCGCACTCGACGCCTCGCATCATTTGAAAAATGACTTGTCGGACCACGATATACATCTGCAGTCGGCTACTGTACAGTTTCTCTGCTGTTTGGATCACTGAAGACGTGTAGCTCTGTGTGCCATTGTGAGAAATGAACTTCTGCGAGTTACCCAACTCCAAATGTCTGTTGAGTACAGTTCTCTTCGCAATGCCGGGTGGGGGGAACTGGTTGCGATGGATCTGCATTCACTGACAGGAACAATTCCTGACGAACTTCAAACGGGCTGTCATTGATTAGGTGTGATACTTGTTTCCTCTCCTTGTAGGTTTGGACCTTTCTGACAGCCGCTCTTCTTACCCTGTGTTGCATGGCTGTGATGGTACACCGCTCCCTGTAGATGTACTAGACAGTCCTCGTTGATTCACAAACAAATCGGGCAACTACACTGACGATATTGTCAAACACAATAGCTCCTATCTGCCATTCTGTGAAGTACAACGTCGCCCCTTCTTATTACGCATATACCATACGGCCGATTACCACATACACACCGTTACTTACGCCAGCGGTGGAGAGTCACATAACCGACTGGCATATGTGCAACATCATCCTCAGTGCTCCAAAGTGACCAGTGACCTCTTCTAAGGGCGGTGACTAACGTTTAGTCCTGTCAGCTTATTGCCTCAAATTACAACAATGACCACAAAATTAGACACACCTGTCTAGTAGTTAGCAGCACCTCCATTCATCCCGATGAGCACATTGATGCTTCGGGGCCTTGACTCCACGTGATTCCGAGACTTTTCTTGATCCCACTGCTCGAGAGGTTGCGTCCAGGGAGCCCACATCTGCTCGATGATATCCTAGGTTTACCTAGTAGGTTTAGTGCCACGTGGTATCTAGGGCTACACAAGCATCCTTATAGTCTTAAGTTTTTCTTGAAATAAATTTGTTCCATTATGGGAGTGTCTGGGTAGTGCACTGTCTTGCTGAAAGTATAAGTCGCCAACAGGGTTATTTAGGCGAGCAAACGGATGCACGTAATCGGACAGTAGATTGTTGTATCTTGTCCCAGTCAGGGACGACGACAAACGTGTCACGGATCCCATTTCATCCAGTGAAACGTTCCACACAGACAATACTTCCACCACCTGTCTGAACGATACCTTATTGGGAAACTGAACGAGGTGGCGCGGTTGTAAGATACTAGAATACTGCCAACTACTTTCTCGCCCCCTCCCCTCTCCCCTTCCCCCCGGACATGAGTTCCTTATCAACACTTTACCAAGCTCCCTGTACAACCCCTAGAAGCTTGTAATGGGAATTGTGAAGCAATCTGTATGGCGGCACGTGTAAAGCCCAGTGTCTGTACGATCTCGGAGATGTGTCCGATGCGTCACAATCTACGACTTGGCCGCGTTCAGATGCACTGATATCGCACATCTTCTCCGTCCCACACTAGGCTATCCCGCCGATGGCCGGTATAAGGTGTGACGACATTGCAGTCCTGTGACACCGCAAAGTATTTCATTCGTCTTGCCCACAGGACCGATCTCTCTCCTGCCAAGTCAACAGGTGCGGTTCAGTTGGTGAAGGTTGGTGGGGGGGAAGGGGGGTTGCACACGGGGATTACGATCCATCCCCTCCCACCCCCCAACCCCCACAAAAACGTTTAGTGGAAGTGTTTATATTCTTACATTGTCAGTTTTCTAATTTCAGAGCTGACATTCAGAGAAAAAAGTAGTGTGGAAACTAAGGGTCTCGAACAATAGCACAAAAGTTTAGAAACAACAAGCGACGTTTAACAACTAAAGACATAAATTCACAGGCTGGCAGTACCTTCTGCTAACAACGAATACGATACGGTCTGTGAGTCGGCAAGTAGAAGCCGCAAACCATTGTAAGTTGAGTAAGAGAGGACAGAGTGACATAGACCCTCTACTATGAAAAAGTACTAAAACAAAAAAAGAAACTGGCTACAACAACGTAGGGGGAAACTATAATTATAAAGACCCCCCACCGCGTTTATCTGCCTATATATAAAGGCTAATCTCAGGAAATGCTGTAGGGATTCAGCTTCCAATAAGTCGAGACCAACAATTTGATGTAGGACAATTCTGGTCCATCAAGCCGGGAAACAACCTCAAATTGTTCTACAAAAGTCTCTTACTCGTAAGCTACAGACTACAGAGCATGCGCGCCACGCTAGATTTTGGCTAGAATCGTTCACGGATATTAAAAACCCCTTCTTTTTGAACTTGCAAAATGTAAAATTGACGTTTGTGTAAATTATCTCACAATTACGTAAATCGTTCTGCTTTCTTACTAAGAGGCAACTGCGCTTGTAACAGTTAAGTTTAGATCGTGTTAGAAACGTAAATAGTTTTGCATAACTTTGTTCAAAAGTCTTTTACTGTCATTACTCTCACAGAAAAAGTTAACTTATCAGTGTTAAAGATAGCCGATGCTATAAGAGGGACAGAGGATATTAAAAATCTCGACGGCACGCATGTGCTGTAGGTTAAGTGGCTTTTGTAGAGCAATTTGAAGCTGTTTCTCGGCTTGATGCACCACAAGTTTCCTATATCAAACCGTTGGTTTCAGCTTCCCCTACAACATTGTGGTAGGTTGTAAGCAGTTATCGTTTGCACACTGTATGGACAGATTCACGGGGAAGATTTGTGTATGTACTCTCTTGTTCAGAAAAAACGGATCCCCTTGAACGACTAGAGATAGGATGCTCATATTCACAGGACATGTATAATAGTATGTTTTACAGGAGTGATTAGCATTTGAACCATGTCGGCCCGAGGGTTCAAGGTCATCATCGATATTGCAGCGCAACACAACCTACCGGTAAAATATGCCTGCGGCTCTCATCGTCGCTATCAATCTAAGATGATGGATCAGAGAGATTTGAGCAGACGAGCAGGATGCCTCACAGAGATATGCACCAACTGTACCGTCAATTCGGTCAGTTGCCGCGCGGGATTAGCCGAGCGGTCTTTGGTGCGGCTGGTCCCGGCGGAGGTTCGAGTCCTCCCTCGGGCATGGGTGTGTGTGTTGGTCCTTAGGGTAATTTAGGTTAAGTAGTGTGTAAGATTAGGGACTGATGACCTTAGCAGTTAAGTCCCATAAGATTTCACACACATGTGAACATTTTTTGAAATCAGTCAGTTTGAAAGAGGGCTCATTATTGGCGTCAGAAAATGTATTGCATCCATCCGGGAAATTGCTACTCGTGCGGGACGGTATGTTTCGGTAATGCACCCAGTGTGTGCCAAGTGGTTCACGGAAGGCCATAGAACACGATGAGATGGGTCAGGTCGCATCACCCAGACCATCCCCTAAAGTATCGACACCTCATCCGAATGGCACTGCGAGACAGATCTGCGTCCTCCTTGGCTCTGGCGCAACAGTGGAACAGTGTGACATATCATACACTATCAGTGCCGTTTATTACGGCAAGGGTTACGTGCGGGTCGTTCACTTTCCGCCTACCTTTGACGAATAAGCACAAACATGCTAGAGGGCAATGGTGTATGGAACAACGGCACTGGGGACAGGAATGGTATCAGATAGTGTTTTCGGACGAATTCAGGTTCTGTTTGTTTGAAGATTATGACCGCATTTTGGTTCGCCGTTGACAGGGCGAGCGGCATTACAGTGACTGCAGTCACACAAGACATACAGCGCCAATTCGAGTCCTTAAGGAGGGGGGGCTGCTATTAGGTACAACCACAAATCACAGTTGGTGCGTGTCCAGGGCACGTTGACAAGTGTGACGCACGTGAATGACACCCTGCGACCCGTAGCCGTACCCTTTATGCACAACACCCTATACACCATTTTTCAGCAATAAAATGACCGATCACATGTTGCTGCACGGACACGTGCGTTCTTGGTGTCACAAGATGTTAGCCTTTTGCCCTGGCCTGCCAGATCACCAGATTTCTCGCCAATCGAAAATGCGTGGGATATGGTGAAACGATGGGTGCAGTTTTGTGACCCAGTGCCAACCACCACAAATGAGCTTTGGAACCAGGTGAATGCAGCACGGATGGCTATATTACAGGACTTCATTTGCTTCTTATAGGCGTCGATGCAATCACGCATGGAACAAGTTATCAGGGCCAGTGGCAGACCCAGTGTCTACTCGGCAACAGGACACGTGCCGAACCATGGTGACTGAAATGCTAATCATTTCTGCATAACGTACTAATGTACATGTCCTGTGAATATGAACGTCCTATCTCTAGTCGCTCAAGGTGTTCTATTTTTTTTGAGCGTGAGTGTATTTTTTTGCCACTAGGCGAGACAAGGCAACCCGCCGTAGATATATTCTGAGGGCGGGGGCTTAGGAGGAAGAGCGGGGGGTTGTAACCAGTTGTGACCCCACTACAGAGATGTTATCATTCTCCCATGAGTGCAAGCATCAAGCAACGTAGCGTTTACGAAAGAAGTGTAGTTCAAATCCCTATCCGCTCATTTAGGTTTAGCTTTTCTGCACTCTCCCTAAATCGCTTCAGGGCAACTGCTTGGTTCCTTCAGACAGGCCACGGGATATTGTCCCTTTCTAATTTGTCCAGCTACTATCAATCAGCATTTTATTAACTCGACTGGACGTTGAGATACAACGTTCCTTGGAATTCCATGGAGGAACATGATTATAGTTTCTTTGAGTTTACGTTCTATAACCGTCACAGATCTTCGTGATATATCTATCTGGAGACCAATTTTCCTCCCAATGTTTGCTTCGAGTTAGTAGTTTTCTAAAAAAGAAAGAAAGAAAGAGAAAGCATGTGAGTTAATACATGTACCCGGTTTAGTGTCGGCACCTTCGTAAATAATTGCTCACGTGAGCTAACGAAGTGTCCTAACAACCGGTTAAGGCAGATGTTTAAACCGGGGCACCTGCAGAAAAACTTCGTGAGGTTCATTTGTAGCTAGCGTAACATCTCAACGACTTTCTCCGCGACAAGTATATCAACAATCAGCGCTCGTCCTTATTTTCCGAATACCGAGATTTCTCTTCCTCGCCTCCGTATCTTCAATTTAGTCGTCTCCAACAAGCACCCGAATAATTCAGTGAAATCTCTTCTGCTGACACGCTTACAACAGCAGCTAGTAGCAAATGACTTTCTCCGTCACAAACTGCTGGCACTTTCGTCTTAGTGAGTTTCAGTTGTTTCCCTTCCTTGGGACAACGTTTACAGTTACAATTCTATTACACGCTGTATCTCCTCGAACGATGAGATTTTTAAGCGGCGTTACACCACAAGAAGATCTTAAGACAACCTTCCCATGTCTCCCAGTGTGCGAAGAATCGGTTTTTTTAATAACAATCGCTGAAGAGCTCCTCGGAGCAACAGGTTCTGAACGTGCAGGCGTCACTGGCACACGTCTGATTCGGTAGTGTATCATTGAAGTAAACAGAAAGCAGTAAACATGCAGAACATTTGGGTATTTCGTTCCTATTTTGGCCTGCTCGTACATGTAATAACGCTACTATAAGTTATCATAGAGCGCTTCTAAACATATTCGTATTGGGAGCAGTGTACACTTTTTTCCTTCAGGTTGAGAACTAATTCACCCACACTACCTTAGTTTTTACGTGGAATACGTACCATACTGATATACAACACACAAAAATGTTACCAGAGGCGAAAATCAAATAAAAAGCGAAAAAAATTATATGAGTATCCAAATAACGCCAGGTGAATGAGCCACTATAACTTCTACTTATCTACTAAAACTCAATACATTTTTAGTCATCGCAGAGCTTTCCAAACTATTTTGATGTTAGTTTACATCTCATTGCCATTTGCTACTTTATGAAGCACTTACTGGTAGATTCCAGTAAAACCCAGTTTTACAGCGTCGTAATCGCCTCTTCACAACTGAGAAGTGCTACATCGTTAGAAAGAAAGAGAAGTCTCAAGATTCAGTACCCTGAAATGCATGAGACAAATCCATAACCTCCAGACTGATCATTTCAGTTTTTATTCAAAATAAACTACTTCCTAGGTTAAGAATGAAGATGTTTTTCGTCATAGAGTATAACACTAGAAGTTACATACCAAGATGCGTTTCTGAATAGCATTATTCTGTTGCGATCCGTTAGTTCCCTATTGACTGGATTTTATGCTATTTATCATATAGACGTCGCAGTAAATAAAGTATTATGGTGAATCGTATCTATAGCGATAGAAAATACCGACATGTATGTAACTAAGCAAGTCTAAGACTTCGTGATTTTCCCCAGTTGGGAGCCGAACCCTTCTCAGCAAGGTTGTGATTCGAAAAGGAAACTGCCAACGCACAAAAACAGGATGCAACAGTGTTGTTAAACGATACAAGAAGGGGCTCACCGCGGTTTAACCCCCGAACCTTGACAGTTCTAATCTGACATTTGCATGCACAATCAACGGGCAATTTTTTGTGATGCTACAATGCACTGACCTTGTAGCCGTAGCGAAGCTCATTTAACTCTCGCTCCTGCAGCGCCACACCTCCCTGAGATAACCGGTTTGAATCCTGATGGTGGAATAAGTTATCTGCGCCATTATTTGCTCGTCTAGGGGAGGAGCGGCAGACGTTAGCTTCTTGATCACCAAATACTGCGCCAGTTTCCTGGATGAAATTTCAAACGTACCACAGTGTCTGGTGGAGTGAGGGTATATGACACTTCTGATGACGATACATCCTTCTAAGGAAGATGTTTAGGATAGCGACCGTCTTAGTATGGTTCAAATGGCTCTGAGCACTATGGGACTCAACTGCTGAGGTCATTAGTCCCCTAGAACTTAGAACTAGTTAAACCTAACTAACCTAAGGACATCACAAACATCCATGCCCGACGCAGGATTCGAACCTGCGACCGTAGCGGTCTTGCGGTTCCAGACTGCAGCGCCTTTAACCGCACGGCCACTTCGGCCGGCCCCCGTCTTAGTACTTTGGAGACGAGTATGTTGTGTGCTGGCACAGGTTTCAGTCCTCTACCTTCCTGTCATTCACAGCAGCAAAATACTACACTGCACTCCACAAACAATTATTACAATCATTCACACGATACCACTATATGCCTGTCACTTCATAATGACTTGACGGTAGACAACGATAAACCACCTCCGCTAGGACCTTGTCCAGAAGGCAATTACGAGTACTGTATGGACCTCAATGCTCAAAAAAATGGTTCAAATGGCTCTGAACACTATGGGACTTAACATCTATGGTCATCAGTCCCCTAGAACTTAGAACTACTTAAACCTAACTAACCTAAGGACAGAACACAACACCCAGTCATCACGAGGCAGAGAAAATCCCTGACCCCGCCGGGAATCGAACCCGGAACCTCAACGCTCATTTCACGAGTATGGGACTGCTATGATACTGCAAAAACTGGTTTATGTATACAGAGTGTTCCAAAGTCTTTAAATCAAACGTCTAGGTATGATAGATTAGGTCATGGGGAACAATTTTTATTAGAGTCAAGATGTTCGTTGAAATTTCCCAGCGACGCTAAATGTCCTTTAGCATTCGCTAATCCTGTGGTGAGAGATTTCACCGAAGAAGCAGGTCTGCTGATGAGGTATGCTGTATAGTACCTACCCTAGTAAACTGATAGAGCGATTCTTAACATGAAAACTGTATGTAGCGTCCCCAAACAGGAGAAAGATATTTTAGAAGCGAATCAGGAACTTTCATTTTGCTCGGATCAGCCCCTTTCGTGGAGCATATTATTGGATTATACGCAGCACACACTGCATAAGCACACAGCAGAGTGCGTCCTGCTGCATCTCAGAAGCGTAAATAAACAAAAGGGCACCTAGTGTCGTCAGGAACGGTCAGCTAACATTTTGGCCCTAACAGAAGTTGTTCCACATGCCGTGAGCTACCACCTTTAGACGTTAGTTATGAAGAATGAAACATCTTGTACATACAGGGTGCCCCGGAAAAATACCGACAAGCTTCAGGGATAGGTTCCTTGCACCAAAACAAGAAAACTAGTCTAGTAAATATGGGCTCTAAAATACTTACCTTAAGAGCTATGAACACTTGTTCATCTTCGTTAGTATGAAACAAAGCTTTTCTACCGAAAAAAATGCTCATAGTTCTTTAGGTACGCAGCTTACAGCCTATGTTTAATAGACTTTTTCTTGTGTTGGTGTAAGGAACCTATCCTTCAAGCTTGTCGGTGTTTTTTTTTGGGGGGGGGGGGGGCGCGTTGTATATACATTTCAACTGAAGACATTGAAATATCTCGAAAACAACGCATCGAATGAAAAAAGTTATAATTTCAGTTTGTTTGTCTCGGAGGGGGACATACAGTGATACCACACTAGACCCCCTCCCCTCCCCCCCCCCATCTTGGTCCGTGCATGGGTGGCCGGTGGCAACGTTAAAATCTTCAGTGGGAACCCCTGTTTTTTATTGCAGGTTCTACAGCGAAATGTACATACGTTATGTCTGAAGCATTTTCTTCGTTTCGCCACAGATGGGCAGATCACCCACAGAGACTTCTTAGGGGAGTAAGTACAGACCCTGAGAGAGCTCAAAACACGGGGACTGAGTTAGTGGCAAAGGCAGTATGACAACTGTGGAAAGGCCCCTATGATGTATGCATTCCTCCCCAACATCAGGAAGCGACTGAGGATGAAACATGTTGATCCCAGCCGGGACATCGTTCATTTCTTGACCGCCATTGGGCAATACCCCACCCATTTTGTGGGTGTGAACCTCGGTCAGAAGCCTGACTGTGCCTGTGGAGAGAGAAGGACGCCAGACCACATACTTCTCTACTGTGACCTTTGGTCGCAGGAAAGTCGATGAGCGCACTCACACAATGACATAACACAATCACTTAGTGGGCCGATCTCAACGACTGTGCGGATAGAACATCTAGAGCACTGCGTAAAGAGCACTTGCAGCGACAAGAGTACAGGCAACAACGAACACAGGCAACAAATGACTCCACAGACAATACTAGCGATAGAGATGGCAGTAGTAGCGGCAGCAGATCGGACGACAGTGGGCACAGGCCAAGACAGGCAAACATAGAATAAGGATTACGTGTAGAGTCACGGAAGTGTCACAAAAACAAGTGTTCGTCAGATGTCCCCGTCGGAGGTTCGAGTCCTGAGTCCTCCCTCGGGCATGGGTCAGTTTAAGTTAGATGAAGTAGTGTGTAGGCTTAGGGACCGATGACCTCAGCAGTTTTGTCCCATAAGACCCTACCACAAATTTCCAAATTTATTAGACTGTAAGAGAAATGTAAAAATACAGGACGGCACGTGCTGCTATGTAAATTGACCTAACGTAGATCCAGAATCAACCCATCTCAGGGCGAGAGGCTCAGAGTATACTGAGGTGAGAAAAATCATAGGATAGCGATATGCACATATACAGATGGCGATAGTACCGCGTACGCAAGTTATAAAGAGGCAGTGCATTGGCGGAGCTGTCATTTGTACTCAGGTGACTCACGTCAAAAGGTTTCCGGTTTATTATGGCCGCACGACGGGAATTAATAAACTCTGAACGCGGTATTGTAGTTGGAGCTAGACGCGCGGGGCATTCCATTTCAGTAATCGTTAGAGAATCCAAAATTCAGAAATCCACAGTGTCAAGAGTGTGCCGAGAATACCAAATTTCAGGAATTACCTCTCATCACGGACAACACAGTGGCCGCCTGCCTCCACTTAACGACCGAGAGCAGTGGCATTTACGTATAGAGTTGTCAGTGTTAACAGACAATCAACACTGCATGAAATAACATTGGAAATCAATGTGGGACTTATGACGAACGTATCCGTTAGGACAACGCGACGAAATTTGGCATTAATGGGCTACGCCAGCAGACGACCTAGGCTAGTGCCTTTAGTAACAGCACACCACCTGCAGCGCCTCTCCTGTACTCATGACGATATCAGTTGCACCCGAGACGATTGGAAAACCGTGGCCTTGCCAGTATGAGTCCCGATTTCAGTTGGTACGAGCCCATGGCAGGGTTCGTGTGTGGCGCACACCCCACGAAGCTGTGGACCCTAGGTGTCAACAAGCCACTGTGCAAGCTGGTGGTGGCTCCATTATGGTGTGGACTGTGTTTACGTGGAATGGACTGCGTCCACTGGTCCAGCTGAACCCATCATAGACTGGAAATTGTTATGCTTGGCTACTTGGAGACCATTTGCGACCATTAATGGACTTCATCTTCCCAAACAACGATAAGATTTTTATGGGTGACATTGCACCGTGTCACCGGACCACAGTTGATCGCGATTGGTTTGAAGAACATTCTTGACAATTCGAGCAAATGGTTTGGCCACCCAGATCGCCAGACATGAATCCCATCGAATATTTATGGGACAGGTCAGTTCGTGCACAAACTAGTGAGCCGGCAACACTTTCGCAGTTACGGACGGCCGTCAAGGCAGCATGCCTCAACATTTCTGGAGGGGACTTCCAACGACTTGTTGAGTTCATGCTACGTCGAGTTACTGTACTGTGACGGGCAAAAGGAGATCCGACACGATATTAGGTGAACTTAGTGTATTACTGAGGCACTCGTCCTCGGGTGGTGAATAGTCGGTCGAAAGCTACCCGGGACCGAGAGGCACAAAGTCTTTCTGACGCACTCTCTCCTGTGTAGCGTCGGCGGTGGCATTCTATAAATCTAAACTCTTTTCTATTACCTTAATTTTCTATCTCCTTAATACATACATTGTTAGTTTTCAGTATTTCCGTTTCGTAATTAGTTTTAAGTTCACAAGTACTTAAAGCTACAAAATTGTTAAACTTTGTTAGTTGATGGAACACACACGTCTCACTAAAGTAACACGAAGTTTTGAGCTTGGGACGTCTATATCTCATATCTGTCTAACATGTAGAGAAATGCTTTCGGAACTTGAAGAAAAATACTACGAACCATCGGGTGGCTATATAGAAGGTTGTGAGCGATCAAATGGAGCGGCGTGTGTTGCTAGGTGGCATAGCGAGCTTATTTCATGACACTCATATCTAATCCTAGTCTTCTCCATTTCAGGAATATCATGAGTAACTAACTGTGTTTTCTTATGCATCACAGACACTGTTATGAAATATGTTATGAAATACTACACACCTCAGTAATACTGCTGGTTTGTACATAATCTGTATGTAGTGGGACGTATATACCCCAGAAAACTTCATACAGTGTACAAAAAAAATTGGTGTGTAGTATGTGAAAGCCTTCTTCAAATGTTATGTTGTAAACTTGTGTGGGATATTTCACGTTTTTCATTGTCAGAAGCATAGATGTGTCTGGATACTGGTTTATTATATTTTTTTCTATAATTGCCATACTGATAAAATAATCCTAAAATTAAAAATTTAACGCTGAAAATTCTTGGTTCACATGAAAACAAGGATCCAGTTATGTTCGTGGGATACATGTGTCCCACCTCACTAATTTTCTAAATCGGTCAGCTTCAAATATTTTTGGTAGTGGAAGTGTGTTATTTAACACAAAGGAAGACAGTTTTTGATCTTTTATTTTGAAATACATGCAGAATAAATTTTAACCGTGAAACGGTTAAAATAAGAAGAAACGAAATAAGCTTCATACCTTGTATATGTACAATTTAATATTGTGAAAATATCACCTGTCTTATTAACTAGGTGAGAGGCCATTTGTAAATGGCGGCAAACAAAATAAAATAAAAATATACGAAATGAACCTGACACCCTGGACCCAGTACAGCTCAGCATAGGTGCACGGCTATCTCGGAGGGAACACCGACGACGTTTTTAGCAACGAGGAATATCTCGTCTTTAGACAACTTCCCTGCGCACTTGAGAACACGATCCATTCAGCTGAGCCGTTGCAGAGGACGGGCAGCTAGTCTGTTGGCAGGGGTCGCTCTGACTCGTAAATCAGACGGCAGCTCTTGCTGCGACTTCCTACCTTTCCCGACCTTTCTAAGCTCGCGTCTGCAGTAAAAAGGCAATTTCTTTTGTGAGAGTCGCTGTCCAGGTGACCTGTTCTGCAGCACACGGATGACCGGCGCCGTACGCCTCGCAAAGGCTGTTTCATAACTCGTGTGTCTTACAACTGTATTTCTAAAACAATATTTCGTAATGAATAATTTTCTGCAGGGGCTTTTGCGCCTAAGTACGCTATTTGTCACTGGTACAGCCCCTATTTCAAATGTTAATAAAGGCCTCGGAAGTGCAGAAGGGTAAGTGTGTATTCCACAGCCAGTATCCCAACGGCTAAACTTACTGTTATTCTCAAGGATAACTATCAGTGAGACTCCTCAAACAATGAGATTTAAACTCGCTTTGGTGCCAATGCATTCCATACATGTGTACATCACAGAACTTAAAAGTACTAATTAATGCCATAGGGCGTCGTTTTGACTGTTAAGCAGTAACTCGTGTATGTTTCAACGCTCGGCGTCTTTAATAACGTAAGTGACGGATAACATTCACAAATGAGTGCACGAAGGGCTAGAGTCAATCTCTGATTAGTAGATCTCGGTAGCCTACTTCAAAACGCTGTCCCAGGAGTTCGAAGTAAAGACTAAATATTCATTGTTGTAAGAAACCATTAGATGGTCAGTAAGAAGACAATGCTCTGAAATAGCAGAATCGATGATTTTTGTTGTTGTGGGTCACTCTTGCTATAGGCCCTATTAATATTACAGAGGCAACTAACGTATATACGGTGTCGGTTACTTTCGCCTTTGATTTGATGACGTGAACATATATGAGAAGTGTAACTGCTACACGCCACGTTATCAAAAGTGGACATATTGAGAACCGTGGCTACAGCACAGTTACAAGATTTATAATTTAAACAGCAACCAGCCACAAGTAAGGTTTACAAAAGTTTTGGATTTATTACAAATCCATCTGTAGATGGCGGTTACAGGTTTCCTTATTTTCCTGCCCCAGCCAGTAACGAGGCCCCAGCACGGAAAAATGGAAAGACACGAGAGGCACCTGAAGATTGACCGGCCTGTCGCCAGCCATAGCAGGATCCCTTTCGTTGTCATCCGCAGCACAGCGGTACGTCAACGATATCCTGTGCCCTTCATGGCAAGCCATCCTGGGCTTACTTTTCAGCAAGACAATGCCCGTAGTTTCTGCTGCTTGTCTTCGTGCTTGCCAAAACCTACCTTGTCCAGCAAGGGCGCCTGCTATCTCCTCAACTGAGAACGTTTTGAGCATTATGGATAGGCCCCTCGAACCATCTCGAGATTTTGACGATCTAACGCGTTAATTGGGCAGAATTTGGCACTATATCCCTCAGGAGGACATCCAACAACTCTTTCACTCAGTACCAAGTCAAATAACTGCCTGCATAAGGGCCAGAGGTGGATCAACGTGTTATTGACTTGCTCAAAGCGTGAAGCTCTTTCTCTTGAATAGATCAACCATTTCTTCTGCAGTTGTAATAATTTATTTGTCTGTACATGTACATCATATCAACAGATTCCCGTCCCATTTGGATCATGGATTCGTAGTGTGTCTTTTTTTGTCTTAGAGTGTGTTATTGTCCTTTGTTTTATTATGACAAATAACGAAAGAAAGCTGAGGATGCAACTTACAATCGTCATTTGCCTATTCTTCTAGTACAGCACAAACTCCAGTGCTTAACGCCCAATCCGATACGCAGACTGCAGTTGACTACGTCCAGTGTCATCAATGTGATAGTGTTTGGAGGTTCGACACTTCACCCACGACGTTGGCACACAACATGGCGATCAACCACTGCACTCTATTACTTCCTCTCCTCTGAGAGCAAAACCCTTGCCATGAAAATTTCTTTCGGCACAGAGATTCTAACTGGGAACCACGGTATTTAGCGCCTTATGCAGCAACATGCGTAACCGATCTCATCTACGAATGCTGCTAATAAATGCACCTGTGGGATGAAAAACAGCAACAATTGTTTTCGCTTAATTTAAGCTGAAGGTTGGACGAGCAATGATGAGACTCCAGTGCTACTGCTGTAACGTGCAATACAAAATATTACAGATTAGAAAAGAAGACAAGCCGCGTGGAATGGCCGCGCGGTCTACGATGCCGTGTCACGGATTGCGCGGCCCCTCCCGCCGGAGGTTCGAGTCCTCCCTCGGGCACGGGTGTGTGTGTGTTGTTCTTAGCATAAGTTAGTTTAAGTAGTTTGTAAGTCTAGGGAGCGATGACCTCAGCAGTTTGGTCCCTTAGGAATTCGCACACATCTGAACATCTGAAAAGAAGACAGCACGAAAGAGGAAACAGATTACACTGACCTATGGAAGAGAGAAATTACCCAGTAGGATCTTTTCGAATTAGGTAGCGAAATATTGTTGACGTTCTCCTCTCATTGTTAGGAGGTGTTAACTTTCTGTCAACAGTGAAGCGATTAAGCGCTGAAAATTGTTGAGTCATTTGAGAAAATGAAGGAAGTAATTGGCTGCAACAACGTCGAATGTGTTGTTCCAATATTCGCTTGGTATTATATAGGGATATTACAAAAACAACTTACTAAAGCACGCTGTTGGCCATTAAAATTGCGACACAATGAAGGTGACTTGTCAGGAACGCCAATTTGACATAAAGTGTTCTATTTGCTCGTTTACGTAGAGGCTTTGCATTTCAGCGCAACCACGTGAAATAGGGAGGATTAACGGCATCTAAATTTTGTTTATAAGGAGAGATTGCGTATTGGGTTTCTCAGTCAGAAATCTCACTCGAATGTTGATTATTTGTAAGAATACCCTGTTATGGCTCGTGCAAGAAGGAAAAATGTGTACCAGCACGGTCGGAATTCGACAGCGACAGGATAGTGGTCTGTCGAGACGGCAGTTTATCGTTCCGCGATATTGTTACTACCGTCGAATGGAATGGTACGACTGTCACGCGATTGTGGGATTGATGGGTTCGAGAAGGCCATACTCAAACTTACGAACGATCTCACCGGCTCAACACGACTAGGACCGGATTGGACAGACATACCGTTCGCTCGGCAGTCCAGGATCGTACAGTAACGTCGCGTGCCTCGAACCAAGAAATGCTTTTGTTAGCAGCACGACAAGCACCCACACGGAAAGTGCAAAGACGTCTGAAGCTTCACAGAGAGCGCAGTTGCAGCTTCCCTCGATGCGACGCGCGCCAGCAATGGCGCCCACCTCGCGAGTTGCTGTTCACGTGTGTCTGGTGGCGGCCAGGGTGGGTGGGCAACGGCGCCTAACAAAATGAACGTCGCAAGATCGCATTCCCCATCGTCATGTGGGCGCCATTGTTGCCTGTCAAAAAGGTGTCAGCTCTGTGTACTAAATATCTTACCCTGTATATCTCCAAATCACCTACAAATTTAATCGTGCATTCTTCCAGCTGTACTGTATACACACATTAAGTCAAACTTAGTTACTTTCTACCTTTCCCTAAGTGTCAATTTTAATAGTCAGCAGTGGAGTTAGATACATTGAGGTGCTGAAAGTCGTGGGATACCGATATGCACATGTATATATGGCGTTAGTCTCGTGTCTACAAGGTATAAAAAGACGGTACATTGGCGGAGCAGTCATTTGTATCCAGGTGATTCGTGCGAAAAGGTTTCCGACGTGATTATAGCCGCAAGACGGGAATTAACAGACTTTGCACGAGTAATGGTGGTTGGAACCAGACGCATGGGACATTCCATTTCGGAAATCGTTAGGGAATTTAATATTCCGAGGGCTACAGTGCCGAGAGTGTGCCGAGAATACCAAATGTCAGGCATTATCTCTCACAGCGAACAACGCCGTGGCCGAAGATCTGCGTTTTAACAAGCGATAGCAGCGGCGTTTGCGTGGGGTTGTCAGAGGTAACAAACGAGCAACACTTCTCGAAATAATTGCAGAAATCAATGTCGACGTGCGACTAAAGTATCCGTTAGGACCGTGCGGCGAAATCTGGGGTTAATAAGCTACAGTAGCAGACGACCGGCGCGAGTGCCTTTACAAACAGCACATCGCCTGCAATGCCTTTCCTGCGCACGTGACCATATCGGTTGGATCCTAGGCAACTGGAAACCGAGTACCGATTTCAGTTGGTAAGAGCCCACGGTAGGGTTCGAGTGTGACGCAAACCCCATGAAGCCGTGGACGCAAGTTGTCAACAAGGCACTGTGTAACATGATGGTGACTTCATAATGGTGTGGGCTGTGTTTACATGGAATGGACTGGGTTCTCTGGTCAAACTTAATTGATCATTGACCGGAAATGATCACGTTCGTCTATTTGGAGACCATTTGCAGCTATTTATGGACTTTATGTTCCCAAACGACGATGGAATTTTTATGGATGACAATACACTATGTCACCGGGCCACAATTGTTCGCGATTGATTTGAAGATCGTTATGGAAAATTCGAGCGAATGATTTGGCCATCCATCTAACATTTGTAGAACATAATCGGGAAGTCAGTTCGTGCACAAAATCCTGCACCAACAACACTTTCATTACTGTGGACGGACGACTATATAGGCAGCATGGCTCCATACTTCTGAACGCAAGTTCCACCGCCGTGTTACGTCCATGCCACGTCAAGTTTCTGCACGAAATTAGACTGTATCCCACGACTTTTGTCACTTCAGTGTATGTCGCCAACGCTAGTTGTAACACTAGTTTATAGTACGCCCTGAACTATTTTCACGTCTGATGATGTTTGTCGTTGTTTGTCTGGCACATCGAGTGCTATTTGTCAGAAAATCTTCCATCCATTTACAATATTGGACCGATATTCCGTAAGCTTAATAATTTTTTTGACTAGGTGTCAGCGCAGAACTGTAATGGATGCTTTCGAGAACTGAAAAACACGGTATCAACTTGTCCGCTGTCGTATGTCTCGCGGCGATCAGAGCGAACTAAGTTCCACAAGGTCGTTACTCGAGGAATTTATGTTTGTTTCTACAGAGAAGTTTATTAGTGCCTGTAAAGGTCAAAATATGTGTGTCTGAAACATATTCCATTATCCTATGACAGATTAGTGTCAATGATATACACTGCGGTGACGTCGTCGTTGGATGCCTCCTAATATTGTGCCGGATCTCCTTTTGCCCAGCGTAGTGCGGCTGTTCCACGTGGTACGGACTCAACAAGTTGTTGGAAGTCCCCTGCAGAAATACTGAGCTTCTATAGCCGTCCATACTTGCGAAAGTGTTTCCCTTGCAGGATTTTGTTCACGAACTGACCTCTCGATAACGTTCCATAAATGTTCAGTGGGATTCATGTCGGGCGATCTGTATGGCCAAATCGTTCACTCCAATTGTCCAGAATGTTCTTCAAACCAGTTGCGAACAATTGTGGCCCGATGACATCTTTAGGAACATGAAATCCATAAATGGCTGCAAATGGTCTCCAAGTAGTCGAACATAATCATTTCCAGTCAATGACCGGTTCAGATGGACCATGGGATCCAGTCCCTTCCCTGTACACACAACCCACACCATTATGAAGCCACCACGGGATTGCACAGTGACGGCTTGGGTCCATGGCTTCGTGGGGTCTGCGTCACATCAGCTATTACCGACTGAAGTAGGGACTCATCCGACCAGGCCACGACTCTCCCGTCGTCTAGGGTCCAAACAACATGGTCACGAGCTGCAGGAAATGTGCTGTTAGCAAAGGCACTCACGTCGGGCGGCTGCTGCAGTAGCCTATTAACACCAACTTTCGCCGCGCTGCCCTGACGAGTCCCACATTGATTTATTAGCACCGACAGCTTTACGGAAAAGCCGCTGCTCTCGGTCGTTAAGTGAAGGCTGTCGGCCACTGCATCGTCCGTGCTGAGAGGTAATGCCTGAATTTTGCTATTCTTAGCACACTCTCGGCACTATGAATCTCCCATGCGTCTAGCTCCAACTACCATTCCGCATTAATGTTTGTTAATTCCTGCCGTGCATCCATAATTTCGTCGGAAACCTTTTCAGATAAATTACCTGAGAACAAATGACAGTTCCGTTAATCTACTGCTATTATATACGTTGTTTACGCGATACTACCGTCGTCTAAATATGTGCATATTGCTATCCCATGACTTCTGTCACCTCACTGTATTTATGTGCACCTCTACAACGAACCCTCTTGAAGACGGAAATGACCTGTGCCTTTTCCCGATCAGTTCGGAAGCTTCGCTGCGGCAGCAACCCGGCCGGCCGTTGTGACCGAGCGGTTCTAGGCGCTTTACTCCGGAACCGCGCTGTAGCTAAGGTCGCAGGTTCGAATCATGCCTCGGGCATGTATGTGTGTGATGTTCAAATGTGTGAGAAATCTTATGGGACTTAACTGCTAAGGTCATCAGTCCCTAAGCTTACACGCTACTTAACTTAAATTATCCTAAGGACGAACACACACACCCATGCCCGAGGGAGCACTCGAACCTCCGCCGGGACCAGCCGCACAGTCCACGACTGCAGCGCCCAAGACCGCTCGGCTAATCTCGTGCGGCTGTGTGTGATGTTCTTAGGTTAGTTAGGTTTGAGTAGTTCTAGGTCTAGGGGACTGATGACCTCAGACGTTAAGTCCCACAATGCTTAGAGCCATTTGAACCATTTTGAACCAGCGACCTACGCCAAATCATATTGCATATACGTGGTATTAAGACCGCTAAGTTCCGTGTATTAACCGTGATGTTGTAATCCTCTCGACTGTTGGTGATTCCGAAAGACAATGCGTCAGCAACGCATAAGAGGGAAAGCATGCGTAAGTTTCTACTACATCTAACCTCAGAGTCAGAGGTGGCATTTGCAGTCGGTTGTAGCTCAATACCTTACGATTAAATGGCAAGAAGGAGATTGGGTCATGATGAGCTGCAGTGTTAGAGGGTTCACACAGAGAGCAAAAAGAACATTCCTGTGGTAGTTAAGTCTCACAGTGCTATATGTCAGGGACAGCGACTGTGTACAAATTCATAAAGACTGATTCTCCGCACTCCAGACCTTGGTAACCGTACATCTAGCAGCTATATTTGATCTTTTCACGCTGAAGAAAGGTGCAAGAAACTATTATATAATTACCAATCTCCCTTCAGTGTCAAATAGACACCGTTAAACAATTTCTCGGTTACTCAGTCGTTTGAATGACGTTATCCGCGTGACGTGTTACGACATGTTGCGTAGTTATAAACCATGACACATTAACATTTTTCTTGCTATTGCGCAAGATTCTCAGCAGAAGTGTATAGCGGCATCCGTTGAGACATACGACGAGCAACTAATAATGAGACGGGCTAGTATAGAACGGTAAATGACCATAGTTTTATTCTGTTCATCTTCTGTTTATACTACTGTGTTATCTCTACAGCGGAGATCGCTCCCCGTTACTCATTCAACTCACATTCCGAGAGATAAGGGTTCAAGATCCCCGTTCGATCATCCAGATTTAGGTCTCCATGGTTTCCCTAAAACGATTGAGGTGAATATCCCGTCCTATCTTTGTTTGTGCTTCGTCTGTATGATATTATAGTCGACCATAGCTTTCTTTCCTTTTTCCAGCGTTCACAGGGCTGCTATGAATGTCTAAGACTTGTCGGCAGGATGCCAGTCGGTCTAGAGGTAAGATCTTAGAATACTGGCGATCGATAAAGTATTCGTTATGTAATTTTGCTGGCTATGGATACAGAGAAAGATGCTTTCACATTTCATGATTACCGGGTTGAATGCCAAATTCTCCGTTAAATTTCGAACTATCAACTCAACTTTACGGCGGGAGCGAAGAAAATTGTGTCTGACGGCCTTCTCTGTCGATTTCAAGAAGGTAGTTCATATGTCTAAACCGAGTCTGCATGCTAGTCACACTGGACCTACACTTGGAGTTATGGTCTGGGATGCGATTTCATATGACAGCAGGAGCACTCTCGTGGTTATCCCACGCAACCTGATTGCAAATTTGTACGTCAATATGGTGATTCGACATGTTGTGTTGCCATTCATGAATAGCATTCCAGCGGTTGTTTTCCAACAGGATAACGATCGCCCACACACCCCTGTTGTAACCCCACATGCTCAGCCGAGTAGCACCCCCTTTCATTTCCAAATGTGTACAGACACAGCAGTGCATTAACAGCCATTTTTTACAGTCAGCAACACTATCCAGTACTAGAACGGTTACTTATTTGAAATTGGAGTTGCGTCCTGTCAAGGAAGCAATTTGAAGCTTCTGCAGTGCCATCACGCCCAACACAGAGAATAGAATTTTCATCTCACGTGACAGTTGTTTATAGAGAAAGGACTGAGACTGCCTTTCTGTATTCTTAACAAGATGTAACACCTTTCTCACAGAATGGCACCTTGAAGTTCGCCGTACACAGTTAAATCAGATTTTCGGCGCCTTTGTGAGCCCTCAGCAACGGAACAGAGGACATTTGCAATCATTTCTACCAATTTTCGTCTCATGCTGTCTTTGGTGATGTCATATTCTTTTAGGTCTGCTTTTCCTCGTTTTCTGTTGCAAGGGCATCCATTTGGACGAAGTTTGCACTTTCTGTCATATGGTTTTTCCATGACATGAAATTCACATTTCAGTTTCAGCGTTTTATCTTGTGTCACTCGACTTTTATTCCAGTTTCATCTGTTCCTCCTTATTTCTAATTCTCAGTCAATAGTATCGTCTCGGATGATTTTCGGGTAGTATTACTCTCATAACGTACCTTCATGCGAGTACAAAGTAGCTGATTACAGTCACAAACTCCACTGTGGCTGGCGGGTGAAATTTGAACGAATATTCTTTAGACATAACTAGCTCTTTCCTGAAGTGTACCCTCAACCCCATTCTTTTCGCAGAAGTGTAGGCAAAACGTAAATTTGGAGAGTCTATCTTTTAATCACTAACATGTCACGCTCATTATATGAGAGGAAGCTTCATGCACTTTGTTCCGGCACAGAGCGGCGGAGTACTGAGATTTATCACAAGTCTAAGAAACGTAATTCACCCTAGGAATTATTCAACTTACCTAGGAGTAATTCTACTTACAAGACCCTCAGTCAATCAATTCTACAGAACTGCTTGCATTTGGGACACATACCAATTTGGATTAACGGCTTCAGTATCACCAATAATACAGGGAACAGCAGATATCGTCAGATCTTGTAGAAAAAATAAAGCCCATAGCAGGTGGCGTTATTGCTGAGATATGGAAGTTAGGAACAGATGAACGCTTAAAAAAATACACACATTTTTAACGGTGATCTGAGGAACTGGAACGATTCCACAGGACTGGAAATGTTCACTGACCCACCGCATAAGAAAGCTGGTAAGTCGGACAGGAACAACTGCAAAAGCTTATTTTTTTTGTTGTCTTCATACAAAATTCTTTCTAAGGCTCTCTTAAACGATTTGAACAACAGACTGACCACCTGATTGGTAACTACCAGGACTCGATCGTGTGTCGAATAGGTATGGAACATTTAAGAAGACCTATGACTGTCGATAGGCATACTGTTTTTGACACTACACAGGGTCTAACAAAAAGGTATGGCCAAATTTTCAGGAAACATTCCTTAATCGTAGCGGAAGAAAATATACTGACGGAAAAAAAATTTGCGAAACCAAGAAGGATTTTTGCGACATAAATGGATTTTGGTAGGCGTCTTTCTGCATCTCAAAGATAATATCTGTTAAAATTTCGCTCCAGTCGCGTAAATGTCGCGCTAGTAGCGCCACTGTGAGGATGCAACTCAGGTTTGCTTTAAATACACGCTGTAACGGTTGTCAGTTACCTTTGAGACTGGACGTGATGAGTTCATGTTAGTCAAGAATGTCTTTAAGGCGACAAAGACACCTCACTTTTGAACGAGGTCGTGTAATAGGGCTACGAGAAGCTGGATGTTCCTTCTGCGATATTGCGAAAAGACTTGGCAGGAATGTAGCCCCTGTATATGATTTCTGGCATCGGTGGTCACCAGAATGATACATCACAAGAAGACCGGACTTCAGAAGGCCACGTGGAATTTTCGAGAGAGAAGACCATCGTGTTTGACGTATAGCTCTGGCGCATCGTATTGTATCAGGAGCAGCAGTTTAAGTAGCAGTTGACACCTCAGTGACACATCCAACTATTACAAATCGGTTACTTCGACAGTTCCGAGCCAGATGCCCTGTAGCGTGCATTCCACTGACCCAAAACCACCGCCATTTGCGACTTCAGTGGTGTCATTACAGGACAGGGTGGAGGTCTGCTTTGGTTTCTGATGAAGCTGGTTCTGCGTCGGAACCAGTGTTGGTTAGAAGGAGACCAGTTGAGGGCCTGCAACTAACCTATCTGACTGCTAGACATATTGGACCTACTCCTGGACTTATGGTCTGGAGTGCGTTTTCGCATGACAGCAGGAACACTTTCATGGTTGTCCCACGCACCCTGACTGCAAATCTGTACGTCATTCTGGTGATTCGATCTGCTGTGCTGCCATTCATGAACAGCATTCCAGGTGTTGTCCTCCAACAGGATAACGGTCGCCCACATACCGCTGTTGTAACCCAAAATGCTCTACAGAGTGTCGAGATATTGCCTTGGTCTGCTCGCTCACCAGATCAGTCTCCAATTGAGCATATATGGGACATCATCGGAAGACAACGCCAGCGTCACTCACATCCAGCGTTACCCGTCTCTATGTTAACAGACCAATTGCAACAGGCACTGAACTCCATCCTACAAACTGACACCCGGCACCTGTACAACACAATGCATTACCGTTTACACGCCCGCAGTCAACATTCTGGCGTTTACATCGGTTATTAATGTACCAGCATTTCACATTTGCAATGTCTTATCTCGCTCTTATTAAATTGTGATCTTGCAATGTTTGTCCGCAGCTCGTGGTCGTGCGGTAGCGTTCTCGCTTGCCACGCCCGGGTTCCCGGGTTCGATTCCAGGCGGGGTCAGGGATTTTCTCTGCCTCGTGATGACTGGGTGTTGTGTGCTGTCCTTAGTTTAGTTAGGTTTAAGTAGTTCTAAGTTCTAGGGGACTGATGACCATAGATGTTAAGTCCCATAGTGCTCAGAGCCATCTTGCAATGTTAATCACTCACATAAGTTGCCTAGACAAATGTATTCCCAGAATTCCATTACTCAACATTAATTATTTTTTGGTGATGCGATTTTTTTCCGTCAGTGTACCTGGACATGGATCCCGAAACGCTTTATTTCCAAGTTAGAGCTCATTTTCTACTTCTCTCCATAATCACGCTAATCATGGAAACACTCTGAAATAGAAAGTACCAGTATTAAATGTAACGGTTTCTTTCATGAAATGTTCAAAATACCCTCTTGGTTACGGGATGAAACCCTTGCTTAAATGAACTGTTCAAAGTGCCCTCGGTCAGCAAGGATACATGCATCAAACCGCTGTCGCATTGAGTCCCTGATGCGCTGAGATATCCCTGGGGAACACGTCATCAACAACGATTTTCTGTCAACGTTTGAGCCACCATTGTTGGTGACTGTTAAGCCCTTACGCTCTTCCACACAGGTTCAACGATGTAATTTACCATGTTCTCCTAGAGAATACTCTACCTCTTCTGCTGCTCTCATGCTCATAAATTAAGGATAATGCTGACACATGGTGAAACAACGCTCTCGTGGGCGGTTTGTGGGTTTAAATCACCTCGGAGTAGGACCATGCGGTGCATTTGACCTGCAGTCGTCGCACGGTGGCGCTGGCAGCAGTCCACATACGATGAGGTGTGTTGGTGCGTGTCAGACTGTGGTGCAGCGAGTAAGCGTGCAGACGTTTTCAGACGTGCTAATGGTGACCGTGTGTTGAAAATGGCTCAAAGAACACATGTTGATGACGTTATGTGTGGTAGAAAACTAGAGCGATTGGAGGCTGGTCAAACACAGCAGGTCATAGCACGGGCCCTCCGTGTACCACGAAGTGTGATCTCAAGATTATGGCAACGATTCCAGCAGACAGGAAACGTGTCCAGGTGCTACAGTACGGGACGTCCACAGTGTACAACACCACAAAAAGACCGATGTCTCACCATCAGTGCCCGCAGATGGCCACGGAGTACTGCAGGTAGCCTTGCTCGGGACCTTACCGCAGACACTGGAACAGTTGTCTCCAGATACACAGTCTACAGACGACTGAATAGACATGGTTTATGCGGCCGGAGGTCTGCAAGGTGCTTTCCACTGACCCCTGCTCACAGGAGAGCCCGTAAAGCCTGGTGTCAAGGACACAGTACATGGTCATTGGAAGTTATATTCACGGACGAGCCCAGAACTGCTGAACAGTGATTCTCGCCTGGTTTTCATCTGGCGTGAACCAGGAACCAGATACCAGCCCCTTAATGTCCTTGAAAGGTCCTGTATGGAGGTCGTGGTTTGATGGTGTGGGGTAGGATTATGATTGGTGCACGTACACACCTGCACGTCTTTGACAGAGGAATTGTAACTGGTCAGGCGTATCAGGACGTCATTTTGCACCAGTATGTCCGCCTTTTCAGGGGTGCAGTGGGTCCCGCCTTCCTCCTGATGGATGATAACGCACGGCCCCACCGAGCTGCCATAGTAGAGGAGTACCTTGAAACAGAAGATATCAGGCGAATGGAGTAGCCTGCCTGTTCTCCAGACCTAAACCCCATCGAGCACGTCTGGGATGCTCTCGGTCGACGTATCGCTGCACGTCTTCAAACCCCTACGACACTTCAGGAGCTCCAACAGGCACTGGTGCAAGAATGGGAGGGTATGCGCCAGCAGCTGCTCGACCACCTGATCCAGAGTATGCCAACCCGTTGTGCGGCCTGTGTACGTGTGCAAGGTGATAATATCCCATATTGATGTCGGGATACATGCGCAGGAAACAGTAGCGTTTTGTAGCACGTGCGTTTCGGGACGGTTTACTCAACTTATCACCAATACGGTGGACTTCCAGATATGTGTCGTGTGTGTTCCCTATGTGCCTATGTTATTAGCGCCAGTTTTGTGGAGTGCCACGTTGTATGGCACCACATTCAGCAATTATTCTTAATTTATGAGCATGAGTGTAGAATACGTGCCTTTGCGAGTGCGACAAAACATGTACTTCCTGCACGATGGAGCTCCTCCTCCCTTCAGTGTTAATTTTCGCATCTTCTAAATAACAGATTCCGTGACGGATAGATAGGTAGATGTGGAGCAGTTCCTTGTCCTCCATGCTCTTCGGACGTAAACGCACTAGACTTTTATTTGTGAGGGCATTTGAAAGCTCCTGTGTGCAGAACCCAGGTACAAGAAATAAAGAGTCTTCGTGCCTGTATTGTGGAAGGCTGTAAAGCGATGAGCATTTCTCCAGAGATGCATCAGCGCATCAGGGATTCAGTGCGACGGCGGGCTGATGAATGTATCCGTGTTACAGAGAGAATTCCGAACATTTGAAAGAGTTTGGTGCAGTAACCAAGAGGGTAGTTTGAACATTTTTCTTAGAAAACATTTCATCTAATGCTGGTAGATTCTTTTGCTCTGTTTCTCATGATTAATGATGTTATGGAGACAAGTAGAAAATCAGCTCTAACATGGAAATAAAGAGTTTTTCGGGCCAGTATCCGTAAAACATGTTTTCTACCTGTACAGGTGAGGTAGGTTTCCTGAAAGTTTGGCTATACCTTTTTGTTACCCGCTTTAGAGGAGCTCAGAGTGGACAGGAAGATCAGAGATCCCTGCCAGACTCTTACAAACGGAACATAAAAAGCAAAGTTTATTGGTGAAGTCTGACAAGGGAAGGTCACGTTAGTTGTCGCGGAGAATAGAAATAAACTAGTTCTGTTTTGTTTCTGACTAGGAAAAAAGCTCTTTGTGAAGTTTTAGCTGCTATGCTGCAACGGTAATGAGTATTCGCGACGGCACGATTCTCCAGTTTAATCAAATTTTATGTATATGGACTCAAGCGGCGAACGAAAATTTGGACCAAAGCCGGAAGTCGAACTTGTGCAAATTTTCACTCGCCGCCTCAGTCTATATACATAAAATTATATCTGTATGAGACCAGTAAAGTCTCTGAAATTGTGTCATTTCATTTTTACATAATCAAATTTGACTTTTTCAATGTGGCTACACCAAAGGCTTTCCTTGTGTATTTAAAAGATTCTTGGAGTACTGCTTCGAAGTAGGATTAACGGAAGAGTGTTTCCATGAGAACTGTGACGAACCTGCTTTCATCAAATGTGCACTCTGCGAGAAATGTCTATACATTGACCATGCTGTTATTCCTGAGTTACATATTTCTTTCCTCTGATAGTGTAATCAAGTAATTAACTCTGTTTTAGAGTTATCACGTCATATTATTGACTATCTGTCTCAAATAATGCATTTGCGCAATAAATCATTCATACTTGCAGTATTCTCACCGTAACTTTGACGACTGATATCTCCTGATTTAATAATCAATAGCAGCTACCATTTTCATGGTGTATGTATACTATGTTGTTCTATTAACTGCGCTATATCTGAATATAGTTTGCGCGACGACATTTCAGGACCTTCCCCCGCGAACCTTTCGAGATACGTACAGATGGTGGACAAGGAGATGGTCTCTTCCCCCAACCCCTGCTGTTTAAGTCAGTTTTTGGACAAAGTTGTAAGAGGATGGGAAAAAGATATTGAAGGTATAATCGACGGAAGTTTTGGACTCGAAATCAATGCTAATTATTGAGCTCTTGATGATGATTTAGTTGTAACTACCAGGACTAGAAGGGAAACTAAATATAACATAGAAAAACTGCTCAAGGTTAGTGGCCATGGCAATTGTCTCCAGAGATGTTGTGAGGAAATCCACTGCATGGAAAATCTGCATCAAAGCGACAGGTACGTTCTACTAATGATGAATAATATAATATGATTTTACAGATATCTTTCTTCAGAGACTTCAAAAGGCATTCGTAATAACGTGGATGGTTGCCTGCCGTTTTTAGACATCTTGGTGTGACGTAAGAGCGATGGCACCATTGCCAATTCAGTGTTTAGAAAGGCTACTTACACTGTCCTTTATTTACATCCACTAGTTGTCACCATCCTGCACAAAACGATCGGCGTTCCACCGAGCTCATGCCACATCTCAGATGCCAGTAGCCTGCAAACGGAACTGGAACACCTGCAAACTGTGTTCCTGAACAACGGATATTTGTACCAAGAAGTGCAGAGAGAGCTACAGTCGTACGGGATGAACAAGGATGAGGATAAGCCCTTCAAAACGACTGCTTGCCTACAATATATCGGAAATGTTGCAGTTAAGATAGGCGGAATATTAAGAAGACAAAAAGTTTAAGTAATCTTTCGACTTCCTTCCAAAATATCGGCGCTTCTGGGATCTGTTAAGGACGATTTAGAGTTGAGCAAAGCAAATGTTTACAGGATTCTGTGTAAATAGCAAATCTTACAAAGGGCAAACGACGCGCACTGTGCAGGATCGCATTATAGAACATCAGCGGCGTACTCGCTTCCTCCAAGAAAATAATTCCTCTATCGCTGAATACTGTATTGCTACTGGTCATTCGATGAAACAATGAAACAAAAATTGTGACCCATACGTCAAACTTTTGGAGCTCAGTCGTCGGTGAATCTCTGGCAGTACGACTGTGTGAATCCCTTATGAATCGAGACGGCGGTTTCTAGTTAAATTCTGCATAGGACCCGCTTATAGAAAACATTAGTGCTCCGCGTAGTCGGCGTTGTCCTCCGGTCTTACCGTGCGAAGAGGCGGGCACGCAGAACGGCACACAGACAAGCAGAAGCGCGTGTGCTCCAGCAACGTAAGCGCAGTGCCAATTAGGATATCGCGCATGTGCCTGAGTCAGTATTCACCTGAAGATGACAAAAAGACTCTGCACCAAAATATCGTACCAGCAAGTTACAGATATCTGACAGTTCTCCCGAAATTTTGTAGAACAACGTGGAACCACTTTAACAAAAATATTTGAGACAAAAGGTCAAATGTTTTGTGAAATGATTTGAGAAAAAGTAAGAAACAAAATAAATCAGATAAATATTTGACTCACCTTTGAATCATGCTCGAAACCACGTACAGCAAATGAGGTGCGTCAAATCTGTCTTTAATTTTCGTATTTTTAGACAAATCATTTCACAAAATATTTGACCGTTTCTTCAATTTCTTTTTATTTTTAAGTCTTCTTCACAAAGCTTGACGTACACGTATAATACAAACGGTAATTCCACAATTTCTACGCCAATCCCACTTTTTGTGCGCAAAATAACTAGACCTCGAAGAAATGAACTTTTTGGTACTTTATCCATATAGCTGTTCGTGAAATATTTCAAAATCAATAATCAAGTTTTTCCCGATTACTATCTCACCCTGGTCACTACGATATCCCATTTTTCCATTTCCTACTCTTCGTTTGGCTATGAAACATCGGACAAAAATTTTCCCTCAGATCACTAATTTAATTTTCCTAATTACACTGATTTCTTCCAAGCAGGTAAAACTTCATTCTGCAAAACTATACCTGACGCTGGTCAATTTGATACTCCATTAGTTCATTTCCAATTCTCCTTTTGGCTATGAAAATTCGGACAAAAATCCGTTGTGTAATTTTCCGTCAAATCGTTAATTAAGTTTCATTAATTTCTCTGATTTTTTCAAGCCGTTATATCTTTCTTTCCAAAACTATACATCACTATGATCAATTTGACATCCCCATTTGCCTGTTTCCCACTCTTCGTTTGGCTATGCAGATTCGGGAAATAATTCATCTTGTAATTTCTAGGAAGTCTTGTTTTCGTTACGCTCAAATATTTCACCAAAAAACTAATGCCGCACAAAGCGGAATTATCACAAGACAAGAAATTTCTTTTCCAGGAAGCACTCTCTCAATCAGAGACTATTAGCTGAATGGACATCAAAAGACTACTCGACATTATTAACGCAAATCGGCTGGTTAGGGGAAACTAGGCAAGATTCAGAAGGCATGAACATCATACAAAAAGATATAACAAATCGTCTACCCTTTCCAAGATTAATAACCAAGCACGGACTCACGGAGAAGCTTTAGTAGAAGACTGGCAAGAAATAATCAGGAGAATGAAAGCAAAAAATAGTGAAAGTACGAAGAGATATCGGACGGCAAGAAAAAAGAAAACATTAAGTTTACATGTCCTTGGAAAGTGATAAAGACGAAGATAGAAGAAGAAGAAGAAGAAGAAGAAGAAAGGGATGAGAATCAAACAAGAGAAGTGCTGCACACTTCACCATGGAAATTCTCTACAAACTCTTATGAGGGACGCATCAAGAAAGAATTTAAACAATGTAGAGGGCCTAGCTCTAAAAATTTCGAGGGTACACATTCTAGTACGAATCACATTAGCATATTACTTCATTAAACTTACATCTCACCTAAAGACTCCGAAGTAAAATTTAGAAAATTTTGTGTGTAGGGAGGACCAGGGCACGTTTACGCACGGGGCACGTCTAAGCTAAGTACTTTTCTCGGGAGTCATTGTTGCTAGAGCGCTACCGACAATGGAAGATTAGAGCTATCATCTAGTGAGGTCCCCCACAAACTTCACGTCACCAGTTGAGTGAACGTCTTTGAGCGAAGAACACGTTATTTATGTTTTTGTGCAGAGTGAATAAATTTTGTTACTCATATGTCGAAGCACGTAGGGAGGCTACCCTCTAGATTTGAGAATAGGTAAACATAGGCAACGGCCTCGCCGCAGTGGATACACCGGTTCCCCGAAGTTAAGCGCTGTCGGGTGTGGCCGGCACTTGGATGGGTGACCATCTGGGTCGCCATGCGCTGTTGCCGTTTTGCGGGGTGCACTCAGCCTCGTGATGCCAACTGAGGAGCTACTCGACCGAATAGTAGCGGCTCCGGTCAAAGAAAACCATCATAACGACCGGGAGAGCGGTATGCTGACCATACGCCCCTCCTATCCGCACCCTAAGCTGAGGATGACACGGCGGTCGGATGGTCCCGATCGGCCACTTGTAGCCTGATGACGGAGTGCTCCTGCTGCCTGCTAAATATATGCCCGTTTGCAGGAGATGATTCTACTTTACAAGGAACATTTCTATAATCTCAAAACCAGAAAGTTATTACTGCACTTCTGAAACTAATTCAAACAAGATGATGGGGCATGTTTAATCAATTTAGTTGCGCCGCATCTGTGCACTATTTTGCATTGCGTAAATGTGCTCCTGCATATGTTTGACTATGTAACCAACTTGTCTTTAATATATTTCACAGATCTTTTTTCTTTGGTGTAGTGTAATTATTTGTAATCTGACGTTAGAAATTTCTCTGAATCTCATGAGTTTCTTGCGTTATTAGGTGTTGATAAACTACAAACCAAGATCTAACAGATGCAAGCTTGATTCGAAAATACTGACAACTGCCGTCCTTTTACTGAAGTGAAGACAAAGTTCGAAAAGGGGGGCTGCGAAAGACTTAGGCTTGAATGACAAAGCGATAGGCAATTACTGTAAGAAATTGACAAGCCTGAATGAAGAAGAGTTGAAAAGTAACATCGAGTTGGAAAATGTAGGGAAAAGAAAAACTAATTTAAAATTCCAAGAATTTGTAACACATAGGAGACGTAACTGAATTTTTATGACCTTTAGTCGTAAGCAACGTATTCGTTTTACAAAGTCCTTTCTGTATTCTCTGCAACATAACTAAAAATTTCTGGTCTAACAGACTATTGATGCTGCACCGTATGATGAGGTAGCTCGTAATGACACCTGCACAAGATAATGTACCACCATTGGAAGAGCCAATCGTCATAGAGGAAGCGCCAGACCAAGACGCGGCACAAACACAAAAAGTAATAGCAGATAAAGAGGCAGCAGCAGTTCAAAAGCTGCCTCTATATGGACAGAAAAATCAACAGGTAAGGGGGAACCATTTCTAACGATTAAGTATGGAGGTGAATGCAGTGGGAGCAGTTGAGGGTAGGCCTGGGTATAGTGGTTGGCGGTGGGTAATAGGATCATGCTGGCCCCCAGAAGATAATTTGCTTACCAAATTTCAATAAAATTCTCATGTGTACATAAAATGAATAAAAATTCAAATGCTAATTATTTTTGGGTTTATCTTTGTATGTAGTTCTACTGCGCAAGAGAAATTGCCAGCTGAATGCCTCCTGAAAGCTTCCGATATATATTTTGGTCCCTCCGCCAACGAAGTAATATGGTTTGCTTACACTTACGCCGACGTTTGCACAGTACAATACCCCAAGGTTGGATTGACAGTGAGATTGCAGGATCTGACTGGTTCACTGGTTTCTTAAAACGACAAAAAATCTCTTATTTAAGTCTCCTCAAACTTCCAGCTCAAGTCGCTCCACAAGTTTCAGCAGAAAAAAAAGTGAAAGCACTTTTGAATAAGCTCACAACCTTCTCAAAAGGCTTGAAATAGACCCTGCCCTCATTTGTGACGTAAACGAAGCAGGAATAACGACTGTGAGCAAGTCTAACAACGTCACAAATTTCAAACAAACTGGGAAAATGACGTCTACTGCGAGGGGAGCTCTGGTAACTATGGTACACTCAGTGAGCGCTGCCGAACTTTTATTTACTCTTTTATTATATTCCTTAGAGTTCACTTTAAGGAAACTTTCTAAGGGATGGCGTGATATACTGTGATAGCAAAGCCAATCCGTCTCGATGGACAACTGAAACTACTTTTTTAAAATCTGCCAAACAGTTTCTATCACACGTGAGGTGTTTGGCCTCAAAACCATGCATACTTATTTTAAATAATTTCGAGTCGCACATGTCAGGAGCAGTATTAGAGTATTTTAAGGCCAGTGGTGCAATCATTCTGTCATTCCTGTCCCACTGCAGCCGCAAACTGCCGCTTCTAGACCTTTGTATAAAATTTCCTCTGAAAAATACATTAATACTGCATGGGACACATGGACAGCTGCTAACAAATAACCGTGACGATTCATGGCATTCCTTCAATTTTGGCGTCAGCCCTGCCTCTGGCAGCAACTTCAGCAAACACAATGGCTGAATTTAGAGTGAAAGGGATCTCAGCATTGAATAAATTTGTTTTTAACGATTCGCATTTCACGTCATTCTATGTTACTTACAGACCAGCCCAAACATCGATTAGAGGTCTAAAAAATCCATTGAATGACAACACTACAACCTCTTACAATAATCACGCTCCTTGTAGGGCAGTTGGAGCGATTGTAATCCAGATGCCAAACACGACCCTCTGTGTGTTTCTACATCATCTCGGGTGGATTAAACAAGCCTTGAGCATTTAAGACCGTTCCGAAAAAAACTCGAACAAGACATGAGACCAATAAGGAGAAGAAAAATAGGAAATCAGCCATTCTAACTTATACTCAGTCAAGGAAAATTTAAGACAACAACATCTGGAAACGTTAAGGAAAGAAAGAGGCACATGAGGAGAAAAGGAAGACTTCGTTATAAAAGAGCTATTAGAATCCAATGAATCTGAAGCAGAAAGAGTTAATTCTATGAGAGCAAGAACTGGTAACGGCAAGAAATTTCTAAAATCAAGAACAAGGGAAAATGTGGATGCGCCTACTTCTGATGAAGGGGACGAATATTGCCTTTGTATTTACTGTTTGAAACGATACAACCAGTCAAAAAGAAATCGAGAATGGGTCCAGTACCTTAGATATAATAGGTGACCTCACGAGGATTGTGCCACAGGGGACACACTATTTTTTGGGTACATAAATGCAACTCGGTTAGTGATGATGAATAGACTTTCAATTAAGATCGAAGCTTCTGTTATGCCATATCATGCTAACAGGTGGAAGTTCAAAAATGTATTTGCTGCTAGTAAAATTGTTGTTTTTTACCACGTTATTTGGTATAAGGAACCCGTAATTTTGTTTACTGCCAATAAAACATTTTTAAGCGTTTCGTACCGTGTTTTGTTTACTCATTATCGCATCCACGATATGTGCAAACGTGCCCCCAGAGGTGCGTAGATCTGTCCCATTCCCGGGGCACGTTTACACACTCGACTTGAGACTATACAAAATTGTTTTGCACTATAAATGTAATTCTGAGTTAGAAATATATAACCATATTACACTTTAATAGTGTTAATTTTCAGTACAATAAAACGAACCAAGAAATTTTTAAAAATTCAGAAAAGAAATGCGCGTAAATGTACCCTAGCCTCCCCTTCCGCAGTTTTTCGTGCCGTATAACATGCGCGATTACAACACGAAGAGAGAAAGATTATCCTCGTGCTCTCGACCACACGTTAAAGGTAGATTGATAAGTAAGATTTATGTTCCGAAGTTGCGCTGCCTGACAAAAAAGTGAAGACTTAAAAATAACTTGGCAGTATGAATCCAATTATCCGTATGACGTTGCACCCCCGCTGGCCTGTAGACATGCATTGATTCGGTCGAGAAGGGTGTCATAAGCCCGTTGTATCATATCCTGGGGCAAGCTAAGCTGGCTCACAACGGTTGTAAGAGCTCCTCGATACTGACAGTGGGACGGAGATGACGCCACAGTTGGTCCCACGCATGTTGTCTTGGAGACACATTTGGGTATCTTTCTGGCCACAGTGTTGCCTCAAAATCACGCAAACAATTCATAGACACACGAGCCATGTGTGTACAAGCCTTAGTCCTGTTGAAATAGTGGCTCCACGATACTGTCGCACGAGAGGTAACACATAATGATGCAGTATGTCCGTGGCCTACCGTCGTGTAGAGTCCCCTCAGTCACTACTCTCTGTCACCTGAAGACATATTCGATGGCTCCCCCTATCATAACAGCAGGCGTAACATCATTGTGCCTCCCCAGAGCATTAGAAGAATGGAAGCTCTCCCATGTCGCACCTTACACGCCAGCGATGGTCATCCCCAATAGTGCAATACCGTGAAGCCATAAATGAGTGGTTCATCTTTCCTGGTCAGGGCGCCACTACAGCCTATGCACGGGACGGTGATTCCCTAGTACCAATGCTGCTAGTGTCCGACCAATGGTGAACGGAGTCCAGTACTTCTTTTCGGATGGCAGCTGCAGATGGGAAGGGGTTACGATGTGCTTGTTGTGCAGTATGGTGATCCTCCCTTGTGGTGGTCGACGAGTAAGTCTGCCATCGCATTCCCTTGTAGTCCAATATTACATCAGAATGCCCCATAAATCCGTACGTTGTACGATTCGACCAGCCGGCCGAACGGAGGCCTACAAAAGGCCTCTTTTTTATTTATTTATTTTATTTATTTATTTATTGTTCCGTGGGACCAAATTAAGGAGAAGTCTCCATGGTCATGGAACGAGTCAATACATGAAATTATAACACGATATTAGAAACAGATAAAATGAAATATAAAAAAACATATTCAGGTGACAAGTCGTAAGTTTAAATAAAGAAAATCAACAATGTAACACTGGAATTTGCTTAATTTTTTAGCTCTTCCAGGAGCTCCTCGACAGAATAGAAGGAGTGAGCCATGAGGAAACTCTTCAGTTTAGACTTAAAAGAGTTTGGGCTACTGATAAGATTTTTGAGTTCTTGTGGTAGCTTATTGAAAATGGATGCAGCAGAATACTGCACTCCTTTCTGCACAAGAGTCAAGGAAGTGCATTCCACATGCAGATTGGATTTCTGCCTAGTATTAACTGAGTGAAAGCTGCTAACTCTTGGGAATAGGCTAATATTTCTAACAACAAACGACATTAAAGAAAATATATACTGTGAGGGCAATGTCAGAATTCCCAGACTATTGAATAGGGGTCGACAAGAGGTTCTCGAGCTTACCCCACACATAGCTCGAACAGCCCGTTTTTTAGCCAAAAATACCCTTTTTGAATCAGAAGAACTACCCCAAAAAATAATACCATACTACATAAGCGTATGAAAATATGCGAAGTAGACTACTTTTCGTGTTCAAGTGTCACTTATTTCAGCTACTGTTCTAATGGTAAATAGCCCGCAGCTCGTGGTCGTGCGGTAGCGTTTCGCTTCCCACGCCCGGGTTCCCGGGTTCGATTCCCGGCGGGGTCAGGGATTTTCTCTGCCTCGTGATGGCTGGGTGTTGTGTGATGTCCGTAGGTTAGTTAGGTTTAAGTAGTTCTAAGTTCTAGGGGACTGATGACCATAGATGTTAAGTCCCATAGTGCTCAGAGCCATTTGAACCAACCATTTGAACCAGCCTAATGGTAAATAAACCAGCATTTAGTTTCTGAACAAGATCCTGGACATGGGCTTTCCACAACAGCTTACTATCTATCCGAACGCCTAGGAACTTGAACTGTTCTGTCTCGCTTATAATATGCCCATTCTGTCTGATCAAAATATCGGTTCTTGTTGAATTGTGAGTTAGAAGCTGTAAAAACTGAGTCTTACTGTGATTTAGCATCAAATTATTTTCCACAAGCCACGAACTTATTTCATGAACTACATTATTTGATACCGTTTCAATATTATACACAAGATCCTTCACTGTCAAGCTGGTGTCATCAGCAAACAGAAATATTTTTGAATCACCTGTAATACTAGAAGGCATATCATTTATATAAATAAGAAACAGCAGTGGCCCCAGCGCCGACCCTTGGGGAACGCCCCACTTAACAGTGCCCCCATTTGGACTGAACATCACTACCACTCTCAATATTACGGAGAATTACCTTCTGCTTTCTGTTCTTAAAGTAAGAGGCGAACCAATTGTGAGCTACTCCCCTTACTGCATAATGGTCCAACTTCTGCAGTAATATTTTGTGGTCGACACAGTCAAAAGCCTTCGTTAAATCAAAGAAAATACCTGGCGTTCGCAACCTTTTATTTAATCCGTCCAAAACCTCACAGCGAAAAGAGAATATAGCATTTTCAGTTGTTAAACCATCTCTAAAACCAAACTGAACATTTGACTGCAAATTATGTGAATTTAAATGCTCCAGTAACCTTGTATATACAACCTTCTCGATAACTTTAGCAAACACCGATGGCATAGAAATAGGTCTAAAGTTGTCAACATTATCAATGTCTCCCTTTTTATAAAGTGGCTTCACTACCGAGTACTTTAATCGGTCAGGAAACCGACCACTCCTAAAGGAAAAGTTACAGATATGGCTAAGTACTGGGCTAACACACGTAGAACAATACTTCAGTATTCTGCTAGATACCCCGTCATATCCATGAGAGTTCTTGGGCTTTAGTGATTTAATTATTAACTCAATCTCCCTCTTGTCAGTATCATGGAGGAGCATATCAGGTAACAGTCTCGGAACACTTTTTTCTAAGAGCGCTATATGATTCCCTGTTGGGACTAGGTTTCTGTTTAGTTCACCTGCTATATTCAGAAAGTGATTATTAAATACTGTACATATATGCGACTTATCAGTAACACGGACATTCCCACTACGCACTGATTCTATATCCTCGACCTGTCTCTGCAGACCAACCACTTCCTTTACGACTGACCATACGGTTTTAATTTTATCCTGAGACTTAGCTATTCTATCTGCATACCACATACTTTTTGCCTTCCTAATAACATTTTTAAGTACCTTACAATACTGTTTGTAATGGGCTGCTGCATTTAGATTTTGACTGTTTCTAACGTTTTGATATAATTGCCACTTTGTTCTACAAGATATTCTTATCCCTCTAGTCAGCCACCCAGGCTGCCTGTTTGTGCTAGTACCCTGTTTTGAACGTTCTAACGGAAAGCAACTCTCAAAGAGCACGAGAAAAGCCTTGAGAAATGCATTATATTTATCGTCTACTGTATCAGCGCTATAAACATCTTGCCACTCTTGTTCCTTGATAAGGTTTACAAAGGTCTCTACAGCAACTGGATCAGCTTTCATAAGCAGCTGATGACTATATTTAACACGTGTTGCAGCACAAAAATCTTTTAGAGTTAAAATTTGTGCATCATGATCTGAAAGGCCATTCACCTTTTTGCTAACAGAATGCCCTTCTAGTAATGAGGAATGAACAAAAATGTTGTCTATGGTTGTTCTACTGTTCCCTTGCACTCTCGTTGGAAAGAATACAGTTTGCATAAGATTATATGAATTAAGGAGGTCTACCAGCATCCTCTTCCTTGCACAATCACTTATACAATTAATATTCAAGTCACCACATATAACTAACTTTTTGTGTTTCCTATAAAGTGAACCAAGAACCTTCTCTAGCTTTAGCAAAAATGTTGTGAAATCGGAGTCTGGGGATCTATAAATAACAACAGTTAGAAGTTCAGCTCCGTTAAATTTAACCACACCTGCACAACATTCAAACACCTTTTCAGTGCAGTGCTTTGAAACATCAATTGACTCAAATGGGATGCCGTTTTTCACATACATGGCTTCTCCCCCACACCGCAAAGAGCTCCTCGAAAAGCTGCCAGCCAACCTGTATCCTGGTAAAGGAAGCCTCTGAATTATCTCCTTACTTAAGAAATGTTCAGATATACCAATAATTTCAGAGTCAACATCTATAAGCAGTTCACTAACTTTATCTCTAATACCTTGTATATTTTGATGAAATATATTAATTCCCTCATTACTCGGATATCTAAGCTTTGTCAAAAGTGGTTCCTTTGTTAGAGAGACTTCCCTTAAGCAGGAATACCTATCAGCTGACTTCAATCTAAAAAAGGTGCAGCTCTAACACCCACTACTGCAGGAATTTTCCCATGAGTGATCCCACCAACCCCACCTATGCTGTCACCTATAAGCTTTGCCAACCTCCCCTTCCCATACCTGTTGAGGTGCAGGCCATGTCTAGTGACACCCGTCCTACTGATAGACTCCACCGACACCACAGAAATGTGACCCATGCTTTCTACTGGCAACGTTGTGTCGGGGCGAGTACGCAGTCCTTCACAGTGATCGCTCAACGTATTACGTTGTTTATGTCACCCTACCAGGCTCGATAACAACATTAAACACCAAGAGCAGTTGTAGTGATGTACCTGTCACCGAGAATAGCAACTCTAGTCATTTGCAGACCCGCCAATGTTGTGTACGGGAACGAGTTACATTGACATCCGACCACGTCTTCTGGATGCTTCCCTATTTTTTGGTCAGGCACTGTATTTAAAAAGTTTTGGTATTCTGATACTTTTCCGCAATTTTTAGCAAACAATTTTTATTGCAGACCTCCCTCAAAACTGAAACGAATAAAATAATATCTCCTTGTCGCACATAAGTAAAAATACTTACGCCAGTAAAGAGGATCAGGAAAATTATCGATTGGTGCAATTTTAATAATATTTTCCCAAAAAAGTCAAAGTATCAAACTGCAAAAAATCTCGTCATTTTTGCTTCACTTCCTTCAAGTATGTATTCAGATCTTTTCCGCCAGCTTACCCACCCTGATGACACGTACATTGTGGTTTATAAACACGCTGTCTTAAACTACTTTTGCAGAATTTATGCCATTTGTCGGCTACTTACCTAATGTGAGTAGGAGAAGACTGTGTCTTCCCATCGCGGCTGCCACCAAAGTCCTTTCTCACTGAAACAAGAAAAACGATTGACTTGTTACAATCTGGCAGGAAAGCAGTAGTATAAAAGCAAATCGACGTATATCTGCGACAAAGGCACGCGATTATGGTATCGTGGAGAACAGTGTCAGACAGATCACAAGAGACTTTCCCTTTTCTGTCGTCAAGCCACATTTAAATAAAAATCTCTCTCGTCCGACACTTGCAGGATCTTTGGCGCTTTATTGTGCTGCATTTTGCGTGTGGCAGAATAAAAGCATCAAATAGATGGTGATCATCGTATCCGCCCCTTTAGTTATTTATTTTAGATCCCTCCAAGATTCAGTATTCCACCTAAGCTGAAGAAAGCAGTCGTCTTTTTCCTTTTTCCTTTTTTTTTGACATAAAAGATTCTTTTGTGTGCACTCTCATTTTCTAATGCCCATTTCTTGATTTGCAGCGCTTCTGAACTTTGCAGTAATTAAGTCAGGAGCCGTCACCTAGAGACACGTCCCACTTTCGAACTACTAAAAGGTTTCCTTTTGAAACGGAACGATGCTCATATCTAAGGAGTAGTGGCGGCTTGTGAGTACACATTCTGGGCTATCACAAATTTTTATATTCAGATAAATATGACAGTGTGAAATTAATAGCATCTGGTCTATAACAGTTATGCTTATCAACCTACTACAGTGATTGCCAACAATAATAATAATAATAACATACACAAATTCTCTGAAAAATAAGAAGACTTGCTTTTTGTGGAATTTTGTTCTTTTGTACATAATTACGTACAGCTTAGGGCAAGAACGAAACAATCCATAAGCTGTCGCTATTTTCGTTTCGCATTTTTGTGTAAGTGGGAGTTTTCGAGTTATTTTATTTTTTCAGACAAATGTACAAGATCTCTAACGCATGTATTAGTTAACGAATTAACTTCTGGGCTAAAAATCAGACATTCTTGCGTTTCACCCACACAATTAAGCTAATTATACAATCGTTTGTTAGATGTTCGCTTAGAGTCACGCTTATTTGATTTCGTCACTTTCTCTGTCAACGTATCTGGTCTGGGAGGCCTTAGGGCCGTGCCGCACTGGGATGCCACGGCATCTCTGCTGGCAGAGACGGCCGATACAATACATGGGGCTCAATGGGGCCTCCCGCACCTGGCATCCACCTGACGCTGGCACCAGACCCGCCGCTGGAACACAAGGCGGCTTATGGGAGCGCCAGCAGACCTACCACGCGCTACCTGCCGCTCACCTGTGCTCACTTTTGTTGCAGTTTTTCACGTGTGCCACCGTGGATAGTTTCGATACGGAAGCTTTTATATGTGAAATTCAGGCGAGACCAGCAATTTTGGACACATCATCCGTGCATTATTCGAACCGCGAACTGAAAAAAACGTGTTGGGAACAAGTTGTTGATATTTTCGGAGGAAAAGAATCGTCTTTGTAAGTGAAGAAAGAACTCGGTAAGTGCTTCAAAAACATTTTATTTTCCATTACTAAAGTTTACTGAACGTAAGTACTTTGCCACTTGAGGGGATCACGATTAACAAAATACTCTGAAAATTTGTCTCTCACTGCAAGTGCAGATCGACCGCTTCTGCCTGAATGGCCTGCACATTCATTGTTCTCAAAACCAATTACTTCGAGTGAGTCTTCATAGACGAATCCATCTCTTGCACGTACAAAATTATGCAAAGCAAAACAAGGTCATCCACATGGGTACTGAAAGAAATCCGATAAATTTTTGGTATATGATAAATCGCACAATTGTGCATTCTGTTTCTCTGTCGACGACAGCTACTAGCAGACTGAAGGAGTCCCCCCTGCTGGCAGCCGCACCGGCAGACCGCGTGCTGCCAGCACAGATGCCGTGGCATCCCAGTGCGGCAGGGGGCTTCTAATTGTCTTTTATGTTAGCACAAACAGATTCAGCAGAGTTCATGTTGACACTGCACACGAAACGTAAGCAACTAACTTCACACACAAAACGCCGTTTGTGAAAATGATTAAGTTCATGTAGTACTGTCTACCAACATGGTCCCTTGACTACAATACAAATGAGACGCTGAGAACTCAGGGGCCAAAAGCACACCGTCTTCAATCCCACGTTTAAGTGAATATCAGCGAAACCAGAGTGTGTGTGTATGTGTGTGGAGCTGCAGCACAGATAAACCTGACCCACAATAAGATAAACAGACGTCAGAAGCACGAATAAACGCTACAGTCTCACAATCGACGATGATGAGTTTTGAGGTTCGCAGCATCTGAAATGGATCACCGCATGATAAAATCCAGCACTTAATATGCTATATATCTTTCAGAATCCCACAAAACAGGCTTTTCTATCAGTATAGTTGTAACATATACTGATGTCCGATCTAATTTTACTATACAGGGTGGTCCATTGACAGTGAGCAGGCCAAATATCTCACGAAATAAGTGTCAAACGAAAAAACTAAAAAGAACGAAACTTGTCTAGCTTGAAGGGGGAAACCAGATGGCGCTATGGTTGGCCTGCTGGATGGCGCTGCCCTAGGTCAAACGGATATCAACTTCGTTTTTGAATAGGAACCTCCATTTTTATTACATATTCGTGTAGTACGTAAAGAAATGTCAATGTTTTAGTTGGACCACTTTTTTCGCTTTGTGATAGATGGCGCTGTAATAGTCACAAAAATATAGCTCACAATTTTAGACGAACAGTTGGTAACAGGTAGGTTTTTTAAATTAAAATACAAAACGTAGATACGTTTGAACATTTTATTTCGGTTGCTCCAATGTGATAGATGTACCTTCGTAAACCTATCATTTCTGAGAACGCATGCTGTTACAGCGTGATAACCTGTAATTATCACATTAATGCAATAAATGCTCAAAATGATGTCCGTCAACCTCAATGCATTTGGCAATACGTGTAACGACATTCCTCTCAACAGCGAGTAGTTCGCCTTCCGTAATGTTCGCACATGCATTGACAATGCGCTGACGTATGTTGTCAGGCGTTGTCGGTCGATCACGATAGCAAATATCCTTCAACATTCCCCACAGAAAGAAATCCGGGGACGTCAGATTCGCTGAACGTGCAACCAATCCACCTGTCATGAAAAATGCTATTCAGTACCGCTGCGACCACACGCGAGCTATGTGCCGGACATCCATCATGTTGGAAGTACCTCGCCATTCTGTCATGCAGTGAAACATCTTGTAATAACATCGGTAGAACATTACGTAGGAAATCAGCATACATCGCACCATTTAGATTGCCATCGATAAAATGGGGGCCAATTATCCTTCCTCCCATAACGCCACACCATACATTAACCCGCCAAGGTCGCTGATGTTCCACCTGTCGCAGCCATCGTGGATATTCCGTTGCCCAACAGTGCATATTATGCCGGTTTACGTTACCGCTGTTGGTGATGTGTGTGAAATCTTATGGGACTTAACTACTAAGGTCATCAGTCCCTAAGCTTACACACTACTTAACCTAAATTATCCTAAGGACAAACACATACACCCATGTCCGAGGGAGGACTCGAACCTCCGCCAGGACCAGCCGCACAGTCCATGACTGCAGCCCCCGAGACCGTTCGGCTAATCCTGCGCGGTAGCTGTTGGTGAATGACGCTTCGTCGCTAAATAGAACGCGTGCAAAAAATCTGTCATCGTCCCGTAATTTCTCTTGTGCCCAGCGGCAGAACTGTACACGACGTTCAAAGTCGTCGCCATCCAATTCCTGGTGCATAGAAATATGGTACGGGTGCAATCGATGTTGATGTAGCATTCTCAACACCGACGTTTTTGAGATTCCCGATTCTCGCGCAATTTGTCTGCTGCTGATGTGCGGATTAACCGCGACAGCAGCTAAAACGCCTACTTGGGCATCATCATTTCTTGCAGGTCGTGGTTGACGTTTCACATGTGGCTGAACACTTCCTGTTTCCTTAAATAACGTAACTATCCGGCGAACGGTCCGGACACTTGGATGATGTCGTCCAGGATACCGAGCAGCATGCATAGCACACGCCCGTTGGGCATTTTTATCACAATAGCCATACATCAACACGATATCGAGCTTTTCCGCAGTTGGTAAACGGTCCATTTTAACACGGGTAATGTATCACGAAGCAAATACCGTACGCACTGGCGAAATGTTACGTGATACCACGTACTTAAACGTTTGTGACTATTACAGCGCCATCTATCACAAAGCGAAAAAAGTGGTCCAACTAAAACATTCATATATCTTTACGTACTACACGAATATGTAATAAAAATGGGGGTTCCTATTTAAAAAAACGCAGTTGATATCCGTTTGACCTATGGCAGCGCCATCTAGCGGGCCAACCATAGCGCCATCTGGTTTGCCCCTTCAATCTAGACAAGTTTCGTTCTTTGTAGTTTTTTCGTTTGACGCTTATTTCGTGAGATATTTGGCCCGGTCACGATCAATGGACCACCCTGTATAATGAGTGAATTGGCATGTATGAGCAGTGGCTATGGTCTAGCTGGATTTATTCCAAACATACGGGGATAAAAGTCTGCTGCGGTGTGCACCCACCTGGTGGCACTGACATAAACTTAAAGTTTAGTCGTAAGGGGTAGATGTGCACGCCGTTAACTATGCACGTTGTTTATCTGTTTATCAAGTCCACAATTATATATTTGGCCCGTAAGACAATTACTTCATGCCAGTTGCACATGCGAAAAAGCGCCTTAAAACGTGCACAACTGAAGGTGTGCTCGTGGCACTGATGCCGAGTTTCACAGTCTAGAGCTGTAGCATTATAGCACGGTAGATTTGGCGCCGTGTATTCCAGATTACCGCATGTACATTATATTTAACAGGGTTCAAAGAAAAATAACAATAAATCCGCAAGGTAAGTGTCAAAAGTTAGGGTGTTCACGTGCTCTTGAACTCTTACACAACAGCCGCCACTGCTAAAGAGACAGGAAGTGATTGTGTTAGGTGCTGTGGTTATGCTCAGAAATGACATGCAGGTGGATGCAGAAGTGTAAAGCTGACCAGCCAGGCTGGCCAAGGGTTTCAAGAGATGTAACAGTCCTTTTGAATGGGGAGGTGGAATGCGACTCAACGGATGTGGCCGACGGGTCGGCAGCGCGTGTAGCTGTTGATCCCCCTGACATGGGAGTCAACAGTCCAGCCGGCCTTGCGCGCCTATAAAATGGTGGTGTCCGCCAAAAACTGACCCAACGAATCGCAGGTCATCATTTAAATTGTGTATGTCCTGTTTAATGCAAAAACTGCTTCCAAAATTCGAGACTTAACGGCAAGGAAAGGGGATCTCCCACCGAGTTATCTGGAATTATTACTCTTTCAGAGTCGCAGTTATTATAAAAAGACATTAAGTGGTAAAGTAGTGTGGAGGGAGGTACTGACATCTGACGGGTTAGCACGAACATTCGTCAGGCAAGCCAGCCTGGAAACGATACCAAACGAAAAATATAGTTTGTCCTTGTCACTCTTAAGTGATGGACACACAAGACTTCTGCCTGAGCACTCGGAAACTGTAGGATATGTTTGATTATAATGGTACGCAACATTGATCAGATGTTGTGTGTTACTTACCTTGCTCCACTGGCGTCGGTTTTCCCCTATCCAGGAAGAATTCGTGACGTGTCCGTTTTAGTGCAAACAATTTTGTGATATAGAATGGTGGGAAAAATTAAGGACGAAATTAACTATCGCGTAACTTGTTACTGCCAAATAAAATAGTTCGATGAAACTTGGACCACACTCTAACAACCCTACCACAACAAAGGTCAAAATTTAATAATGATTGTGGTGTTGCTCACGCTGCTAAATACTGCATTTTCGGGCAACAACAAAGTTATTATGTGGCAGGTGTCATTAGAGCACAGTTAATAAAGTCATTTCATGTAATAACGAATAAAATAGGCACTCATCTTTTCGTGTTTCCCACGCTGGTCTCGTTGTAAAATCGTGGCTCAATCGTCGAAAATCTAGTTGGTGATGATTCCAAGCTCGGATGCAAAGAGGCCTAGGTTTTATTCTGCTATATTCAAAAGTTTTATAGATGTGTTTCACAAACCATTCTTGAAGATTAAACCTTTGAAAGTTAGCACAATGGTGATGTAAAAAAATAATCAGCACTCCGAATTTAAGTTACACTTCCTTTATATTGCTTTTGCTGCAATATCACGTAACACACAAAACATCACTTCACAATACAAAACGTACTTGAAAACATCTTCCTCACATTTTATAAGCTAACTACAATATGCGTGTTTCCAACATGACGTCCAAGACTTGACTTTCTCAAGGTCCGACTCTCTAACTAATAACAGCTTACGCGCCCAAAAATCAAGAGTTACAAGCACGTCAAAGATCATAGTGACAATAGAAAGAATACACATAAGAATAATATCATTGCAATATAAACATAGGCCGGCCGCAGTGGCCGAGCGGCTCTAGGCGCTACAGTCTGGAACCGCGCGACCGCTACGGTCGCAGGTTGGAATCCTGCCTCGGGCATGGATGTGTGTCATGTCCTTAGGTTAGTTAGGTTTAAGTAGTTCTAAGTTCTAAGGGGCTGATGACCTAAGATGTTAAGTCCCATAGTGCTCGGAGCCATTTGAACCAATATAAACATATCGATGTATCAAAGTACCTCTACATTAATGAAATCAAATCTGAATGTTGTCTCAGAAATATGTCAACTACTTTACAGAAACACAGTAGAATATTGCTGGTATCGAGAGGTCGAGTTGAGGTGCCGTAATGGTTACGTAATTCAAGTACCATTACAACACGTAGAAAGTACTGCTACAGTTCAGTGGATAAGGTAACTGAAAGAAATACATAATGAGACGGACAGAAACGGCACTTTTATTCAAAGACAATAATTCCATTGAAGTAACAACGATTCGTGATGGTTCCTCGGACATTACAAAAGCCACGACACGGTTTGCAATAGGGCCTGTGACCGCCAAAAACGAGAATGCAACGTGCTCCAAAGCTCGGTAAGGAGGTCTTGTTGTAGGGCGTCCCATTCCTGCAGTACGTCTACCCAACGCATACAAGAGCTCGATGATATTTAAGAAGGAGGAATCGGCAGGCCAGTCCATTCGCTGAATATCCCCTAGTTCCAAGAGATCCTCCACCTGCACCGTTAGATGCGGTCGAGCTCTGCCATCCATAAAAATGAAGTTAGGGCCGAATGCATCCCTGAGAAAATGCACATAGGGAAAGAATACCGTGTCACAATAATGTTGACAATTGAGTGTGTCGCATTCAAAGATCTGGAGGTCTGTACACCCACGCAGCATTATGCCTCCCCACACCATAAGACCTGGGCCACCAAAAGGATCATGTTCGACAATGTTCCTTGGTGCATTACGTGTCCGCATCTCTCGCCGTATATGGCTGTCGCAAGTGGCGTAGGCATAACGTTGCCTGGGCGTACTTACACTGACACTGTGTTCCTTCCCCATGTGCATCTTTTCAAGGGTGCATTCAGCCCTGACTTCATTATTATGAGAGATAGTGTCCGATCTCGACCGTCCAGCAGCTGTCAAGCACCCTGGTGGAGGAGGCCTTGCCACAAGAACTCCTCACCAACCCTGTGCTCATCATGGGAGCACGTCGCACAGCATGTTTTGTCCACCATGATGATCACACACCCTATTAAAAACCGTGGCCCGGCTTTTGTAGTGTCCAGGGGACCACCGTGAATCACTGTGACCTCAGTATGAGTGTTGGCTTTGAATAAAAGTGTCATTTCTGTTCGTCTCATTGCATATTTCCTTCAGTTACCTTCTGTATTGTACTGTAGCAGTTCTTTCTATGTATGGTCCAAGTCTAATCGAGATACGTTACTTAGCAGCGACAAATCGTGCTAAATTTGTCTTCGTCCTTAAGTCTGACACACCAGCGTGTGAAAAGTGCTTTCGAAAATTTAATTTAAAATGTGTTGTCGGTGAGGTGTGATAATTGCAATAAAAACTTTGTTTACTACTGGTTAGGAACCCGGCAGATACCGTGATGTTTTTGGTGTAGGAGGGTTTATTCGTTCGTCGACGAACTTTCTTACGTGACAAAATACTGTCATATTTGAATCGCTAATTACTACAAGACTAATTATGCGTAAACAACGGATAGACCATGTCTGTACTTGCTTGTCGTGCAATATTTGTTTGCCTGTGACATCATCGTACCAGTGTAGGCCCATTCGCGTGATTGTTACGAATTAGTTTTGTATAAATTTGTAGATTTGTGTAGCGTGGATACATGTTTAGGTAGGACACTGATTGGGATGTCACTGCGACGAGCTTGCATCCGAAGTAAAATAACAAAAATATTCGCTGGAATGTAAACGAAAATCGGTATTAAATTGAAAATTACAAAATACTGAAGTTTGTCGTCTCCTATGACTAGTAAATATCCTCGGAATTGCAGAAAACGCAAGCAAGAGGAAAGTTCGCGTCAAAAGGAGTCCTAAAAATCTAAAAAGGATAGTTCCGAGCGAATTCGATGGCTACGGCAGCATCGAAAACAGCATCGAAAAGGAAGTGGATTCCATGCAGTGTATGTTACTTTAGCTACCACAGACCGCTGTTACATGCTATAAAATTGTGATTTTTCTATTCTGTTAGCATTATACTACCCTTTGAGACTATTGTATTAAACAGACTGATAATTAAATTACAAATGAAATAAGTTATGGGATGGCGATATGCACACATACAGAAGGTGGGTCGTGATGACTGGGTGTTGTGTGCTGTCCTTAGGTTAGTTAGGTTTAAGCAGTCCTAAGTTCTAGGGGACTGATGACCATATATGTTAAGTCCCATAGTGCTCAGAGCCATTTGAACCAGCCACAGAAGGTGGTAGTATCGTGTACACAAGGTATAAAAGGGCAGTGCTTTAGCGCCGCTGTCATTTGCACTCAGGTGATTCATGTGAACATGTTTCCGACGTACTTCTGGGCACACGACAGGAATTAACAGACTTTGACCACGGAATGTTTGTTGGAGCTAGACGCATGAGGCATTCCATTTCGGAAATCTTTAGGAAATTCAATACTCCGAGACCCACAGTGTCAAGAATCTGCCGAGAATACCAAATTTCAGGAATTACCTTCGACCGCGGACAACGCAGTGGCCGAGAGCCTTCACTTTACAACCGAGAGCAGCGACGTTTTTGTAGAGTTGTCACTGCTAACAGACGAGCAACAATGCGTGAAATTACCGCAGAAATCAGTGTGGGACGTACGACGAACGTATCCGTAAGAAAAGTGTGGCGAAATCTGGCGTTAATGGGCTATGGCAGCAGACATCATACGCGACTGCCTTTGCTAACAGCACGACATCGCCTCTCCTGGACTCGTGACCATGTCGTTTCCACGCTAGACAACTGGAAGACCGTGGTCTGACCAGATGAGTTCCTGTTTCACTTGGTAAGAGCTGATGGATTGGTTCGAGTGTGACGCAGACCCTACGAATCCATGGACTCGTGTTGTCGACAAGGCATTGTGCAAGCTGAACCTGGCTCCAAAATCGTGTGAGCTGTGTTTACATGTAATGGACTGGGTCCTTTGGTCCAACAGAAGCGATCACTGACTGGAAATGGTTATGTTCGGCCATTTGTGAACTTCATATTCCCAAACAACGAAGTCATGTCACCCGGCCACAATAGTTCGCAACTGGTTTGAAGAACATTCTGGATAGTTCGAGCGAATGATTTGGCGATCCAGATCGCTCGACGTAAATCCCATCGAACATTTATGGGACATAATAAAGGAGTCAGCCCGTGCACAAAATTCTCCACCGGAAAGTCTTTTGCGATTATGTACGGCTATAGAGACTGCATGGCTCAGTATTACTGCATGGGACTTCCAGCGACTTATTGAGTTCCTGCCTCGTCGAATTGCTGCGCTATTCTGGGCAAAAGGAGGTCCGAAACGGTATTTGTAGGTAGCCCATGACTTTTCTCACCTCAGTGTATTAATATCAAACAGTTGCTGTAATTTTGTCCCTATGTTTTTACGAAATGTTTATGGTGTATATTCTAACTGGGCACACGGCGTTTTTTATTAGATCCTTTTGATGGCGTTGCCCATGGTATCACAGTGTTGGTTGTATCCGTTGCGAGGCAGGGCACAGAGGTGAAGGTACAGCTGTGCTTGAGCAGTTAAAAGCAGATCTCAGTCTGCTGACTTCCACAAGTTATGGAATCTGTACGCTCAAGCGCATTTCAGCAACAGTATATTAAACTCCTAATGCGCAAACCTCATACTGTTGCACCTTCATTGCGGGACGCCAGGAGTCCTTTTCTCCCCTAACAAAGCTTCCTTACACATATGTGATATTGTACAGCGATGTAAAGTACGTACACAGGCAGGGACGAGGGTCCCTCAATGTTGCGGCACGTCGCACACCTGTTTTCCTTCAACACTTTCCATAATGCGATAACTTTCTGTTGAGCCATATGATGAGGGAAGCGTCTTCGAGGGTGGCGTTATTCTTCTGAGACTCTCTGTATGACAGAGTGATGCAGACAGTCTTCTGAAAGTACTGCAACACTCTTCCACTATCAGACTACGCAAAAAAATCTGGAAACACTCGTCGCACTTATTACTTCCATTGCAACCTCTACTGACGCCAACTGCTGAATAAAGATGGTAAAACCAAGAGAAGCAGCTTGTGCTGTTGGATACAGTACATGTGTAGAAGATCTAAACATACTCTGAAGCACTTTGTAACTTGTCCATCAAGTTCATCATAATCAACAAGCAAATTAATCGCCAGGTCAAGTCCTGTCACTGCTCTCGTGAGTAATTCATCGTACCTATCGTTAATGAGAAGGAAAATCAATGAGTCAGTAAAGCTATTCTTAAACGTGACTACACAAGTGAAAGTTTGCGCCAACACGTCGCATCCTGGACCAGCTCACAAGATAAAATATAATTTTTAAGTAATTATAAATCTCAACGCCACATAAGCTGTTATTTTATTTCACAAATGTCGCAGTCGCCTTCCTCACTGTAAGGCGATTAATTCGGATGACTGAGAAAGTGAAACAGAGAGAAGTGAAAAGCTGTATAGTGACCGGAATTAGGGGAAAAAATGACAGAAGTTTAAAGCCCAGGATATAAGAGTGGAAGATACAGTGCTGTTAGAGAAGGGTAGGGGAAAGAATCCGCCGTAGACTTATTGAAAGAACTATTCCGACATTGACCATAAATAATTGAGGAAAGCATGGAAACTTAAATCAGAATATCTGGAGGGGAATATGAAACTTGCTCCTCCCGAACGCTCATGGTGACGGTCACTGATAACAAACATTGCTTCAGAAAACAAAAAGATTTAAATTGGCTCGCATAAAGTTACCCGTTAAAAGGAAACTGTAATGTTGGTGTTTATTACACTACCATTATCTTGTTGTGTGCGTTACATATGCTGATCTGCACCGAACTACCTCCGGTATAGAGGTCACCGAAGACGTCTGCAGCCCGATGTGACATGCTTACGGGATTGCCCTTGGACAACCGACGCCGTAGCACAACAATAAATAAAAAACACTGCACAGAAAATTTCAAAAAGAAATCTAGTGGAGGAAATTAGCTAGATAAAGCGTGACGAGCCTCCAACATGGATAAAATGGTGTCAGTGGTGGATAGTTACGAAGAATCTCACCATTGGCTTCATTCTCCGCCATGTGTGACATGATGAAAAGTTGCAGAGCAACTTCAGACGAAACTGTGTAGAGGAACGAGGATGAGATTTGCTCGAGAAGGGACTGAAGAAGTTTTGGTGGTACGTCTGATCGTGGCACAGAACATATTTCGGCTGTGGGCCTGCATTCTGAACGTCTTCAAGCTTAGAAACTTAACAAGAGGCATACCTCTTTTAGCATTTTGTACTGTTGCTTAGATAGAATGTACATACTAGAATCTACTATTTACTTTACCTATTTTTTCTTTTCTTTTCTTTTTAGTAAAGAGATGTATTCCTGAATCATATCACAGGTTTGATTCCTATTGGGAAGGATGGAGTTGCAAGTCTCCTTTAAATTTTGATGTGTTAGGTTTTTCATAGCTTCTCTAAATTATTTCACACAACCTGCTAAACTACTACGTCTTATTTTCTCCCTCACTGAAGTCCAGCAACTCTAGGGCTTCGTTTCTTCGCTGTTGATGGGACGTTGAAATGAGTTATCACACGTGATGTTCAATTTATGTGTGACACATGGCTTCTGGCGTTTAGGCCATGGTTTCAGCACCAGTTTTCCACGTGCTGTTTAGTATACTGTTGCAAGGTACATCGTCTGTACCTATCCAGATAGGAGGAATAATTCTTTAGCCTTAATTACTTCGAAAACAGAATACTACGAGCTGTTGACTATAACAAGAACAGCCGAAATATTTATCAGTATCCATAGAACTGCCAGCGCGGTCAACGCCTTCGGTGAAGTTAAAGATCGTTCAGTGGAGTCGAAATGGAGAATGAAGCACGTTCCGTGATTCATTTCAGATTTTCCTATGACCCCTAAAACCAGTCTTCCTCATTAATCATTAAACCTAGAAAAAAATACGCAATAATGTGCACATAGGCCATAGAAATTCATTAACATGAAAAATCTCTGAATAGAAATGGATCAAGATTCAAATTATGTGAAGTTTGACCTCAATGTCACGTAAAGAAATAAGCTCTAGAATGCACTGTGGCTCTACCTGGCGAATTTTGACAGCTTTCCGATGATGTCACGGCGCGGTGACTATGAATGTAGACAGAGAGTTCAGTTGTCTAGCTTTTAGAAGCAGTTAAAGGGGGTGGATTTATTTAAACATCAGTCTGCACGGCCTTTAATGATGTCTTCTGGAGCAGCAGACGACATTCCTGGCAGACGATTGTAACTGAGTCCCAAGTATTATCCCAGAAACCACGTCACAGAAAAGTTGTTTACTTTCTTTGCATTTCATTTCTTAAATTTATAGTAATTTTAGTGAATATAAAAACGATATTTTTGTGCGACCTTTTCTTCCAAGATCGTGCAAAGCTGCCCTTATCGCCGGAGGAAGACAGTCTCAAGACTTGCCTGCAGCAAAATGTCGAGAGAGAGGAGGACGTTAACCATTGTTTATGATGACGTGAGCTGTGACGGGCCTCTCCTAGAAGGCACTCAGTCATAGCTGCCTGCAGAGTGAGCACTTAGTTGCACACTGAGCAAATATGAACGACAAGTGTGTGAAGGACGCTAGCACAGGCGCTGTGACCTACAGTGAATGCCGCACCAGGACCGAACGGTACATCGCCAATAATAAACGCAAAGCGTCACTGTCTGAAAAGTTCACATGTTCGTCGAACCTGCAGAAACGTTCACTACTTACCGTCGTGCAGGTAATAATTGGCCCGGCACCCAGTTACCAAACTGAGCGTCTGTGACCTAAGCTCCGAGTTGTTTTATGAACTGAGGAAGCAAGACCTATGTCAATAATAATGGAAGTAAATTGCTGGTCTGAGTCTGCAGTTTCAATCACCGCTTTAAATAGTGCCATCCAGATCGCTTAAGAATTTTTTTAATCATTCCATTTCATGTAACATTGTTTGGCTCTTGCTATCTTCAGACTCAACATACAACTTACGAAGTAAAGTTGAGTCTACTATAAACCCTATGCCAAAGCCTATGACTTGAAAGGCTGCTGTGACAAGGCATATTCTGTGTACTGACTTAACACTGTAATTTTTTCTCCGAAAAGTGTAAGTACTGACGAGCCTTTTAAAAGGAATCCAGCTCATTTCGTACACTGATTTTGTAGGGTGTGTTTGTTTCTATGCCAACGATCTTGCCGCAGAAGTAACACCGGTTCCCGTCAGATCACCGAAGTTAAGCGCTGTTGGGCTGGGCTAGAACTTGGATGGGTGCCCATCCGGTCTGTCGAGCGCTGTTGGCAAGCGGAGTGCACTCAGCCCTTGTGAGGCAAACTAAGCAGCTACATGATTGAGAGGTAGCGGCTCCGGTCACGCAAACTGACAACGGCTGCGAGAGCGGTGTGCTGACCACATGCCCTTCCATATCCGCATCCAGTGACGCCTGTGGGCTGAGAATGACACGGCGGCCGGCCGGTACCGTTGAGGCTTGGGACGGAGTTTAGTTTATTTGTTACTATGTATCACGAGTACGAAACGCATTATTCCTATTGATTACTTTGAGAACGGTTCGCCCCAGGTTGCTGAGTGGTCAGCGCGACAGAACGTCAATCCTAAGGGTCCGGGTTCGATTCCCGACTGGGTCGGAGATTTTCTCCGCTCAGGGACTGGGTGTTGTGTTGTCCTAATCATCATAATCTCATCCCCATCGACGCACAAGTCGCCGAAGTGGCGTCAGATCGAAAGATTTGCACCCGACGAAAGGTCTACCCGACGGGAGGCCCAAGTCACACGACATTTATTTCTTTTTACTTTGAGAACTGTAAAACAATCACTGGCAAATACACTGACCGATAGAAAAGGTGTAGCAACCAGAATACGAGGTCGGGTGTCAATGTAATTCGGTACATTTACACACCGCTGGCGGGATTGTAAATGATCAGAGCTGCATTTGTCTGTGACAGGCGGAACGGCCAGCAGAGTGTATTAGTGTTGATCGAGTATAATGTCGTTACCAGACCTAGGACGGTATACAAGAGGCGTGAACAGCGTCAGAAGATGAGTGATTACTGTGAAGGACAGGAGATGCCGCGTACACGTGTGAGACAGCGTTATCAGTACCTTACAGAGTTTAAAAGGGGCTAATTGTGGGCCTTCGATCGGCCGTGTAATACCCAGATGTGTGCAGCATCTGGATGTGACAGCGGCCTTATATTGGAGTGCATGGGAACGTCAGGACGGGCAGACTCGTCGTCAAGGTTTTGGTGCATCAGGCGCCTGCCGTCCGATAATACGTAACGGAGTCACTACAACATTCTGTGCCATCCAGCAGTGGTAGTCAGCGAATAGCAGCAGTCTGCCTAGGAAATTACGTTCCCATCGTAGGCTGCCTTTAACAGCACAACACAAACGACTGAGTCTGTAATCGGGGAGCATGGACTGCTAAGGAGTGATGTCGCATTTTTTAAGTGACTAATCGCGGTTCTGTACTACCGCCGGCGAGTACAGCTGCGGCATGAGGAGAAGTCACATTCTTGCAACGTTTTGGAGTGGAACAGGGGTGTTACGACAGGCGTCACGGTGCGGAGAGCTGTCGAGTATGACTTCTGGTCACGGCTGGTAATGATTAAGGACCTCTGACGACACGACGATACCTCGTGGGCAACGCGTGTGCTCATGTGCTACCTGTCACACGACAGTATCGTGGTGCCATTTTTCAACAGGACAATTCTGGTTGACATACGACTCATGTCTCTATGCATTGTATGTGTGCTGTCGAGGAACACCAGCGGACAGCAAGATTCCCAGATCTCTCCTCGATGGTACACGAGTGGGACAAGCTCGAACATCAATTAAGTCCCAGGACATCGACGGCTGGTTACGACAGTTGTGGGCCAGCTTGCACGGGAGAGGATTCAAAGTCTTCGTGACATCATTCCCAACCGAATCAGTGCATGTATACAGGCCAGATGGAGTGCAACGTCGTACTGATGAGTTCATACTGCCAAGTTCTAAGTAAATCTGACTCGATTTGGCAATCACTGCAATAACAGCACATATCTCCTGAAACAGTGAAGTTTCTTTTCGTTTCCTCCTTCTCTCAAGCTTGCTTCAGTTTATTCTTTAGGTAGTGTACTTGGCATGCTTTATTTATGAACTGGACGAATAAAACTGGAACGGAAAAATAACCGTTCCACCAAGAAAAACGCTCCATTTGCACTGGGGATGGAAAATTGAACAATTCAGCAGATTTGACACCACCTGCCTTCCATCTGTACCGACATGCAAAGAAATTTTGAGTTCATGACAGCCAAAGATCGTTGGAAATCGTATTTCAGAGATGGAATCTGCACACTGAAACAGCATTTTAACGAAATACATTCACCGAAAAGTGGTCTGTTTCGGAAACATAAGCCAATTTTTTACTCCGACAGAGTAAGAGAGTTTCATCTTATCCTGGCATAATTTATCAATGTCGTCAACAACCACTACTGACGTACAGCCGCAGACGACGGCTTCAGACTAACCCGCACAACGAGAAGCCAGCAGGTTACTGGCCCAAAGGGTATCACACTAGGGACACTTTCAAAAAATAAATCGACACTTTATTCTATATCATGCTCAGGATTACTGTAATTTCGGTAAATGCACTGACGAAAAAAAACGATACACCAAAAATAATTAATGTAGAGTAATGACGGGCGGGGTAGCTGTGCGGTAGCCGCCTTGCTCCGGTTCGCGTGGCTCCCCCGGCGGAGGTTCGAGTCCTCCCTCGGGCATGGCTGTGTGTGCTGTCCTTAGCGTAAGTTAGTTTAAGTTAGTATAATTAGTGTGACCTCAGCAGTTTGGTCCCATAGGAACTTACCACAAATTTCCAGAGTAATGAAATTTTGGGAATATCTTTCTCTAGGTAACATATTTAAGTGATTAACGTTGCAAGATCGTAGGTTAATGTAAGCACGAGATAAGCCATTGCAAATGTGAAACGTTGGCACACGAATAACAGGCTTAATCGCTAGCATGTCGCATGTAAGCATGCAAACGTGCATGCATTGTGTTGTACAGCTGCCGGATGTCACTTTGTGCGATGCATTTCCATGCCTGTTGCATTTGGTCGATCAATGCGGGAGCTATTAATGTTGTTTGTGGATGATGCTGGAGTTGTTGTTCGACGATGTCTTATATGTGCTCTACTGGACACACATCTGGTGATAGAGCAGGTAATTTTGGAAATTTTTGGTAAGTTCTATGGGACCAAACTGCTTAGGTCATAGGTCCCTAGACTTACACACTACTTAATCTAACTTACGCTAAGGACAACACACACACGCACGCCCGAGGGAGGACTCGGGAGCAGGACAACGCAATATGTCGACACTCTGTACAGCATGTTGGGTTACAACAGTGGGAAAACTACCCCTGGAATGCTGTTCATGAATGACAGCATAACAGGTGGAATCACCAGAATGACGTACAGATTAGCAGTCAGAGTGTGTGGGATAACCACCAGAGTGCTCCTGAAGTCATCGAAACCGCACTCCAGACCGTAACTCCAGGTGTAGGTCCGGTGTGTCTAGCATGCAAACATGTTGGTTACTCGCCCTCAACTGGTCTCGTTATAACCAACACTGGTACCTAGGCAGAACCAAATTTCATTAGAAAACGGAGCAGATTTCCACCCTACCCTCCATAAGCTCTCGCTTGACACTACTGAAGTCGCAGATAGCGTTGTTTTGTGGTCGGTGGAATGCACGCTACAGGACGTGTGGTTCGGAGTTGTCCCTGAAATCATCGATTTGTAACAGTTTGTTTGTGTCACTGTGGTGTCAACTGGTACTCAAATCGCTGCTGCAGATGCAGTACGATGAGCCAGAGCTATAAGCCGAACATGATGGCCTTCTCTCTCGGTAATGCCACGTGACCATCGGGTGCCCGGTCATGTTGCGACCTACATTCTCGAGACCACCGCTGCCAGAATTCGTGTACGGCTCAACTGCTACCAAGCCTTTCTGCAATATCGCAGAAGGAACATCCAGCTTCCCGTAGCCCTATTACACGACCTCATTAAACCTCAGTGAGGTGTGATTGTTGCCTTAAAGACATTCTTGACTAACATCAACTCACCAAGTCCAATCTCTAAGGTATCTAACGCTGACGACCGCTACAGTGTGTATTTAAAGCAAACTTGATCTGCATCCCCATAGTGGGGCTACTAGCTGTACTCTTATCCAACTATCACGGAATTTGAATAAGTATAAACACGCCTACCAACTTCGTTTATGCCGCTCACCTCCTTCTTGCAGTTGTGATTTTTTTTTTTTTTCCCAGTCCGTGTAGCTGTAAGCAATTTGTTGCACGATTCCATTACCGCGACCGCATGCGATTCCTACGATTACCGTTACCGATTAAACCTAGGAATTGTAATGAGGGTTCACGAAGTGGACCCTGCCGAAAACTAAGAACAATGAAATGTTGAAACAGTAAACACGCTAGAGAGGATAAGGGGTTAGGGTTAGGAAACCTGCAGACGTGACGCAAGAGTGTGCCAGCTGCGAAGAGGTTCGCGTGCGCTGCGCCGTTCAGGCAGGGCTGCGGCCTTGCGCGGGCAGCTGCGCACAGCCACGCGAAAGCCTCGCTTATCACCAAACAAATTCCGCAGTATGGATGTACTTCAGTCTTACCATACACAGTGGAGGAATCAAACTGATGATAATGTTAGAGCAGGGTGGGGGACTTCCAAGCGTTAGCCGGAAAGGCACCGTTGTGTAGCTACAGCCCTAAAACGACAGCCAACCAGCGTCGTGAGCGTGGAAGTCTGCCCGGTAAGCGGAAGTATTTTGAGATCGCGTCAAACAATCACTTCATTCCAGGAATTTTCGAGGGGGTGCCTCAGTCATTCATTCGACGATGTCAACTTTGTAACGATGGCGGACGCAGCAGTTTCGAACATTTGCTATAAAAAGTGTGGTTTGAGGAAAGGAAGAGTGATTACAATTAAATTTCTTGTTTCTTTTTCACCGTTTACTTAGGTAGCCCTTACAGATGAAATGTACTTGTTAAAATTGAAGTTCGTGCATGCTGTCTATTGATTATGAAAATAAAACATGTAGCCTTTAGATTTCATTATTAATTATTGCAGCTCACAGTACCACATATCGACTATCTTACAACACTATTGTTTCTGCAAATTAATCGCTTTACAGTATCTTCGGCATAATTTATTGATCGTCAAGTTTCACCCTGTTAACGTAACACAAAATTCGCACCTAGCGTAGGCACTGATAGGGTGTAATGTTACACAACGGCGCATTTCTGAACTATAGTTATTTGGATAATTTTGCTCCATTGGACATCCGTTACCCCCAGATCTGACCTCATTATGAAGTAGTTTTTCTCAACCCTGTACGCCAAATGCTACTGGGTCGGCAGAATATCAGAACATCTCCAGTTTTGATCCTTGCTGTTCCCCTTTCTCCAAACAGCCTTAACTGGCACATGAAATCGAACGTGGAATACGCTGAGCGCATATTCATTTGATGTGGTAACCCCTGCGATATTTGAATCTAGAAACAAGTACAGGAGCTTTCTCGTTGTCCGTGGGGCGTTCCATATCGATTTACAACTTATTTTTTCTCTACACTCATGGTGCTCCGTTTGACTCATCATTACGGTTGCAAGTATTTAGCGCTTTCGTCTAACCGTAGGTGGCAGGACAATCTACATCGACATCTACATAGATGCTCTGCAAGCCACCGTACGGTGCGTGCCGGAGGGTAGCCTGTACCACTACTTGTCATTTACTTTCCTGTTCCACTCGCAAATAGAGCGAGGAGAAAGAGAATGTCTATATGCCTTCGTATGAGCCCTAATTTCTAACCTTCGTGGTCCTTACACGCAGTTTATGTTGACGGCAGTAAAATCGTTGGTCAGTCAGCTTTAAATGCCGGTTCTCTTAATTTCCTCCATAGTGTTTCTCGAAAACAACGTCGCCTTCCCTCCAGGGATTCCCATTTGAGTTCCCGAAGTATCTCCGTAACACTTAAGTGTTGTTCGAACCTACAGGTAACAAATCTAGCAGCCCGCCTCTGAACTCTTTCGATGTCTTCCTTCAATCCGACTGGTACGGATACCAAACACTCGAGCAGTACTCAAGAATAGCGTCCTATATGCGGTCTTCATTACAGGTGAACCACTCTTTCCTAAAATTCTTCCAACAAACTGAAGCTGACCATTCGCCTTCCCTACCACAGTTCTTACATGCTCGTTTCACCTCATATCGCTTTGCAACGTTACGCCCAGATATATAAACGACTTGACTGTGTCAAGCAGAACACTAGTAATGCTATATCCGAACATTATAGGTTTTATCTTCCTACTCATCCGCATTAACTTACATTTTTCCACATTTGGGCTAGCTGCCATTCACTATACCAACTGGAAATTCTGTAATGGTGCACAGTACAGCTCATTTTCCCAACTGCTGCCACTATGTGAGCGGACAGCGTTGAGTGTGATCATCAAGGACAAGCTGTATGGTGCGGTTTCTGTAGAATGAGGTTCTAAACACTGCGGAGATTCACAGGCGACTTGTGGCAGTGTGTAGAGAGTGCACAGTCAAGAAAAGTGTTCTTGCAACACGATAACGCTCATCTCCATACGAGTTCAAATGTGTGTGAAATCTTATGGACTTAACTGCTAAGGTCATCAGTCCCTAAGCTTACACACTACTTAACCTAAATTATCCTAAGGACAAACACACACAGGGAGGACTCGAACCTCCGCCGGGATCAGCCGCACAGCCCGTGACTGCAGCGCCCAAGACCGCTCGGCTAATCCCGTGCGGCTCCATACGAGTCTGGACACCATGGCTACCACGATAGAATGGGGTTCCAGGCGCTGCCACGCCGACCATGTTTTCCTGACTTGGCCTCTTTATCTTCTTAGGTCTCCTCGAATCAATTTGCTGGAGTCTGTCGATCCCACGGCAGGACGGTGCTCACAGTTCCTGGAAGTCTGCGAAATTAAGTCTGCGCAGAGGTTTCTTCATACCCCTGAAGAGGTGATAATCAGAATGGGCCGAGTCAGGAGTAGACGGTGGGTGTGGCAGCACATGGTACCCCATTTCATTGATGGCAGCCACGGTTTGCCGACTCGTATGGAGCTGAGCGTTGTCGAATTGCAAGATCATTTTTCGTGACGAGTTACATTTTCCTCAGACTGTTATCAATCGGTTGTGATTATCTGCAGTGCTTAAACACTCCTTCTACAGAAACAAAGTCGTCCAGCGCTGTCTTTGACGATCACACTACGTGTTGTCCGCTCACGTAATGACAGCGATTTGGCCGGCCCTTTAGTGGCCGTGCGGTTCTAGGCGCTACAGTTTGGAACCGAGCGACCGCTACGGTCGCAGGTTCGAATCCTGCCTCGGGCATGGATGTGTGTGATGTCCTTAGGTTAGTTAGGTTTAATTAGTTCTAAGTTCTAGGCGACAGATGACCTCAGAAGTTAAGTCGCATAGTGCTCAGAGCCATTTGAACCATTTGACAGCGATTTGGTGGTGGTAAGTTCCTATGGTACCAAACTACTGAGGTCATCGGTCCCTAGGCTTACACAGTACTTAATCTAACTTACGCTAAGGACAACACACACACCCGTGCCCGAGAGAGGACTCAAACCTCCGACGGAGGCAGCCGCGCGAATCGGCAAGGCGCCTCAGAACGTGCGGCTACCCCGCGCAGCTATGCGATTGGGAAAATGGGCGGTACGGTGTAGGGATTGCCACCTATGGTTACACGAAAGTACTAGATATTTCCAACTGCAATGATGAGTGAAATGGCCCACCATGAATGGTGGTAAAAAGAAAGTGTAAATCAATATGGAACGCCCCTCCTATTTGAAACCATGTATAAAAGATTGAAATCCAGTCGCAAACCCATTGTGGAATCTTCGTTCAGATACTTGTACGTGAACACTTTGCAAAAACTGAAGGGCACCATCAAGTCCAAACGCCCAGGAAAGCTGATTCAGGACGATGCCCTGTAACAAGCTGCCGAAGTTGTTTCGACTCTGATGCAGAAGTTTCGCTGGGAAGCCCTTACACATCCTCCATTTACATATTTTTGGAGCCCTGAAGAAAGAAACACGTGGCCGTAGAGTTGCTTCGGACGAAGAGGTGTACGCCTGGGTACATTCAAGGTTCCGTAGGCAACCGCAGACATTTTTCTGTAGAGGCATTGACCGTCTTGTCTCACAGTGAGATAAATATATTATCAGTTATGGCGGTTACCTCTGAAATACTAAAGAGTTTACTTATTTTTTTCCATCTACCTCGTTTTCATTCGACTGCCCCTCATATCTTTTTATCTATGGTCAACATGCCAAACAGTATGGTATATATTTTAGACACACGCACCATTAAGATTCTCGGAGAACTAAAAGCTCCTCTAAAAACAACAACATGGATTTCACAGTGATACCGTGAAACTTAGATTCCTCTGTTCGTCCGTGAGATCTAGAACACCATAGACAGAAGCGCCGTGTTCCAGAAGGCATCAATACAGTTCCACACCGTCGTTTAGTGAACAAATTTATAGCTATATCGGACCAGAGATGTGACTGGACACAGGACTTCCGTGCATATAGAACTCAATACGTCGTTCCTAATGGAACAAAACCGGCTAATGTAAAGGTAATTTCTGGAGTACCCCACAGAAGTGCTATAGGGCCGCTACTATTTACAGTTTATGTTAAAGATCTAATGGATAACGCTGGAGGCTCCATGAGGTTATCGGCGGACAATACTGTTATTTATAGGAAAGTCAGAAGACTGTAGTGGAATGCAGGAAGACCTGTAGGGGATCGACGGTTGGCGCAGTTGACCCTCAACGCAAATAAATGCAACATATTGAGCACAAATAGGCGAAGAGATCCACTACTGTTCGATTAAACTATAGGTGACAAATCACTGGAACCAGTAACTACCATGGAATACCTAGGAGTAACCATCCGGAGGAACCTAAAGTGGAATGACAACATAAAACAAGTAGAAAAAGCATTTGCTAAACTGGGATTTATTCGTAGAGTACTAAGAAAATTTAATTCATCAACGAAAGAAATGGCTTACAAAACAGAAAAGGTAGACAAAATGCAAGGAAGAATGACACATTTCGTGGCGGGACTGTTTATTTAGCGTGAGAGCGCTGTGGAGGTGCTGTACATCAGGAGCAGGCAAGAATTCGGCTCGCAAGCCCTGCGATAGCGCTCAGCACACTTCCTGCCATGCTGGCGTCGATTGCGCTATATGTGAATGGCACTTTCTCAACAACATACATCTCAAATTTTCACTATCATTTAATTATTTTTGGTGCGCTGAAGACAGAGTATAAAGTTTATGTGGTACAAACTGTCAGCATACAGACGGACTCAAGACAGTTTCACAGATTTTTGCACTTAAGTTTCCACGCAGTCGAGAGTTATTTAGTTTCACAATCGAAGTCTTTCACGCACGTATGTTGTTCAAATGATAGCAGCATTTTTGCAGCCTCGTGAAGGAAAGATGGAAACTTTACCTGAGGAAAGCACTGTAGATGTCTCGGAGCGTTTTAACACAAAAGGATATGTCTTTAAAACGGAAATTACCTTGCACATCAATTACTTACATCTGCACGTGTACAGAGACGCTTTCAACTGAAACAGCAAACGGTCTCGAAAACAGCTCAAAAACAGATGTAAGATTGGCAGTGTCCTCAAAATGTTTAGAAAAGTATCACTGAAATCCTTTCGAGCTCACAATAAATTTTTTCAAACCTCGCATTTTCTTTAACGCCTGTGAGCTTAGGGAACTGGACTGTGTTTGTCAGAATTTGTCCCTTCTACGATGCGATCTTCTTTTCAAATGGAGCGCCATCAAATCGGAAATAAGTTGTTTCTCACCTTGCAGCGTCTTCCTGTGGGGACTGTGCAATCTAGACGATTTAAAATACTCGGTCTGCAGTCCATTCTGGATGTTATAATTTTCAGTCCTGCACTCCTTTTTCCTTCATAAATTAAACAATAGCGGGTTTTAAATCGAAAAGTCATGTCCTTTTACTGAACCAACGTACTTTGCAATAATATATAAACTATCCATACTCTTCGTTCAGTTCCATAGTAAACTGTCGGGATCGACAGTGAAATAATACGTATGACTTCAGAAATTTTATTATTCGTACCACCAATTCCTTCACGTGTTCCATGCCGACCAATTGTGCACAAAGTGTTTCTTGATGAGCAAAACAATGAATCCCGTCTTTTGATCGCTGTTAATTTTTTTCCTGCTTCATTGTCAACTAAATCTTTGATTTCCTTCTGCACGGTACTGTAATGTCAGTGCAAACAAATCTGCAGTACACGTCGCTCACGCGACTGTGTAATAGATATTGAGAGTTCCGATCCCTCTGTTTTGTCATTCCTATTCATTTTTAAAGGCGTGAGATGACAGATTGCCGCGCGGAGTGATCGCACGGTTTGAGGCGCCGTGTCACGGATTGCACGGCCCCTCCCGCCGGAGGTTCGAGTCCTCCCTCGGGCACGGGTGTGTGTGTGTTGTTCTTAGCATAAGTTAGTTTGAGTAGTGTGTAAGTCTAGGGACCGATGACCTCAGCAGCTTGGTCCCTTAGAATTTCACACACATTTGAATATTTGACAGACCGCTAGACTTCCTCTATTTGTGCAAACAGTCACTGGACCTGTGAACGTCTTTCATACCACGAACAAATAGCGAAAGGCAAACAACGCTGACAGCACGATCTGCCGAGCTGAAGAGAATTGTACCGACCGAAAAGTGTCACACCGCAATACTAAATTAAATGTCGCGCTGTACCGGGTACTTCTGATAAGGAACGAGCAAAGCCGAGATAGGCCGCGCCTCGGTCCACACGCGACCGGCACGTTGGGCCCGTGTTAAGGGACGGAGATAGTGGTGGCAGAAAAGCCCGCTACACTGCATACCGAGAGGTGGCTTGCAGAGTATGGATGTAGATGACGCTTATGCCTTTACAGCTTCTATCTCCTGCAGCTCCGCCTTTTATAACATCTCTTAACTACGGGCGCCCAGGCTCTTCCCGTGCAGAGGTAATATGTGTTTGGCAAACAGTATGGCGAAACGCGCCGTTTCCGGCAGAGCGCAGTTTTTAATTGTGCTGAGAACGTCAGCAGGCCTCGTGACAGCGCGCAGAGCCCAGAGCCGTGGGAACGGCGCGCACCCAGGCCGCACGGCGTCGTGACCGCGCGTTGACCAACCGCACGTCCCACCGACGCCCTCACACTCTTCTTGCACGCGAACCCCCAAAAATCACCTTCAAATCTACATCTGCTGTCACTGATCAAGTACGTCAAGTTATCTGCGGGCAGGGGTATATTAACTGCAATATAATTTCCAAGCCATCAGTGGCACGATTCCAAGTAACACGAGACGTGGAGAGACATTGTGTGGCTGTTGCGGTTTGTGCAAATCTACCACGTAGCGTAGTGAAAAAGTAGCTAGAAACCTCCTATATAGCGATAGCGCCTATACGGAGCCGCAGGAAGAATTCACATATCTTGGACGTTGCGGAAACATCACAGAGACAGAATATTGTCGCTCGAATCCTCGAAGCATCCGTGAGACCTACTCTCAGTAATCCCCAGATGTCCGAGTGCGTGGACCGTGCTGTGGTTAATAAGAATGTTCAGCGCAAGGCGACATTTGCTCTATCGAGGTAATTAACTACCGTACTAAATAAGCTGATTACTTCTCATTTTTGGATCTAAAGTAACAGTTACATTTTTTTGTGAATAAAGTCCATCTACTAACCGTCTTTCGGTTTCCTGTTTACCTATAAACTAAGGTGACAAAAGTCACGAGTTAGCGATATGCACATTTATAGATGGCAGTAGTATCGCGTACACGAGGTATAAAAGACCAATGCATTCCTGGAGTTGTCATTTGTACTCAAATGATTCGTGTGAAAAGCTGTCCGACGAGATTATAGCCGCCAGACGGGAATTAACAGACTTTGAACGTAAAATTGTAATCTGAGCTAGGCATGTGGGACACTGCATTTCGGCAGTCAATGTTCTGCGAGCCACAGTGTCGAGGGTTTGCCGAGAATATTAAATTTCGTGTATTACCTCTCACCATGTACAATGCAGTGGCCAACAGCCTTCATTTAACGACCGAAAACTGCGGCGTTTGCGTAGAATTGTCAGTGCTAACAGACGAGCAACACAGCGTGAAATAACTGAGCCGCGAAATTAGGTGTTAATGGGCTATGTCAGCATATGACCGACGGGAATGAATTTGCTAACTGCAGAATACTGCCTGCAGCACCTCTCCTGGAGTCGTGACCATGTTAGTTGGACCCTAGATGACTGGAAAACCGTGGCCTCGTCAGATGACTCCCAATTTCAGTTGGTAAGGGGCGATGGCAGGGTTCGAGTGTGGTGCAGATCCCATGAAACCGTGGACCCGAGATGTCAAGGCACTGTGCAACCTGTTGGTAGATCCATGATGGTGTGGGCTGTGTTTATGTGGAATGGACTGGGTTATCTAGTACAACTGAACCGATAATGGACTAAAAATCGTTATTTTCGTCTACTTGGAGACCAACTGCAGCCATTCGTGGACTTTTTGTTCCCAAACAACTACAGATTTTTTGTGGATTACAATGTGACACGAATCCCATCGAACATTTATGGGACATAATGGAGAGGTCAGTAGTTCGTACACAATATCCTGCACCGGCAACACTTTTGCACTTACAAACTGCTATAGAGGCAGCATAGTTTAATATTTCTGCAGTGGACTTCCAATGACTTGTCGAGTCCGTGTCACGTCAATATGCTGCACTACATTAGTAGTGGGACAAAGTATGTACGGCACCACTCTCCATTGTTGCCTGCCACATGTATTGAAGATAGCGTCATCCAAGATGGCTGCGATGACATCACCCGAGATGGCACCATCCAGACTTGGCAACAGCACATGACGTCATACAAGATGGCGGCTGTGACGTTATCCAAGAATGCGGATTTTGGTGGGATGATAGGTCAATTTGGCTACCTCCACTAACCTAACCCCCTCCCCTCCGCTCCCCCAGAAAAATTGTGCGAAGTTCAAATTCCAAAGGAATAATGCATCACACCACAGTTATCTCTACCAACCTAAGAAAATGGCGGGAGGATAGGTCACTTGGACTACCTCCACTAACCAAAGTAAACTGGCTGCCAGCTCCTACTTAGAACGGGCGTTAAGTTTGAATTTTGGCAGTAAAGAAAGGCCACTTGGGCTACCTCCACTAACCTATATCACCCAAACGCCACCTCTTCCTAGGGATTGGTGGGGAGGGGACTCGACCTGTGCTTGTCATAAGTCTTTATTGTTTTTCATGCACTATTTTATTTAAACAATTATAGGAACTACCGCCAGTCAGTGTGTTTGCCACAAGGTCCAGAGCCCAACTGACCTAGTACACAGTACCACAACCAGAGGGTGCTGTCGTCCATTCTGTGACGTAATCCAAGATAGCAGACACAACATCAGTTGATGATGCCAGTACCATTATCCAAGATGGCGGTAACCAGTATGTTCACCCCGAGGTCTGGACATAGTACAGAGTACTGCCAACAGAGAGCAATGTCGTCCATTCCGTGAAGTAATCCAACATGGTGTGGGGAAATGGTGGGAAACAGTGTGGTTGCCATGCGGTCCGGAGTCCAACTAACCTGATACACAGTACTGCGACCAGAGGGTGCTGCCATCCATTCCATGATGTAACCCAAGATGGTGGTCTGGGGTGGGGGAAAATGGCGAGAAAACGACTCTGCCTGTGCTGGACATAAGTCTTTATTTTACAGGCAGTGTCTCCACCACCAGATCTAGACTCCAACTGACCTAGTACACAGTACAGCCACCAAAGGGTGCTGTCATCCCTCCTGTGATGTAATCCAAGAGGGTGGTCTGGAGGGGGAAAATGGCGCGAATATGACTCAGACTGCACCAGGATGCTGGAGAGAGTAAGGAAGGAGTGTACTTTATTTATCTTGGAACAATGCTTGGGGTCACGCCACACTGCCCACAGGCCTCTAAACTACTCCTAAATAACGCTCAGCAGACACACAAACAACTCCCAATGTACTAAAATAATTTCAGTACAGAGATTCAGAATCCTCCTAAATAATGCATTATACTGATGTGTAGACATGCTCAGAACTCGTAAACTGTCGAAATAACGCATAGCAGAGCCTACAGATCTGCTTGCAAAATAATGCAACAGACACGCCAACAATGAACGCAGACACTGCCAGCCACCCCCTGTCCATTGGATCACACAGGAGGCTAGTTCACATGCTCCCAGAAGTCGGGATGCACCGAAATCCCCCGCAAAGTGACGCACAGATGCCCGTTTGGGTCCCGCACGCATGATGCAGCGACATCTGTTTCATACTTGCTACCTGAGTAATACGTGTTCACCTAGGTGCTGTTGCTGTCACGACCAGACGGGAGTGGTAGACCTATTTAGAGAGTGCAGACAAATGGTTCAAATGGCTCCAGACTGTAGCGCCTAGAACCGCACGGCCACTCCTGCCCGCAGAGTGCAGACACTCGAAGGTGGGCCGCATGTGCATGTGTTCACAGCTACTGGCGTTAACCCCCCCCCCCCCCTCTACCTGTGGTCTGGCAAAGAGCTAATTGCCGAGTGATGATGCAGAAATCCATTCTAGAATAGTACCAGCTGTTTTCTCCCTAGTGATTCTAACGGACCATGCGTGACGTATCGCTGATGCATCGCTACGTGTAGCTACATACCATCGCAAGTGCATCTAGCAACGTTCTCAATGTTATACTGAAGCCACATGGCTATCTGAAATAATAACCAAGTCAAATTCTAGTAAATCGCATAGTGTCTAAGAAATACTTAACACACACTTTTGTAGGAGTTTTCATGACGTCTCAGCTTGTATGCACGGAAATCCTTGCCATAACAGAACCTGTTTACGAAACTAGCGCAGAATAACATCGAATGCAGTCTTCCTAACAGTCCTAACGTGATACCCCGTCCATCATGTATTACCCCTGCTGCTTTCGACATTCATAAATGTGCTAACCGCTATGTACAGACTCCTATATCCATGCACAAAATATGTCTTGTGAATGAATGGGGGATTATGATTGGCACTTACCGTATTTACCCACCAAATTACTGATGCCATTGCTGTGGAAGCACCATCTGACTTTTCTGTTTCTTTGCACAGGCGAGACTTTCAGTGGTAACAAACTATTTTACACTGTACGCCATTTTGCACCGACAACTAAATCTCGCAATGTGCCCTACGTATTGTCAAATATGGAAAGACTCTTACTCAATTACACTGTCCTCCCGCTGAGGACAGAAGCTTGCATATTAGGGCGTGAAACCTATCTCCAACCCAGCAATATATCACCGCATACCATGTCGATGTAGTACACATACAATTCGTATCCTACACCACACAAAAATCGACCCTTTTACACCATTCGAACAAATACTGCGAAGACAGACAGCACTGTAGATATACTCGTGGAACTAGATAGTTCCCTGTGAGGTTGGCGGTCATCCACTCCCGACGTGTGACCAGAGTGCCCTCAGTGGGCCAAAGTCACTCTCAGAACTATACTACAAATTCAGACTCGTTCCCTCTTGTCATAAACAGGTTACCGTTTCTGGTCAGGACCTGTTTCCCTGCTATCTTTTTTCTACACCCATCTCCAGATTCTGGGATTACAAACATAAATATATTTTCACATGGTTCGCACACAGCAGTATCCTACCAATCCCTCACACAGCATAATTCCAAAGATGCACACTGGGAATTATTTCTCAACAAACCTGAAACTTGAGGTAGGTGGAACATGCTCTAGACCACAGAGTAACTAGAAATTTATGCTGTCTGCGAAGACCTTTATGTGAGAAATCGAGACAAATGGAGGACATAGATATTTCCACTCGCCAATACCGATGTTGGTGATGTAACAGATTCCAAATCGTCCCTATAATTTATAAGGTCAGCTAAGGTGGTTCTCACGTTTAGAGAACTGGAAAATGTGTCTTCCACATGCCAGACTTGCACACCACAATCCATACTCTCTCAACTAAATAAAGATGGGAAATATGAAGAAACAGTCAACTGAACAATTTACTACATGGGAGGGAATAACAGTCCAGCAGAAATGCACCTCCATATTCAATCTTCTCAAATTTCTACTTGATCACGAAAGCCGTCCAACACATACTAAGTATTAGTTCGCTATTCGATCGTTTAGAGGACAACACGGTTAATTCATCTACATTCCTACACTCCAACAGGCTTTTCCATTCTGACAGCTCCTACCGTTAACAAGAAATGTGAATAATTCCCACCACAGGCCACGCATACACGGAATAATCCTAGTAAACCAGTCACACACACACACACACACACACACACACATATATATATATATATATATATATATATATATATATATATATATATTATCGCTATACTTACAGTTAAATGTTACGATTGAGGTCTCAGTTGAACGACATTCAACAATCAGCGAAGTATCGGAAATACACCCTACTGACGGCTGTGGCTCTGGAAATAGAAATATCTGTACCATCGTTATCACTTTAGATACTCTTCCCTCTGCTATCACAGTATCCCACATCAAATCCATACCTTCCTTTTTGCACATATTGGAACACAAACACGTACTTTATAAGCCTGATGCTCAAGGTGAACCTATCATACATCCCCTACAACTACTAAGTATAATACTTCACCAATAAATGATTGCCTACGATACGAAATAATACTGAGAGAAAATCAGCGATGGGTGGACATGTCACATAAGTTTTTCTTGCAAGTGTTTTCACTGTGTCTTAGAAAGAGAGACGTAATCGGCCAGATGTTAAAAAACCCAACCGCAACAACTACTGTATGTTACTGCCACAAGCAGTCTTGCTTCTACAGGTGCACACTAGTATACATGTTAAAAGCTATACTTGCTTTATAAATCTAGATGTTACATTACCTCTGAATGGGGTGGCTTTTCCAAACAAATACCGAGACAATGATCGCTGGTAGTGCGAATCCCTCACGCCACCGAAGCTAGATATTTCTCCAGTATGTGTAATGTATTCTGTCTCCGTGCCATGTCAGAGGTTCTGCACTGTATCCACTGAGTTATGGGTGATGATTGATTGAGAAGATCATAAACAGCAGTAGATGGTGTGCTGATTGAGGTCGTTAGAAATGTACACCAGCTTTTCAGATGTCTAGTGTTACGCTATCCGCTGGAAATGATGCCTATGATTTGGAATCAAGTTCTCCAATTCAACCACTGATCTGCCTTGGATCATAGCCACAAGTGTATCATATTTCTGGCACTCTCATATCTAGAAACAAGACACCTTTCTCGAACCTGTCTGCTACAGTAAAATTCCAACCTAGTTTTAGTCAGCCCCTACACATCTTGCAACTGATACCATTTCTACAGCTTAGCGCATGTGATCATTCCAATTTAAGTTGGAACTGAGCAGAAGTCGGAGAAAGCCATATCCACCACCTTCTGCAACCCATGTAGAAACAGAGCGACCTGAGTTAGTGCAACAGGACCGTATTTTGACCATTCGGTGGAAATGTGTGCATTGTGGTGCTTCTCCAAACTAGATACAGATACTACACTCCGAACCAGATCCGTGGCCATTCAAATCTATTAGCCCAACATACTATCATCATTATTCTCTACCCCCTAACAGAGAAAAATTAAGAACTATAGAAGCTCCACTAACTTCATCTGATATAGAACTCACCTAGGCACCGTTGCTCACACGATGATGCATAGCTGCGGTGCGGTCCAGCGCAGGGAGAGAAATTTCGTAATGCTTCGAAGAATAGCACAGCGTGCATCCCTCCTAGCACTCCTAATGGAACACCCTCTCCCTCACTGAATTTACACCTCAAACTGCCGCTGCTGGTGTGGGTTGATCATATTAAATATACAGGTATTGATCCACTCCAGAGGCCAGTTTAAAGTTTCATCATCTGTACTGTAGGAGGATGATCGTGTCCCACGGACTATACTGTAAATCGCAAGAGTCGGTCCCTCTGACCCTGTCTCGTTGTCTGAAACATTATTTTTTTCTGCTGTAGCACGCTTTGTACACTGCCACACTTTTTGTTTTCTTCCCATGGCTTCGAGGTCTGTGTCAGGTTCTAAACTGATATTAAGACGTTCTGATCCATGGCCTCTCGCAGAAAACTAAACGTCGCACAGTGTAAATCATATTGTTACTGCAGATAACATAACACGGCACACACACTGGATAATTTTAAATAAAAGAGAGTTACAACATAAGCAAATTGGAGGATTTTTTTGCGGCGTTGAGGAGAGTTTCCAAGCTACAGTACGAAAGTGATTCACGAGTTCTACATTTAAACTCATCTGTCATAGTCACGGAACAGCTGATGGCTCTACTTTCCATTTCGACTGATTCATCATGTTGCAGTCATGTACACGATCACTGTTACGGTGCTATCCACCCCAGAAGGTGCTGTCCATCCACCAAAACTCTTTCTCCAACTCAAACAAGCGATATCAGTCAATCATTATGTGGTAACCAACAGCCTACCAGTGCACAGGTTGGATGGAAAATACACCATCGATCTACTCTAATAATAAGCATCACAGTTGATAGTGCGAATAATTTTACCAATTTCACAGTAATTTCAACACCGAGCAATGATGTGACACCATGTTTCCCAATTTCAGTATCATAGCTAAACCACCCCTTCTCCACTTTGTGATTGTCATTGCGAATGTGGATAGATGACTGCACAGTACGCCCATTCATTTTTAATTCTCGAACACATACATAATGAAAGTATACCAGACAATGCTCTACATATTTCTAACATCTCGAGCATATTGCTTAATTTACAATCTATTTCTCTGTGTATGAGAGTCACAGAGCATTCTCGCTGCCTTAGGGTAAAATTAGAGAATGAAAGACCCTACATCACACTGTCATTGCCCAACCCGCCCTGCAGCACCGTTACCAAATTAATCTGCAACCGGATGGAAGTAGACCGCTACACTCCACATGTCCTGAATGAATGGAGCTTTCCGAGTCCTCACCCATCGAAGTGCAGAAGATTTCTTGACATGCGCCCATGTCGAGGAGGTTAGCACTCCTTATCGATGTATAGTAACAGATTTCAAAGTGTCGTGATGTAATAGCAGACGTTTAATAAGAACAAGAAACCAATGATTTTTATGCGCGATGGAGCTCAAGATGGATGGAGTTCGACGCATTTTTATGTAAATCAACCAAGCTATCAACTATTAAGTATTGTTCTAGAGTCTAGGATCGGTACTTGGAAGATATTGGTAAGAGAGAACATAAACACATGCACACCTAAGGCTACAACGTTCCGCACTTAAAACAGGCTATAATGCTAAATCGCCTGCGTTTCCGACTTATCAGTTGTATGGAATGTAGCGCGGTTAATATTCCAATGTAAGAAACATATTTCAAGCAAATGACATACATCCTTCTTCCCGGGTTTTCTACGATAAACTATGTTATCGAACCGTAAAAACGAAAAAACTACTTCCTTAAAACATTGGCTCTGTGTGATACAAGTACAATATAGCTTTCCGGAGATATATAGCGCCCACTGTTCACATCCGATCATGGTTCGGAAATTGCACTATGCCTGCATCAGCCCTATTTAAAATGATCGTTAGTAACGGCGAATATCTCTTACAAGGAAACAGATAAACGTTAGTAACATCATCCAACATCTGAAAATTACAGGTCACTCCATCACTAACTCTGTAAACAGCACATCTGTCAGGTAAATGTATGCACAGGGATTTCAGCACCTAACAAGCACCTATCGCTAACTTAGTTATGAAGCTGAAGTCTTGATTTTACACCCAAGATGCGACAGGGGGATGGAGTACATCACATAAATCATAGTTTGTTTAGAGGAATATGCCATGTTTCATCACACATGAGATGGAGCTACTCTAATGACTGACAGGTTTACTGTTAGTAATCGCATGTAGACAGTGCTTTAAACCACATATAGAACACGTGGCTGTGTACGAGACGAATGCATGCTATCTCACGCAACTGATACATCATGACAGAACAGTGGAAAAATTGACCTGCAGCAACTTCTCACCTCTCTAGATTGCATCATCAGTCTCCCATTAAATCGTAATTCCTTACAGCTCCATCTCAATCGATCACCACATTCACTATCTGTTATCCATTAACACAGATGCATGTAAGTTTAGAGGCGCATAGTTGTCAGTCTTCCTGAAGAGCGTCAAAGACAGTGGTCAACTCACGTTTAGTTGAGAGAGTATCGATAGTGGTGTGCAAGTCTAACATGTGGAAGACACATTGGCCAGTTCTCTAGACATGAGAACCACCTTAGTTGACCTTGTAAGTTATAGAGATGATTTGGAATCTGTTACATCACCAACATCGGTATTGGCGAGTGGAAATATCTATGTCCTCCATTTGTCTCGAGTTCTCACATAAAGGTCTTCGCAGACGGCATAAATTTCTACTTACTCTGTGGTCTAGAGCATGCTCCACCTAGCTCAAGTTTCAGGTTTGTTGAGAAATAATTCCCAGTCTGCATCTTTGGAATTAAGTTGTGTGAGCCATTGATAGGATACTGCTGTGTGAGAACCATGTGAAAATACACTCCTGGAAATTGAAATAAGAACACCGTGAATTCATTGTCCCAGGAAGGGGAAACTTTATTGACACATTCCTGGGGTCAGATACATCACATGATCACACTGACAGAACCACAGGCACATAGACACAGGCAACAGAGCATGCACAATGTCGGCACTAGTATAGTGTATATCCACCTTTCGCAGCAATGCAGGCTGCTATTCTCCCATGGAGACGATCGTAGAGATGCTTGATGTAGTCCTGTGGAACGGCTTGCCATGCCATTTCCACCTGGCGCCTCAGTTGGACCAGCGTTCGTGCTGGACGTGCAGACCGCGTGAGACGACGCTTCATCCAGTCCCAAACATGCTCAATGGGGGACAGATCCGGAGATCTTGCTGGCCAGGGTAGTTGACTTACACCTTCTAGAGCACGTTGGGTGACACGGGATACATGCGGACGTGCATTGTCCTGTTGGAACAGCAAGTTCCCTTGCCGGTCTAGGAATGGTAGAACGATGGGTTCGATGACGGTTTGGATGTACCGTGCACTATTCAGTGTCCCCTCGACGATCACCAGTGGTGTACGGCCAGTGTAGGAGATCGCTCCCCACACCATGATGCCGGGTGTTGGCCCTGTGTGCCTCGGTCGTATGCAGTCCTGATTGTGGCGCTCACCTGCACGGCGCCAAACACGCATACGACCATCATTGGCACCAAGGCAGAAGCTACTCTCATCGCTGAAGACGACACGTCTCCATTCGTCCCTCCATTCACGCCTGTCGCGACACCACTGGAGGCGGGCTGCACGAAGTTGGGGCGTGAGCGGAAGACGGCCTAACGGTGTGCGGGACCGTAGCCCAGCTTCATGGAGACGGTTGCGAATGGTCCTCGCCGATACCCCAGGAGCAACAGTGTCCCTAATTTGCTGGGAAGTGGCGGTGCGGTCCCCTACGGCACTGCGTAGGATCCTACGGTCTTGGCGTGCATCCGTGCGTCGCTGCGGTCCGGTCCCAGGTCGATGGGCACGTGCACCTTCCGCCGACCACTGGCGACAACATCGATGTACTGTGGAGACCTCAGGCCCCACGTGTTGAGCAATTCGGCGGTACGTCCACCCAGCCTCCCGCATGCCCACTATACGCCCTCGCTCAAAGTCCGTCAACTGCACATACGGTTCATGTCCACGCTGTCGCGGCATGCTACCAGTGTTAAAGACTGTGATGGAGTTCCGTATGCCACGGCAAACTGGCTGACACTGACGGCGGCGGTGCACAAATGCTGCGCAGCTAGCGCCATTCGACGGCCAACATCGCGGTTCCTGGTGTGTCCGCTGTGCCGTGCGCGTGATCATTGCTTGTACAGCCCTCTCGCAGTGTCCGGAGCAAGTATGGTGGGTCTGACACACCGGTGTCAATGTGTTCTTTTTTCCATTTCCAGGAGTGTATATTTGTTTTTCTAATCCCAGAGTCTGGAGATGGGTGTAGAAAAAAGATAGCAGGGAAGCAGGTCCAGACCAGAAACGGTAACCTGTTTTTGTCGAGGGGGAACAAATCTGAATTTGCAGAACAGTTCTGAGAGTGACTTTGGCCCACTGAGGGCACTCTGGTCACACGTCGGGAGTGGATGACCGCCAACCTCACAGGGAACTATCTAGTGCCGCGAGTATATCTACAGTGCTGTCTGTCTTCGCAGTATTTGTTAGAATGGTGTAAGAGGGTCGATTTTTGTATAGTGTAGGATACGAATTGTATGTTTACTACTGGGTTGGAAACTGCAGATAGAGGAAGTGTCTACACCAGCAGCTGCAAACACACGTGCGCATATCCCACCAGCACAGGCAGAGTTGTTTTTCCGCCATTTTCCTCCACCCCAAATGGTCATCTTTGGTTATGTCACAGAATGGATGACAGCACCCTCTGGTGGCAGTACTATGTACTAGGTTAGTTGAACTCCGGACCCCATGACATCCACACTGTTTCCCGCCATTTCCCCACACCGTGTTGGATTACTTCACGGAATGGACGACATCGCTCTCTGGTGGCAGTACTGTGGACTAGGTCCAGACCTCGTGGTGAACAAACTGTTTACCGCCATCTTGGATAACGGTACTTGCAGCATCACCTCACGTCATGGCTGCCATCTTGGATTATGTCAAGGAACAGATGATAGCACCCTCTGGTGGCGGTACTGTGTGCTAGGTCATTGGGCTCTGGACCTAGTTGCGAACACACTGAATGGCGGTAGTTCCTCTAATTGTTTAAATAAAATAGTGCATGAAAAATAATAAAGACTTATTTCAAGCACAGGTCGAGTCCTCTCCTCGCCAATCCTTAGGGAGAGGTGGCAGTTGGGTGACATAGGTTGTTGGAGGTAGCCCAACTGCCCTTTCTCTCCCACCATTTTCTTTGGTCAGTAGAGATAGCGCAAGAGACCTTTCTTTACCGCCAAAATTAAAACTTGGCGCCAGGTCCTAGGAGGAGGTTGCAGTTGGATAACTTAGATTAGTGTAGGTAGTCCAAGTGACCTATCTTCCCACCATTTTCTTAGCTCAGTAGAGATAACTGTGGTGTGATGGATTATCCTGTTGGAATTTGAACTTACCGCCATTTTTCTGGGGGAGGGCAAGGGAGGATTTTAGGTTAGTGGAGGTAGCGCATTTGACCTATCTTCCCACCAAAATCCGCCATGTTTGATGACGTCACAGCTGCCATTGTCGATGATGTCATGCACTGTTACCAAGTCTATACCCTGCTATCTTGGATGACGTCATCGTCATCATCTTGGATACAACTGGCAACAATGGAGAGTGGGGCCGTACATAGTTCGTCCCACTACTTACACTGGGCAAAAGGAGGTCCGACATGATATTAGGGTGAATCCCATGACTGTTGACACCTCAGGGTAAGTATTTCGATGCGAAAGCACCACTTTGGGGTTACGCTCCTAAATATGTACACGTAAATAAAAGAACAGAAGTACAGACAGTTAACAAACTTTAATAAATATTCCACATCGCTATGTCAAGTGAAACCATTATGGATTTGTTGAAACTTTTTTTTACTGATTAGCAGAGTATACGCTGCGATAAACATTTGTTTCGTATTTAATTGTGTGTTGAATGCGAGACTTGATCGAGCATAAAGCTTTAACCTGGCACAAGCACCCAGGCAAGATAATGACATTGCCTTCAAACGCGTAAGAACGTCTGTGCAAACTGAAATTTGGTTGACAGAGATGTATGAGCAAATGGATCGTAGGAGAGGAAATCAAAAACAGCTACATCCTGAACAGGTTTCATAAATGTTAAACATTTCTCTAATATCGATGGCATCAGATATGATTGATGCACTCTGTCTGTTGGACACGAATGAGCGAAACAATGTACCGTGTACTTCTATCCCGATATTCGTCTGAAGTGATTTAGGAATACCACGAAAAACCTTAATTAGGAGAACTGATTGGTTATTGAAAATCTGATCTTTCCAAAAGCTAGTCCAGAAGTTGATATTGTGATCGCCCAGTTACACACTGAAGCGCCAAAGAAACTGGTATAGGGTTGCGTATTCCAATACAGGGATACGCAAACTGGCCAAATAAGGCGATGCTGTCGGCAACGCCTATATAAGACAACAAGTGTCTGGCGCAGTTCTTAGATCTGTTACAGCTGCTACAATGGCAGCTGATCAATATTTAAGTGAGTTTGAACGTGATGTCACAGACGGCGCACGAGCGATGGGACACAGCATCTCCGAACTATCGATGAAGTGACGATTTTCCCGCCCCAACATTTCACGAGTCTACCGTGAATATCAGGAATCCGGTAAAACATCAACTCTCCGACATCGCTGCGGACGGAAGAAGTTCCTACAAGAACAAGACCAACGACGACTGAAGAGAATCGTTCAACGTGACAGAAGTGCAATCCTTCCGCAAATTTTGCTGATTTCAGTGCTGGGCCATCAACAAGTGTCGGCGTGCGAACCATTCAAAAAAACATCATCCATATGGACTTTGGGAGCCGAAGGTCCACTCATGTACCCTCGATAACTGCATGACACAAAAGTTTACGCTTCGCCTGGGCCCGTCAACACCGACACTGGACTGTTGATGACAGGAAACATGTTACCTGGTCGAACGAGTCTCGTTTCAAATTGTATCGAGCGCATGAGCGTGTACGGGTATGGAGACAACCTTATGAATCCATGGACCATGCATGTCAACAGGGGACTGTTCAAGCAGGTG